>NC_139693.1:1586681-2291943 GCF_964106915.1 Podarcis gaigeae
ATCTATCATCTATCATCTATCTATCTTCTATCTATCATCTATCTATCCTTTTTTTAGAAATAAGGTGAGATGTGAATGCAAAAAAAGAAAAAAAGAATCAGCTTTACATGCAGAAGGTTCTGGGTTGAGTCTCCAACATCTGCAGTTCAGGACAGGAAAATCCATCAATTTCCATTCCTCTCAGTTCTCATTCCCCCCCCACCACCCCCTAAAATTCCATTCTCTGCATTTCCACATCTGTTTACAAATCTCTTTAAGTCTTCATGAAAAGCCACCACCATATTGCCACAAATTTCTCCAAATAGACAGATGCTTATATGCATCTTCCCCTAATATAACACACTTTGGTGCTAACAGAATGCACACAGTGTCTCAGTTTGTGCAAATCACTTCGCTGGAGGAAGTGCTTTGCAAAATTCAGAGAAGTGTGAATTTCGGAGGCTGGGCCCCTGTGCTGTTCAGGGCTCACTGCGAGGTCCCCCTCCCCATACTGTGCTTAAAATTAGAACACAATAGCATTCTGCCTGCTGGGTCCAGGCCAAAGGGAGCCCATCTAGTCTGGCATCCTTTTCACACAGTGGCCGACCAGATGCCCCCATGGTTAATCTGTGAGCAGGACCTGATTGCAGCTGGACTCCCCCCGCCTTGTGCATCCCAGCAACTGTTGTCCTTCCGAGACTCAAGTCTGAGCAGGAATTTGGTCAGGCCCCTGTTCTTACATTGGGGGGAAGAGATCGTTTAATTGCCCTGATGAAGGATTTCCTGATGAGATGCGACATCAGTGCCCGCTCGCACCGAACCCTCCGATTAAATCGTCATCTGGTGATAATCCGCGCCGTCCGGGACTGAAACTCTGTTCACGCACAAGAGAGAGTCTTTCTCTCTCTCACACACAGAGATTTGTTCAGGAACTCAGTTGCTATCGAAGAGCCGCAAACAATAATTATGATCAGTTAAGGGGTGCTAATTAACACTTGTAGCTGAGCGGAGGAGAGAGAGAGAGAGAGAGAGAGAGAGAGAGAGAGAGAGAGAGAGAAGGAGAGAGCGAGATCTCCAAGGACTTTGTGATGTGCTTCTCCCTGTGGCAGCTCCCCACCTCCCCAGCAGATGCTCTTGAGACAGGCAGGGCAAAGAGGAATCTGGCAGGGAGGAAATGGAGATGAAATGGGCAATGCTCAGAAAGAATGCTCTCGCTTTATTGCTCCTGACACTCGCCAGCTTCTTAACAGGTAAGTGAATTAGACCTGCGTGTAAGACACAGAAGATCCCTGGGGGATGGGTGTGGGTGGGTGTTTGTGTGTGGAGACCTGGTGTTTGGAGGTGAGGTGATTTAACAAAGGTGAGAGTGTATCTATTCCCACACAGCCCCGACCACCCTATAGGCACAGCTCACTTGCCTTCAGCGTGCCCTTGTTTGAGGTGGGCTGGAATAAAAACTTTACCTTGTGTGAAACTTTTGCTATGATTCTATTGATGGCTTTTAGCATACGGGACTATTGGCGGTTGCTAAATGCCCTCTGGGGTATCCTCTGCATCCTTTACTTGGGAGACAGCCCCACTGAAAATGGCATGGCTTACTTCTGAGTAAACTCGCATAGGATCAGGTTTGCGAGGAAGACTTCTAGGGTGGCTTAAAAATTGTGGTTCTGGACTTGCTCGTTTTCACTGTTTTTGAAGCGTGGGCATGAGCACACTTGGGGTGCTGCCTTGAGCATTTGTTTTTGAAAAGAAGCATGGATTTATTTCAGCTTAAAATATCTTCCAGCAGTAGGCAAGTCGTTGTGGGGAAATCAATGTCTGCTTTCAGCAGAATTCCCCCACTCCCCTATAATCATGCCGCCCATATATCTCCTACTGAGCCTTGCACCAGGCTGTCTCTCGGTTCCATTGACTTACTGCCTTGCCACATCCTAATTTATAAAAATTCAGTAACCAGATTCCCATGGGATAATGTGCTTGCATTTATGTCTCAAACGCAAATTGCTTGGTGACCTTTCAGGTAACAAGTGACTAATAAGCATAACGAGTGATTAAATCAATAAATAACCTGGTCTGCATTGGGGAGAACCAAAAGGCACATTTCACCATGCAATTTTCACACACCAGTTGTATTTACACTAACGTGCAGCTCCAGTTCATTTCAAAGTGACTCGCAAGAGGATCACACCTGACATGATTTTGACTGGACGCAGGTGGTGGAAATGAAAGTTTGCATCTGCTATGCAATGGCATGCAAAAGAACTCTCCCAGATTCTTGACTCTCTGATCCAGATTCTATCCTTCTCCATTCCCGCCCCCCCCCCCCGGCAACTTTTGCCTGCAGAGGCAACTTGGTAGCAAAGGTGGCTGGATATTATTAGCACACAGCCAGATGTTACAGTTCCAAATAACTTGCACATGAGAGACGCTCCAGGGAGGAAGAGATCTCAGCTCCAGAAACACTTTCTGTAAGGAATGCAGGACCCGTAATGTGAAGTGTGTGCAGAATTAGCAGTTCCTCAGACACCTCTCATTTCATCTACTGCTCAGTTCATTCCTATTACTAATTCTTCATATTCAGCCTGGGGTGTGTATTTTTTTCTTAATTGGTTAGAAGCAGGGACAATTAGATCTGTTAACTCCAGTTCTCTGTTTTCCAATCTTAAATTGAGTCCTCCACATTTCTGCAGAAATTTGCTTTTTTTAAATAAAAAAATCCTGAAAATTCATGTATTTCTCCATATTTTGTATGCAGTTTTGACTAATGTACAGGGTTTATTTGCAAGCAATTTGCCCAAACATGATAATACATCATGGTTCTGATGTATTTATTTATTATGCACACATTCCTCTAAAAGATTCAGTTTTGTAATTGTTGGCTGAAAAACTGCCTTGAAATATTCAGAAAAGTGAAAATTTCTAACGATCGCTATCTTCTTACCCTACTCTACTAAAGTCTTATTCTTAGACTTACCAATTTCACAGTTCCTTGCCTGGGAGGCTGTGAGACCTCAAAAGCTTTAACCTGAAGGTGTAATAGCACCTTACCTATGGAAGGGCAGAATAGACATTTTCATAATGAACGATAATAGCAGCTCTAACTAACGCTCCGGGTTGGTGCAAGGCGTTTTGTTGCCTGAGGCACAAAACCAAGATGGCGTCGTCCACCTCTTTCAATGTAGAGCAGCTGAATCTGATTAAACACCGACAGTAGGAGAGCATCTTCCAATGCATCCAAGGGCAGGAGATGAGATGAGGGAGATGCAAAACAGGCCATGAGGTACACACAACTCTGTGCTTCAATTTAGGGGAAGGTCTGGTGGGTTCAGGTGGAAAAGCCGGCTATCTCAACTCTGACTAGTGGTAGGGCTGAGAATGCCCACCCTGCTTGTTATTTGAGCTTTTCGAAGGAATGACGCAGACTTACTGCATCTCAAGGCCTCTTGACCCCACAGCTTACAATTATTTCCCCTTGCCACATATCTGAACATCTGCCAGTTGATGACCACCATTCATGCGTCTAACCCATGAGAGCACTGATAACAAACTATAGTTGTTAGCCTTTCAGGAAAGGATGAGGGAGAAATCCAGTTTCGTTCGTATTGCAATGCCAACTTCTGCCTAATTCACAATACACAAATCGAAACTCGCCTGCCCCTCAAAATAAGAACAATATTTCAGATTTTGCTGTGCAGTTCTCCAGCTGCAGATAGATGAATGTGTATAAAAGGGTATCTCTTAATGAAAACAATATGGGCGTCTCCCCACTTACACAGGGGTTACGTTCCCGGATACACCACGTATATGTGAAATGGCGTTTAGTGGGGAACACCTTCTAAAAAAAACCAAACTCTGCCAAAAATCCATCAAACTCCACCACAACTGCTTCTTCCAAATCTGCTTTCTCAAACTTCAACTCCCCACAGGCTTCAAAGGTCAGTGCAAAGACTCATGGGATTGCAGTTGCAAAGGTTTCTGGGACTGCTAGCGTTTTCCTCACTCTTGGCAGGTGCCCCCAGTCTGCACTTTCTGGGAACAACTGAAGACATTGTTGTTCCCACAGACTTTTCCAGCAGAATAAATGGGTTTTTGCCATGAGTGTATACTTGTTAGGGTCTTAGTCTTGTTTTAAATGTACAATATTGCTTTTGTTTTTTTTTAATTATCTGATATGTAAATTGCCTTGAGATGGTGGTTGAAAAGGCAATTGATTGATTAATGGTAATAATAACAACCTTGGCAGATTGTGATTCCTGCTTCTGTTAGGACTGAATATTACTAATCTGTATTATAAAATGTCACAGGATTAAGCAGGTTTAAAGACTGCAGATGTTTCCAGCAAGGATGCCTGTTGTTCCTCAGATTCTCAGTTTGGCCTACTGAGAGTAGACCTATTGAAATGAATAGACTGAAGCTAGCTATGTCTGTCACATTTCAATGGGTCTCCCCTGAGTAAAATTAATGTTTGAAATCAGTCCGTCTAGCAACTGCTATCCACTGTGATACCATAGAGAGAGTGTCAGACTGGGACGGACCTGGGTATAACCTTGGGGGGCCAGTCATTGGCTCTCAGCCTAACCTACCTCACAGGGTTGTTGTGAGGATTAAATGAGAAGTTGGGAGAACCATGTATCCCCACCTTGAGCTCCTTGGAGAGGGAAAAAAAGATATATAAATCAATAAAAGTGTATCTCATACTGCCCTGGGAACATAAATTTGCACTGAGGGTTGTAGGAATGTAAATTGTGCAAGCCACAAATCTGCACACATCTCCTTTGTGCTGCCTGCCATCTTCGCCTCTCAACGTTCCTTTCCTAAGCCCTTTATTTATTTATTTGTAATAATCCACCAGTTGTGTGTGCCCCCCCCCCGAAACTCATTCCTCCCTCCAAGCCCCTGCTAACCAGTCATGTCTTTCAGCTTTGAGGACAGGGGATTTGCAGAGATTACAATGTTCTAACCAACTTCAGGATAAAATGGGATAAAGCTGTGATAAATGGTGGACGCAATTTTCTTCATCCCAGTAACCTACCCACCCACCCCCTCATCCCTGCCTCCCCCATCTCCGCAATCCATCGCTTCCTTAAGGTGAACCCAGACAACAGTCACAGCGGAAGAAAAAAGGGATTTAAGGGCCCTGGGGAGAGGATTGATTCATGATGTTAGGATGGAGCAGACTAAAGAACACTAGAGAATGGAAGGCAGACTAGAGAACAATGTGGCCAGGCTAGACGGGACTTGGAGTAAGGCCGCTTTCTGGGTCTAACATGGACCTTGGGACAGTCACTGGCTCTCTACCTAACCTACCTCACAGGGTTGTTGTGGAGTGTAAATGTAGAGGGGGGAGAACCACATATTCCACCTTGCACCCCTTTGAGAAGAAGAAGAGGAGAAGAGTTTGGATTTGATATCCTGCTTTACCACTACCCGAAGGAGTCTCAAAGCGGCTAACATTCTCCTTTCCCTCCCCCCCCCAACAAACACTCTGTGAGGTGAGTGGGGATGAAAGACTTCAAAGAAGTGTGACCAACCCAAGGTCACCCAGCAGCTGCATGTGGAGGAGCAGAGATGCGAACCCGGTTCACCAGATTACGAGTCCACCACTCTTAACCACTACACCAAACTGAGAAAAAGGTGGGATGTCAATGTGATGGAGATATAGACAAACAGAGAGTCAGTCTTGGACCTGGGAGAACAAGGTTCAAATTCCTACTTGGCTATGAAGCTCACTGGGCATGACACTGACTCAGCCACAGCTTGCCTCTCAGCCTCACCACTGTGGGGGCTAAACAAGGAGGGAGGGAAAGAACCATGTAATAGCCACCTTGAGCTCCTTGGAGAGGGGGAAAAATGGTGAGATATAAACACAAAGGAATAAATCAAACCTTACTAAAACAACCGGGGTGAGAGAAAACAGATCGCACCACCTGTTATTTGTTTCTGATACCTAATGAAATCAAAGAAGGTCTCTTGGCATTTTCCAAAGGAGCAGCAATCAAAGATTGCAATTCTTAATAAATAATAAAGAGAAACCCCCGGCAAATAGGATCACTGCAACTGACCCCCTCTCTCCTTTTTCCCCCCTTATCCCTCCACTTATTGATTTATTTTTATCTGAGAGAGAGGCGAAGGCTAAACCCAGAACACAGCCCAGCTCACAATAAATTTTGGCAGGCGGAAGCCGTAGGGAGAGAGAGACAGCTCTGATGTGGGTATTTAATCTTCTCTTAATACCAAACCACATCTGTTTTCCTCTTCCTCAAAGGGGAGGCAGCAGCAGGGAGGGGTTGGAGGAGGAGGGAGACCTCTAGCTGTGATGCCAGCAGGAGAGACAGGGCCATACTCAGCAGTTTTGTCACACCACGTTACCCAGACGTAGGGGGCAATTTGACAAGTTTTGGGTGTCCTGGCTGGGGGAAGGAGGGGGGTGCCAGATTTCCCTGCATGTTGCAAAACAGCTTAAGAAAGAAAGTGTCACAGGGAGATCTGGACCTGTGACATGCATGGAGTGGCTCATGGGGGCAAAGGACCAGGGGCACTGCTAGAAGCTTTGATCCAGATTCTGGCGAAGATGGAATGGGATCATCCAAATAGCAAAGTTCAGCAGTGCATGGCTTTCTCTCTCTCTCTCTTCCCTCCCTCCCTCCACCCCCACGTAGGTTTTTCATTGCCCAGGGATGGGGAATCTTGTTGTCCTCCAGATGTTGGGCTCCAAGCCCATGGCAGGCATCCCAGCCAACGGCCAGAGATGAAGGATGGGAGCTGGAGCGCACAAGCATCTGGAGGGCCGCAGATGTTCCCAATCTCTGACCGAGGGCAATCAGGTCCTTGAATCGCCAGTGACCTCTCAAGGCTGTTGGGATTTGTGTCACGCCTCTGTGTTGGAAATAGTCTTCTTACGTACTCTCCTGTTCTCTCCCCCTGCCCCAAGGAAATTAGGTTTGCAGCAGAGACAGGCGAATTAGTGTTGGCACAGCCCACATCACTTTCTCATGTGGTCGCTGATAAGTCCATTTTATCCCTTTCCTGCAGTAAGTGACAGGGTTGCTTCTGTAAAACCCACACACAATTTTTGCTTTGGGTTCTATTTAAATCTATTGTTGTGGATTTAACAGTCTGGATGATGTCCTGAGCCCCTTCCAATTCTTGGGGTTCTGTGCCCGGCGAAGGTTGAAATCTAACAGAGAACTCTTTTGCTGAACTAGTCAGACGAATTTCTTTGTAAGACAATGGCCTTAGCTGGGTGCTTAGGTGACCTCACCAGTATCCCAAAAGAATGAGATAGGTTGCAAGAGCTACAACTAAGGGCTTCTGTTCATCTCATGATTTCTAGGCACAGGTTGGAGAAGTTTTTCTCTTGTCCCCTGCCACTTTCTCTGGGAAAACCTGCCGTTTACTGCTGAATTGGAACAAATGTAAATCTGCAGAAATCCTGACTGATAGATTAATTGTCATGGGACGAAGGAAAGTATGGTTGCGCCCCAAGTGGTGGTGGCCTCCAGGCTGATGGATGGGCCTTTCCTTCACCCCCTCACCTGGCTGCTTGCTAGGAGAACAATAGCCTGAGTGTGGGGTGTGTAGTCTGAGCTAGAAGCAAGCTGGAAGCTGGAGATACAAAGAGATGTTGGCTCTAGTGCTGGGTTTTGGGACTCACCTGAAAACCTAATGGGGAAGCAAGATTTGTCTTATGCTCAGGTTATATATTGTTACACTACCCTGAACACCCCCAGTCCGGTCTGGTCTCAGAAGCTAAGCAGGAGCAGGTCTGGTTAGTACTTGGATGGGAGACCACCTGGGAATGCCGGGCGCCTGCCCCTCTCTCTGATGAGTGGCGGCAAGAGCCCACAGGGTCCCAGGCACTCACACAGGGTCTGTGCTCCTTTAGAGAATCGAAGGTGTGGCAGAAACTGCTGTGGCTTTAAGAAATATGGTTCATTCACCTATTTACACATTCAGTCTGCATGAAGGGAGTCCAAATCTTACAGCATAGTCCTTTCGAGAGGTGCTAGTACCCCACAGCAGCACAGGTAGCCTTCAGCCAGCCTGCCCAAGATGGATCTCAGCTCTTTTTCCAACTTCACCCTCCCAGCAACCCTTCCTTGAAAACTCCCATTTCCTGTCCCATCAAACACACACACCCTCACCTTGGCGACCCTTCAAACCCCCCATCTTTGTTCACACCTCAGGGCAAGGGGGAAGGAATTCTCTTGCATTGGCAATGGTCCTCAAAGGACCCTTAATAACTCTCTGTTGCTCCCTTAATTGCCCTAGCTTGGCCAGGCTACCCAGGAATTCATCTGCAGCTTATATTTCTCTCTTGCCACCCCAAATAACCACAATCCTTGCATTCATTAATTTCTAGGGGTCAGGGGGATCCCCCCAAATCTACAACAATATATATGTGTTTAAATAGAACCATTTTGTTGCATTTAGCCAGGTTTGGTTTGTAGGTCAGTGGAGACTGCGGTCTCTTTAGAGGTAAAATCTTTTAAAACACATTCCCCTTAAAATAAACATTGCCTGTCAAAATGTGTGTTTCTAAATGTGCATCTCCAAAATATGCACTGTTAAATGTACTTTTGATATGTTCCTTGAGCTGAGATCTGCATTGCAGCATTCAGAGAAGTGTGAAATAGGATGCATAGCTAAGATGCAACCTGCAGATATTCATTCAGAAGGGGCAGATCAGATCATGATGGACCAGCAGGCACAACGATCTAATGCCTGAAATACCGTACTTCCCCTCTGAAGAAAAGTTGCAATTTTGGGGGTGGGTGGGGGTTAGTTTGGAAGAAAGGGACGCGGGTGGTGCTGTGGGTTACCGGTAAACCACAGAGCCTCTTGGGCTTGCCGATCAGAAGGTCGGTGGTTCGAATCCCTGTGCCGGGGTGAGCTCCCGTTGCTCGGTCCCTGCTCCTGCCAACCTAGCAGTTCGAAAGCACATCAAAGTGCAAGTAGATAAATAGGTACCACTCCAGTGGGAAGGTAAACGGCGTTTCCGTGCGCTGCTCTGGTTCGCCAGAAGCGGCTTAGTCATGCTGGCCACATGACCCGGAAGCTGTACGCCGGCTCCCTCGGCCAATAAAGCGAGATGAGCGCCGCATCCCCAGAGTCATCTGCGACTAGACCTAATGGTCAGGGGTCCCTTTACCTTTACAAGTTTGGAAGAAAGTCAGTTAAGTGGGGACATGATAGAAGATTTATCCACCATATGTCCCTCTCCCATGATACCAAAACCCAACTGGGCCATCCAGTGAAGCTGAGTGATGGGAGATTCAGGACAGTCAGACAAAGGAAATGAATTCTTCACACAATGCATAGTTAAACTATGGAATTCACAGTGTAATGGTGAGCATCAACCTGGATAGCTATAAATAGGAACTGGTAGATAAGAAGGCCAGTGGCTACTAGCCACAGTGGTCATGTTCTTCCTCCATAGTCAGAGGAAGCAACGCTTCTGAATACTAGTTGCTGGGAACCACAGGAGAGGAGAGGGCTCTTGTGTTTGAATCCTGCTTTGGTTGGCTTCCCATTGAGACATCTGGTTGGCCAATGTGAGACCAGGATGCTGAACTAGATGGGCCCCCTTTGGCCTGATCCAGCAGCAGGTTCTTCCTATGTTCCTATAGAGCCTCCAGATCCAGAAGCAGTTTATCTAGATTCCTAGGTTTTTTGGGAGGAGCATTTGGCCATTGTGAGAACAGGAGGCTGGATTAGGTGGGTCCCCTTTGGCCTGTTCTAGCACCCAGCCTCTTTTAATGGAATTTGCAAAGATCAAATCCCTTCCCCAACCTGCACATTTTTTTCCTAGAAGCTAAGCCCTGCTGAATTCATTGGGAGTTATTTCTCAGGAACCCTGCATGGGATCATGGTGTAACACTGTAAAAGGATGACTCTGGGATTTCTTAATTGCTCCCCCTGTGACAAGTGGAATGACCTAGAGCTCATATTGATCAGGACCCAAGCAACACCGGTTTACAATGATGGAGCCAATAGCTGTATTTCAGTATGGCAATGTGTCCAACTCATATCGATCTCTTCAGTATGCAATAGAGACCCACCAATAGAGAGCTAAGGATCACCCACTGATGTGTCTATATTTTCATTCTGAGGTCTGAATTCTGCCTGTTTTTTCTCTTGCATAGGTGGAATGTCTGGTCAACACAGACTGGCAATCAATGCTAGCCAAAGATGGCTTGACTGGTGTGCAGGTGAATGAGCCCTTAACAGCACAGTCAACATTGTTAGGTTCAATAATTATTGCCTGAGTAGATGAAGGAATAGAATGGGAGGGGGGGGTGGAATAGTGTTATGAGTAGATCCAGGTCTTCTTCAGAATTTGCCACTGGGTCAACCCATTTCCTGTCCATCTAGGACCTTGTCTGGATATTTTTGACACAGCGCCACCTAGGGGAGTGCCCTCCTCTTCACAGCCACATGCCCATGTGTACCTAAAACCTTGCCCAGATTCTTGAAACAGTGACACCCTGTGGCCTAACTTCATCTTCACATCCACTGTGCCTATGTGTGTTTTAACTTATTCCCAGAACAAGACAAGATTGCTTAAGAATATGATCCTCTGGCAGATGAATAGACTTTAAATAACACTTTCCCTGAAGTGTGCAGAAAGCTGTATGTGAACACGTGTTCAATGAAGTCTCCAGATGGTGGGCTTTATGACTTAATGCTTAAAAGGAAAATATCAGATTGCCCACAGGCTTTAGGTGGCTTTTGCTATGGATGATATTTCCTTCCTATAGACATAAAAATGTAAGGTTGTCGTCATGCTGAAGTTCATGTGGTTGCTGATAGGGGGCTACACCAACTCCAGCTTCATGACAGAGCAGCAGGCAGGTTAGCAAGCAAGCAGTGTGGCCATGTGAGCTGTTTAACAGAAAGGGGGTCTTCAGAGAGGGGTTTGTCTAACTGCCCCCTGAAGCACTCCCCCCTGCATTAAACATGGCTGCCATGAGGTTTAATGAAGGGGGGAGGCACTTCAGAAGGTCAAACCACTCTCTGAAGTCGCTCTCCTCCTCCTTTAAAAGGGGTTGGTGTTTGGGGTGAGATGGGAGGAGTGGGTGGTGGGGTAAACTCTGAGGGGAGGGGAGTTTGGGGTGAGTTTGTGAGGGGATAAGTGAGGGCGCAGGTGGGGTATAAAGGCAGGGGGAATTGGTCAGATGTAAAGGGGGTAGGAGTTGACTAGGTGTCGTGGAAGGGTTGGCAAATGGAGTAAGCAGGGGTGGCAGCCCCTACTACTACTATAAACATAAAACACAGATATTTAGAACATCCATAGCCAACTTAACGGTATATTCAATGGGAAAATCTTCTATTGAGTAAAAAAAGTGGTTGGCTCCACCCTGCTAGCTCTGCAGAGTCAGCTAGCTGGATTGTTGCCTAAAATATCATGGGTGTGAGTAGTATTACAACATTGGAGACTCAGTTTTCAATCAGGTTGGTGACCTACCTCTTGTGGGAGCAAAACCTGTATAGTGGTACCTCGGGTTAAGAACTTAATTCATTCCAGAGGTCCGTTCTTAACCTAAAACAGTTCTTAACCTGAGGTGTGTTTTTGCTAATGGGGCCTCCTGATGCCGCTGCGCCATTGGTGCACGATTTCCGTTCTTATCCTGGGGCAATGTTCTTAACCTGGAGCAACCACTTCCTGGTTAGCAGAGTTTGTAACCCGAAGCATCTGTAACCTGAAGCTTCTGTAACCCGAGGTACCACTGTAGTTTAACAATGTGCTGCATGAAAAAGTACTTTCTTTTAGATTGTGCTATGTCTTCCAACACTCTAAGCCTAGGGCTAGGAAGAAAAATAATTCTGTCCCACAAATCCCTATGTTTTGCGCACAAATCTCTTTTCTCTGATTATTACTGTTCCATTCCCTTTCTCTATCATCCTCAGATCTCATCACCGGCCAGTCACACACCCCTCCTCGCCAGGTGAACGGGGTCCTGGGAGGTTCGGTGGCGCTCTCCGTGAACATTGGTCCACAGGCCAAACTGAAGGAGATCGAGTGGAGCTACCGGGCTGGATCTGGCCCAGCGCTGTTGGTGGCTTTGTTTCGGAATGGGAAATTTGAGCGGCCTGATCCTGGTGACCGGTTTAAGCAGAGGATAGAAATGTACAATGAGACGCTCAGGATCAAGGCATTGGAGCTGAATGACAGCGGTGTCTTTGGGGCTCGAGTGAAGTTATTCCCAGCTATCGTTGAGGATCAGATCTTCCGCCTCATGGTCTATGGTGGGTCATTAGGCTGTATCCAGCTCAGTTATACTCCATGTTGACTCATGGAAATTAATGAGCCTGAGTTAGTCATGTCCACTCATGCATATTAAAAATGAAATAATCAGCAGAATTTCAATTTTTAGCCCAAGGAAATTGCTATCTCTCTCCCTGTTTTAACAGGAATAGTATACTTTCGTTTATTCAGTCGACAGTACATAAACTTCAGATACAGGATAGGGTTATCCAGGCAAGGGATCTGTTCACATTAATGCAGAATTTCAGAAAGAAATGAGTGCCAAAACACAGCCATCCTTCAAAATCGGCACTTCTCTGAATTTCACAATGCAGTTCTTTAACCAAGTAATATGGACAAAAATTCCTAGGCTGGGGTAGGTTTTCAATTTTTTAAAAATGCTAATATTAGTTACAGTAACACGCAAAATGCATTTTAGGGGAAATTGCATGTAAAAATGTGTATATTAGGATAAATTCACACCAAAATGCTGTTACAACCTTTTAAACCGATGTGTAGAACTGAAATTAAGATTGGGAAAGTGAGAATTTGACAGTTTCTTCCATCAATATTCAAGACAACCACAGTAGAAGAGTATGTGTATGTATATATATCTATGCACCCACACATTATGTATTTTTAAGTAAAGCAGAGTTGATGGGCAATCAGATGTAGTTCAAAAAAATGCAGACACTTTCGACTCTGCATTCATCTTTCCTTCAACAGTTGTGGCCTAGTTTTGATGGCTATGGAGAGGATCTTGGCTGTATTTTCAGTAAGCTTTGGATTACTGAAATTCAGTAATCTTAGGATCTGCCATTAAAACAGAATCATAAAATTCATCTGAGTCTCCACAGTTTGTGGGAAGCACTGTGGAGATGAATTGGGATCTTATGTCCTTATGAAAATTAACATCTATGGGCAAAATTAAAAAGGGAAATGTGTTAATTTCCTCTGGTCTTTTAGCAGAATCAACATCTGCAGCTCATTACTAATAAATATTTAGGTGTTAGGAGGAAATGGGAGAGCCAATTCCCCTCCTCCATTGCACTTTGGATACTGAATTTATTAAAGCATTGCAAACTCATGACTGGGATTTCTGAAATGCAGGAGTCTGCAGTTTTACTGTGCTTAGAAACAGAGTGTAGATTTCATCTGGCTCCTGTGTGAGAAGGCAGAAATGTAATGTCCTATTTGGAAAGCCCTGGTTCCCAATTCCTGAGAGGGACTTTGTGACATCTGTTCAAACTTCATGTTGGCTGACATCCACCACATACCGGTATCATTTTTCATTTTTCCTCATCATTGGCATCCAGAACCCGTCTCTACTCCACGGATACAAAGTCAGCTGGTCTCCAGCACGTCCAAGTGGTGCAATGTGACGCTCCAGTGTCTCTCTCCGGGAAAGGAGCAGGTCAATGTCACTTGGAGGAAAGGAAACCCGATCCGGGATCTGGGGAGCTCCGACAGATACCAGGTCTCCCCCGACGGCAAGACTCTCCGCCTCTCGCTGCTGCCTGCCTCCCTGAACACCACCTATTCCTGCACGGCCAGCAACCCCATCGAGCACAAGATCGTATCCTTTGACTTGCAAAGGATCTGCCAGAGTGGAGGTACAGATGTTTTTGTTTTTTTAAGAAAGGAATATTCCCCACATGGAACACTTTTCAAAATACTTCTCTTGTTTCTCCAGCTTTATCATCCACACAAAACAACTTATAACAACTGAGAAGATTGATACACAATGATTTCTTATGAATTTCTAAAGTTTTCCCACTGAGCCTGTACATAGATACATTTATCAGTGAATTGCTACATTTGGTATTGACACTTTCCCTGTTTTCCTTTATTGGAGACCTGGGGCTCAGCCAGCTCCTTCTGCAAACTGAGCTGAGCCTCCCTTGCAGATGCAATGCCTTTGATTTTCTTGACATTCGGGGCTGCTGTTAGGGCTCTGGGGTTTCTGATTAGACAGGCACTTTTGTGAATGGAGTTTTGAACCTAAATGAATGAGGTTTTGGTAATGTGCAGCAAAGACCCCCTGTCCTTCCCTCATGGTGAGGCAAGGCTTGTGGTGTGTGTGTGTGTCTCAGCCTCTCCCATCCAATTTCCCTGTAACGATGCTCCAGGTGTCTGTGTACAGAGGCAAAATCATGCAAAGCCAGGAAGACAGATTTCCAGGCTTCCCTGACCCTTAGACTTCTCCCTTTCTATTTTCTTACTCACCACTGGAGTTCCTAATTCCAGCTTGTTCCCTTACCCTGCTCTGTACAGTGGTGCCTCGCAAGACGAAATTAATCCGTTCCGCGAGTCTCTTCGTCTAGCAGTTTTTTCGTCTTGCAAAGCAAGCCCATTGACGGATTAGCGGATTAGCGCTATTAGCGGCTTAGCGGCTTAGCGGCTTAGCGGATCAGCTGATAAGCGGCTTAGCAGCTTAGAAAAAGGGTGGGAAACCCCGCAGGAACTCGCAAGACATTTTCGTCTTGCGAAGCAAGCCCATAGGGAAATTCATTTTGTGAAGCGCCTCCAAAACGGAAAACCCTTTCGTCTAGCGGGTTTTCCATCTTGCGAGGCATTCATCTTGCAGGGCACCACTGTAATTTCATCTCTTCTTGCAATAACTCTTTCTCTCCCAGTTTTGAGGCATCTAATCATAAGCCTGCATTTTTATTAAGGCTTGATCAGGGCCTGAATCTTAAAATGATCTTAAAGATTTTCAAATGTTTCATGCCAGGCAAAAGACCAGCTGCCTAAAAGGCCTTGGCAATGTTTTTTCCTCCTAGACAAGGGGCCCCCTGATTTATAGCAGAAAACAATTCTCAAAGTCGTAAAAAAGGAAATTACAGGCTGAGAGCGAGGACACTGATCCTACATGTTACAGAAGATAAAAAAAGCAGAGATAAACATAATTAGGAATGAGTAAATAATAAAATGATACCATGTGCCTCCCAGTAAAATGAGCCATATCTTCTTCCTAAGGTTAAAAAAAGGCCAAGAGCAATGGAGAGGCATCTAGCTGGCAGAAAAAGAGAGCATTTTTAGAAAATCTTTTAAAGCTGTTTCTTTTTTTTAAACTGAGAGAGTTAAAGGGCAATAAATGTTGGGAAGAGCTAATGGGAAAGGAGGGGTGAAAGGAGGGGTGTAAACTGAAGAGGCTTCTTTTGAAGCTTTTTTTTTACTGAGTTCCTTTTTTACTTTACAAAGGCCTTGTTCCTTTTAAAAGGCTACCTATGATAATGTATTAAATATATTGGCTTAAATGTAATTATGCAAAGGATTTAAGAAATGCTAGATTCTTATTTCATATAGTTGTAAGAGTTTTAACTATCCTGAAATTAAGTCAGCCACCAGCCTAGCCCCCTGCCAGACAGGAGACGCCATAGAGCACTCCTGATATATAGTTGTCAGGCTTTTTGTTTAGAAACCTTCAAATGAAGGAGATCTTTCAATGTTGATGTGAACTCAAGATCCTTGACATCTGTTGAAGATAAAAATTCAAGATTAACTATCTGTTTTGGAAGGCAATAGGGCAAGGAGGGCAAGAGGTGAGCTGGTAATTAAGATTCCTTGTTGAGACACATGTAAGATATATTACTACTTATTTGTCATTTATAGATGGAAGAATATATAGCTCTTTGTGTTCCATAAAAGGACAGAAGGAAATGGGTGTATCTTTTGTGATTGGTTCTAGCAAACAGCCAATAGGAATTTCAACCAGGCTGATTGGACAGAGGCAGCCAAAGGAGGAGCAAGGGGGCTGGATTAAGGAAATATAAGTGCTGGCCAGAATGGCAGGAGGCCAGGCCAGAGCTTGGTAACCATATACCACTGTGCCTCTCATTTATTTGTCTGACAAATAAATTATTATTTTAATTTCTCTATTGCTGCGTTGAATATTTCATTCCAGCTAAGCGTTAACCACAAGCAGGGTGCTACAGTTTCTCTGTAGCTTGTGCGTGGTCTATAAAACTATCAGATATCCCTCTGTCGATCTATTGTTTCTCTCTCTCTTTCCCTTTCTGTTTCTCCGAAACCTCTGCCTAACATTCGAGAGTCCTGCCTTTTTTGTGTACTTGCTGTGAGCACCTGGGTAATGCTCTACAGCTGCTGCTGTATTGCTATTTTGATCTACACACTTGTTTCTTCCTGTGAGCTAACAGGAATGACACAAAAAGCAGCAGCAGGTGTTTGCTGCTGGAATTGTGTGTGCGTGTGTAGTAGATCTTGCAAGCTGGCTCTGACCTTCTGCACCCTTCTCAATCCCAACAGCCGAGGCCTCTTTCTCCAAGTCAGGCTACGTCGTCCTGACCTTTGTCCTGCTAGTGCTGAGTCTTGGGGCTGCCTTCTGGTGCTGGAGGATCAATAATGAAAAATCGGCAGAAGCTGGTGAGCCAAACATTTGTTTGAAGTATTCCAGTCCTTTCCCTACAACCCTAATTATGTCACACTTAAAGAAACCCACGAGTCACAGAACATTTCAACTCCTGCTGGTCATCGGAACAACTTGGAGTTAAGTAATTTTACCCGAGTTTGCTTATTTTCTCTTCCCACCCAATCTACTTTCTTTTTGAGACATGACTGTTTTAGACTGTGAGTCTCAAGTGCAGGGACTGTTGTTTTTCTGTAGAACTGGAAGCTGCTCTTGGGAGGCTTTTTGACTGAAGAGCTGGATAAAACTTAAGTGAATAAAGAAATTAAAAGGAGAGCAAACTAAATGCAAGGGCCATCATCTTTTCTGAAAAAACTCTGTCCTTTTAGGAACTCCTTGATGCAGAAAGATTTTGCCTGTGGAAAATTTCCTCATAAGTGTCTCTCCCCACTGGCAAAAACTTCCTCATGCTTAATAACGGTTGTTGCTGTCACAGGAGCAACCAGATTAGACAATATTTATGTTAAAATGGAAGGGTGAGGAGCCTGAGACCTGGGGAGGAGGCAGATGTGTCCCCCAGGCCTCTCTCTCTAACATCAGTACTGCTCCCAGGTCATATACAGTATTTTTGCCTGGCTGGAATCAGACAATCTTTCTTTCTTGCTTGGGTAGAGGATAGAGACTGGGTTGTGAGTCTGTGCAGAAAGTAGCCTAAGGCAGCTTTTACATTGGTTGCTCCACCCACTTTCCCTCTGGCCCCACCCACCACTGGCATGTGGCCCTCAGAAGTTTGCTCAGATGGGAATGTGGTCCTCAGGCTGAAACAGTAGGATCTCTCTCACACAGATCTCTCTCGATCTCTTTCTTCTTCCCAGTTACCATTCCAACTGTGCAAGTGGAGGAGAGCCCATCTGACCCCCAGTATGCAGAGATCCTTCGGAGGAGCCCCCCAGAAGGTAACAATAAGGTGAGACTGTCCTAAGGCCCCCCACTGGGCCTCTCCTCTGCCGGCTGGAAACCCAGGTCACCCTAGAGCTGTTTTGCGTGGCAAGTATCCTCCCCCCGAGAGAAATGAAGACACTGGACACATTATTTAAGGTTAATGGGCATAAAAAGGCCACAACTTTATTGATTACAGAATTGAAAGGTATTGGCCTTAGGCATTGGCTCCTACCATCTACCCGGCATGGTGACCGGGAAGGGTTGTCCACAAGCCGTGGGAGACCTGTTGAAGTACGCCAACTAGGATCCCACGGGTGTCACCGCTCGGGGGCGTGCCGGGGGCCCTTACCTCCCTAGGTTTCGGACAAGGCCACGCCCCCCGGAGTCCTTTACTGGACTACCCTTTCCATTGGGGAAGGTGATGGCGCTTCCTTCCCCCCATTCATTTGCATAACAATAAACCCCTGCCAATGCCTAACCGCCAATACCACGGAAGTTGTGACGTTTGCTACGAGGTAGGTGAAAAAACCAAAAGGCCCAAAGTGTGCCAACTTGGAAAAATTCCTACCAGGCCCCTTGCGGCGACCAACCAAAGTCCATAGCAAGGTCATAGCTAGCTAAACCTAAAGGGTGGGTGGGATGGGAAAACCGCTCAGCTGGAAAGGGAAAAGAGGGCGGTCCCCGGGCGTGCCTGGCCTTAAATGGGCTAGGCCCCGCCTCCCCGGCCCGCCGATTGGCGGATGGCATGGAAGGCACGCCTGGGGATTCCCTGACCATGCGGGGGCAAGACCCCGCCCCCGCGTGTGTGGGTGGAGGGTTTTGCCCGCAACCCCCTCTCCTCTGAGGCGGAAATGGCTTTGCAGAAAGAGGAATTATTTCCTCAATAGCTTGGCTATGGACTCTTCCTTGAAGGCTCGGCTATGGGGGTCTCCTGAACTTCAGACTATACCACTGCAGGACCTCACAGGTCCTTCTTTAGCTACTGGCCTATGAAGATGTAAAGGGGGCGAGGTTTGCCCTTCGCAATAAATCCCTCGGCTTGACGGTAGTGGTATTTACAGTCTTTATTGTACAAGTATTTACAAAGTACAGAGTATCTCTTCATGCGTCCGAATCATCAGCAACAGATTCTGAGAGTGGGGGCTTTCAGCTCTGCCTCCAGCAGAGCAGTCTTGGTAATTTCATACGTTTGTGTTGCTCCCTACGCTTTAACCCCCTCCTGTCCTAAGCGGCTAAACGTGGTGTGCCCTCTCCCTCTGTGCCAGAGCTGGAGTGGTGCTGGGGCTCCCTAACATCAGGGAGTCCTGCCTCCACCTCCCCTTGCTCTCCCACACCTTCCAGTGCTTCCTCTGGCCCCTCTCGCTCCTTCTCATCCAACTCAGGAGCCGTCTCAGCTGGCTCCGAGACAGAAGAGGACATTTGAGCCCAACAGCTGGCTCCGAGACAGAAGAGGACATTTGAGCCCAATGCTGAGCCCAACAGCTGGCTCCATGACAGAAGAGGACATTTGAGCCCAATGCTGAGCCCAACAGCTGGCTCCATGACAGAAGAGGACATTTGAGCCCAACCACTGAACCAAACAGCTGGCTCCGTGACAGAAGAGGACATTTGAGCCCAACCGCTAGACATCTCTCCACAGCTACACAAATTGAGCTCAGATTAAGGAAAGGGCCATAGCTCAGTGGCAGAGCCTCTGTCCTGCAAGCAGAAGGTCTCCATTTCAGTTCCCATCATCTCCAGATAGCGTTGGGAGAGACTATTGGTGTTTTGCAACTTTCTGACTTGTTGCAGGACCTTAGCCAGACCTAGCAGAGTAAACACAGAGTTCATGAAAGCAATTGGCAACTGGCTGCAGACAGGATGGACGAAGCAGGAACCAGTAACTTGTAGTTTATTATATACAGTGGACTATTTACAGGAACAGAACATGGATCTTTAACTAGCTCTCTCTTACACGACTCACAACTCTCAACCTCCAACTCCTACACTCGCCACTCTAACACATTCCAGTTAGTAGGCCATAAATCATTATTCCCGTGAGAGCTTGACCAATCATGGAGCTGTCTCCATGCCTCTGTATCACCAGGCAGATTACACACCTTTACATTGCCTTGGCTGTCGGCCAAACCCTAATTGACTCTGTATGAAGCTGCACATATTCAGATTCCCAACAGAGACTTCTGCCTGAAATCCTGGACAGCCACTGCCAGTCAGTGTAGACAATACTGAGCTACATGGACCAATGGCCTGATTCAGTATGTGGCAGCTTCCTATGTTCCCAAGTGTTTTTTGGGGGGGGCGCGTCATTTTTATTCTCAGCAAATGCCACATCATTTAAAAACAAACAAACAAACTTCTTCCTTATTTGCATTTAGTCCCTAGGTCTCCGGGAAAATAATGCGGAGAGAAGCCCCCAGAAAGAACGGCTTGTCACGACTATTTACGACCAGATCCGAAGGACCCCGGACAATTCTTCTGAAGAAGTCACATAGGCCTGGTAAGCTCCATGATATTTTGGATGGACTTAAAAAAAAATCAAACAATTTTTTTTTTTTGCACAATTATATGCATGCAAATATGTTTGTGTGTGATTCTAGCCATGCACCAGCCTCTCCTTCAAGACCTTCAACAAGGGAGAGCTCCAGCAGCTCTAGAGAGTGTTCCCATTGTCAAACTGGTCCTACCATCAATACGTTTCTCCTCATGTCCAGCTGAGATCTACCCTCAGTCTAGGGTGGATCCTTTAATCTAGTAGAGGGGAAGAAGTTTGTCCTCTCTTCTATGGGAGAGCCCCAATATGCCATCTGATTTATAAATATAATTCTGTTTCCCAGCAGGATCCAGCAAGAGGGATTTTGTCAAGAAACATCACCTTTGCAGGGGCCAAAAACCAAATGATGTGCCAAACCCTCTGAGCACCACTTGGGACTTGCCAAGGCTACTTTTTGTTTTTGTTTTTTGGCACAGAAGAGAAGAGAATATTTCATGGTCAAAATTTCCCTTTCTTTCCTTTTATTGTGGAATCTTATTTTCTGCTACAAGCCCTCACTCCAAAGTTACTAGAAGTCCTCGCTCTGAAATGGCTGGAAGCCCTCACTCCAAAGTGGCTTGAGGCTGAAGCTGAATCCTGGAAGCGAGAACGATCCAAGGCTTTGCAAACAATGGAGCAAACTATTCTCCAAAAGACCAGTCCATACAATGGAGTTTTCCACCTGCCTCAAAAGAAAGCAAAGAGGGGGGGGTGGAGTCTTGAGATATCCACCCCAAAATTGGGCAGATTGGCAGAGATTGAAAGATTGCCCCCCACTCTTCTCCTGAAATGGAAGCCATTGTGGGTAGCGGCAACATGTAACCAGAACCGTTCTAACATGCAATTACATGGCTGTAATGAGATATGGGGCTACTTGTGCGTGAGCGCTTAGACTCTCAGAGTTTTGTAGTCAGTTTCAAAACTCTCCCTCTCCGCGGAGCCATCGGTGCATGGCTGCCTTAATCGCTGGCAGAATCCGTCAGTGGGCGTTTCCGGAATTTCTTCCAACATAAAAGTTCCTTGACAGAAAGTCTACGCCTTGATTCTCTACATGACAGCTTTCTGCGCAGAGTGGGCGTCCCAAGGGGAGGTCCTGAGCTCTCCCCGCTGGTCTCACTGGAAGCGTCTCGGAGCCGTACCTCCGACTCTGTTTCCGCTGAAACTCTCCCTCTCCCCCTGCTGGTTCCCTCCTCAGCATCCGAGGGTCTCCTAGCATCCTGGAGCCCCTCCACCACCTTAAGCTCCGATGGCAGTTCCCTGACAATGGCTAAAAGGAAGACTCTGCTTTTGAGATGGACAAGACATCAATAAATAAATATTCATCCTATAAATGTTTTAGTAAGCCCGTCTATGACTGCTTGTAAGCAAGAGAGAGACCGTCTATGAATGGATGTGACATCATGCTCAGGATAGCATCTGTCATCCAACTGCTAGACCTCAATCTCTCCTTAGGTGTCAAAAAAGACTTCCCTTTGGGCTGCTCTGTGTAAGAGGGTAGTGGACTCTTGACTGTGCTAGCAATCCTGACCTTGTGCTCACGATGTATCAAAGTAAATATGACAGCAAAACTGGCACTCCTATGTTCCAGTTTTAAACAAAACTAAGAGGAAGGTGATGCTGCCACTGATTGATCAACCTGAATGAAGCAGTTCATGAACTGGGACTGGAATGAAGATGGGTTTCTGCTTATGGGAAAGGGATGGATGCAACAGGGTTTGTTTCCACATAAATATGGTGGAGGAAAGGGTCCTAGCTCAGGGACAGAACACCTGTTTTGCATGCAGAATGCCCCAGGTTAAACCCGCAATAGCATCTCCAAGGGGACCTGGGAACATCCCCTCCCTGAAACCCAGGAGAGCTGCTTCCAGCCAGTGTAGACCGTCCTCAGCTAGAAGGACCAATGATCTGACTCAGCAGAATGCAGCACTTGGGCAAAGCCATGTCTCAGTGGTAGAACACCTGCTTCACATGTAGAAGGTCCCACCTTCAACACCTGAATGCACCTCCAGGTATGGCTGGGGGGAAAGGCAGCGACCCATATTCCTAAACCAAGGCTCCATTTCTCCCCAACCTATTGTCTGCACACTGGCCTTCAGCTTTTCAGATCTCTCATATCAAGAGCCTTTCTTGGACCTGTCTGCGGCTGAACTCTAGAATGCTCAAAGCCTCCCTTTTTAAAGTTCCAGATTATATCCTCTGCTGTTTGAAGTACTTCGGAGGGAGGGGGGAATTAATGTGTCCTGCAACAATATGTTGCAGTTCTAGATTCCAATCAGAATGTTACACTTACATTTACACACACACACCATCTCCTCACCCTGTTCTCCATTTTCCTTTTGGCATGTTCACTCTATAATCCTCATTTGGTTGATTCTCTTTTTGGGGAGAGAAGGTGTCCCATTAAGTCTTTTGCTTTCAGGTTTTTGTACATCTGCAAACTCCCAGCCCAGCTCAAGGTGCTGTAGGACCACAGAAACCAACTGTGCATTAATTAGCTGGTCATTGTATCATATGTGGTCCCTGCTCTAGATCTCACAAGACTTTACAGTGTGTATGTTGGGCACCATGCTATGTACTGTGCTATTTGTCTCAATAACATTTGGTAAAATAACCCTTTGAAGAATGTTGTCATTGCCTGATGGTAAAGGTGTACGGAGATTGTGGTTAATTTCCATGAGGTTTTGTATATTTTTATTTCAGTCTGCCCAAAGTCGGCACACACACAGGCCATGCAATTCCTTGGGTCAAATTAAAGAGGCAGCAGGATGTTGTTTCAGCACTGGGGATGGGACAGCAATTGCTGCATGAGAAAAACAGCCCTATCCAGAACTAGCAATTAGCCCATGGCAGTCCACCTTCTCAGACCAAGAGGGCTGCAAGAGAACTTCAACACAGAACCTGTGGGCCATGCACCAGTGAAGGTGGTGAATGTCCTGTTTGAGTGTCTGGAGGTGGTTGTAAGATGGATGGTAGCTAATATATTGAGGTTGAATCCTAACAAGACAGAAGAACTGGGGGTGGGGTGGGGTTGGGGAGGGAGACAGAGGACAGGCAGGTGCAAGGGACTCCCTGGTCCTGAATGGGGCAACTGTGCCCCTGAAGGACCAAGTGTGCAGCCTGGGAGTCATTTTGGACTCATAGCTCTCCATGGAGGCGCATGTCAATTCTGTGTCCAGGGCAGCTGTCTACCAGCTCCACCTGGTACTCAGGATGAGACCCTACCTGCCCGCAGACTGTCTCGCCAGAGTGGTGCATGCTCTAATTATCTCCCGCTTGGACTACTGCAATACGCTTTATGTGGGGCTGCCTTTGATGGTGACCCAGAAACTACAACTAATCCAGAATGCGGCAGCCAGAGTGGTGACTGGGAGCGGCCACCGAGACCACATAACACTGGTCTTGAAAGACCTACATTGGCTCCCAGTACATTTCTGAGCACAATTCAAAGCGTTGGTGCTGACCTTTAAAGCCCTAAATGGATTCAACCCAGTGTACCTGAAGGAGTGCCTCCATGCCCATCGTTCTGCCTGGACACTGAGGTCTACCTCCAAGGGCCTTCTGGCGGTTCCCTCATTGCGAGAAGCCAAGTTACAGGGCACCAGGCAGAGCGCCTTCTCAGTGCTGGAGCCCTCCCATCAGATGTCTAGGAAATAAACAACTACCTGACTTTTAGAAGACATCTGAAGGCAGCCCTGGGGAAGTTTTTAATGTTTGAAGCTTCATTGTGTTTTTAATATTCTGTTGGGAGCCACCCAGAGTGGCTGGGAAAAGCCAGCCAGATGAGCGGGGTATAAATAATAAAATTATTATTGTTGTTATTGTTATTATTATTAGATTTCCACATTGTTAAGGTGGTCACAATATCATTACTATTATTTAGTATACCCAAGTAATATATTTAATGAAATAGATATAATTGAATACACAGTTAACAGGTTTAATATATAGATTTGTTAAACAGCTAGATAGATGCATGGCATGGAAATGCAGTAGAACCCAGAATCATGGTGTGTGTATGAGATTCTGACCCCTGAAATCCTGCCAGATAAGATCTGAGTGCACAGAACAGGAGTCAAAGAGACTCCAAAATAATCGCCGCCACCTCTCACCCCTCCAGCACAGTCACAATCTGGACTATCCTTCTCCTAGTCCATCCGGGAGGGGGTGGAGGGAAGAGGCAGAAAGTCACAGACCTGAGGTCCTCCTTTCTTATTGGTGTGTGTGTGTGTGTGTGTGTGTGTGTGTATGTGTGTTTTGGATGTGGATCTTAAAAATCCAGATGTTCTTTTAAAAAATCTCCATCTTGCCAATCGAGAAACAGGAAGCTGAGTTTGCTCTTACCCACTAGGCAGGGTTTTCTGCACAGTCAAGGTCTACCTATGATTGCCCCCAACCTCTGCTGCACCTCCCCACCCCACTGATCCCCCTTCTCAAGCCCCCAGTCACACCCTCGACCTGCGCACACCGGAGACAATGAGGGGCACAAATACACACACCCCAATTCACCACCACCAGCAGCACCATTAGGTCTTTATAATATTAATGATATTTTTTTATTTATACCCCGCTCTTCCCTGTTCAGGAAATCGGGCTCACGGTGGCTAACAACAAATTTAAAACACTTAATTGAGTGCTTTGCCACTCTTGCCCAGCCCTCCACTCCCTCCTTCCTGCAACTGGTGGGTTGGGGGCAGGGCTGGATTTAGGGCAACACAACTGATTCTCCCACACTGGGCACTGAGCTAAGAGGGCTGTTGTCAATGACTGATGGCAATGGGTATGTGTAAGATGAATGTCATTTTCATGCTCTCTGGCACCTGTCCTGCTGCACCAGAAGCAGTTTAGTCCTGCTTGGTACGAGACCCGAAAAGCTGTCTGTGGACAAACGCCAGCTCCCTTGGCCTGAAAGTGAGATGAGTGCTGTAACCCCATAGTCGCCTTTGGCTGGACTTAACATTCCACTGGTCTTTAACATATGTGGAACCTCCATGTGCTAGAAGGTCAGAGAGTGGAAGAGGGGCTGCTGCCTCCGTGCCCTCTCTTTGGCATGCCATTTTCACTAGTGTATGCTTTCTTACACACAGTTTCTCCTAATACATACATTTTTGTACACAT
Source organism: Podarcis gaigeae (assembly GCF_964106915.1). Classification (NCBI taxonomy): domain Eukaryota; kingdom Metazoa; phylum Chordata; class Lepidosauria; order Squamata; family Lacertidae; genus Podarcis; species Podarcis gaigeae. The sequence continues at coordinate 1,611,864 of NC_139693.1, forward strand.
GTAGTGATTGGAGAAGTGCCTCACCAAAACCCAAAATACAAAGGGTAGCTTGCATTTCACAGGTAAAGGTAAAGGGTAAAGGACCCCTGACAGTTAAGTCCAGTCGTGACCGACTCTGGGGTTGCGGCGCTCATCTCGCTTTATTGGCCGAGGGAGCCGGCGTACAGCTTCTGGGTCATGTGGCCAGCAGGACTAAGCCGCTTCTGGTGAAACCAGAGCAGAGCATGGAAACACTGTTTACCTTCCCGCTGGAGTGGTACCTATTTATCTACTTGCACTTTGACGTGCTTTTGAACTGCTAGGTTGGCAGGAGCAGGGACCGAGAAATGGGAGCTCACCCCGTCACGGGGATTCGAACCGCCGACCCTCTGATCAGCAAGCTCAAGAGGCTCAGTGGTTTAGACCACAGTGTCACCCGCATCCCACATTTCACAGGTAAAGGTAAAGGGACCCCTGACCATTAGGTCCAGTCGTGGCCAACTCTGGGGTTGCGACACTCATCTCGCTTTATTGGCCAAGGGAGCCGGCGTACAGCTTCTGGGTCATGTGGCCAGCATGACTAAGCCGCTTCTGGCAAACCAGAGCAGCGCAAGGAATCACCGTTTACCTTCCCACCGGAGCGGTACCTATTTATCTACTTGCACTTTGATGTGCTTTATGAACTGCTAGGTTGGCAGGAGCAGGGACTGAGCAATGGAAGCTCACCCCATTGCAGGGTTTCGAACTGCCCTTGCTGTTTAAAGACTGGTAGTCATTGAAGAAGTAAACAATAAACATCTCAGAGAAAAAGTTTGTTGATCTTAACAAAATAACTAAAGCATATCTCCTTTTTAAAATTCTGTTTTGTGGTTAGTCTGTTTTAAGAAAATCCTCTAGCTTCCATATGAGGTTTCCAGAGGTCTGTAAAGTCCTTTGAAAGGTCTCTGCCAGTTGGAGGGAAAGAAACGGAGGCCAACCAGAGTACAAGAGCAAAGCAGCTACTAAGACTGATCTTTATTATTTGAAAAGGGGAAAGTATTGCAAGAGGGTCCCCACTCAGCACGCAGGAGGGAGGAGAATCCAGAACAAAGGAAAATCAGAATGTTATACTATCTCCACATGGTCTGCCCGACAGGAGCGTCAGTCATACACCAAAAATACATCATTAAAAGGAGGTACATCGGATAGAGTGACAGGTAAGTTCATAGGTCACAGGTAAGTCATTGATGCCTCCTCGGGTGTTAATACAGGGAGGCAAGAGGAGAGGCAGGTATGGATGGTCTTCTGTCTGTGTCAGGTTCAGGGAATTCTCCACCCCCACCCTGTGGGAGCATGAAGCAAGGAAAAACAGAGAGAGTCTTTAAATAAAGTGAGTTTATTCAAAGATCAAGGTGAGAGACAAAGAAATCCAGGCAGCCCCTCGTAATGGCATTGCTCCAAATGAGCTCCTCCTGCCTCCCTTCCTGGCAACAGCACTTCCCCTTACAGTGGCTTCCAGGGGCCAGTTGTCTCTGAGTCCTTTGTTCTTGCACCCTCAATGAACGCCGAGTTCTGGGAGAAGGTGGGTCAGAAATATTTTCCAGGCTGCTCTCTCCTGGCTCTCCTCCCAGCTCCCACCTTCTGTTTGCCTGTCTCTGAGCTGTGACCTTCCTCAACCACCTGCTGTAATTCATTACAGTAGTACCTCAGATTAAGAACTTAATTCGTTCCGGAGGTACGTTCTTAACCTGAAACTGTTCTTAACCTGAAGACCACTTTAGCTAATGGGGCCTCCCACTGCCGCCACGTGATTTCTGTTCTCATCCTGAAGCAAAGTTCTTAACCCGAGGTACTATTTCTGGGTTAGCGGAGTCTGTAACCTGAAGTGCATGTAACCTGAAGCATCTGTAACCCAAGGTACCACTGTACTGCCTTCCTCTCCTCTGGAAGCTGTGAGAGAAGGGGGGATGGCAACCTCCACCATTATTCCTCCTCCTCCTCCTCAATCTCATTCCCTCCAGTCCCTGATTGTCACCTCAAGCACCTTCCTGCCAGTCCTCGCCTTACTTATCCTAATATAAATGGATAAACAGGTAAGGTAAAGGTAAACATGCTAGCAATCGCCTGCTATTGTCTTTCACAGGAATCCGCAGGGGACACATACTTCAGGAATGTGAGAAAGTAAGTGCTGAAAAGAGTCTGAGGCCTGGGTCTAGGGTCAACCATGTACAGATTTTTAGTGTCTCATCACCAAGCAGAGCAGAAGGAGGAGGAGCCTAACTCAAGAGCCCCAAACCACCAGAAAAGAGATTGACTGCCATTATCTCCACCATCACCCTATTTCCACATTCTATCTTGGAACGTGGCGGGATGGTTATCTAAGCAGGGTGACGTCGACCTTCTGGACTTTCTTACAAAATTTCAGATTATTTGTTTACAGGAGACATGGTGTCTAGATCTCCATGTCCCTCCTCTTCAGGGATATGAAGCCTTTGTTACCCCTGCGATAAAACCAAATTTCCGAGGCCGACCTAGCGGTGGCTTAGTCACCTTTGTTTCCATCAAGCTAAAATGCAAGGTCTGGCAACAGCAGTGGGCGAAGAGTAACAACCTACAAATCCTACTTATTTCTAGCAGTGAAGGAGGAGACTTCCTCTGCTTTAATATATATATATTCCCCCCCCCCCCCCGTAGGCACCCCTTCCCAGTCGTCACAAATCTGGGAAGATTTAGAGTTATGTTTGGAGAAGGCTGAGCTAGAATTTCCTGGCATGGATATCCTGCTGGCAGGTGATTTCAACGCCAGGATAGGAAACGACATTAATACGTACTGCTCTAAATCCCAATTACTGCCAGAGGCAGATTGGTTTATTCCCTGGTCCTCTGACGACAAGGTCTTGAATAAGGCAGGCATTACATTAATGGAGACTGCCTTCAAACATAATCTGTACAATCTGCATGGTACCCATATGGACAGGTCAGGGGGTTTCTTTTCTTTCCTTGGGCCTAGAAGTGTGAGCGTTATTGATTATATCCTGGTCTCCCCAAACCTTTTGGAGAGGTCACAGGGCTTTAGGACCTTCAACAGAACTGAGAGTGATCACCTCCCTATATCAATCTCACTAACTCCCTGTGGTTTGGAGGATCCGCAACACTGTAATCACTGTGCAGACCCACCTCCAACTCTGGCCCTACGTAGGCGTAAATGGAACAGCGACCTGGAATTCAAAATCAAACTACACCTGCATTCATCAGATTTATTGGCCCTGAGAGACCAATGTATTTTATCTAATTCTGACCCCTTTTTAACATTTCAGCAGGTCTCAGTCGCTCCTCCCACTACTTACAAACTCCAACCCTCCCAAACAACAAAATAATACGAGGGCCTGGTTCGACAAAGACTGTAGGAATCTAAGATCTTTGCTTAGGAAATTACAAAATAAGGTAAAACAGGAAGGGACCCTGTCCTCAGTAGAAAACCTGAGCAGGTGGCGCTTTCACTATAAAAATACTTTAAAAATTAAGAAATCCCTCTATAGAAAGGAACAATGGGAGGCACTCGATAAGGCGATCAAATTGTGGGACGATAAAAAGTTCTGGGAAATAATTGCTCAGGGAGTCTCACCCAAAGGGAAAATTGTAACCAATAGTATTTCATCTAACTTATGGTACCAACATTTTCCCCGGCTATATTCAGCTCCAAACATTGCTAAACCGAGCCAGTTTCCTCCTATTAAAAACGATCTATTAATGGGCTGGGATCCTGTTACCGAATCAGAATGTTTTCAGCTAATTAACACACTCAAGAATGGCAAAGCTCCCGGTGAAGATATGATTCCTCCTGAGGTGCTTAAATTAAATGCCCAGTGGTGGGCTGCTTTTTTGGCCCGACTTTTTACGGCAATAAATGATACATACAAAATCCCAGAAAACTGGAAACTGAGCCTGGTAGCCCCCATCTATAAGAAGGGAGACCCTCAAGACCCCTCAAACTATCGCCCCATAAGTCTCCTGGACATTGTGTATAAACTTTACACTCGCCACCTGCTAAATAAATTGGCTGACTGTGCTGACCACTCTAACTTGTTTAATCCGGAACAGGCAGGGTTCAGAAAGGGCTATAGTACAATAGGCCATTGTTTGGTACTACAGACAATGATAGATAAGTATACAAAGACACATAAGAGCAAACTTTTTGTGGCTTTTGTAGATCTCACATCCGCTTTTGACTCAATCTGTAGGGACAAATTATGGCAAAAACTATATGACACAGATATTGATAGACGACTTCTCAAAATACTTAGAGAGTTACATTCAGACACCACAGTTAAAATCAGAACTGGGATGTCAGGCAACTATACTGACCCACTGCCACTGGGAAAGGGGGTTAAACAGGGCTGTCTGTTAGCGTCGTTCCTCTTTAATTTCTATATAAACGACATTGTTCAACATATGGCAAAGTATAAGTCATCAGCTCCTGCCCTGGAAGGCAAACACCTGAATATACTGCTATATGCTGATGACATGGCGGTCATGGCACTCACTCGAAGGGGCCTTCTCAGCATGCTGGAGGGACTCGCAGCTTATTGTTCCCAAAACTCTCTAAAGATAAACTATGATAAAACAAAAATTGTGGTATTTACTAGAGCTCGCCACACATTTAGATGGTCTCTAGATGAACACAAAATTGAACAATGTCTCCTTTTTAAATACCTCGGTATCACTTTCCAAGCTACATCTAGCTGGTTTGCCCACTTCAAGACTGTAGCCCTTCTAACACGTAGAACAACTGGTGCTCTGCTCAGCTTTTTTTATTCGAGGGGAGGGCAACTGGTGACCCCGGCACTAAAAACTTTTGTTGGAAAAGTGATTCCCCAGATGTTATGCGGAGTAGAACTCTGGGGATGGAATCAGAAGCTGTTGGTACGGCTTGAAATCTTCCAAAATTTTTATCTCAGAAGAATTCTAGGCCTCCCTCAGAGTACTCCGGCAGCTCTCCTAAGAGTGGAAGTAGGATTACCTTCTGTGTCTGCCAGGGCCCACTTAAGATTCCTGCGTTTTTTCACCAACCTCATAGATGCCCCGAACACCTTATTGGCTAAACAAGCCTTTGTATCATTACAACATAATACCACTTGGCATAAAAGCCTACTAGACATTCTATCCAGATACAACTTACCAGAGTTTAATACTCTCAAATTGTGGAGCCCTGATAAAGTTTGGGAATGGATCTTTGAAAAAGACACCTCTTTGGACTCCACCAAGATAAAAAACTCTGGGTTTTCCTACTGGTTCCCACGAGTAAAAGCAGTCAAAATCTGTGCCAACTACTTGGTGGAGACCACTGATCCCACCCTTCGGAGAGCTTTCACCATGGCACGGTTTCAAACATTGCCAACTGCTTATCTGACCGGTAGATACACAAAAACCCCAGTTGAACATCGTTTATGTCCTTGCCTTATGAAAATTAAAGAGGATCTTACACATTATTTCCTCTATTGCCCCATTTACTCGGGCTTTAGAGACGCATTGCTGCAAATTATACCCATCTCTATAACCAGTCCTGAAGATAGAGTAAAATTTTTGTTAGTTGATGCAAACCCACGCATTACCCATGTGGTAGCGGTCTTTGTGATGAAGGCCATGAAAGCCAGGGAAAGATTTATGAACGACAATGTAAAGACCCCTTCATCGTCTGTTTAACTCGCTGTTCGTTTTCCCTCCTTTTCTACTTTGTGGGAAGAAGGTTTTGTTGGCATAGTATGTAATGAATTTTAATATTTTTAACTACTGATTTTAGTGTTGATTTTTGTGCACAGGCATGGTCCTCACAATAAACGGATTTGATTTATAAAAGGATAAACAGGTAAGGTAAAGGTAAACATGCTAGCAATCACCTGCCATTGTCTTTCGCAGGAATCCGCAGGGGACACATACTTCAGGAATGTGAGAAAGTAAGTGCTGAAAAGAGTCTGAGGCCTGGGTCTAGGGTCAACCATGTACAGATTTTTAGTGTCTCATCATTTCTTGTTTAAGTAATAAACCTTATTGCCTACATATCTCAGCTTTCTTGGGCTTATTTATACCAAGTAAATAACATGTGAGGTACATACAATATAGTTGAGGGGAACACCATTTGGCAGTCATTTGTGAATGAGTCCTTAGTGTTCAATGAATGAGTGAGGTGGTTTGACATTTGTGAATTGTTGATATTCACTGTCATTGAGGTAGATGCCAATGTATAGCTGTCAGAATTTCACTGCAGTTTGGGGACGCAAATCTGTCTTATATGTAAGTATCAATTTATTACACGCATTTTTCGTTCAGACATCAGATTTTCTCTTATATCAATCCTACTGCATTTTGATGCCATTTAAATGCCTGTCAGCCTTCCAGAAAAAAACACTTTTTTTGTTCGGCTTAGAAATGTTGTTCCAACATAAAAAAAAGTAAAGAAGATCAATGACAGAGAGAGTGTAGCACCCTGCTTGTGGTTAACGCTTAGCTGGAATGAAATATTCAACGCAGCAATAGAGAAATTAAAATAATAATTTATTTGTCAGACAAATAAATGAGAGGCTCAGTGGTATATGGTTACCAAGCTCTGGCCTGGCCTCCTGCCATCCTGGCCAGCACTTATATTCCCTTAATCCAGCCCCCTTTGCTCCTCCTGTGGCTGCCTCTGTCCAATCAGCCTGGTTGAATATTCCTATTGGCTGTTTGCTAGAACCAATCACAAAAGATACACCCACAAAAGATACACCCACTTCCTTGCCCTTATAAGGGAGACAAAGAGCTATATATGTGACAAATAAGTAATAATATATCTTACATGGAATCTTAATTACCAGCTCACCTCTTGCCCTCCTTGCCCTATTGCCTTCTAAAACAAATGTTTAATCTTACATTTTTATGTTCAACAGATGTCAAGGATCTTGAGTTCACATCAACATTGAAAGATTTCCTTCATTTGAAAGTTTCTAAACAAATGCCTGACAACCATATATCAAGAGTGCTTGGATGGTGTCTTCTGTCTGGCAGGGGGGCTAGGCTGGTGGCTGACTTAATTTCAGGATAAATACAACTCTTACAACCATATGAAATAAGAATCTAGCATTCCTTAAATCCTTTGCATAATTACATTTAAGCCAATATATTTAAGCTAATATATTTCATTCACTTATCATAGGTAGCCTTTTAAAAGAATAAAGCCTTTGTAAAGTAAAAAGGAACTCAGTAAAAAACAGCTTTAAAAGATTTCCCAAAAATGCTCTCTTTTCTTCTAGCCAAGCCAGTTGCCTTTTTCACTGCTCTTGGCCTTTCAACCTTAGAAAGAAGATCTGGCTCATTTTACTGGGAGGCACATTGGTATTATTTTACTATTTACCCTTGCCTTTAATTGTGTTTTCTCAGTCTGCAAGGGCAGCATATGTAATTCTCCCTTTTTATGACTTTGAGAATTGTTTTTCTACTATAAATCAATGGGGCCCCCTTGTCTTAGGAGAAAAACCTCTTGCCAAGGTTCTTTCTGCCTGGCATGAAACATTTGAAAATCCTTTAAGCTCATTTTTAAATACAAGCCTTGATTGCAATATATAAGCTTTGATAAAAATGCAGGCTTATGATTAGGTGCCTCAAGAGAACATAGAACAGCGAAATAGTTTCGCTTAGAAATGTGTTCCAAAATAAAAAAAAACTAAATGTCACAGGCAGAGAGTAAAATATCATTGAGAAATCTGAGCCCCGCAAGGGATATCCTATCCCTCATGGGGTGTGTGGGTGGGTGTGGGTGTGTTTCTGGCCAGCTTATAAAAGTGGTGCCAACATTTTAATAAATGGTAACGGCAGAGTAAGAATCACTCTTAGAGAGAACTGAAGGTTAAAAAAAGGTAAAGGTCAAGGACCCCTGGACGGTTAAGTCCAGTCAAAGGTGACTATGGGGTGCAGCGCTCATCTCTGCTTTCAGGCCAAGGGAACTGGCGTTTGTCCAGAGACAGCTTTCTGGGTCATGTGGCCAGCAGGACTAAGCCGCTACTGGCGTAATGGAACACTGTGACGGAAGCCAGAGCACACAGAAATATGCAAGAAGACCAGAAAGAGCAAGAATCACTCTCAGAGAGAACTAAAGATAATTGTAGCTGCTTACTGTAGACATTACCGATGTCTGCTTTGTGTTGTTGCCAGGATGTCAGAGGCCAAATATCAGTCTGCAAGCTGAGAAGATCAACTCTGCTCTTGTCTCACCAGCAGCCATACCTGAGTCTCCCTCCACAATCAATCAGAAAAGTTAATGAAGACACTTGCAGAAGCCTCAAGATCCTTCTCCTATTCAAGCTGTTAATCTACTCTTCTTTTGGTAAGTCCTTCAGTACTTGTACAGCCCTCAAGCCTCTCAATACAGTGGTACCTCGGGTTAAGTACTTAATTCATTCCAAAGGTCCGTTCTTGACCTGAAACTGTTCTTAACCTGAAGCACCACTTTAGCTAATGGGGCCTCCAGTCCTGCTGCTGCTGCGCCGCAGCTGCTGCACGATTTCTGTTCGCATCCTGAAGCAAAGTTCTTAACCCGAGGTACTATTTCTGGGTTAGCGGAGTCTGTAACCTGAAGCGTACGTAACCTGAAGCGTATGTAAGCCAAGGTACCACTGTACACAGAAATGTTGTAAGTCTGTTTTGTTCTGAAGGCTTAAATAATTGACAATGATAAAGTTCGTTCTTGGTTCCCTGTTGCTTATTTGCATGGAATTGCAAAGCATGGCTCACTGATAAAACCCTCTCTGCACCTGAACCCCTCCCCGCAAAGCTGTGCTCTTGAAGAGATCCTGCATCCCCTTCCTCACATTGTTGGGAACAACTTTTAGAGTGTGCTGTGGCACCTAATCGCTACTGAACATCCCTCTGATGGTGGTCATTTGTACAAATTAAAAAAGGAGCTGTGGATAAGGACACTTTGAATGTAGGCTTCAAATTAGAAGCCAGTTTGTACCAACTAAACTTTAGGGAGAACTCTGTGACAGTTGTGGACTCTGCTTCATTTAAGATTTTAAAGTAGATGTTGGGCGGCCATCTGCCAGGGATTCTTCAGCTGAGATTCCTGCATTGCAGGGAGTTGGACTAGATGAATCCAATTCTACGAGTCTATGAATCTATTTTAAGTTCTCTCGAGTCATTGGGCTGGATGCCTGGAATGAGCTCCTCAGCATCAGCATACTCACTACTCTTAACCTTGCCTGTTCCTCTTTATCTGAACTGTGGGTTTGTGGCCTTTGCTGTGGATTCTTGCCAGCCTGAATCTGTGGAAACAGGACATTTGGGCTTCTGCTGAGAGTCCATATACCAGCATGGGGCCTAATAATAATAATAATAATAATAATAAAATTTTATTTATATCCCGCCCTCCCCAGCCAAAGCCGGGCTCAGGGCAGCTAACAACAATAAAATAAGACAACATTTTAAAATCATTTCATTAAAAAGTTACTTCAGATCAAATTGATGGCAACCATTGGGTAGAGTTCTGTGAGGATTACAGAAGGAGGGGGTCAGACTGTGCCCTGGCCAAAGGCCTGGTGGAACAGCTCTGTCTTGCAGGCCCTGCGGAAAGATGTCAAGTCCTGCAGGGCCCTAATCTCTTGTGGCAGAGCATTCCACCAGATCGGAGCCACAACCAAAAAAGCCCTGGCTCCGGTTGAGGCCAGCCTAACCTCTCTGTGGCCTGGGACCTTCAGGATGTTTTTGTTTGCAGATCATAAGTTCCTCTGTGGGACATACCAGGAGAGGCGGTCCTGTATTATTACTATAATAATAATAGTAATGATAATAATAGTAATTCGTTTACTGCCCTTCATCTGAAGACCTCAGGACTAAACGGTCAGTTTGCATTTTTAGAGCAGAAAGTATGGATCTGATGTGTAGAGATCTTTCCTATTCTAATTAATTCAAGAGGGTTATGGAAGCTTCTCGGTGTGAAAGAAACAAGCAGAAGGTTCTGGATGTTTGGGTTATTCCTTCAGAGAAGCTAAGTACAGCTGGTTTGAACTACTGTAGTTCTCTTGTCTCTTTCTGTCAAAGTCTTGCTAACTATAAAAGGATCCTGTGTTTCACTTTCTATCTCTTTTCCTTCCGGTGTGATGTTCTGTACATAGTATGTTTAGTGTTAAGGTTTAGACTTATTATAAGTTATTGTAAGTTTAAGTCTGCTGCAACTGGATTTGTTATGGACAGGGCCAATCCTGAATGTTTTGGATTTGTGACCATTCTGCTCATTTGCCTTCAGTAGCAGTAAAGCTCTGCTGGATGAAATAATAATTGTCTCTGGTCTATTTTGGTGGATCCTGCAACATGTTTAAGTTGTTGCTCTGCTAATTATACATTGGAATCTACTCTGGATCAATATTGAGTAGAATTCCATGAAAAAAACACAGCATAAAATACAAGTTAAGAACACAAAATGCATAATAAAAACAAGAACAAAAGAAACCAATAGTGTAACTCCTGCTCTGCCTCCCCCACCAATTTCATTACCATTGCAGCTCACTCAGCTCTTCCTCTGGCTCAGACAATGGTGGTGAGGGTGAGGAGTGAGGAGACAATGGTGGTGAGAGTGAGGAGTGAGGAGCCAATGGTGGTGAGGGTGAGGAGTGAGGAGACAATGGTGGTGAGAGTGAGGAGTGAGGAGACAATGGTGGTGAGGGTGAGGAGTGAGGAGACAATGGTGGTGAGGGTGAGGAGTGAGGAGACAATGGTGGTGAGAGTGAGGAGTGAGGAGACAATGGTGGTGAGGGTGAGGAGTGAGGAGACAATGGTGGTGAGGGTGAGGAGTGAGGAGACAATGGTGGTGAGGGTGAGGAGTGAGGAGACAATGGTGGTGAGGGTGAGGAGTGAGGAGACAATGGTGGTGAGGGTGAGGAGTGAGGAGACAATGGTGGTGAGGGTGAGGAGTGAGGAGACAATGGTGGTGAGAGTGAGGAGTGAGGAGACAATGGTGGTGAGGGTGAGGAGTGAGGAGACAATGGTGGTGAGGGTGAGGAGTGAGGAGACAATGGTGGTGAGGGAGAGGAGTGAGGAGACAATGGTGGTGAGGGTGAGGAGTGAGGAGACAATGGTAGTGAGGGAGAGGAGTGAGGAGACAATGGTGGTGAGGGTGAGGAGTGAGGAGACAATGGTGGTGAGGGTGAGGAGTGAGGAGACAATGGTGGTGAGGGTGAGGAGTGAGGAGACAATGGTAGTGAGGGAGAGGAGTGAGGAGACAATGGTGGTGAGGGTGAGGAGTGAGGAGACAATGGTGGTGAGGGTGAGGAGTGAGGAGACAATGGTGGTGAGGGTGAGGAGTGAGGAGACAATGGTGGTGAGGGTGAGGAGTGAGGAGACAATGGTGGTGAGGGTGAGGAGTGAGGAGACAATGGTGGTGAGGGTGAGGAGTGATTGGTGCTAACCCATGTCCTTGTTCATCTTTCCCCTCCTCCCCTGCCCCAATAGGCACTTTGAGTCAAGCAACAGAGAATCCGACCTATCGTGTGAATGGGATCCTGGGAGGATCAGTATTCCTTCCTTTAAACACATCCCAAGCCAAAAAAATTGTCAAAATTGAATGGGCCTTCCATCCCACATCTGGGGATCCATACCTGCTTGGTGAGTTCAGGGATGGAAAACTGGATCAGTCAAATTTCAGGAGCCAGTATGAACAACAGATGGAAACTGGTGATGCCTTTGCATTGAGGATCAAGAACTTGGCAATGGTTGATGAGACCACGCTGAGGATCAAGAACCTGACAATGGAGAATGGTGGGCTCTATGAAGCTCGTACCTGGTTTAACGCTGCGCAGTTCCAAGAACACCACTTCATCCTCACTATTTATGGCAAGTAATGATTTCACCATCTTTGTCAGTTTGTAGTGGAGCTGAGCATAGAATGGGGAGATCATGAAATATGATGAGGAACCTTTTTCAGCCTGAGGGCCACTGTGCTGGTCCCGAGGGGGCAGGGTACTGTGCGGCGTGGTCTGAGTCCGGTCCTGGGTCAAGGGTCTGGAGGCTGTCCGTCAAGGGCAAAGCAGGGTCCAAGGCAAGGAGCCAGGCATGGTCAGGAACTCCGGAAGAGCAGATCAGGATGCTGGCAGGAACAGGTTTCCAATGATGTTGCTCCCGCAACCTGGGACTGGGCTGACTGGCCTTTCTCTCCTCTAAGGCCTAGGGTGGTCCTGGCCCACAGGTGACTCACCTCCCCTGGCCTTAAGGCGAGCAATCCTCCTGTGAGAACTTAGTTCCCTCCACCTCTCTGCCCTGAGCCTCTGCAGCTCCGGATAGGCTGGAGGGTTACTGGACCCAGAGGCAACCTCGCCTTCCCCTGACAGGGGAAGGAGAGGATCACCTGCAGGCAATGGGTCCTTGATCACCTCCGGAGCCAGAGCGGATTCAGCTGGTGTCTGCTCCTGAGAATCTGGCACAGGTAAGGGCCCTTCAGGTTCAAGCTCCAGCCCCGGCTCAGCCGGCCCTGGAGGCGGGAACTCCTGTGCAGGCTGGGATTCCTTAGGTTCAGTCTCTGAATCTGATTCTCAGGCCATCACAGCCATATTCTGACCTAGGCAACATTCCAGGGGCCACTTCACAAAGGATTCAAAAACCATATTGTTAGGAAAGCATTATACAATGTTTGGATCCGATACAAGGAAAATAAAACTCCTAGGTGGTTATCACCAATGGAGGCTAAGGAGGTGAAGAAGCTTAATATGGAATCTAAATGGCCAAAATATTCTGAAATCTTAGAGCAAGAAAGTGGCAAATTCAAATTATAGAGTTTTGAGAAAATAAAGTCCAAGGTACGAGACTGGCTCCATTATTATCAAATAATGGAGACCTTTAAACAAGACAGGAAAATTGGCTTCCAGGTGGAGAAATCGAAACTAGAAACAGAATTGTTAGAACCCAATACTAAGAATTTATCAAGAATGTATAATTTGTTGCTGAAGTGGAATACAATAGATGAGACAGTCAAATCAGCTATGATTAAGTGGGCACAAGACATTGGTCATGATATTATGTTTGCTGACTGGGAACAGTTATGGACAACCGGCATAAAATTTACGGCATGTAATGCCTTAAGAGAAAATATTATGAAAATGATTTACAGGTGGTACATGACCCCAGTCAAGCTTGCGAAGATTTATCATCTGCCCAATAACAAATGTTGGAAATGTAATGAGACTGAAGGTACCTTCTTTCACCTTTGGTGGACCTGCCCAAAGATTAAAGCCTTTTGGGAAATGATTTATAATGAAATTAAGAAGGTACTTAAATGTACTTTTCATAAGAAACCAGAGGCATTTCTCTTGGGCATGGTCGGCCAACTGGTGTCAAGGAAGGATAGGACTTTTTTTATGTACGCCACTACAGCAGCAAGGATTCTTTTAGCAAAGTATTGGAAGACACAAGAACTACCCACACTGGAAGAATGGCAGACGAAAGTGATTGACTTTATGGGATTGGCAGAAATGACTGGCAGAATCCGCGACCAAGAGAAAGAGACGGTGGAGGAAGATTGGAAGAAATTTAAAGCTTATCTTAAGAACTGTTGTAAAATTGATGAGTGTTAAAATGTCAAGGGAAAGGAAGAAGCAGAATTATAGCTGTAACTGATTGATGAATTAGGATGAAATTGAAAAAGAAAATAAGTTATTATTTAATTGGAGCGAAGGGTTGCTGAAAAATTTTAAAATAAGGATGCAGAGAGGGTGAGGTATGGGGAAGTCCGAGAAAGAAGGTTCACGAAAAAGAGGATTTGAAATTATACTTGTTTGTATGTTTTTGTTTGTTTATGTGTATATGTTATTTTGTTTTAAATTTGGAAAATTAATAAAAAATTATTTAAAAAAAAAACATTCCAGGGGCCACATGGCAGTGGGGCACAAAATCAGAGGAAATAAGTGTGTGGTGTTGGAATCTCCATTTGACCGAGCTGATAAAGCTCATCTTCCGAAATTGCCCTCCGACTGCACAGTGGCAAACAGGAACTAACATGTGGAACATTGAATCTGAATGTTACTGTTCTACAATATGCTAGTTTCTTCACATGTGTGCAACTCCCATCCTCCATCCAGGAAGCAAGGAGCATCATCAAGATTCAATAGTTTTCAGACAGACCAAAGAACTCAAGGAGGGTGTGAATCAAGGCCATGAGGGGAGTATGTCTGGGAAGGATATGCGGCTCTGGGAAAGGACTCTGGGAGAGAGTCCTGAGGGCCAGATAGAGATGGTTGGAGGGACATATTTGGCCTCTGGGCCCAAAGGTCCCCACCCCTGCCCTACACAGTTACCGAGAGGCATGTGGGGCACAAACTCCTAATGTAATGATCTCAGGCAGGCAAGGAAGCCCCGACAAGAATTCATGAGTCTCTGGCAGTTTTATGGTACGTTTATTTACAATTAACATGCTAAGCATGGCTCTGAGCCTGCCACTCTTTGCTACGAGTTGGTCAGTCTAAGTCTCCACCCTATCACAACACAAAAGGGTGCCAAAGTCCAGTCCTTCCTCTCTTGTTCTTCTGTTGCATTTTAACATTTCCAGCTCTTCTGGTTTGGGGAGGAGGTGGGTGAACTCCCCCCCCCCCACTATAAAACAAAGATCCCTCTAAACGTTGCTTGCCTCCTGGTTGCATAGCAACCCCCTCAATGTCATCTATCTCCTCCCCTCCCTCTGCCTGCGAGTTCTCTGAGTCTGCTGCTCTGAGTCTGGGAATTCTTGATGAAGTGGTGCAGAACTAACCCACTCCTGCTCTGTCTGTGGCTGCAACCCCTTGTCTCCAAAGTCAGGCTCTGGCTTCCCCTGTACTGGCATTCCTTCATCTCCAGAGTCAAACTCTTCCTAGGCATTTGATTCAGCCACATCCCTGACACCTAATCACTTTCATTTCTGTTAAAACAGAGCCAGTGCCAAGACCATGGATACAACATAAAGTAGAATCCAAGTCTCCAGAAGGCTGCACTGTGACCTTACAGTGCCAGGCACCTGTAAAGGAGGAGTACACTATCTCCTGGAAAAGAGGGAATCCCCCCAGGGTCTTAGTAGGAGGTTTGGATAAGTACTGGCTTTCTGACAGTGGAAGGAATCTCCACGTCTCCTGGCGAAAAAGCTCTTCTGACTCCACATTCACTTGCCTGGTCAGCAATCCTGTTGATCAAAACCGTGCCTCATTTGACTTGCTCAAAATCTGTGCAAGTGGGGAAGGTAAGAAATGTATCATCCCTTTCATAACCCCCTGGTTCTGCTCGGAGTGGTGAATACTCAGGCATTCCCTCAAGACAGGGATTGTATAGGCAAACACTCCTTCCTTGCAAGCTTATTAGCAGGTTTGGGCCAAAACAGCTCTGCTTGCAGACTATGCTTGACCCTATGAGTTGCTGCTCCTGAGATTAAGAGTCTCATGCTCTACCAACTAAGCCATCCTGCTGCTTTGATTTCTTCTTTGATTCCTAGGCTGAGAAACTGCCCTGGGACCCACAAAAGTGAAAGCAGCAATGATATCTGGAGAGCCATGCTATTCTTAGAACATCTTCTCCCTGCAATTGGACTCCCAGAATCCCCAGCAGGACTCAGGTGCTTTGCTTGCTATTCCTGCTACATGACCCGGAAAAACTGTCTTCAGACAAACGTCGGCTCCCTCAGCCAGAAAAGCAAGATGAGCGCCGCAAACCCAGTCTGCGACTGGACTTAACTGCCAGGGGTCCTTTACCTTTGTAATGTACTGTACATCTCTTTTTTTGCCAAATTACATCATGAAAATTAGGGTGCACATTAGATTTGATGGTGCATTTGCCAGCAAATACTTTTTGGGTTTCAAGGTTTTGAAAATTGAGGTGTGCAATAGTTTTGATGGTTCATTCAATTTGTGTAAATACAAGTATTTGTTCTGCTTCTCTTAGTCACATAGGGGAGGTCCCTTTGGTGGCTGTTGTTGCAGTGCATTCCAAGAGCCTCTTATTGCTTGTTGCAGGTGGACAACAAAAGTACTGGGGGATCCTGCCGTTTCTCGTCTGTGCTGTTGGAGCTTCTGCATGTTTGATAATGATATGGAAGAAGAAAAAGTTGGGAAAGGAGAAAGGTAGAACCATCTCTGTTAATCCCCTTAATTACCTGGGATTGAGGCTGACTGCCAAATGTGTGCCTGCCTCTCCCTTGTTCCTCTTGAGAGTATGTTGCCAAGCACAATTCAAAGTGTTGGTGCTGACCTTGAAAGCCCTAAATGGCCTCGGCCCAGTAGACCTGAAGGAGCATCTCCACCCCCACCGTTCAGCCCAGACACTGAGGTCCAGCTCCGAGGGCCTTCTGGAGGTCCCCTCCCTGTGAGAAGCCAAGTTACAGGGAACCAGGTAGAGGGCCTTCTTGGTGGTGGCGCCCACCCTGTGGAACGCCCTCCCACCAGATGTCAAAGAGAAAAATAACTACCAGATTTGTAGGAGACATCTGAAGGCAGCCCTGTTTAGGGAAGCTTTTAATGTTTGATGCACTACTGTTTTTTAATAGATGCTGCTTCTGCAATGCAAGCTCAAGAGGGCTCTCCTGCGCCCTTCCTCAGAGGAGACCCCCCAAAAGGTGGTAATGACCAACTGAGATGAGCATGCACAGTAAGGAAGGCTGGAGGAGCGGGTAAGATGTTTGGAAGTCACATAATACTATGGCATTATTTTTTAACATTTGCTAGTACTACTAGGAGTAGTCAGGGCTTCTTCTTTTTTCCAGCCAGAATGCTCTGGAACAGTTCATTTATCCACTCACCTCAAAATACCATTGCAGGGGGTTGGGCCAGATGACCCTTGGGGTCCCTTCCAGCTCTTCAATTCTATGATTCAAATCATCTGAGAGGAGTGGTTGGCTACTAGCCATGAAGGCTATGTTTTGCATCCGTGGTCAAAGGTAATAATGCTTCAGAAGACAAGTTGCTGCAACCTGCAGGAGGGGAGAGATCTTTCCTGTTCTAATTAATTAAGAGGGTTCTGGGAGCTTCTCTGTGTGAAAGAAACAAGCAGGAGGTTCATGATGTTTGGGTTATTCCTTCAGAGAAGCTGAGCATAGCTCGCTTAAACTAGCTCTATTATCTCTTTCTGTCAAGGTCATGCTGATTATAATAACAAGGCCAGACAGAGCATGGGTTTCACTTCTTTTATATCTTATTTTCTGATGTGGTATTCTGTATATAGGGTTAAGGTTTAGACTTACTATAAGTTAGTAGGACTGCAAGAAGTTTTGTAAGGAGGATTATGCGAAATATTGCAAGGAAGACTACGAAGAGAATATTAGTTAAGGACAATTAAAAGTAATAGCGAAATTAAGAAATTCAGATTAAGTGATAAAGAATGGAAAATCTTCAGAGGTAGTTGACGGAAGTCTAAAATATTGTATAAGATAAGAATGTATGTTAAATGACTGTTGGAAATGATATGTTAAAAAAATTAATAAAAGTGTGTGTATATATCTACATATCTATATATCTATATCTATATCTATATTCTCTGGTCTATTTTTTGGAAATCTGCAATGTGTTTTAGTTTTCACTCTGCTAACTATACGCTGGAATATTCTGGATCAATATTGAATAGAATTCCATGACAGAGTGCTTTTTTCTTTCTAAAAGACTTTAACCCTCATGCTTTGACACTATAAGAAATTTTACCGGAGGATAAAAGATTAATTGTGGGAGCTGAAGTTTCACCCCCCCCCCGACCCTGGAGTGTCCCGCGAGAGAGCCTGCTGATGAAGTACTGAGAACTTTGACAGCTGTCAAATTGGCTGTCAGAGGGAAAAAGAGAACTTTGTTTCTGTTGTTTCTGCTGGTTATACTTGTTACAATTTGTTGAAAATAAGGAAGGACTGTTACAATAAATTGGCTATTGGACTTGAGCTGAAAAACATTAACAAACTAAAATCCCCCTAGAGGGGGTCTAGGACATTACAACAATGGCTGGAAATGGGAGACTTCAGACTGAATTGGAAAGAACATTTGTTCTCTTGGGAAAATTACAAGGGGAAATTGATGTTTTGGCTACAAGTGTTACAACTCTGGTCTCAGCAGCAAACAATGTTGTTGAAGATGATAAGGACTTGGAGCATGAAGCTCATACAATTGAGCAAATAGGGAAACTTAAATGTTATGAGAATATGGAAGAATTCCTATGTATAAAATTATCTGCCTTCATGTACAGTAGATATTCTATATATCTTGAAAGTAGGCTAGGATTTGATGGGTGTTCTGCCCCCACCAAGATCAGTTATTTAGTGATAGCAAATCTGTGTATTAGCATTAAGTAGAAGGAATAACAATGCTGCCCCTTTAAGAAAATATACTGCCTTTGCCCCCTCTTTAGACATCGAGGCAGGTTGGGATATATTCTCCTTTCTGTTGGCTCTGATCAGAGGGGAAGAAACCTCCCTTCTCCCTTTGCAATCTATCCATCTTCATTCAGAGCCAAAGAACAACCTATTGGAATGTGAGGAATATTTCTACATGTGCTTTGATTATCCTCAATAAATCTACATATGAGAGCTTTGTGGAGTTTTGTTGAATACTATCCAGATTGAGAGAGAAGTTTCAGGACCGAACAGTGGCCAATATTCTTGACAGAACCCCATGCAAAACAGCAAAACAGCAGCCTTCTATAATGATCTGAAGGCATTCGCTTTAAAAAAGCAACAGCCCGATTTTTGCTTACAGTTTCCTTCGGTAGTAACCATTTTATTTTATTTTTTAGCTATACCCCATAACAAAAAGAAGAGGGGAAAGGGTGCTCAGAGTTGAGCCACTAAATTCTTAGAAGGAGCCCTTATCTCTGATCAGCCTCCCACTATTTTTGATCAAGGCTGCTGTTTTGCAGCTGTATCTCAAAACATCATGTTCTACTAAAAGCAGAGCAAAATTTTAAGCTAATTTCTGATCATCTTATTTATTTATTTATCTTGCTGGATGCTTGTCACCCAAAGGCCTCCAAGGGACCTTCACATTAAAGAAAAATATATGCACATACATAAAACCATGGAGAAGACAGAGACGTAACTTACTGGATTCCTTTATTAGCATTTGTGCGTTCAGTCTTGCCTGCTGGATTCCAGGCAAGAAAAGAATGGAATCCAGCAGGCAAGACTGAACGCACAAATGTCCGTGGCAGAGAGTGAAACGTTGTCGTGGGACTTGCATAGTGACACTAAACATTCATTCAGGCAGCTGCGCGCGTGTATAAAAGGGAAAAGGGAGGCGCTAGAATGCGTAGGCGGGAGAGATAAGGGGGACGAAAAGGGGAAAGAGGGGAAGCAGATAGAGGAGGGAGGAAAGAAGGAAAGACAGAAAGAAAGATGACATGCAAACGAAGACGAGAGAAACCGGCGAGGAATTGCAGAGGAAAGAAAGGTGGGGGGGGGGGGGAGCAAAATCCAGAGGAAGGTCGGATCGGGAAGAGAGGGAGAGAGACCAGGATCTGGAAAGAAAGAGCGGGGATGGAGAAGGAAAATTAAAAAACCGTCTGGAAAGCGGGCGTGGGCAGCTGCCCCCAAATAAGTAAATCAATACAAATACTTAACTGAGGTTCTGCCCCATAAATCCTGAAGAGGTTCCTCTAAGTCCTGCCTGGGAGGGAAACTGCGCTGAGGGGGAAGGGAGGATTTTTGAGGGGGGTCTCGGATTTAGCCCAGTGCCGGTATCCCGGTCCAGCAGCAGCAGCAGCCTCGCCTTCTCGCCGCCCGCTTTCGTCCTGTCTCAAATTACCTCGCTTTTAATACGTCTTGGGCGCAGCGGAGGAGGAGCAGGAGACGGCGGCAGCGAGCATCTTCTAGAGCTGAGTACTGGGCAGTGAGTGGTCAGCGGCGGTGGGGGGCAGGAAGTTGCGGCGGGAGGGGCATGGGCGGGAAGAGTCCCGGGCCAGCCCTGCATGCGGGATATTTTAAAAATCCCCTGTGCTATGCTAAATGCAGAAACGTCTGACTCAAGTTGGGATGCGGCGATCCGGTTTTAAAAGCCAGGCTCAGGCTGAAATGCTGCCACTGATAACTCCGGCCATGCAAATGGCACAATTTCTTACGACAAGAAGTAGCACCAGAAGACTCTTTTGGACCTTACCAGGTTCGCATCTTCTAGAGTAGAAGAAAGACTGCGCACTCAATCGGGGCAAGCAATAATAATTTGTTCTGATTTAGAGCTATAGAGTGGGAATTACCTGGGAAAGGAGCGCGCAAGTGGGAAACCGCTGAGACCCCGCCTTTCTAGGCGCAGGGCAAGAGGAAGTGTGGCCGAGCCCTTGTACAAAAGGCATTGGGCTGAAAACAAAGCCTTCTTCGCTCCTGGCCAAAATGATTGTGGAAGTCCCGAGCAGAGGCCTCCTGGTCATCCTTCTCTTCACTCCTTGGATCTGTACTTCATTTGGTAAGTCCTTGGGAGGGAACTCTTTGCAAATGTCCGGGGGGAGAATGCGGTCTTTTGTGAAGGGGAAATAATTGACCAAGGGGAGGCTGGTGCCATTTCCCACTTCATTTCTCTGCCCAGAAGTTCAAAATGCTGCTTAGACGTCCTGGCCTCTGCCCAAGACTGCCATGAGACGCACAGCAAGCCAAGAAACTGTTGAATGGTTTCTTTAAATATTAAGGTTCAATATTGTTTCACAAGATGTGTATCTCTTTAAAGGCCAGAGCAAATATCACGACTTAGTTTTAGAGCTGTGAAGCAGTATAGCAGATGCTGTTAAGTTGTGTTAATTGAGCTGTGTCAGTATTTGGATATAAAGTGTATATATATATATATATATATATGCAGGTTTTGGTGTCCTCGGGTGTCTTCCCGTGTAAAAGTTGGGGTGTCTAGGCGACGTTTCGACGAGGTCTCACTCGTCATCTTCAGGCTGGTGCTTTCGGCTTCTTGTTACTGGAACAGAGCGGGATCTCAATGTTTGAGTTCCTATAAATACTGTAGAGGGGGTGTGGTGTCTAGCCTCCAATGTTCTGGGCAGAGAGGAAGTTCCCAGGCTAGTGTGCCTTTTCTTCTTTTGTTCCTTAATTACTTGAGAGATACCTTGAGTGATTTCTTGAGTGATATCCTGAGTACCACTTAGGTGGGTCATTAGGTGTGGATTAGTTGCTAAAGTCTTTGTGTCTTGACCTCTTGAACTTTGTGAAGAGTTTTCCTGAGAAGATGGCTGTATTGCACTTAGTTGTGCTTTGGCTTGGCTTCGTGTATAGGGGCGAGCTGTGGTTTTGTGGCTTGTGTCAGCCAGATCTGTGTAGGGATTGCAGGGGGGTGCAGCATCCGGAGGTGCCACCATGGATTGGCTACTGGATGGTGTCAGTAATTCATCTGTGGAGAGGGTCTGGGTTTGGGTCTGGTGTGGTTGATTGGTGTTGGCGTTCTGTGTGCCTCTGGATCTGGTGTCAGTTTTTGTGGGGAGGGCTAATTTCCAGATGTCTGGCAAGCGGGATGTGTCGTCACGCTTGTTCATGTTGTGAGGGTGTTTCTCTATCTCGATGGCTTCCATGATTATTCTCTTGTGGTGATGTTCCGTGTTAAAGAGCAATTTGGAATCTGCAAAATTAATTTCGTGTCCTGTTTCTTTCATGTGTTGGAAAAGAGAGGAAGTTTTTTCTTCTTTTTTGACGGCATTCTTGTGTTCTGCGATACGTGCATTTATTCGTCTGTTTGTTTGTCCAATGTACGTGGCTGGGCAGACTTTGCAGGGTATTTCATAGATCCCTTGGTTTTCCAACTGGATTTTATCCTTGGGGTTTCTGAGGATATTGGCTATTTTTTGGTTGGTGCAAAAGGCTGTTTTGATATTGTGTTTATGGAGGATTTTGCTAATTTTATCTGTAGTGCCCTTGGATGCTGCACCCCCCTGCAATCCCTACACAGATCTGGCTGACACAAGCCACAAAACCACAGCTCGCCCCTATACACGAAGCCAAACCAAAGCACAACTAAGTGCAATACAGCCATCTTCTCAGGAAAACTCTTCACAAAGTTCAAGAGGTCAAGACACAAAGACTTTAGCAACTAATCCACACCTAATGACCCACCTAAGTGGTACTCAGGATATCACTCAAGAAATCACTCAAGGTATCTCTCAAGTAATTAAGGAACAAAAGAAGAAAAGGCACACTAGCCTGGGAACTTCCTCTCTGCCCAGAACATTGGAGGCTAGACACCACACCCCCTCTACAGTATTTATAGGAACTCAAACATTGAGATCCCGCTCTGTTCCAGTAACAAGAAGCCGAAAGCACCAGCCTGAAGATGACGAGTGAGACCTCGTCGAAACGTCGCCTAGACACCCCAACTTTTACACGGGAAGACACCCGAGGACACCAAAACCTGCATATATATATATATATATATATATAGCAGTGCGTACCTCTCTCAGTACCCTGGTGAATGGGTCATACATATAGATGTAATGTAATTTAATGTAAGAGGAGTTTTTGTAATTAAAGCCAAGCAAAAGTTATTTTTGCTTTTCTTCGTTGTTTCCTGAACCTGTGTGGTCTCCCCAGCACGCTTTCTGCAGCACAATTAATCTGCTAAATACGCAAGAGAAACAAGCCGATAGATAGATCCCACTGTCGTGGCTGATGTTTTTAAACTCAGCTGCTTGGAAAGAGAAGAATCCAGCCTTATGTTTCCCACAAGGCAAAGAAAGAATCAGAAAGAATCCATCTGGTTCTGGTGCAAGGAATGAGATTCAGGAGTTTGGGATTTCTAGCGAGGGTTCTGGGCCTGCTTGGGAGTCCCGAAGAATTTCCCCCACTCACCTGCTAAGCTATTATGCAGAGGTGGAGAACCTTCCAGCTACTGACAGAAATCCCTGTCTCTTGCTGGAGTCCCTGGCCTGAAGGTGGGCACTCCTCTTAGCCAGTGTTGAGCCTAAACTTTCCTCTTGGTGAGCCACCTTCTCATTGCAAGCATCACCAAGTAGGCATCTCCTTCTATGTCCTCCCGCTTTCTGAAATAGCTCCTCTGTGTCCTGCTCATTCCCCCTGGGCAGGAAAGAAGCAGCCTCTGGGTCACCTGCCTCCTCAGGATATGTGGGGAGCAAGGAAGGCATGGCTCTGCTCCATAATCTCACCCCCCCCACACTTCCTCCCATTCAAAGTCCTCTTCCTCAAATGCTTCAAGCTTCTGGTCTGAATCAGAGTTCTCAGAAGGTATAGGGGCACTTGCTCAAAAAAGGCCCACACCCATGCCCTGGGAACCTCCCCCCCCCAATAAGCTGCATTCTACCCCACAGGTCATTACTATAGTGCACGGGTCAGCAAACTTTCTCAGCAGGGGCTCAGTCCATTGTCCCTCAGACTTTGGGGGGGGGGCAGGACTATATTTTGGGAAAAAAATAATGAACGAATTCCTATGCCCCACAAATAGCTCAGAAATGCATTCCTATGCCCCACGAATAACCCAGAGATGTATTTTAAATAAAAGGACACATTCTACTCATGTAAAAACACGCTGATTCCCGGACCGTCTGCGGGCTGGATTGAGACGGCGATTGGGCTGGATCCAGCCCCCGGGCCTTAGTTTGCCTACCCATGCTATAGTATATGTGTGGGGTGTGTCTGTATATTTGCCTGCAAAGGGCCCTCTTCCATCCCTAACCCTCCCAAAAATAGGATTCAGAGAAAGGTTACCAGATTTTTTTCAATGAATCCGGGGACACTTTTCAACTTCAATGGATTTTGTCAGGGGATTTTTTTTTGTAAATCCGGGGACTGTCCCCGGGAAACGGGGACATCTGGTAACCTTAATTTAGAGCAGCTTCCCAATGTATCCAACATATGTCTTCCCATAGGCTAACTGCAGCACAGATCTAGCTATCTCTTCCCAGCCCTCTTATTTCCCTGCCACCAGAAATAGAAGGGTTATTTCATGGCAAATCACATCAGAGGGGGCTAAACTATCACCACCAAAATTGAACTGAAAGCGTGGTAGTTTTTATTCCAGGCTAACTGCAATGTGGAAGGGGTGCTCCTAAACCCGGATGCCACAGAGTAAGCCAATTAGATTCACTAGGGCTTGCTTCTGAGTAGACATGCAAGGTAGCTCTAGGTCTTTTATATCTTCCAAATTGGCTCAACGCTATCATCATCAATCTTTATTACAGTCCAGAGACCCAACAAATCATTACAAAGGAATACACAATTCATACAGCCTACCTCCAAGTTAAGCAAGCATTTTGTTCAGAATATAGGGATCATTTGTTCTTGCAACCACCGATAAAAACTTTGCCACTGCTAATGTTCTAGCATTTGTCCAGTCTCAAAGCTATTTCAGTATTTCCTCACCTATTTCCCCCCTCTCTCACCCACCCCAAATAGGAAGTTTAAGTTATGGAATGGAGAATCCAACCCATCAGGTGAAGGGAATCCTGGGAGGATCAGTCTTGTTTCCTGCCAATGTATCTCAAGGAATAACAGTGGAGAAAATGGAATGGGACTTTCTACCGCAAAGGGGTGACCTGGGCTTTTGGCTGGGGGAATTCAGTCATGGGAAACTGGAGCACCCAAGTCCCTCCGACCGGTTTGGACAACGGCTAGACATGGTGGATGAGACAACACTGAGGATCAAAGACCTGGAGTTAGATGACAGTGGGATCTACAATGCTCGCATCTGGTTTACTAAGGCACTGTTTCAAGAACAGAGTTTCAGCCTCTCGGTTTATGGTAAGTAACTACTTTCTGTGTCCTGAATGCAGAGGAGGGCTACACAGATGATAAAGGGGAACGTTGAGGGAGCTGGGTGTCTTTAAAATGAAGGAGCATCTCTACCCCCATCATTCTGCCTGGACACTGAGGGCCTTCTGGCGGTTCCCTCCCTGTGAGAAGCAAAGCAGAGGCAGAGGGCCTTCTCAGTAGAAGGCAGAGGGCCTTCTCAGTAGTGACGCCTGCCTGGTGGAATGCCCTCCCATCAGATGTCAAGGAAATAAACAGCTATCTGACTTTTAGAAGACATCTGAAGGCAGCCCTGTTTAGGGAAGCTTTTAATGTTCGATGGACCATTGTATTTTAATATTTTGTTGGAAGCCGCCCAGAGTGGCTGGGGAAGCCCAGCCAGATGGGCGGGGGAAGAAGAAGAAGGAGGAGGAGGAGGAGGAGGAGGAGGAGGAGGAGGAGGAGGAGGAGGAGGAGGAGAAAAGGCTGAGAGTCATGGGTGTAGCCAAGCTGGTGGGGGCAAGAGAGCAGCTTACTTAACTAACTGATCTATCATGCTGGTTCTGTCCCCCTAACAAAAGCCCCCCCCCAATAAAAATCCTGGCTACACCCATGCTGAGAGGTGATATGACAGCTATCTTCAAATATTTGAAGGGCTGTCACATGGAATCTGGAACAAGCTTGTTCTCTGCTGCTTGAGATGGTAGGTCCCAAACTAATGAATTTAAATGATAAGAAAGGAGATTTCTACTAAATCTTAGGAAGAACTTTCTGGCTGTAAGTGCTGCTTGGCAGTCCAATAGACTGCCTCAGAAGATGGTGGACTCCCCTTCCTTGGAGGTATTTAAGCAGAGGTTAGATGGTCATCTTCCAGGGATTATTTAGCTGTGATGCCTGCATTGCAAGCAACTGAACTACATGACTCTTGTATTTTATTATAATGGAATAGGATTGACAGCGTTTGGCCGGTTTCTGACAGGCATAAGGTGCAAAAATCACATCTTCCCCATTTCTCTTCAAATAGAGCCCGTGCCAGAACTTCAGATTCTCCCTAGAGACGTCTCCAACAGCTCAGGCATATGTGATGTAACCCTGCAATGTCAGGTGTCTGGAATGGGGGAATTTGACATCTCCTGGAAAAGAGGGGAACCCCTCAGAGACTTGGGAGATGGCTTGGACTGGTACCAGA
This sequence comes from Podarcis gaigeae, assembly GCF_964106915.1. Lineage (NCBI taxonomy): Eukaryota > Metazoa > Chordata > Lepidosauria > Squamata > Lacertidae > Podarcis > Podarcis gaigeae. The sequence continues at coordinate 1,637,675 of NC_139693.1, forward strand.
TCTCTGACAATGACACCAGTCTCCATTTGTTGTGGTGGCCCAAAGCCAGCGACTCCACTTTCACCTGCCTGATCAGAAATCCCATTGGAGAGAAGGACGTCTCCTTTAGCTTGCTCAGCATCTGCCCAACTGATGATGAAGGTCAGTAATTTATGGCACCTTCCTCCAAACGATGCATTGCACCCCTTTACCCCATCACCCCCATATCGCTGCTTAGGGTTGTGAATATATTGGGGCAGGGAAAAGGCAGCAGGGGAGGGTCCATTCATGTCTCCCAGCCACAAGAATTTGGAAATCTAAGAAGAGGATGTGTTTTTAGAATTAAGCAGTGCTCAGTGGTAGAGGCACGCAGGTGGTGCTGTGGGTTAAACCACAGAGCCTAGGGCTTGCCAATCAGAAGGTTGGTGGTTTGAATCCCCGCGACGGGGTGAGCTCCCATTGCTCAGTCCCAGATCCTGCCAACCTAGCAGTTCAAAAGCACATGAAAGTGCAAGTAGATAAATAGGTACTCTGACGGGAAGGTAAACAGCGTTTCCATGCACTGGTTTGCCAGAAGTGGCTTAGTCATGCTGGCCACATGACCCAGAAGCTGTACGCCGGCTCCCTCGGCCAGTAAAGCGAGATGAGCACTGCAATCCCAGAGTCCGCCATGACTGGACCTAATGGTCAGAGGTCCCTTTACCTTTACCTTTACAGTGATAGAGCCACTGCTTCTTTGTTTGCAAGAAGGTCTCAGGTCCAATCCCTTTGGCATCTTCAGGCAGGGCTGGGAATAATAATAATAATAATAATAATAATAATAATAATAATAATATCTATTATTTATATCTCTCCCATCTGGCTGCGCTTCCCCAGACACACTGGGTGGCTTTCAACAAAAGATTAAAAATACATCAAAACATCAGTCGTTAAAAACTTCCCTAAACAGGGCTGCCTTCAGATGTCTTCTATACATCAGGTAGTTGTTTATTTCTTTGACATCTGATGGGAGGGTGTTCCACAGGGCAGGTGCCACTACCAAGAAGGCCCTCTGCCTGGTTCCCTGTAACTTTGCTTCTTGCAGTGAGGAAACTGCGAGAAGGCCCTCAGTGCTGGACCTCAGTGTCCAGGTAGAATGATGAGGTGGAGACGCTCCTTTAGATATACTGGACTGAGGCCGTTTAGGGCTTTAAAGGTCAGCACCAATACTTTGAATTGTGCTTGGAAATGTACTGGGAGCCAATGTTGGTCTTTCAAGACCGGTGTTATGTGCTCTCAGCGGCTGCTCCCAGTCACCAGTCTAGCTGTTGCATTCTGGATTAGTTGTAGTTTCCAGGTCAGCTTCAAAGGGAGCCCCACATAGAGCGCATTGCAGTAGTCCAAGCAAGAGATAACCAGGGCATGCACCACTCTGGGGAGACAATCCGCAGGCAGGTAGGATCTCATCCTGCGTATCAGATGGAGCTGGTAGACAGCTGCCCTGGATACAGAATTGACCTGCACCTCCATGGACAGCTGCGAGTCCAAAATGACTCCCAGGCTCCACACCTGGTCCTTCAGGGGCACAGTTACCCCATTCAGGACCAGGGAGTCCCTCACACTTGCCCGCCCCCTGTCCCCCCAAAACAGTACTTCTGTCTTGTCCCCTACCCTTAACCTGGGGAGTCTCTACCAGTCAGTGTAGGCCATAGACCTCAATGGTATGAGTCAGCATAGGGCAGCTTCCTAGGAGTGTATCTTCAAGACTCTGGTTTACGTGCTATTCCTGCCATGGAGATGAATGTATATCCCAGATTAAAAGATGATCTCCCGATCATAAATTCTGTGCAAGTTTGAATCTGCGCTTTAGTCACCCTTAGAGTAAACCCATGACACCAACGAGCTTGTAGGTAGTCATGACTAAATTGGGTGACAGTGATTTTAAGATTTATTTTCTAAGCCTGACTCACTCTCAATCCAACCCTATGGATTTATATTTATCTTTCCTCAATCCATCATATTATTCTTTTCTGCTTCCTCCCACTTCCCTCCGCCCCCACTCAATGTCCTCCACATTATACAATTTACAATAATATTTGCATTCTACAACCTTCTCAAATCATCTATATATTCCCTTACTAATTTTTCTTCCATCCAGTACTTCAGATTTTAATCTAGGCATATTAGCGTATCTTTTTTTGAGCAATATTTTGCCATAAATTCATCAAAACATTTCCACTCCTTTTTAAATTTTTGATTCGACTGATTTCTTATTATAGCAGTTAATTTTGGCAAAGTTAAATATTCATTTCATTTACAAATCCATTCCTCCTTTGTGGGTATAATTTGTGACTTCTACCTAGCAGCACTCACTATTCCAGCAGCTTCGTCTATCAATCCAAGGAGACAGGTCTCTGGTTTCTTTCTTATTGATATGTTCAACATCTTCTTTAGTTTTTTGTGTAAGGTAAAGGTAAAGGGACCCCTGACCATTAGGTCCAGTCGTGACCGACTCTGGGGTTGCGGCGCTCATCTCGCTTTATTGGCTGAGGGAGCCGGCGTACAGCTTCTGGGTCATGTGGCCAGCATGACTAAGCCACTTCTGGTGAACCAGAGCAGCGCACGGAAACGCCGTTTACCTTCCCGCCGGAGCAGTACCTATTTATCTACTTGCTCTTTGACGTGCTTTTGAATAGCTAGGTTGGCAGGAGCAGGGACCGAGCAATGGGAGCTCACCACGTCATGGGGATTCGAACCACTGACCTTCTGATTGGCAAGTCCTAGGCTCTGTGGTTTAACCCACAGCGCCACCCGCATCCCGTTCTTTGTGTACTACTATCCAAAATTTCTTAATTTCCCCACACCTCCACCACATATGTATTGTTGTTCCTATTTCTCCACCACATCTCCAACAGAGGTTGGATTTCAATTTATATATCTTTGCCAACTTAACCTCACAGTTTGCTATTGTGCTAAATCTCAACGGACTCTTACAGGTAGTCAGCAGAGACTCCGGTGGATGATCTGCCTTCCCATCAGCTTCATTTTAACTCTGGCATGTTCTGTAATGATATGGAAGAGGAAATACATATTTAAAAAGAGGTAGGAACATCCCTATTAATCTGTGACTATGGAATTTCCTCCCTGTTCATATAAGTCATAGAAGTCTTTTGACGCATGTGTTACTCTTATTTCTTCACACAGTGATCTTAGTCGCTGTTTATTTGAATTTTTATACTGAATGATATATTAAATGTCATATACTACATAGGTAATTTTAAGTTGAGCAGCATATACATCTGCCTAATAAGCAAACAGTGTGTTTCATTTTACACTCTGCAGAGATTGCCTCCACAATTCCAGAGAACCAGCACTCTCCTTCATCACAACAGTCAAAGAGGAAACTCCCCAAAATTAGACATGAGCAGGTGAGATGAGTGTGGAATTGAATGAAAGGATGACTTGAAATAGCAATGGGAGCCTTTCATCTGTTTGGGAGCCACTTAATGCTTATAAAATTATTAACACATTAAAATAATAATAATAAAAAAGCAGATTACAAAATGGTGAGAGTATTAAGCCACAACCCCGCCTACCTCCTAATCAACACATTGATAAGGGTTGCACTCTCATTTTATTTATTGCATTTATTGTATTTCTAGCCCAACTTTTTTGCCAAAGAGCTCAAGGTGAAGTATGTGGCTCTCCCTCTCATCACTCAACCTGTGAAGTGGATTATATATTATTATAGAATTTATATACCGCCCTATAACAAGAGGTCTCAGGCCAGTTCACAGAAAAGATCGTGAAATATAAAATCAAAATAAGAACAATAACCCAATAACACCCCCTTCAAGGCACTGAGAGGCTGTGACTGCCTGTGGCGTTTGCCTTCCTATGTGTGTGACATCATACTAGGTTCATAGGGAAAGGGTTAACTAATTGTAAAATGCCTAACCAATGGGAACCCAAGGGGCAGAGTTAACTGTGTATAAGGTTTAAGCACAGTGGACGCAGGTGGCGCTGTGGGTTAAAGCCTCAGCGCCTAGGACTTGCCGATCGAAAGGTCGGCGGTTCGAATCCCTGCGGCGGGGTGCGCTCCCGCTGCTCGGTCCCAGCGCCTGCCAACCTAGCAGTTCGAAAGCACCTCCGGGTGCAAGTAGATAAATAGGGACCGCTTACCAGCGGGAAGGTAAACGGCGTTTCCGTGTGCAGCTCTGGCTCACCAGAGCAGCGATGTCACGCTGGCCACGTGACCCGGAAGTGTCTCCGGACAGCGCTGGCCCCTGGCCTCTTAAGTGAGATGGGCGCACAACCCCAGAGTCTGTCAAGACTGGCCCGTACGGGCAGGGGTACCTTTACCTTTACCTTTAAGGTTTAAGCACAGAGGTTTTTGGGGGGAGTTAGTTAGGGTGGTTGAGAAGACAGTCTGGAGTGAGAAGAGACAGAGAGGATAAATCTGTGGGTTGGGCTAGTCTGGTGTGAGAGAATTTGTTAAGAGGAGTCAGTCAAACAGTTGAGATAATTAGTCAGAAGGTATTAGGAAGGTATAGGCCAGTAAAGAAACTAAAGTTAAGATACTGATGGGAATATTATCTGAGAAACCATAAACTTGTTAATGTTTGTAAAATAAACTTGTTTTTTTGGTTAACTTTTAACAACGGACTGGACTCAGTGTTTTACCAGAGAGGAACTGGTTGGTGGCAGGTGGGAAGCGAGCACAGTGGTGGCACAGGGATCAATAGACCATTAAATGTCTGGGGACCCAATGATAAGAAAAGACCAGCTGGTTAAAGGGGTTCAGGTCGGAGGGAGACAATATAAATTGAGAGCATTTGCAGATGATTTGGTACTTACATTGCAAGAGCCGGAATCCAGTATGAAAAGGGTTTTGGAATTAATTCAAGAGTTTGGTCAAGTGGCAGGATTTAAATTAAATAAATCAAAGACTAAGGTATTAGAGAAAAATCTAACAATAAGAGAGAAGGAGAGGTTTCAGAATGAAACAGGTTTAACAGTAGTTAAGAGTGTAAAATATTTGGGGATTAATATGACAGCTAAAAATATGAACTTATTTAAAGACAATTATGAGAAATGTTGGAACCAAGTGAAAAAAGATTTAGAAATTTGGTCAAACTTGAAGCTTTCTTTGTCTGGTCGAATAGCAGCTATTAAGATGAATGTATTGCCTAGAATGTTATTTTTGTTTCAAACATTGCAAATTGTTGATAAGATGGAGTGTTTTAAGGGATGGCAGCGAGATATTTCTAAATTTATCTGGCAGGGCAAAAAGCCCAGAATAAAATTTAAGATTTTAACTGATGCAAAGGAAAGGGGGGGATTTGCCCTGCCAGATTTGAAACTTTACTATGAATCAGCAGCTTTTTGCTGGTTGAAGGATTGGCTGCTCCTTAAGAACACAGACATTTTAGATCTGGAAGGTTTCAACAATTTCTTTGGGTGGCATGCATACTTGTGGTATGGCAAAGTTAAGGTTCATAAAGGTTTTAAAAATCATATTGTCAGGAAAGCATTGTACAATGTTTGGATCAGATATAAAGACCTACTGGAGAGTAAAACTCCAAGGTGGCTTTCACCAATGGAGGCAAAAGCTGTGAAAAAACTCAATATGGAGTGTATATGGCCGAAATATTGGGAAATTTTAGAACAGGAGGGTAGTAACTTCAAACTGCAGAGTTTTGAGAAATTAAAGGACAAAGTGAGAGATTGGCTCCACTATTATCAAATAATGGAGGTTTATAAGATGGATAAGAAAACTGGTTTCCAGGTGGAGAAATCGAAATTGGAAACAGAATTGTTAGAATCCAATACTAAAAATTTATCAAAAATGTATAACTTGCTGTTGAAATGGAATACGCAGGATGAAACAGTTAAATCAGTTATGATTAAGTGGGCGCAAGATATTGGTCATAACATTATGTTTGCTGACTGGGAAAGGTTGTGGACCACCGGCATGAAATTTACGGCGTGTAACGCCTTGAGAGAAAATATTATGAAAATGATATATAGGTGGTACATGACCCCAGTCAAGCTGGCAAAAATTTACCACTTGTCAGACAACAAATGTTGGAAGTGTAAAGAAAATGAAGGCTCATTCTTTCACCTCTGGTGGACATGCCCAAGGATTAAGGCTTTCTGGGAAATGATATACAATGAAATGAAAAAGATATTTAAATACACTTTCCTGAAGAAACTAGAGGCCTTTCTCCTGGGTATGGTCAGCCATGTGGTGTTAAAGAAGGACAGAACTTTGTTTTTGTATGCCACAACAGCAGCAAGGATCCTTATCGCAAAGTATTGGAAGATATCAGATCTACCCACTCTGGAAGAATGGCAGATGAAGATGACAGACTACATGGGACTTGCAGAGATGACGGGCAGAATCCGAGACCAGGAGAAAGAGACAGTGGAAGAAGATTGGAAGAAATTTAAGGACTATCTTAATAAATATTACAAGATTAAAGAATGTTAGATTGACATGGACTTAAAAATATTGGTTTTCAGAGACATTAGAGTAAGAAAAGGAATGGAATTAGTAAAAAACCTTTGGGAAATAAGGGAATGGAGTTGCTGATGGGATAATGAAACTAGAATACGAAACGGTGAGGTATGAGGAAGTCAGGGAAATAAGGTTGAGAAAATAAGTTTTGAAATTATACTTGTTGTTTTTTGTTTGTGTTTGTTTTCATTGTAGTTGTTTTGTACTTGTATGTTCTTATTGGAAAATTTAATAAATATTACTTTAAAAAAAAATGTCTGGGGACCCTGTGTGATCGCCACAATGCCCCCCAAGGACACAGTCAGTGAGGTTCATGGCCAAGTGGGATGATTTGAACTCTGACCTCCCAAGTCCTAAAAGGTAAAGGGACCCCTGACCGTTAGGTCCAGTCGTGGCTGACTCTGGGGTTGCAGCGCCTTACTGGCTGAGGGAGCCGGCTTACAGCTTCCGGGTCATGTGGCCAGCATGACTAATCTGCTTCTGGCGAACCAGAGCAGCGCACGGAAACGCCGTTTAGCTTCCCGCTGGAGTGGTACCTATTTATCTACTTGCACTTTGACATGCTTTCGAACTGCTAGGTTGGCAGGAGCAGGGACCGAGCAACGGGAGCTCACCTCGTCGTGGGAATTCGAACCGCCGACCTTCTGATCGGCAAGTCCTAGGCTCTGTGGTTTAACCCACAGCACCACCTGCGTCCCTTCCCAAGTCCTAGTCTGACACTAAAACCACTCTACCACACTGGCTCTCTTAGAGAAGCCATAATTTAAGAAATCTCATTTTAAGAGTATAGTGGTGCCTCGCAAGACGAAATTAATCCGTTCTGCGAGTCTCTTCGACTAGCGGTTTTTTCGTCTTGCGAAGCAAGCCCATTGACAGCTTAGCGGATTAGCGCTGTTAGCGGCTTAGCGGCTTTTAGTGGCTTATCGGCTTAGCGGATCAGCTGATAAGCGGCTTAGCGGCTTAGCAAAAGGGGGGGAGGGGGAAAAACCCGCAGGAACTCGCAAGACATTTTCATCTTGCGAAGCAAGCCCATAGGGAAATTCGTTTTGCGAAGCGCCTCCAAAATGGAAAACCCTTTCGTCTAGCGGGTTTTCCATCTTGCGAGGCGTTCGTCTTGCGGGGCACCGCTGTAATAGCTTATGATCAAAGCAATACAGTATTTACTTATTTAACCATCCATCGAGACTAAGCTTACCAGTTTTTCCCCCAATGAATACGGGGACACTTTTCAACTTCAATGGATTTTGTATGGGGACTGATTTGTAAATCTGGGGACTGTCCTCAGGAAATGGGGGCATCTGGTAACCTTAATCTAGACCCTTTTAAAAAAACAACAACCCTCAAACCCTCTTTAAACTTTGAGTTCCTTGTTAGGCTGTTACAGGCTACTCTGTTGCCTGAGACAGATCAGCAAATGACACCCCCCAAATTCAGTGCTTTTGGCCAGACATGAGGCAGAAATTCCCACAAGCATTTTTTCATGTTCTGGCAGTAAAAGAAATGCAACAATAACAACTATGTGCATAGCCGTGGGGAGGGGGCAGTTGCTCCCCTCCAAATCAAGTAAATAAATAAATAAATAAACTTAACTAAAACTAGAAATAATCAGAATATTTGAAACTGAAGTGCTCACTGAGGTCACTTGAATGTTGTTGTGGAGCAACTGGAAACCCAGCTGAGCGATAGACAGAACTAGACAAAGGAGGATGACAGACAGGTTCATGCCCTGATAATGCACAGAATGACAAAGGATTTTTGTTTTTGTTTTCCTACAGTGGAGGAACAAGGACATTGCCTCTGAGTATGTGCAGAGTGTTTTTGAAACCTTTCTCTGCTCTCACTCCCGCTTCCTGTCCGCAACAACACCCCCTTTCCAGAACACCGGAACCACACAGCATACAGAGAAAGGAAGGCCTTTTGTATGAAGAATTGAAGGGGGGAACATACAAAGGGGAGGCTGTTGCTATGATGATTGTTTGTCTGAGCAGGTAACACCAAGTCAGCCTATTAAGAGGATTGTGGAGGAACACTGAGACACTTGAGCTCTCATAGCAGGGGGTTTACAATGGCTGCACTGGTTGCAACTGATTGCCCACAGACTGTCTCGCCAGAGTGGCGCTGAGGCACCTAATCATAAGCCTGCATTTTTATCAAAGCTTATATATTGCAATCAAGGCTTGTATTTAAAAATGAGCTTAAAAAAGGATTTTCAAATGTTTCATGCCAGGCAGAAAGAACCTTGGCAAGAGGTTTTTCTCCTAAGACAAGGGGGCCCCATTGATTTATAGTAGAAAAACAATTCTCAAAGTCATAAAAAGGGAGAATTACATATGCTGCCCTTGCAGACTGAGAAAACACAATTAAAGGCAAGGGTAAATAGTAAAATAATACCAATGTGCCTCCCAGTAAAATGAGCCAGATCTTCTTTCTAAGGTTGAAAGGCCAAGAGCAGTGAAAAAGGCAACTGGCTTGGCTAGAAGAAAAGAGAGCATTTTTGGGAAATCTTTTAAAGCTGTTTTTTACTGAGTTCCTTTTTACTTTACAAAGGCTTTATTCTTTTAAAAGGCTACCTATGATAAGTGAATGAAATATATTAGCTTAAATATATTGGCTTAAATGTAATTATGCAAAGGATTTAAGGAATGCTAGATTCTTATTTCATATGGTTGTAAGAGTTGTATTTATCCTGAAATTAAGTCAGCCACCAGCCTAGCCCCCCTGCTAGACAGAAGACGCCATCCAAGCACTCTTGATATATAGTTGTCAGGCATTTGTTTAGAAACCTTAAATGAAGGAAATCTTTCAATGTTGATGTGAAACTCAAGATCCTTGACATCTGTTGAACATAAAAATGTAAGATTAAACATTTGTTTTAGAAGGCAATAGGGCAAGGAGGGCAAGAGGTGAGCTGGTAATTAAGATTCCATGTAAGATATATTATTACTTATTTGTCACATATATAGCTCTTTGTCTCCCTTATAAGGGCAAGGAAGTGGGTGTATCTTTTGTGGGTGTATCTTTTGTGATTGGTTCTACCAAACAGCCAATAGGAATTTCAACCAGGCTGATTGGACAGAGGCAGCCACAGGAGGAGCAAAGGGGGCTGGATTAAGGGAATATAAGTGCTGGCCAGGATGGCAAGAGGCCAGGCCAGAGCTTGGTAACCATATACCACTGAGCCTCTCATTTATTTGTCTGACAAATAAATTATTATTTTAATTTCTCTATTGCTGCGTTGAATATTTCATTCCAGCTAAGCGTTAACCACAAGCAGGGTGCTACATTTTATGGTGCCACTGTGACTCGGATAAGTGGTCTGCTGGAACGCAGCCCCTTCGCCCTACTGGGCAGGGTACAAGAGAGAGGACAACTGCTTACCCAAAGCGCGCACTGGTAAATTTTTCCAGGGGGAACGCAGAAGACTCGTCTGTCTGATACCCTGCTCATTGGCGGCGACGGACCGGGGGAAACAGGGAACCAACCAAGGGTAAGTGCACAAAGGGATTTTTGGCCCTCCAATTAATTGGGAGGAAGAGAAGTCTTGATCAAACTTCTGCGTCTCAGTAAGGGGAAACTGAGTACGCTAGGTGGTTGGGTACATCAGATGTTGGTCTGGTGGAGGAAAAGGGAAGGATTGGGAGGTAGAGTGTGGTGAAGTATCCAGCGCATTGTATGTGTGAGAAAGTACAGAGCAATCTGTAGCTGACCTGAGTGTGGAGTGGGTAGTACTTCGGTTCCCAGTGAGGCGACTCCATCTGGGCAAGGAAACTCACGAAGTGTGTGTGCGAGTGACTGAGTGGATACTTCACAGGGCCATACAATGGGAGTTGGGGGTTCAAAGGGGGAAAATACACCTCTTGAGTGTATGTTAAATAATTTTAAGAAAGCCTTCTCAGGGGCATATGGAGTCAAAATGACGCCAGAGCGCTTGAGAACGTTATGTGAACTAGAATGGCCGAAACAAAATACTGAATGGCCATCTCAGGGAACCTTTGATATAAATTTAGTAAGCAAACTTTGGTCTAACATCGCCAAAGAAACTGGAGGGTGCCCAGAACAATTTCCATATATAGATTCCTGGCTGAGCACATTAAATAAAAATCCTCCATGGATAAGGGAATGCAAAGTCAAACGATGCAAATTATTGGCTGTAAAAGCTGAAGCTAGGAAAGGAATCTTGCCAAATAAACTCAAACCCATTTTTGAGGGACCAGAGGAAGAGGTGCTTCCACCTCCACCCTATGCTCCACATCGAAGGGAGCTTAATTCAAACACTCCGCCAGTTGTAACCCCAAGGCAAGAAAGTGGAATGAATAATGGGAGTGGAGTCACAGAGCTTGATTCCTTGATAGATTATGATAAATATCTTCAGGAGGCATTGGAGTCCTATAATAAAGCCCAAGCAGAAGTGGTTATTCCACCTGTGACTCCTAATAGACCTCCATCTACAGTCTCCTTTAGTGGAACAACTGATTGCCCACCCCAAACCCCTGTACATCCAAGTCCTAGAGAATTATTACAGAAGTTACAGGGAGACCTTAATCGGTCAGCAAGCAATACAGCCAGGCGTATAAAGCTGCTAAAAGAACGCCTTGGAACAGATACCATCCCCTATGATTTGAGGCCCCTAGAGCAAAGCGAAGAGAAAGATCACGTAGTAGCCCCTCTTAGAAGAGTATTTGATGCACTTGAGGAGCCTGCGCTGGTTAATGGGCAACCCGGACCACGGCCACCTCGAACTTCGACCCTGCAATATATTCCATTCACAACTACAGATTTGATGAATTGGAAAACACACACCCCATCTTTTGCAGAAAAACCTCAGGCTATGATGGACTTGGTGACTTCAATAGTAAATACTCATAGTCCTACTTGGACAGATTGTCGCCAGCTCCTAAATACTCTTTTCACCACTGAGGAAAAGAGAGACATAATTGAAAAGGCACAGATATATTTGCGTGAGCAGGCCAGAGTGGGAAATATTTTTAATATTGACCGTCATCTCCAAGATAACTTTCCCTTGGAAGATCCTAATTGGGATCCAAACAATGGAATTCATCTGGCCAGACTTACCACCTACCGCCAGACACTTGTGCAAGGTATCCGCAGGGCATGCCAGAAGCCCACTAATATGTCTAAAGTCTCAGAAGTAGAACAGAAACCAAATGAGAGTCCGGGAGACTTTTTAGAGAGGCTGCAAGAAGCCTATCGTATATGGACTCCTTTTGACCCTGAAGCCCCTGAAAACAGCAGAATGATTACTGCTACATTTGTGGCCCAGTGCGCTTCTGATATTCGTAAGAAAATTCAGAAATCAGAAGGATGGGAAGGGATGCTGATGAGCCAAATTATGGCCATTGCACGCCGAGTTTATCGGAATAGGGATGAGGCTGAGAAGCAAGAGAAGAAGAAGTGGCAGAAGGAAAAGATGGTAATGCTAGCCACAGCAGTGAAGCAAGACCACCGCCCCTTAAATGGAGGGAGAGGGCGAGGAAGGAATCCACCACTGGGAAGGAATCAATGTGCAAATTGCAAGAAGGAGGGTCATTGGAAGCGGGAGTGTCCTGAACCCCTGAGGTTGGAAGAAGTACGCCCAGGCCCAGGCCCAGGCCCAGGCCCAGGCCCAGGCTCCGGCCCAAGAAACCAGGGACGGGGACGGGGAATGATCCGAGATGGAAGATATCAGAGACCAGGACAAGGACGGAGTAGAGACAATTTCATTGGACTGGCAGAAGAGGATTTTACTCAAGACTAGGAATGACCGGACTCCATAAAGTTAGGCTTCCAGGAGCCCACGGTCACGATTCAATTAGGGAGCCATTTAATAGACTTTATGATTGATACTGGGGCTGAATACTCAGTACTCCCAGAACTATTGCAGAAAAAGGCATCCAAAAGTGTAGTCATTAAAAGTGCCACTGGTCAGTCAGCTAAGAGGTCTTTCCTCCAACCTTTGGAATGCCAGATTGGGGGACATCGTTTAACCCATCAGTTTTTGTATATACCTGAGTGTCCAATACCTCTCTTAGGCAGAGATATGCTGTCCAAATTGCAGGCCCAAATCACCTTCACTCCTCGAGGTCCAGAAATGAAACTGCCATCAAAAGCAGCAGGAATAATTACCCTCTCAGTACCTAAGGAACAATCATGGCGTCTAATGTCAGCCTTGCAAGTCCAACCCACATTGGATACAGAATTAAACAAGCTCCTCCGAACTCTACAGGTGCCACCAGGAGTATGGGCCGAAAATAGCCCACCAGGAATGGCTAAGAATATAGCTCCAATTGTAGTAACCCTAAAACCTATGGCTACCCCTGTATCTGTAAAGCAATATCCCTTACCCCGGCGAGCAGCAGAGGGCATCCAGAAACATTTGGACCGCCTATTAAAATATGGTCTGCTTAAGCCTTGCCAATCAGAATGGAACACACCCCTTTTGCCTGTTCGAAAACCTGGGACAGATGAATACAGGCCAGTGCAGGACTTGAGGCTCGTAAACCAGGCTATCGAGACCTTGCACCCAAATGTACCAAACCCATATACCTTGTTGAGTTTGATCCCACCAGAAGCAACATTTTTTACTGTATTGGACTTGAAAGATGCATTCTTCTGTTGCCGGCTGGCACCACAGAGCCAACCTATATTTGCCTTCCAGTGGGAAGACCCTTTGACAGGAACAAAAGGCCAGCTAACCTGGACAAGATTGCCCCAGGGATTTAAAAATTCCCCAACTTTATTTGGCACTGCCTTGGCGAAGGATCTAACAAGTTACCCCTCAATACCGGGAGAAAAGGTGGTTCTGCAATATGTAGATGACCTTATATTAGCGGCAAAGGATTTTGATACCTGTAAAGAAGGGACAGAGGAACTGCTCCACTTGCTCTGGGAAGCTGGCTACCGAGTTTCCCAGAAAAAGGCACAGTTATGTTTAGAAAAGGTCAAATATTTGGGCTTTGACATCTCACACCAACAACGAGCATTGAGACCAGAGAGGAAAGAAGCTATTTGCCTTATCAAGGAACCTACCACAAGGAAACAACTTAGAGGATTCCTGGGAACAGCAGGGTTTTGTAGACTATGGATACCTGATTTCAGCAGTCTGGCCAAGCCCTTACATGAAAGCACTCGAGGTGCAGAAAAGGACCCATTCGTATGGGGACCTGAGCAGAAACAAGCCTTTTTAGTTATCAAACAACGACTTATGGAGGCACCAGCCCTTGGATTGCCTAATTCGGAAAAACCCTTTCAGCTGTATGTACATGAACAGAATGGGATTGCAGCTGCAGTCCTGACCCAGAGATTAGGAAGTTGGAACCGTCCAGTAGCTTATTTGTCTAAACAATTGGACTCAGTAGCAAAAGGATGGCCTCCATGCCTAAGGGCAGTAGCGGCCACTGCAAGCCTTGTCAAAGAAGCTGATAAATTTACCTTCGGCCAGACGATGTATGTGAATGTACCTCATGCTGTTCTGACACTCATGGAATATAAGGGTAGTTATTGGCTAACGAACCCAAGGATGGCTAGATACCAAGGCCTATTGTGTGAAAATCCCAGGATTCATCTACGAGTAGTGAATATGCTCAATCCAGCGACTCTGCTGCCTCTGCCAGAGGTAGATGATGAAGAATCACATGATTGTCTCCAAATAATGGATGAAGTTTATTCCAGTAGACCTGATCTGAAAGATGAACCATTGAAAAATCCAGATGTTGTATATTATACGGATGGTAGCAGTTACCTGCATGAAGGTGCCAGACGAGCAGGATATGCTGTGGTCACCAATGAGGAAGTTGTGGAAGCTGAAGCTTTGCCTGCTGGCACATCAGCACAAAAGGCTGAACTTATAGGCTTAACTAGAGCTCTGCAATTGGCAGCTGGATGTAAGGCAAACATCTATACTGATTCTAAATATGCCTTCTTAACCCTGCATGCACATGGAGCTCTATGGAAAGAAAGAGGTCTAATAGGAGCCCACGGGAAGGCCTTGAAATATGGACCTGAAGTAGAAATCCTGTTAGAAGCAGTATGGGCTCCAGAACAGATTGCTGTAATGCACTACAAAGGTCATGGACGAGGAAGGGATCCAATAACCAGAGGAAATCATGCTGCTGACAAAGCAGCCCGAGAGGCAGCCCAAAAGCCTGTGGGAGGATTTATAGCAGCCCTCATACCAGAGGTAGTTCCAGAAGATGTTAAACCTCACTATACCCCAGAAGAGAGGAAGTGGGCTGAACAGGAAGGAGCGGTTATGAAGGACGGTTGGATGATCCTGCCGGATAATAGGATTTATGTACCTCATCATCTAGCAGGCACAATTGTAAGAAATTATCATGAATCTACTCACCTTGGCGGTACTGCAACCAGAGAGAGTCTCAGTCGGAAGTTGTATATTATTAACCTATCACAATTAGCAACTTGCATTTCACAGAAATGTGTTCTTTGTGCTAAAAACAATCCCAGGCAGGGACCGGTACAACCTCCTGGAATCCAACATGTGGGATATGTCCCCATGGAAAGTCTAATTGTGGACTTCACAGAGCTGGTCCCTTCTAAGGGATTCAAGTATCTCCTTGTGTTTGTAGATACTCTTACCGGATGGGTTGAAGCTTTTCCCACCCGAACTGAAAAGGCACGAGAGGTAACTAAGAGACTCCTCACTGAATTGATCCCAAGGTTTGGATTACCTAGATGCATTGGAAGTGATAATGGGCCAGCGTTCATTGATCAAGTAGTACAAGATGTATGTCAAGTCCTACAAGTAAAATGGAGACTGCATGCAGCATATAGGCCTCAGAGTTCAGGGAAAACTGAAAGAATGAATCGGACTCTGAAAACCCAATTGGCAAAATTAACCCAGGAAACGGGATTGGGATGGGTAGATGTGTTACCCATAACACTGTTTCGTGTTCGGTGTGCACCTACAAAAAGACTTAAGTTGTCACCTTTTGAGCTCCTGTATGGGAGACCGCCCTCCTTTGTTCAGGATATTCCAGCTGACCTTAAACAAATAGGAGATCATGTGATACAGGGACAAGTGCAATCTCTCTCCCGTGTTTTTGTTTCTCTTAACAGGTGGGCCCTCGAACGCACGCCGTGCAGCATTGCCGAGCCGATTCATCAGTTCCAGGCTGGCGATAGCGTATGGGTGAAAGAGTGGAAACGTGATCCACTTGCACCAAAGTGGCGTGGACCTTACACCGTCTTGCTCTCTACTCCAACAGCGGTGAAGGTAGCTGAGGTGACCCCCTGGATTCATCACTCTCGTTTGAAGAAGTCCGAAGGCAGTTGGACGTGCAAAGGTGACCCCTCTAATCCTTTAAAACTAACTCTCTCCAAAAACCCCTGTATCTAGCCCTACCGGGAACGGGCTAGGTCACGGGCAACATTTGACGACCGGCCTGCTGCAGCCACAACCTGGAAGCTGGCTGACCTGCGCACGCCTGAAGCTTGAGGAGCGTCTGAACCAGCGACTGTGAACGGGAAGATTCTCTTATACAATTGATTGACTGCCCCCTTGTGGAACAATTATCAGAGATATTACTCATTGGGGATCCTCGGGATATATGTTTTGGTCTTGGTGGTACCCCATTTCTGTCACTGGGGGAATTATATTGGGGCTAATAATTATTTGCTATCACAATAAGGTAATCTTTTGTGGAAGGAATGCATATACTAGACATCAACATGATTTTATTATTAATCCTGATCCCTTGGGAAGGGGAAGGGTCCTTGAATCTGACCAAATTGGCTAAATATGGATTCAGCCATGACCACAATATGTGGGTAGGTTTAGCTGAAATGGTAGCCAATGTTGCAAATAGGACCAATTGCCTTGTTTGCTCTCTTGGGCCAGATGATTCAGAGGGAGGTATGCCCTTATTACCAATACCATTAGATGCCATTGGTATGGTAAGCGAAATGCCACACCAAACAGAAATACAGAATTTCCCCGGATGGAACTCAACTAAACCATTACGAGTTATACCTGTACAAGGGGAATTCTGTGTACATAAATCATCAGATGCAGCTGATTCTCCCATGATAGGCTCTTCTCATTGTCACTATACTTGGGATTATATTAAGAATAGTCATACCTGGGCACACGGTACTACCTATCGAACTCGGAATACCTTGCCCTGTGCACCTCCTTTTATTCACGCATGGAAAGTGG
This sequence comes from Podarcis gaigeae, assembly GCF_964106915.1. Classification (NCBI taxonomy): domain Eukaryota; kingdom Metazoa; phylum Chordata; class Lepidosauria; order Squamata; family Lacertidae; genus Podarcis; species Podarcis gaigeae. Next base: position 1,654,324 of record NC_139693.1, read on the forward strand.
TGTGGAACATAACTGTGACAGAAAAAGGCAATCTAACATACTGCACTGTGAACTCTCTACCTCTTTTGGTATTTCGCCTTCTGTACTCCACGTACCAAAAACCTCAGACCCGATGGTTGTGGTGGATATGTGGAGAATGGGCATACAAAAAGCTCCCTTCCAAATGGAGTGGGACTTGTTTCTTGGGTTGGGTATTACCACCAATGTGGATTATGCCCACTAGTTCGGCCAGGCGAACACGAAGGAATGCTGATATTTCTCATATAGCAGGAGGAAGTACCCAAAGTTGGAGCGGTACTGATGATTGGCCGCCAGAGCGCATTATAGCCTATTATGATCCTGCCTCCTGGAATCCTGGTGAGCTCATACAAGGGGCACGGGATCCTATTTATAATCTAAACAGAATAATTCGATTGCAAGCAGTAGTGGAACTTGTAACCAATGCAACGGCCCAGAGTTTGAGACTTATTGCACAACAGTTGGATGAAAGTAGAGCCGCCATTTTGCAGCTGAAAATGGGAATGGATTATGTACTTGCCAGGCAGGGAGGCCTATGTGGAGTCTTGAACTTGACAGGGAATGCCTGTTGCTTTAACATTTCTGATAATGGTGAGGCAATCCGTGTGTTGGCCACAAAGATGGAGAATATAGCACATGTCCCAGTACAAACATGGGAAGGATGGGATATGGGATGGCTCACCAATTGGTTACCTAATGCAGTGTTTCCCAACCTTGTGCCTCCAGATGTTTTTGGCCTACAACTCCCATCATCCCTAGCTAGCAAGACCAGTGGTCAGGGATGATGGGAGTTGTAGGCCAAAAACATCTGGAGGCACAAGGTTGGGAAACACTGACCTAATGTCACAGGACTCAAAGGGATACTATTGTCTTGCTTGTTTTTCTTGACAGTAGTGGTAATGGTTTTGTGTATGATGCCATGTATCATTTCATGTTTTAGAAGTACAATTAGCAAGATGGTTTCAAATGAAACTCTACCTCATATCATGGCCCTATACAGAGCTTTACCTCAGGAATATGATGAAGGTCAAGCTATCAAGGACATTTGGGATGAAGGTCCTTGAGCTTGAAAGGGGGGAATGAGGCATCTAGTCATAAGCCTGCATTTTTTATCAAAGCTTATATATTGCAATCAAGGCTTGTATTTAAAAATGAGCTTAAAAAAAAGGATTTTCAAATGTTTCATGCCAGGCAGAAAGAACCTTGGCAAGAGGTTTTTCTCCTAAGACAAGGGGGGCCCCATTGATTTATAGTAGAAAAACAATTCTCAAAGTCATAAAAAGGGAGAATTACATATGCTGCCCTTGCAGACTGAGAAAACACAATTAAAGGCAAGGGTAAATAGTAAAATAATACCAATGTGCCTCCCAGTAAAATGAGCCAGATCTTCTTTCTAAGGTTGAAAGGCCAAGAGCAGTGAAAAAGGCAACTGGCTTGGCTAGAAGAAAAGAGAGCATTTTTGGGAAATCTTTTAAAGCTGTTTTTTACTGAGTTCCTTTTTACTTTACAAAGGCTTTATTCTTTTAAAAGGCTACCTATGATAAGTGAATGAAATATATTAGCTTAAATATATTGGCTTAAATGTAATTATGCAAAGGATTTAAGGAATGCTAGATTCTTATTTCATATGGTTGTAAGAGTTGTATTTATCCTGAAATTAAGTCAGCCACCAGCCTAGCCCCCCTGCTAGACAGAAGACGCCATCCAAGCACTCTTGATATATAGTTGTCAGGCATTTGTTTAGAAACCTTAAATGAAGGAAATCTTTCAATGTTGATGTGAAACTCAAGATCCTTGACATCTGTTGAACATAAAAATGTAAGATTAAACATTTGTTTTAGAAGGCAATAGGGCAAGGAGGGCAAGAGGTGAGCTGGTAATTAAGATTCCATGTAAGATATATTATTACTTATTTGTCACATATATAGCTCTTTGTCTCCCTTATAAGGGCAAGGAAGTGGGTGTATCTTTTGTGGGTGTATCTTTTGTGATTGGTTCTACCAAACAGCCAATAGGAATTTCAACCAGGCTGATTGGACAGAGGCAGCCACAGGAGGAGCAAAGGGGGCTGGATTAAGGGAATATAAGTGCTGGCCAGGATGGCAAGAGGCCAGGCCAGAGCTTGGTAACCATATACCACTGAGCCTCTCATTTATTTGTCTGACAAATAAATTATTATTTTAATTTCTCTATTGCTGCGTTGAATATTTCATTCCAGCTAAGCGTTAACCACAAGCAGGGTGCTACAGCGCATGCTCTAGTTATCTCCCACTTGGACTACTGCAATGTGCTCTACGTGGGGCTACCTTTGAAGGTGACCCAGAAACTGCAATTAATCCAGAATGTGGCAGCTAGACTGGTGACTGGAGGCGGCTGCCGGGACCGTATAACACCGGTCTTGAAAGACCTACATTGGCTCCCAGTACGTTTCTGAGCACAATTCAAAGTGTTGGTACTGACCTTGAAAGCCCTAAACGGCCTCGGTCCAGTATATCTGAAGGAGAGTCTCCACCCCCATCGTTCTGCCCGGACACTGAGGTCCAGCTCCGAGGGCCTTCTGGCAGTTCCCTCACTGTGAGAAGTGAGGTTACAGGGAACCAGACAGAGGGCCTTTTCAGTAGTGGCTCCCACCCTGTGGAACACCCTCCCTTCAGATGTGAAGGAAATAAGCAGCTATCCTGTCTTTAAAAGGCATCTGAAGGCAGCCCTGTTTAGGGAAGTTTTAATATGTGAAAAGGATCTAGGAGTCTTGGTTGACCACAAACTTGACATGAGCCAACAGTGTGAAGCGGCAGCTAAAAAAGCCAATGCAATTCTGGGCTACATCAATAGGAGTATAGCATCTAGATCACGGGAAGTAATAGTACCACTGTATTATGCTCTGGTCAGACCTCACCTGGAGTACTGTGTCCAGTTCTGGGCACCACAGTTCAAGAAGGACACTGACAAACTGGAAGGTGTTCAGAGGAGGGCAACCAAAATGGTCAAAGGCCTGGAAACGATGCCTTATGAGGAACGGCTAAGGGAGTTGGGCATGTTTAGCCTGGAGAAGAGGAGGTTAAGGGGTGAATTGATAGCCATGTTCAAATATATAAAAGGATGTCACACAGAGACATAGAGGAGGGAGAAAGGTTGTTTTCTGCTGCTCCAGAGAAGCGGACACGGAGCAATGGTTCCAAACTACAAGAAAAAAGATTCCACCTAAACATTAGGAAGAACTTCCTGACAGTAAGAGCTGTTCGACAGCGGAATTTGCTGCCAGGGAGTGTGGTGGAGTCTTCTTCTTTGGAAGTCTTTAAGCAGAGGCTTGACAACCATATGTCAGGAGTGCTCTGATGGTGTTTCCTGCTTGGCAGGGGGTTGGACTCGATGGCCCTTGTGGTCTCTTCCAACTCTATGATTCTATTCTATTCTATTCTATTCTATTCTATTCTATTCTATTCTATTCTATTCTTTAATGCTGTATTGTTGATTGGGAGCCGCCCAGAGTGGCTGGGGAAACCTAGACATATGGGTAGGGGGTATAAATAAAATAATAATAATAATAATAATAATAATAATAATACAACCTTGTTTCTGGGCACAATACATTATATTCAATTAGTGTTGAAACTGATGGAGGCCCCAAATTTCTGAAAGAGTGGCTCCTTCTCTACAGACCCTCCCAGGTGTTAAGGCCAGCAGAGGGCGCCCTGTTGACAGAAGGGATGTCCAATAATTCCAGTGGAGACAGAGACAGAAGAAGAAATTGCTGGCTTCCACTTCTTCGTCCCATTTCTGGAATGGAGAGCAATCCAGTGAATATAACCAGGACAAACGATTTGCAATTGATTATGGTTCTTTCCTCATTTGCATTGCTTTCCTCCTGCATTGAAAGGGTTGGGGTGGGAAAACGTAACGACTTAATGCAATTACGAACGTGACGTTACCAGCAGTGAGACAGTGTAGTTTTGGGTGGAAGATGAACGGTAGTGGAATGGAAACAGTGGTGCAGGCGATAAAGACGAGGCAGGAAGGAAAAGGATGTCTTCCTGCATTCCCACTTGGCAGTTCCACCACTGTCAGAAGCTCAGTGGGTGGTGGTCTGGGTGAGCCCCTTTCTATATGGCAGCACCTGAACTGCAGAACTCCTTCTGCACTAAAGTGTGCCTTAGCACCTTATTTATTTATTTATTTATTTATTTATTTATTTATTTAGTACACCGCCCTATACCTGCAGGTCTCAGGATGGTTCACAAGATAAATAGAGAGCCAGTGTGGTGTAGTGGTTAAGAGCTGTGGGCTCGTAATCTGGTGAACCGGGTTCGCTTCCCCGCTCCTCCACCTGCAACTGCTGGGTGACCTTGGGCCAGTCACACTTCTTTGAAGTCTCTCAGCCCCACTCTAGTAATGCAAGACCCCCACAAAAGCAAGTGGTTCAAAACTGTGCATCAAAAACTTCTTACATGCGGTCTGCATTCACAGTCCCTACTATCAATGGGCCTCATTAAAGCAAAGAGTCTAATAGGCCAGCGCCTGAAAGACATTGAACGGCAAAACAACCTGACTATCTTAAAGAAACTGTGCCCATGGTATACCTACTTTCCCCCTTCTCATTTTGACTCTCCAGCTTCATATTTGTTTAAATTAACCATCCCAAAATACAGACGTGCCTTTACATTGGCTAGATGGGATGTTCTCCCTTCTGCCGTACTCGAAGGTCGCTACCAAAAGACTCCATTTGAAAAACGACTCTGCCCATGTGGAGATGGTAACACGGAAACAGTGTCCCACGTCTTCCTATCCTGCCCCCTTTACAAAGACCTAAGGAATGAGATTATTACTCCACTCATTCTCTCCAACCCCGGCCGTTCACCAGACATCACACTGTATTTCCTCTTATCTGATACGGATAGTCAGATAACAGAGAAGGTCGCGAGGTACATCGAAAGAGCTATGAAATTGAGGGCCACCATCTGAGTGACAGACCTCCTTTTGCTTGTTCTTTTCTCCCTTTTATCCTTATTTCTATTTTTAATTCTTGTATAGCTGTGGCCTGTTGGCTTTGCTAATAAAGTTTTGTTTGTTTGTTTGTTCTCTCAGCCCCACTCACCTCACAGAGTGCTTGTTGTGGGGGAGGAAGGGAAAGGAGAATGTTAGCCGCTTTGAGACTCCTCGGGGTAGTGTTAAAGCGGGATATCAAATCCAAACTCTTCTCTTCTCTTCTTCTAAATAGCTTTGCTGCATAGCTTCATACATAGAAGATGCATGACTTCCTGCAGGTCTTTCACGGAGAAGTTATTTTGTTCTATACCATCTACCACTTTGGTTGACTCTGTGCTGCTCTACTCTGTCTTGAACAGTTTTGGGTTTTATTGGCATTTATGTCTTAATACGCTTTTGGTGATCTGTGTTATGTTTTACAATCTATTTATGTACCCTACTTTTTACACTGGTTTATGCTTTAGTTGAAATGCATGTTGATTTGATTTATTTGTTTGTATTCTGCAACATTTTTGTATTTTCGTGTCCAGAACCTGGTGTTGATTTTATTTTGTATGGTCTAAGCTGCTTTGTGGAAATATATATATATATATATATATATATATATATATATATATATATATAATGAAGCTAAGTATTTCATTTATAAACACCCCAAAACTGCACACATGCAGTCACACGTTCCTAACAGATATAGTTCAAACGCACATATGAGACAATCGCTTAACACAAATCCTTAACAGAAATACTGCTAACACGAACAATGAATCAGGCAAACACAAAGCTCTCTCTCTCTCTCTCTCTCTCTCTCTCTCTCTCTCTCTCTCTCACACACACACACACACACACACAGAGAGAGAGAGAGAGAGAGAGAGAGAGTATTCTGAGCATCTCTCCTCTCCTCCGTTCTGCCACTTCCTTCTGCTGTGGGCTGGTTGCAACAGCAACAGAAAACAAACTGGGTTGATGGTTTCCAAAGAGCCAGAAAGTGCAGATAAATGTGTCGAAAGGTAACCAAGGGAGCCGATTGTTGTGTCCACAGCCTGGGACTCCTAGAAATAAGAACCTGGACTCAGATGATGCTTTCTTAGATGAAGAAGTCTTGGAGTTACTTCCTGGCTGTCACTGTGACCTCTGTATCCAGCAGTGATTTGGGCACAGAATCAGATGCTGTGAGGGCACCAGACAGGGAACTGGGTTTCAGTTAGGGCTAAGAGATGGCAGTGGAAGATAAGGAGACCAGTGTGTCTGAAGTGGTGGGACAAGGATGCCCACAAGAACCTCCTGGACCACCAGGGCCTGTAGGGCCAGAGCTTAGACCCTCATGGACGTCTTTTCCTGCACCAGAAGAAACCAGATGCCTCCAGCTGCACATCATCAGTCCAGGAGTGCCCTAGGAGGTAGGCTATGAAGTGAAGGAGGAGGTCCCATCTTCAGGCTAGCGGGTTGGCTGCACTGAAGTTCTCACAAGGCAGCAGAGGCATAAAGGCCTCAGTCTCCTCTCAACTTTTGTTGGAGAAAGGTCCTTGCTCTGAGCTGTCTGTGGTCCTGCAGCCCAGCCTCACCCTTTGCTGCTTTTCCTGTGAGTTCTGGAATCAGACTGGTGGTCTTCTTCCTCCTCCCTCCTCCCTCCCATCTGCCCTAGAGGCATCACCAATCATTTTGGTCTTGTAGATAGATTTTCTCCAGTGGGCAGAATACATACATGCTGCAACTGATTATTTATTTTGGTTCATTTCTATTCCGATTCACATTTCAACAGAAACTCTAAGCAGCTTATGGTTCCCAACGACAAAGGAATCAATGCAAGCAATACAATAGAAGTCCCACATTCAAAACCAAGTGATGCTCATCATCATTCCACAATTCAAACAATGTAGTTAAATAAATATCATTAAACCATGTATAACGAAGAACCATAAAAAAAACATACAGAAAACATCAAGATATAGCAAAATACATCAAAATGCAATGTAACAGCAATATATTTCATAAGTGATTTTAATTAGTTTTGAATGTTTCAAACAGCTGTTTTTAAGCTGCTATGATTGATAAACCCACTTTGAGGTTGTTGGGCTTTCTTGCAATCAAGCAAATTTTTATGAAATCAAATAAATTTTAAATTAATAAAATTAAATATTTTTTAAAATCCATAAATATTACTCCCAAATAAAAACCATGTAATGCAATTACTGAACCCATTCACACTACACAAAACTAGTCTCTGCACACACACCCCCCCCACTATCCACAACCATTTTGCGTTACAATGGAATAGAAATATAGTACTTCTTAGAAGCCTAATTTTGTGGGGGAAGGAGCTTTTGGACATCTGTGCACCCACAGACAAAGCACTGCGGTGATGGTGGTGCTGTGAAAATAGTAAGTTATCAGCTGTGAATTTCTGTTTGCAGAGGCTTCTGGGGGACATTGTCCCTACCTTGGGTTCAAGAGACCATTCCTCAAAGGTCTCCATATGTCGTAGACTTCCGGCGCACCGCGATCTCAGCGCAAGCAAGGTTCTTACCGGGAGGGGAGAACCTGAGCTATTTTGGAGGGTGGGGGCAACTCCAGGGCGCGGAGACCCCCAAAAATACTTCTGGAGGGTGTTCAGAAGGTCTGGTTCCCGGCACGACCAGGAGAAAGATCGACCCGGCCGCCAGGTAACCTCTAAGAGGTGAAGAGAGCGGCGGAGAGATCTTGCAGGTCGAGGGACGCCATTACCTACCTCCAATTAGCGAAGCCCTGAGCCTGTGGAGAAAGCGGTCCGTTCTCAAACTAAGAACTCCGAAACGAAAGAAAACATTCCAATTTGGTGGTCAAAAGACCAAGCAACAACAAGGAAGTCTCGGAGCAACAAAGAGGAGTGAACGGAGTTTAGCTGAAAACCGAAAATCAACCCAGACGCAGCGCGACGCCAGTGTGAGAGGAAAGTGAAAGTGAGTTGCCTTGGTGGATAAGATACCTCCTCTCAGCCGTCCCCTCAGGACAAAAGGGGAAAAAAATTTTGTGGTGTACTGTTACAGAAGGGGGGAAGGAGAGAGGCCAAGGAAAAATATCTGGAGGGAGGCGTCCTCGGCGAAACGGAGGGGGAAAGGAGGAGAAAAGACGCTTCTTTGTTCTTTGTTCTGTGCGATAAACGCAAGGGATTCCAAACCGGAAGAGAAGCCCCTGCCGCCATTAGAAACCTTTGAGAGTGAATCTGGCAATAGGCGGAAAGGGGAGAGGAAAAAAGGACAGTGATATACACCAGCGAAACTACCACACCGTAGGTGATTTTCTCTTCTTTATATTACTGAGGCGCTTGACTTCTTTTTCTTTTCCTTTACTGGACTGGAACATGAAAACCGGAATTTTCAAATATTGATTTACGTGAGTGATTAAAAGCAGAAGAACTAAGATAAAGGGACATTTTAGAAAGAAGCTGGGAATGCTATTTGTTTATGAAAGACTGAATTGATATCTTGGAAATATAGGGGAGAGCAACTTTGGGAGAGGAGAAGCCGAAAAGCTAATGTTAAATTAAGGATCTGGCGACATCTAGTGGCGAAATGAAGATTGTTTAATTCTTTGACCGGTTCCCCTTCCCCTTCTCTCTCTCCCCTTCTCTCTCTCCATCTCCTTTACTCCCCCTAATTGTTTTCTATCTTCCCCTTGCTTTTCGGTTTTGCGATCCCTTTGTTAGTTGTTTCCGAGCCACCACCCAGCCTGATTGGAGGAAAGAAGACCAGTTGATTGAGGAATAACTGGACTGGGCGGAAGAGGAATTTGAAGGACTTAAGGGCAAAATTTCTATAGTGTCTACAGTGATTTTAAGGAAAATATAAATAAGGGTTGGATAACCCAGGAGGGTCAAGGATAGAAAGTCAACATAATAAAGGCTGAGAAGACTGATAGATATAACAAAAGAGTTAGAAAGAAATACGGAGGGAAGGCACCGCCAGGGAGGGGTGGGAACACAAAAATAACAGGATGTCGCATACAGGAAAGAAGGGAACAAACGGGGGAACTCCTAGCGATAGAAGGGGGTCGGAACAAGAGGCAGACTTTAAGACCGATATTTTGAAGGTGCTTGCTGAAATTAAACAGAGTCAAACCAATGTAGAACATAAGTTAGAACAAGTAGATAATAGGATTGGGAGATTGGATAAAAAGATGGACGAGACAGTGAATGAACTAAAAGGCCAAATAAAAGAGATATTTAGGAGAACACAGCTCAATGAAGAAGGATTAAAAAAGACTAGATCGGAGTTTAAAGGATATTAAAAGAGAAAAGGAAAAGATGAAAGCGGAAGTGATGGATTTAAATAAGGCACAGGAGGAGATGAAGGATATTATCGCAATGAATGAATTGAGGCAGAGGGAGGTGAACTTAAGATTGAGGGCGGTGCCAGAGACACAAAATGAAAATGTTAAGGAGAAATTAATAAAGGAGTTAGCGGAATGGATGGGGATGACAGTCGAGGAAATGGCCAAAAATGTGCAGAGTACATTTAGAATGCGGGTCAGTTCAACAAGAGTAAAGAAATATACAGGCGATTGCCTGATAACATTTAAGGATAAAGAAATGAGGAATAAGATACTCTTAAGGAATAGGGAAAAGAGATTGAATATAGAGGGAAATTATATTATTATCTTTAAAGACGTCCCAATCAGACTACTTAAACGTAGAGATTCTTATAAATTGTTGGTGCAAGCACTGAAGAAAAATAAAATTGAATTTAGATGGGAATTCCCGGAAGGGTTATCCTTTATATATAGAGGCAAGAAGCATAAGCTATCAAACCAGGAGGAAACCGGGAAATTCTTGAGGAAATATAAAGAATTAAGGGTGGAGATGAACGGAAAGGGGGGAGCGGAAGGAGGAGCCTCAGGAGAATCTGAATCAAAAGAAGAGGAGGAAGGGGGAGGGAGTGGACCGGACGAAGAGACAGAAGGAGAGCTAGAAGAGGAAGATCCAGGAAATTTATAAAGATAAGGAAAATTTAAGGGAACAATAGAAACAATGGGGTTAAAAATCTGGAGTTGGAATATTAATGGGATGAACGACAAAAAAAAGAGGAATAAAATTGAACAATATCTGAAAAAGAAAAATCTAGATATTATTTGTCTCCAAGAAACGCACGTAGCAAGAAGGCACAGGAAAATACTGATTAATAGGAGGTTAGGAAATGAATTTGAGTCTTTGGACAAAGAGAAGAAAAGAGGGGTGGTTTTTTATATCAAAAATAAGATTGAGGCTAAACCAATATTTAAAGACGAAGAGGGTAGAATAATAGGGGTCCGTATCAATTGGCAAGGAGAAAATTTGGTGGTAATTGGGGTATATGCCCCAAATGATAATAAGTCGGAATTTTTCAAAAAATTGGAAGAGAAAATATGTGAATTTGTCGATCAGAAAATTATTCTAATGGGTGATCTGAACGGGGTGGTCTCTCTAAAAGCTGATAGGTGTAGGGAAGGAGGAAGTAAGAATGGGAAGCTACCAAAATCCTTCTTCTCAATGGTAGATAACGGTAATTTGATAGATATTTGGCGTCTTAAACACCCACTGGATAAACAATTCACCTTCCACTCCGAACCAAACCAGTCGTTGTCACGTATTGATCAGATATGAATCTCAAGCGAATTATGCCCAAGAATTAAACTAATAGAAATAAGACCGAGTGTATTCTCAGATCACAATCCGATGGAGTTGGAATTAAAAAGCCTGGAGCCAAGAACTTTTAGATGGAGATTAAAGGATTATCTGCTGGAGGATCAAAAAATTGTTGAGATAGCGCAGGAAAAACTAAAGCAATATTTCATGGAAAACCGCGGTAAAGGAACAAAAGCTAACGTAGTATGGGAAGCAAGTAAGGCAGTAATAAGAGGTTATTTTATCCAGCAGAAGGCAATCAAAAACAAGAAGAGAGAGAAAGGGAAAGATGAGATTTTGAAGCAGATAATGGCAAACGAACAGAAATTATCCCAAAAACCCAATTGCCAGAAAGCAAAAGAAAATATAAAAATTTTACAAGCTCAATTTGCCACAATAATAAACAGAGAGGTGGAATGGAATATAAAAAAATTAAGACAAAAAAACTTCGAGTTTGCAAATAAGTCAGGCAAGTGGTTAGCATGGCAAATTAAAAAGAGGAAGGAAAAGAGCACAATAAACAAAATAAAGGTGGGAGAGGAAGAGAAATCAGATCCTAAAGAAATTAGGGGAGAGTTTCTCAATTATTATAGAAGATTATATTCCAACAAAGAGAAAATTAGTTTAAGGAGAATAGAGAGATTTCTGAAGGATAAAGGGGCGAAAAAAATCTCAGTGGAGGAAAGACAACAGCTGAATACCCCAATAGGAAGTGATGAAATAGAAGACGTAATTAAAGAGTTAAAGAGGGGAAAAGCCCCAGGTCCTGATGGATTCACCGCAGGTTATTACAAAGAGATGAAATCCATTTTGGTGGGACCTCTGAAAGAAACTATGGATAACATTTTAAGGAAAGGAGAATTCCCAGAGACCTGGAAAGAGGCATACATTACGTTTATCCCCAAGCAAGACGCAGATTTAACTCAGGTCAAAAATTATAGACCGATCTCACTGCTAAATATAGATTATAAAATATTCGCGGGGATCCTTGCAAAAAGACTGAAGAGGCTACTATCAGAGACTATTCATAGGGATCAAGCGGGATTCCTGCCAGGACGGCAGATGAGAGACAATACAAGAAATATAATTAACATGCTAGAGTATTTATCTGTCAAGATTAACAAACAGGCCATAATGATGTTTGTCGATGCCGAGAAGGCATTCGATAATGTTATTTGGGACTTTATGTTGAAAAATTTAGAACATATAGAAGTGGGGGAGGATTTCTTTAATGGAGTAAAAGCCATATATACAGATCAGAAAGCCAAGCTGATTATCAATAATATAGTGACAGAAGAGATAAAGATACGAAGAGGAACAAGACAGGGCTGCCCGCTCTCCCCGCTTCTGTTTATAATGACCTTAGAAGTACTACTAAACTCTATAAGGCAGAACCAAAAAATAAAAGGAGTGTTAGTTGGGCAGAATGCATATAAGATCAGAGCCTATGCGGATGATGTAGTTATAATGACAGAAGAACCAACAACTGCAACAGGAGAGATATTAAAGGAATTAGATCAGTTTGGAGAGGTAAAAAGGTAAAGGTAAAGGTACCCCTGCCCGTACGGGCCAGTCTTGACAGACTCTGGGGTTGTGCGCCCATCTCACTTAAGAGGCCAGGGGCCAGCGCTGTCCGGAGACACTTCCGGGTCACGTGGCCAGCGTGACAAAGTTGCATCTGGCGAGCCAGAGCCGCACACGGAAACGCCGTTTACCTTCCCGCTGGTAAGCGGTCCCTATTTATCTACTTGCACCCGGAGGTGCTTTCGAACTGCTAGGTTGGCAGGCGCTGGGACCGAGCAGCGGGAAATTACACTAAGAAATGTGTAATTTAAAGTGTTACTTCGAATGATTTTCGGGAAAGCTAAAGGAAGTTTTGAAAATGAAGATTAAGAAATGTGACCAAAGTGAAAATTAAGTTTTTATATATTTCTCTTACTTTTATCTCTTTCTTTATCTTTATTTGTCTGTGTAATACTTTTACTTTTGTATGTTTATATGTGTGTGTGTGTACATATTCTTTACTTCCATGAAATAAAAATTTAATGAGGAAAAAAAAAAACAAAGGTCTCCATATGTCTCTCCCACTGCTATAACCTGTGGGAAGGTAGGAAGTTTATCCTGGGTTCACTTCCACACTCTGACCTCCTTTTTTCCAATACTCCCCTAGTTTCTATTTTTACCTTCAGTTGATCATTTCTTAATGTACAGATCCAGCATGGTAGATTGGGTTTAGTTTTCTGCTTCCGTTTGGATTTGGAGGGTTGGCTTGTTGAGCAGCAGTGATCACAAACATTCCAGGAGAAACAATTAAGAAAAAGGGGTGGTGCCTTTGCCTTCGGTCCAACCCAGAAGGGCTGACCCAAAAAGGACAAACCCCTTTGGCGAGTTCTATGTCAGCCCCACAGGACACGACTCCTCACAGCCTCCTCTAAAGAAAAAAGCGAGCAGCAAAGGGTTTGTGTGCAGTGGGAGAGCTCTCCACTCCTGAGGCCAGGGATGGCTGTGTTGTGCGCCAGCAAAAGTCTCAAGACCCTTCTTCTCTGCTGCACGTTAATCTGCTCCTATTCTGGTAAGTTGACCAAGGCTTGCTAAAGCCTTAACACATCGGAATTTTTAATGGGGAGTGGGTGTTGAAGGAGGAAACCAGAAATATATGTTTCCATGCTTTGCAACGAGGAGATAGATAGACACTTATCAGCTCCATAGCCGCAAGGAGTAACCACGACTTCAGCTTCTGTTCTTTGATCACTTGTAAACCTTTGACAATGGAGTTGTGAAGATGGAGACCTTTGGTGAATCAAACTTCTATTACTGGAGAAAAAAAGTGAATAGGATGAGGAAAAGCAAGTTGAATGGGCTAGAAATCAGGGGTGGGCTTAGCTGTAGAGTCAGTAGTCTATCGTAAAGCTTGTGTTTCTTTATGCAGATCTATCAAGCTGTGTGACTGATAGTTCCCAATCTTTCTAATTGTGGGGAAATAAAGTTGACACAGAGTCGTAGCATCTTGTTAGATAGAAATATCTTCAGTTTTGCTGAGAAGTATCTTACTAATCTGTCTTTTTAGTTCATTTTCAAGAACAGAACTATGGTTGGGTTTCTTTGTAAACATCAAGTCTATAGCAATAAAAATATATTATCTTACTGGGTTGAATGAATGAATGAATGAATGAATGAATGAATAACAATAAAAATATATAATTTGCATTACAAAACATAATATTATTGAAATACTTTGACTTTTCCAAAATGGTAGACCCAGCTTTAATTCCTGCATCAGTAAAAGCAGCATTTTTAGTTTTTTCATGAAATATATTTGAGTGGAAACATGGTAGTTAGAGGCGGAGAAAGAACCCTCCTTTGCTAGCAAATTGTGACTAAAGTTTTACTTCTACTTCCATGGTTCACAGGGTTCAAATTCCTCACATGTAAAAAGCAGGATCTAATCAGATTTGTTTTCCACTCAAGCACTGAAATTAAGAGCTGTCCTCTAGGATGTCATTTGTGAGTTTGATTAGCTTTACTGACTCTCCCTGTTTGTAGCTCGCTTTGTTTTCATAATTGCAGAATTGACATGCTTTGTCCTGAGTCCTGACTACGGTTCAGTCTCGATATTAGGAAATCACATGGGAGCTAAATGTTTCTGGATGTAGAGAGGATAATGATTCAGCTATCACGTAGAGCTGAGCTGGAGGACTCTCTTGGAAGGTACACCTGGCTCGAAAACATTACAGCATTGCTATAAATGCCCTGCAATTTTTAACTCACTGCACTGACTTCTAGTTCATTTCTGTGCTGTTGAAAGAGTTCTAGCTATTTCACTGATGGCATCAACTTCAAAAGACAAAGTTTTTAATTTAGATAAGCACTTCCCAAAGTTTTTTGGGCCACCGCTGCTTGGTTCCAAAAATTCAACTGCAGTGCCCTCTACACTATAAAAAGCATTATTCAGAATAACAATTTGCATGATGTAGAAAATAAGGAAGATAATAACACTACAACATTCGAAACAGTAACAATTAATTACACCTTTATTCAAAATCCAATTAAAACTACTTCATCAATTCAACTGATTTAGAATCTTAGAACTGTAGAGTTGGGAATAGTTGTTTAAAGAACATCAGAATCTAACAAAGAGCTTATGTAAATACCAAGATTTATTAAGAATACAGAAGATTAAGGCTTGATTCTGTGCCCCTACACTGGCTTCTCATCTACTCTAAGACTAATGTGATTCCCTTCACGGCCCTCCATGACTTCACCCCCTAATCTCCCAGCCGATGATCTTCATTCCTCTGGTTAATGATGTTAGGTGTGCAAACATGATAATTCTGTGTCGTAGTGTTTCTGTCCCACCTCTGCTTTGAACATCGTACCCACCCACCCATATATATAGATCCCACATTGATTTAGGGGTATAAAAATGAATGAGCAAACTCAAAACCATTTCATGAGAGTGGATTTCTTTGAACTGTATCGGATACTCCAAAGTTAAGATTTTGCTGAGAAATATATGAAGCTTTCCAACCACTGCAAATTGGGCTGGCCTGGAACACAATGGAGCTAGTAATTGCTGGTCCAGAGTTCCCCCAGGTATCTTTAATTTATTTTATTATAACCAAGTGTAATAAAAACCACTGCAATTCTCCTGGTGTGGTTCTTTTGTCTTTAGCTGGTGCTAATTTTAGCCATGTTCAAATAAATAAAAGGATGTCACATAGAGGAGGGAGAAAGGTTGTTTTCTGCTGCTCCAGAGAAGCAGACACAGAGCAATGGTTCCAAACTACAAGAAAGAAGATTCCACCTAAACATTGGGAAGAACTTCCTGACAGTAAGAGCTGTTTGACAGTGGAATTTGCTGCCAAGGAGTGTGGTGGAGTCTCCTTCTTTGGAGGTCTTTAAGCAGAGGCTTGACAACCATATGTCAGGAGTGCTCTGATGGTGTTTCCTGCTTGGCAGGGGGTTGGACTCCATGGCCCTTGTGGTCTCTTCCAACTCTATGATTCTATGATCTATCCAGTAGACATTTGATTGATTTACCACATTTCCCATTCTTTCTCTCCACTCCTTAAAAAAAGGTGCTGTAAGCAACTCATCACAGAATCAGACCCTGCATCAGGTGAGCGGGATCCTGGGACGATCCGTCTTGCTTCCTGCCAATGTCTCATCAGCAGAACGATTGGCCTTCATTGAGTGGAACTTTCAGTGGAATGGCATAAGGGTGCAGATTGCTAAGTTCAGGAATGAGAAGCTGGAGCGGCCGGATCCAAACGACAGATTTGGGCAGAGGATAGAAATTGCCAATGAAACCACACTGAGGATCAAAGATCTGGAGATGGAGGACAGTGGAATATATGGAGTTCGTGTGACATTCAGTACAGGAACGTTGAAAGATCATAAACTCTGCCTCACTGTATATGGTAAGTAATTATTTTGCCATCCTCATCTGTTTCTTGTGGAATTGGCCGTAGGAAGGGACGCGGGAGCGCTGGTTCTATCAAGTTACTGGCATTCTTGGGGAAAGGAGCACAGAGGATGTGTCTTTTTTCATATGTTTTTCAACAGAGCCCATCCCAGAGCCAAAGATTCTCCACAAAGATGTCTCCAAGACTCCAGATGGTTGCAATGTGACCCTACAGTGTCGGGTGCCTGGAAAGAGGGGATTTGATGTATTCTGGAAAAGAGGGGACGCCCTCAAGGACTTAGACGATGGGTCAGACAGGTACCACCTTGCAGAGAACGGCAGGGACCTCCACCTGTTCTGGAAGCTCAACTCTTCAGAGCCCACCTACACCTGCCTGGTCACCAATCCAGCTGAGCAGAGGAGCAACTCCTTCAACTTGCTCAATGTCTGCAAAACCCACAGTGAGCCATTCTCCATGTATTTTATCCAGTTTAAACAAAATAGAGATTTCTAAACAGAGTACATACAATAATATAAAATAATTAATAATAATGCACGGATAAAATAAGCATTAGTGGTAAAAACTACTCAAAGTATACGCAGCTAAATATGTGGCTGGGCACATCTGCAGAATTTTTTAAAAGGTTTTAGCGGGCATCTAAGACAGCAACGGCTCTGACACTGATGTTTCCACAATCAAGCAACATATATACAGTGGTGCCCCGCAAGATGAATGCCTCGCAAGACGGAAAACCCGCTAGACAGAAGGGTTTTCCATTTTGGAGGTGCTTCACAAAATGAATTTCCCTATGGGCTTGCTTCGCAAGATGAAAATGTCTTGTGAGTTTCTGCGGGTTTTTTCCCCTTTCTCCCCCTTTTCCTAAGCCGCTGATAAGCCACTTAACAGCTGATCTGCTAAAAACCGCTAAACGCTAATAGCGCTAATCCGCTAAGCTGTCAATGGGCTTGCTTCGCAAGACACAAAAAAAAAGCTATACGAAGAGCCTCACAGAAAAGATTAATTTCGTCTTGCGAGGCACCACTGTATTATGAAATAATTTTAGCAATGGTTTGTTTGTTAATTGCGTTTTGTCCCACCTTTTCCCCCAAGGAGCTCCAGGTGGCGTCCATTGTTCTCTCCTTCCTTATTTAACTATTTAACCCCCATAAGCCTGGGGAGTAGATTAGGCTAAGGGGCAGCAGCAGGCACCCAAAGTCACCCATTGAGTCCCCCCCCTTTTGTGAACCACTTTGAGGTTCCCAACAATTAAGCAGTATATATGAAATATGCTCAGAGTCGAGAGTGGATTTCATGCTCTTTATTCAGCTGATAGTAGTGAGGAGGAATGGAAGCTCCCTCAGAATGTCTGCTTTATATACATTATTTACACAATGGGCCCCACGTGATTGGCTAATTCTGGGATTCTCCTGTAGGCCAATCAAGTTGCGGATTCACTTCCACCTGGAGCTGGATTGGGTGGCTCCTGTGGACAAATCAGACTGCTGCATTCTGGACCCTATTGTTCTAGGACCAATCAGACTGCTGCATTCTGAACTCTATTCAACTCAGTACATAACAATATACATTCATGAAGTGGAATAAAATTAAGCCCATAATCTGTGTGCTGCCTGGATTGGTTTATAGTGATGGAACAGAACCCAAATACTTCCTTAAGAAGAAGCAGCAGCTCATAAAGGTAGGTGTTTTTAACCATGTTTATCCTGGGATGGGGCACAGAGGCAGTTGCTGTCAATTATCTCTTGATGGGCAATTGTGGCTCCCTGCAGGTAGCTCTGGATCTTCCATCTCAGGTCCTCCATTCTGGTTCGTTGCCATTGTGCCTCTCCTCGTGATGGTAGCAGGTCTGGGGTTCTGGCTATGGAAGAAAAGCAGGACAGATCTATCTGAAAGAGGTAGGGGATGTCTTCCTTTCCTTGCCCATCTTTGGCCAGCCAGCATAGCCACAAACACCTTTTCCTACCAGTGTGGTGTAGTTGTTAAGAGCGGTGGACTCGTAATCTGGGGAACCGGGTTCGCGTCTCTGCTCCTCCACATGCAGCTGCTGGGTGACCTTGGGCCAGTCACACTTCTTTGAAGTCTCTCAGCCCCACTCACCTCACAGAGTGTTTGTTGTGGGGGAGGAGGGGAAAAGAGAATGTTAGCTGCTTTGAGACTCCTTCGGGTAGTGATAAAGCAGGATATCAAATCCAACTCCTCTTCCTTTCCTTGCCCATCTTTGGCCAGCCAGCATAGCCACAAACACCTTTTCCTTCCTTTGGTTTCTCCTGCAAGGCAGGCCTTCTCAGTGCAACCAAATAAACTTGTCTAATGTCTCACCCCTGCAGCTGTGGCCTCTGTGAGAGGAGAGGAGGGGTATGTCAGTCCTGGGCTTCACTACGCAGAGTTCCCCAAAAGATGGATCCCTTCAGAAGGGGATGAGAGCCAGGTGAGAGCGAGGTGGTCTTGCATGGTGGGACTAAAAGAGAGACACTCTGCACTTGGGGAGCATTTTAGCTTGAAGAAAAGGTGAGAAAGAAGCATTTAAAATCAAACATGGTTTGGAGAAAGGGGAATGGGACAAATCTGCCCTCAAAACAATAGACCTTGTGGGAAATGAAGGTGGATTTTAGGAGATTCAGGACAGGAAAAACAAAGGATTTCTTCAATCCCGATTTAAACAATGGAACTCACCCTGGCAAAATGCAGTGAAATTCCATGAAAAAGGAAGATAAGGCTATTGATAGCTACTAGTCACAATAGCCAGATTTATCTACTCACCCTGGAAGCTTACGATAAAGGGCAGGTAAAAATCTTATGAATGAATGAATGAAGAAAAGAAAAGAAGTTGCTACCTTTTGCCTGATCCCCACTCCTGTTTTACAAACACACAGCTAATTTCCCCTGGCTGAAGAGTGGGTCTCCTTCCCTACTAGCTTTTCCATGTAAACACACAAAAGATACCCTGTCTATCATCATTTTCCATTTCCTTTTCATTTCAGGAAGTCAGTCATCTCTCTGCAACCCCAGACCAGAATCCTGAAACAAATTCTCCAACTATCTACAGCCAGATCCAAACAGATCACTGAAACAAGGTCAAGCTTCAATTATTGGGAGCGAAGGTTGACTGGGCCCTCTTCCATTGCCTCAGCCCTGGAACAGAGAGCTTTTGTGGGGTAGATCTGAATGGAGAGCTGGTGGTCTAGTGGGTAAAAGGTAGACTGGGATCTAGTGGTGGATCTCTGGGTGAACAGCAATGGATCAAAAAGGATTTCTCCGACTCCCAGTTGTTTGACGACAACAACAACTAAAAGACCCAATGGACAGCCTGATGGAGTAGAGCCCACAGAGATCAGGATTTCTATAGCTTCTCAGCCAGAGCATTGGGCAATCAACTGTCATTCAACCTGACCTACCTCACAGTACTATTGCAAGAAGAGATGTTGTTGGCGTCCAGCTGTCTTGAGAGACAATGGAGTGCCCCTCTGGGGGTGAAGTCACATCACTATGTTAGCAGTACTGAAGTGACACCTCTGGGGTGCAAGCTTGGGCAGTGCATATTGAGGTCCTGGGCTGCTCAGTTGAAAAGACACCCCTCTCAGGTCCAAAGAAGAGCATAGCAATAATCTTCTTAAAACTACAGTCCCAGGAAAAAAAGGTTGCGAGAACATAGTTGTTACTGATCCCTTCTTTCTTATAAATGTTAAAATAAACCCTTCCAATGGCTCAGTTTGCCTTGTCTTCTTCTTAAGAAAATATCAATATAGAGACATTGGCACAGGTCTGGCTTTGTCTAAGGCAGCTTTCTGAGTTCCTATGCAGAAAATGCAAAAGAGGACAGACTTGGATCTTATCCACACCTCTCCTTAAAATGGATTGTGAACCCCTTGTGCATCTTCTAATTCCACCTTCATTCCTCCAACTCCTGCTTCCCTGTGCTTTCGTCTTCCCCTATGCTTTAGAAATCTGAATAGGAGAGCTGCATTGATTGCATGGGACATGTGCAGATTTACAGATGAAAAAGACTGGGGTGTCAGGAGTGGAAGGAGAAGGCCGAATGGACAAGGGGGGAATTAGAAGATGCACGAGGGGTTCATAATCCACACTGAGCCAAGGAATGGATGGGCCCTGAGAGATGGATGTTGAGGTCGCTGACTGTTTCCTGTGGCCATAAGTCCACCCTTGGCTTTCTCCTCCCATGTCTCAGATATAGAAGATATCAGCCGTTGTTGTAGCTGTGTTATAAATATCAACCTGTGAGAACAAACCCTCTTCCTGCAGTTTAAATGTCAGAGAGCCTAGGTGCAAAACAGCAGGCCAGCAAATACTAGTTAAGGTTGCATCTATTTCTGAAGTTTATCTGACCACATCATCTCGCCTCTGACACGTCTCTTGTGCTGCATCGGTGAAGCTTGCTTGTGGTGCACTTTCTGGGATGTCCATTTCAGTCATTATTCCGGGGGGGGGGGGGCTGAACTGATTTTCCCCCTTCCTGACCGTGTTTGGTTATACTCGGCTATCATTTTATAAATTTCCCTAAAGAGATCCTGTTTTATGTTTCACAACTAGTAGACCCGAACAGTGAAATTTTTACTTACCGTATACATAAAGGAGGAAGGTGTGATCTTGAAACACTTTTGTAACAAATCTCACACAAACTTTATATGCTCTACTGTCCTCTGTCTCCAAATCTTTGATCCGCAGAGTGGTCTTGCTGGCTACTTTCAGCCTCTGCCCAAATCTGTCTGTTGGATTAGACCCCTCCAGTTTTTCATCCCTGAATTCAGCAAGCCAAAATGCCAAACCAGCTTTTCCCATTTGATTCATTCCATGGCTTCTACTGAGGGAATGTTTACAGCAAGCAAGGATCCCACCCACCCGATGCAAGTAAGGATTGTGCACTGCATTACTTGGAAGTCCTATTTATAAAAGAGAAAGGAGAGAGGGAAGACTTATGTCCCAATACAAAATGACAAAGGCACACGACCCATGACGCTTGAGGCTTCCTCCTTGCAAAGGAGGTTGCAGGTTTTGCAAGGTACAACCTGCATCCAGTCATTGCCTTTGCATTTGGCAAAATATCCATCACCCATTCAAATAGTCAATGCTGCTGGTAACCCTTACAATCTGGGATCCACATTCTGTCTACACTAGGGAGCATCGCCCACAAACCACAAAGGAATCAGTCTAGAGGACACATGGAAGGAGGCCCCTGGGTTGGCTTCAGGTGTCCTGCTGGTATGGCCTGGGATTCGGGCTCAGACTTGGAACCAGAGGAATCTCAGTCTGCACCAGATCTTTTGCCTCAGGGGGTGTCTGAACGAAGTCTGGGGCCTGATCCTGAAGAGTCCCAGTCTGCACAGGTACCCCTGCAACAAGCACCAGCTGGGCCGAGTCAGGGGCCTGAGCTTGCCCTGGCTCCCGATGCAGGGATGACCTCGTTGCCTCCAGCTGGGCCATCACTTACAGCTGCTCCACTACTGGTTGAGTGAGGAGAGGCTGAGGTGGCCCCTGGGTCTAGTAACCCACCGACATCTCCCAAGCTACAGAGACTGAGGTCTGAGAGAAGGAGAGACCTGAGGACTCGCAGGAGGAGTGCTCGCCTTCGGGCGAGACAGGGAGGCGAGTCACTGGGGGATCAGGACTGGCCGTTACACCGACAAAGATAAAAGGCTGTCGGACCCCGCCCCAGGTTGCGGGAGCAACATTGCTGTTTGCCAGAACCTGCCTGACACCCTGTGTCTGACCTAGCCTGCCTTGACCCTATTGGACTGACTCCTCGCGGAACCCTTGGATTCGGGACTGGACCTGGACTGCGTGGCTTAGGCTACCCCCGGGCCCAGCACACCTACCAGATTCCTGCCCTACCTGTGGTTTAGACAGTCAAAAGCAGGAGCATTAGCCAGGCTTTTTGACTCTATCCTCCTCACAAATGTCCTTTGTCAGATGAGATGGGCTCCACCTTGCTTGGTTCAGCCCCTCCTGCTTTGATCACAGCCCCCCAGCACCCCACCCAACCACAGCAGTTTCCATTGTTTGGCCCACCAGCTTCAATCTTACTTCCCTTTTAGGCTAGAGTGCAATTTCTTTCTGTCTTTTAGCTCCAACAAGCATTATTTTCTGCACCAGCCTCATGTCACTGATGGTGGATGTTCTGCCCAAAGCCTCAAGAAATCAGGCCCACAGCCAGTCACTGTAGATTGATCAGAATGAGATGGACCCCTAGAGTCTGACTTGGTGTAAGGTTGCTTTCAAGTTATATAACGCTGTCAGCATGGAAAACCCAGTCACAACATCCCTGCCGGGTGGACCATCCAGCCCCCACTTCAGAATGTCCCATGAAGAGTCCACCCCATTGCAAGGCATGCTGTATGTGGATGTATTGATTTGTGGGGGGCCAAGGCATATTTTGCAGGGGGCACACCCAACTTAAAGGCCAGTTATCTCAGTTGGTTAGAACAGGGGTAGGCAACTTAAGGCCCAGGGGCCGGATGCGGCCCAATCACCTTCTAAATCCGGCCCGCGGACAGTCCGGGAATCAGCGTGTTTTTACATGAGTAGAATGTGTGGTTTTATTTAAAATGCATCTCTGGGTTATTTTGGGGGCATAGGAATTTGTTCATTTCCCCCCTTCCCCAAATATAGTCCAGCCCCCCACATGTTCTGAGGGATGGTGGACTGGCCCACGGCTGAAAAAGGTTGCTGACCCCCGGGGTTAGAATATGGTGCTAACCATGGGTTCAGTCCCAGTATGGGCCAAGGACTGTAACTCAGTGGCTGAATAACTGTCTTGCAAGCAGAACGTCTTGGGTTCAGTCCCCAGCTTCTCCAGATAATGTTGGGAGAGACTCCTGCCTGAAATCCCAGACAGCTGCTGATAGTCAGTGTTAGACATTACTGAGCTAGATGGAGCAATGGTCTGATTTGGTATAAGGCAGCTTCCTGTGCTCCTAAGTTCCTCATTTTGCAGAACCTACAGTCATACCTCGGGTTAAATATGCTTCAGGTTGAGCATTTTCAGGATATGCTCTGCAGCAACCCGGAAGTAACAGAACGCATTACTTCCGGGTTTTGCCACTTGCGCATGAGCAGACACTCAAAATGACATCACATGCTGTGGCGTTTGCCTCCTAGGTGGGTCATAAGGAAAGGGTTAAATGAGTGTGATGTGATTGGCCAGTGGGAATGCAAGGGCTGGAGTAAAAGTTAGAGTGGGAGGTTTTGAAAGTCAGTTGAGGTTTGGGAGTTGAAGAAGGAAGAGGGAGGATTAGGTGTGGGTTGGTCGAGTTGTATTGTGAGAGAGAGAGAGGAATTGTTAGGTGGAGTCAGATAGATAGTTGGGAATAATCAGTTTGAAGTTGTTAGGAACTAAGATTAAGAAACTGCCAAGAAAAATTAACTGTAACCTTTAGCTTGTTCCTGCATTTAAAAATAAACTTGATTATTTGTTTATGTTAACAACTGTCTGGACTCCGTGTGTCCCCATGAGAAACGGGGTGGTAGCAGCGGAAAAAGCAATCGCAGTGGTGGCAGAGGGTCAATAGACCATCAAACGTCCTGGGGCCCTGTGTGATCGCCACACATACATGCACGGAAGTGGCAAAACGTGACCCGTGCACGTGCAGACACACAAGTCGCATGTTACATTCTACTCAGGATGCAAATGGGGCTCCGGAACGGATCCCGTTCATATCCAGAGGTACCACTGTATTATGTCATCATCACACATAGACATGCGTGTTGTGGAAGCAGGATAATTTCGATAGAAGGAAAGGATTGTTGGGCTTGGTGTAAGGTAGCTTTCAAGTGATATAACTCTGTCAGCATGGAAAACCCACTGATTGCTGGGCTTGAAGGGTAAAGTCTCCTGATCATGGAGATGTAGGATATGGGGCAGGGTCCCCCCCAAAAAAATTGGGGTTCAGAGGCATATGAACATTCCTTTCAGGTTCTGGGATCTGTGAATTTTGCTTCTTCTCTTTTGTGAACTTTTCCCCAAGCATCTGGCTAATGAGAATGCTTTTTGTTGTTGCTAAACTTGGAACACTACCCACATCCTGCCCATGTGGGCAGTGCTCTCTTCCTCTCAGCAATTTGGTTTCACTCTTGAGTTGAGACAACTGGGAATCACAGAAGCCCTTTGTTAACTTCCAGTCCTTGCCAACGAATCATGGCTCACTACACTTCAGCAGACACACAATTCTGGATTTTTCTCAGAGACCACCTCTTCAGAATATTCTTGTGTTCTTCCTTTGGTACGTCCCTGACTACTTGCAAACCCCACTACCACCTATCAATGCATGGGGGGGGGGGAGATTGTGAGTTTGGTCTGATGTTGGTTACTCACAGTCAGTTAGGGCATCTTCTCTAGAGCTTGAAGCACCTTCCTGAGCACCCTCGCTGGAACCAAGTTTTAAGGATGCTTCAGCAGAAGGCTTTCAACAGCTTAATTCCATGTGTGTGATCTTTGTTACTGAGATGAATTTGGGGGAAAATCTGTATGTCTGATGAGGGTGATCATCATCCCTAAAGGTATAGACGAAATGGGAGAAAAACATGGGTCAGGGTAAGTGACGTCAAGCTGAATGCTTCTTAGGGCAGAAAGGTTTTCCTGCAGGATTTTGTCCTGGAACCTGACAGCCACTGAACAATACAAAACAATTATATGAGCAGAGTGGTGTTTTAAAAAGTGAGCAAGAAAAGGGTTTTGACGATGTTGGTGGAACAGACTCAATTTCTTCTCTGAACTTGGTATTAGCTTCATCTCTATTTCACACATACATACATACATACATACATACATACATACATAGAAAAATACTTTGCTTTTAGATTCCATCCTTGCTGCTTAGAATAACAGTGCTGGGTTAGAGCTTTGTCTGCTGAATTTGGTACTGCTCTGATTTTGCAAAGGCCTTTGAGGATTAGTTACAATAAAATGGAATATAAAACACGTGGAATAAATCAAATTATTTTGTGTTGCTTGTTTGCTTCCCTGAGATTTGACCTTGGGGCAGCTTTGAATAGATTTAAAATTTAAATAGATCATTTTATTCATGAATGAAGTTCAGACATCACTTTGCTATATCAGAATAAGGAATGGAGATATTCTTTCAGAGTGATGCCTGGGTCAGAAACATACAAATATTGGAGTCATTCTAGTGTTTAATTCTGACTTGTGGAGAAAACTGAATGCATACCGGCAATAGTGTTTGTTCTTAAACATTTATGCTAGATATAACACTCTCTGGACTACATCAAGTAGACCAGTATTTTATTTTTAAACATTTTACTTTTAATGTTTACCTGAATCAATTTTCTTTCTGGGTTTTACAAGTTTCGATATCCTCTGCAAATAATGCAGACCTTTGCTACATTGCCGGAAAGAAGCAAACAGACAAACTTCTTGCAGAAGTTCCGTCTTCAGACTATTGCTATTTTTTTTTTAAGCCCTGAAGACAGCAAAGAAATTTCAGCTGGCCCAAAATGCAAAAGCTACTTCTTGCATTTTTCATTGCTTTGGCCCTGCCCAGATCTGTCAGAAGACCTTTTTTTTTTATGTAGCTGGTCTTTGGAAACAGCAATTCTCCTCCTCCCCCACATTCCACACCCAGTAAACACACTTCCGCAGAGAAGCAAACATGAGCCTTTTGTGCAGTCGTTTCCTGTTCAGAATGTTGCTGTACTTTGCTCTGGGTAAGTCGCGCACTGTTTGTCCTGAAGAGCAACAAGACCTGCACCAGCAGCTGATGTTTCCAGGAGGCTGGGGAAGAGACTGACTAGTGTTGTCCTCCCTGACATTTGCCTCTTTCAGCTGCCAGACTCCTCTGGAGAAGGATTTGGGAGCCAGCTGTATGCCATCTTCCCCTCCCCTCTGAGCTGTATTTAAGCCACACTGCTTGAAGTGTAGCAAGAACAGGGCCAGAAACTTCATTGTCCATTAACTTTTGTGTTGCTTTGTATCTATGTACATAAGTTTCAATTTATTTATTGGGGGGGGGGGCAATATTGAATTTATTTTGTGTTTGCCGAATTGTTTATTTCTGTCATTTTTTAATTTACTGTCATATTCCGTATTTTGTACATTTGTATTTCCAGTGCTCTGTATTTTGATGTTTTTGAAAGTTTGCTGTGAGCCACTTTGGCCTCAGCTCCTTGCGGAACAGACACATATCAATCAATCCCAGTCAAGAGAGAAGTAACTGCGGCGGCTGCTTACTGGTTACTAGTACGTTTTTCTGTGGGGATGCAGGGTTACACATACCCCTAAACATTTTGTGAATCTAAATTTGGCTTCATTGGGGGCCATATTTCTTTCTTTCTTTCTTTCTTTCTTTCTTTCTTTCTTTCTTTCTTTCTTTCTTTCTTAAAAATAATTTTTATTAACTGGCCAACCAAATCAAATTAAATCACATCACATAAATTCCAAATTACAAAGCCGAATTTTAATTTTTTTGTTGGGGGGACCCATATTTCAAGATCCGGAGGGGGATTCTGATCATCTTCTTGCTACTGCGTTAATGTCCAAATCAGTCCAAATCAATCCAAACAGAGTTCGTAGACAACTGGATCGAGGCGGGTCAGGACTGCTGATCCTTTTAGATTTGTCAGCAGCCTTTGACATGGTCGATCATGATCTTCTGGACCACCGCCTCGCAGACGTGGGGATACAGGGCATAGCCCATAACTGGCTGTGCTCTTTTATCTCTGGTCGGGGACAGAGGGTGGCACTAGGGAGGGAAATGTCGTCGCGCCACTCCTTGGTGTGTGGAGTGCCGCAGGGCGCAATTCTCTCCCCAATGCTTTTTAACATCATTATGCACCCCCTTGCCCAGATTATCCGGAGCTTTGGGCTGGGCTGTCACCAATATGCTGATGACACTCAGCTCTATCTGCTGATGGATGGCCACACCGACTCAACCCCGAACACACTGACCAGATGCTTGGAAGCTGTGGCTGGATGGTTTCGAGGGAGCCGATTGAAACTAAATCCTTCGAAGACAGAGGTCCTATGGCTAGGTCGGGATGGCATGGGGATGAGGGACCAACTCCCTTCTCTTGCGGGGGCCCAATTAGTGCCATTGCCTTCCGTTAAGAGTTTGGGTGTAATCCTTGATGCCTCCCTTTCCATGGAGGCGCAGGTTACAGCAACAGCCAAGGCGACATTTTTCCACCTTCGCCGCATCAAGCAGTTGGTCCCTTACCTTTCCCGCCCCGACCTGGCCACAGTGATCCATGCAGCGGTCATCTCCAGGCTTGACTACTGTAATTCGCTCTATGCGGGGCTGCCCTTGAAGCTGTCCCAGAAACTCCAGCGGGTGCAGAATGCTGCAGCGAGGCTCCTCACGGGGTCTCTGCCGTGGGAGCATCTTCACCCAGTGCTTTTCAAGCTGCACTGGCTCCCGGTGGAGTACAGGGTCAGATTTAAGGTGCTGCTTTTGACCTTTCAAGCCCTTCACGGCCTAGGACCCTCGTACCTACGGGACCGCCTCTCCCGGTCTGCCCCACGGAGAGCCTCAAGGTCCATAAATAGCAACACCCTAGTGGTCCCGGGCCCTAAGGAAGTTAGATTGGCTTCAACCAGAGCCAGGGCCTTTTCAACTCTGGCTCCAGCCTGGTGGAACGCACTGTCTCATGAGACCAGGGCCCTGCAGGATCTGATTTCTTTCCGCAGGGCCTGTAAGACAGAGTTGTTCTGCCTGGCCTTTGGCATGGAGCCAATTTGATTCCCTCCCTCCCTCCCCCCCCTCTCTCTCTCTCTCTCTCTCTCTTTTCCCCCCCTTCTTTTCCTTCTCCTCCTGCGATGAGGCTACATTTTAATATTTTAATGTTCCATTATTTTAATGTTGTATTTTATTTTTGTTTTTAAGTTTGTAATCATTCATCTTGTTTTTATTATTGCTTGTAAGCCGCTCTGAGCCCGGCCTTGGCTGGGGAGGGCGGGGTATAAATAAAAAAATATTATTATTATTATTATTATTATTATTATTATTATTATTATTATTATTATTCTATCCGGTCTTTTCTTGCTGTTTCCACATCACATCTTGTTCATATATTCTCTCTTTTTTTCTTTATGATCTCTTCTGATAGTCTCCTTAAGCCGATAAACACCAATAATAATCCTGTGTGAATTTTTCCGTTCTTCCAATCCTCAAATCGAGATGGCTTCCATATATCATCGCCTTCATAGATAACATCACTCTTTCCATCACTAATCTCACAAAACTGTCGCTCTTAAGTCCGAGGAGTTTCACCCACAATATAAAAACAGCTCCATTTCTCTATTTCTCCTGCCAGACTCAAGACCTCCGACAGAACTTCCCAATATGGCGACGGCATTTTTAACTGCGTCATTCCAAAGCTCTTATACATTCCACGCTCTTCTTAAAACATGCTTTGGTTTGAAAGTTTATCTCCACACAGCCTTAAATCCACAGCTTAAGTCCTTAATATGACATTTCTGACTTGTAAGGGGAGGGGATTCTTGTTTAATCACATAAGGAAAGAAAGGAAAGGTTTTTCCCCTCTCCCCCATCAGTCATTTGCCATACCAAGTCTTGGCGTATCTTCTCATGATTTATTCTTGTTCCTCCGACCCTTCTAATGGGGGCCATATTTCAATATGAGCAGGAAAATGAGAGTAGCCCTAAACATTTATTTATTTATTTTAAAAAAAGGACTGTTGGTCACTGGAACCCAGTTCCCCATGAGGGTGTTGTAGTGCCACGGTGATCTTTGTTATTCAGTTTGTAGAACAATCTGCACATATGATGAAGGTGGAAGTTAGAGAGCCCAACCATAGGTGGTGCCAGAGTCAACGAGAGGTAGAGCCAACTAATTTGCAGTGCTCTGTACTTTGATGTTTTGAATGTTTGCTGTGAGCCTCCTTGCGCACAGCTCATTGCGGAACAACGGTATATAAATAAACTCAATCAATCCTAATCAAGAGTGAAGTTACTGAGACAGCTCATAAAGGTTTCTCCTCCTCCAATGATCCTTCCTGGTTTATGAGTGAAAGAGCTGTGAAAGGAGGAGTCAGAAACAAAGAAGGGAAAACACGGTTTTGCTTGGATGAGAAGGGGAGGGAAAGCAAGCACAGACAGCCTTGCTGGTTTGAAGAGGAGGATCTGATCTGCTGGGAAGCGAGAGGACGGAAGGAGAAGACCGTTGTGTCTGAAAGTTCATGACTCTTGCAAATAAACCCTGGACTCAGCCTACGCTTATAAGATGGATAAACAGGCTTATTTTAGAGCACCTATCCTGTGCAGAAAAATGAAGCTGTTCTCCTCACAGTAGTGAAACAGATGCCACAATGGGAAGTCCACAGGCAGGACCTGAGCTCAACAGCAGCAAATCTCTCCATCGGTGATTCAAAGAAACAAGTATTCTGGTGCGTGACTCCCACTCACAGCTCTTTAGCAAACTACAGTTATGGATTTTTCTTGCAGAAGGCCTCTTTTTCAGACTATTGCTGTACTCCTCCTTGGGTAAAGACTTCACTGCTTTTTCCTCAAAAATAAAACAAAAGCCCCACTTAAATGCATGCACTCTGAGTTTGATTTGTCACAAAGAGGAAAATCATTGGCAATATTGGTTACTAGCACTCAGGGTCTCCTCTCCCCAGCTGGAACCCTCTCCCAGAACCCCCTTGCTGGCTTCAAAGGAAGCTCCAACAGAAGGCTTGTGAAAGTTTAATCCCTTTTTGTGATATTTGTTGCTGAACTGAACTAGGAGGGACAATGTGCATGTATGATGAAGGTGCTCATCACCCCTGAAGGTGTGGGGAGGAATGGGATAAAAATGCTGGACATGGTGACTGCAAGTCGACTTCATTTCTAAGGCAGAAATATTTTCCTGCAGGATTTTTTCCTATGATGTGTCAGTCATTAACTAATACAAAATAAATGTCAGGAAAGAGGAAACAGTGAATTAGAGGAGCCAACAAATGAGTAGGAAAAGGCAACTGGGGATCCTGTTTGAACAGACTCAGTTTCTTCTCTGAACTCTGTATTAACTTATCTCAGTTTCACACAAAAATAGTGTATAATCATTTTTTCCTGAAACACAAAAGCAGATTGTTATTAGATTGCTGCTTAGAATAATTTTTCACTTGGTTAGATCTTTCTGTGTTGAATTTTCAACAGACATTTTGCAAAGTTCTGATTTTGTAAGCCATTTTGAGGTTTTATGATAACCAAGATGCATTAATCTTGTGAAGTGAAATAAATGAACTTTTGTTCCTTGTGAGGGGAAATTCTACTTATTTTTTCAGAATTTTTCCTTGGGACAATTACACAATGCCAGACATTCCAAAAATTTCAGCATTGCAAAGCTTTAAAAAGATTTGAGTGTTTAATCAATTGCTTTTTCAGACTTCACTAAACACGATAATGATACTAATTTTGTTTATATCTCTTCCCCCACCACCCTCCCCTCACTAGAAACTGTAATCCATGCAGTAGAGAATCCAACCCATCAGGTGATGGGAATCCTGGGAGGATCGGTCTTGTTTCCTGCCAATGTATCTCAAGGAATAACAGTGGAGAAAATGGAATGGGACTTTCTACCCCAAAGGGGTGGCCTGGGGTTTTGGCTGGGGGAATTCAGTCATGGGAAACTGGAGCACCCAAGTCCCACTGACCGGTTTGGACAACGGCTAGACATGGTGGACGAGACAACACTGAGGATCAAAGACCTGGAGTTGAATGACAGTGGGATCTACAATGCTCGCATCTGGTTTATGAAATCACGGTTTCAAGAACAGAGTTTTAGTCTCACTGTTTATGGTAAGTTATAGCTTTCACTGTTTGGCTCATGGAATAGGATCAGCACCACTTTGCAACATAGGTACTGGGAAAGGTGGGACCCAAACCTTATGCTGTTTTCATTTGTGTTCCACAGAGCCAGTGCCAACTCCACAGATAGACCACCAAGTGGAATCCAAGTCTCCAGGTGGATGTGATGTGATCTTGCGATGCCACACAGCTGGAAGGAAAGATCTCAGTGTCTCCTGGGAAACAAGGAATCCGCACTGGGCCTTAGGAAAGAGTGCTATTCAGTACCAGGTTTCTGACAATAGCCGGGAGCTCCATGTCTCCTTCTGGAACAGTTCTTTCAACTCCAAATTCACCTGCCTGGTCAGCAATCCTGTTGATCAGAAGGGAGCCTCCTTTGACTTGCTCAGCATCTGCCAGAGTGATGAAGGTGAGCAATATAGCTTTTCCTTCATTATGCAAAGGAGGTCCTTGTGGTTGCGAAAAGGCAGGCTAGCCCTTAACATGAGGGATTAGCAACACTCACTTATCTCTTGTTATTTATTCTACTGCTCTCAGCTGAATGTGAGCATGAGAATCTGAATCGCGGGGTCATGAGTTTAAGCCCTGCATTGAACAAAAGATTCTTGCAATGCAGGGGTTTGGACTAGATTACTCTACTTGTCCCTTCCAACTCTACAATTATATGATTCTGTGAGAGTCACTCTGACAACTGTTATTAGAGTATGTTTCGAGAGACTCTTATTGTTCATTGTGTGGCATATAAAGCTGTCAGTCAAGGCCAATATTCCGAGAGGACTAACTGCCTCTATGAGGCAGGCAGTTTTGTCAGCTGGTTGGTCGGTTGCTGCAAGGAGTGTTAACTGGTAACTGCTCGGATGCAGTCTTCTCATGACTCACTACTATCTAACAGTGTTTCCCAACCTTGTGCCTCCAGATGTTTTTGGCCTACAACTCCCATCATCCCTGACCACTGGTCTTGCTAGCTAGGGATGATGGGAGTTGTAGGCCAAAAACATCTGGAGGCACAAGGTTGGGAAACACTGATCTAGTATATCTGTTATGTAACCTAAGCCTGCCTTCAGGAACAACTCTGTAAACCTGAATGAATCTGATAGTAAAGTAGTCCATGTTAATATGATTCAGATTGATGTGTGTTTTCTCTAAGAGGGACACAAAGGGATTAGCAACCAGGAAGGTATAATTATTGATAGGACTCAAACAAGTTAGCAACCCGCTTGTCGCTGCCTAAACTCAGACAGGGAATTGTTTAAACTCTGCTAAATTATATAAACATTCCCACACATTGCAGGTGGACAGTTTGGACGTTCGAGTTGGAGTCCATGGCTTATCCCTGGCCTCATCGTTCTTCTGGTGATAATTGTGATGGTGATGGTGGTGATGCGGATGTGCTGGAGGATCAGATTAGAAAGGCATAGAAGAGGTAGGACCATCTCTACTAACTTCTTCCAATCTCTCCAAACTGGGGGCTTCCTGCCAAATATACCTCTTCCTTTCTTTTGCTTATCCTGAGAGGCAGAGAGTGGTCAGTGCCATGGACTCAATAATGTGTCTCATGTTGTATTCCACAGGTGTTCTGAGATGTGAGAGGAAGGGGAGAGTATCAGGAGCTCAGGAGCCACCCAGAAGATGGCAATGGTGAGGTGAGATGATCGGTGCGCAAAGTAATGATGGGGTGATTTTTTTTATCTACCAATGAAATCATCTGATACATTTGGGAGGCGTTTATTACTTCAGTTATTATTATTAATGTTGCAATCTGTTATTCTTAAAGAAACAACAGCAACAGCAGGAACAAGCGGATTTCAAACAGGCCACTGACCTGATAATAATAATGAATGGCCATCAGTTTGGCACAACCCGTCCCTACGAACCATTTCTGCTCATCTGCAGGAGGCTTCTCTTAAAATTACCATATTTTTCACTCTAGAAGACTCACCAGACCACAAACTGCACCTAGTTTTTGGAAGAGGAAAACAAGAAAAAAAAAATTCTGAATCTCAGAAGCCAGAACAGCGAGAGGGATCGCTGCGCAGTGAAAGCAGCAATCCCTCTTGCTGTTCTGGCTTCTGGGATACCTGCACAGCCTGCATTCACTCCATAAGATGCACACACATTTCCCCTTACTTTTTAGGAGGGAAAAAGTGAGTCTTATAGAGCAAAAAATACAATACCTTTCGCTGGCACTGGACTCCATCCCATCCAGCCAAAATAAGTACTAGCTTCTCTCTATTATGCTGGAAATGCTGCGGAGAGAGGTGCTCATTTTCATGCATGGTGGAGCTCCACGTTGGTCTACTCCTTTTGGGAAAAGGTGTTTCACACTTTTCCCCAAAATTA
The DNA here is from genome assembly GCF_964106915.1 of Podarcis gaigeae. Lineage (NCBI taxonomy): Eukaryota > Metazoa > Chordata > Lepidosauria > Squamata > Lacertidae > Podarcis > Podarcis gaigeae. The sequence continues at coordinate 1,687,503 of NC_139693.1, forward strand.
TGCAGCAATCCCCTCCACCCACATGAGCTCTTGCCTTGTTATCATTAGACTCAAATTTAAACAATAACCTTAAATGCAGAGATGGCCCTGAGGCAGCATGTCAGAGTGAGAGAGGCTTATCTCCCTCTCACTGTGTGTAAGACTCCCGTTTCTACTCCTCTCAGCTTGTCCTCCCTCCTCTTCGGATTCCTCGCTGTCTGTCAGAACGTCCCTGACATTTTCATTGAGAGAATAAACGGTATTTGGATTGAAAAAACAAAAACAGGCCAGTGACCCAAAAAGACCTAACAAATGAACTATGGCACAAGGGGAGGCAGGCAGCTTGTGCCAAGATCCTGTTCCCATCAGGGGAACATGCATGCCCAGTTATAGTGAGCAGAATTGAACCCTCCCCTCTCCAAGAAGGGGAATGGAGAATCCAGCCCTCTGGCCGCAGGGCTCCGCTTCCCACATCCTTCCCCCAGTGAACCCAACAGGATCGCGCTCTCCCCTCACCAGCTCTTCTGGACTCTTCCCGAAATACTAATTTTATCATTGATAATAACTGAGTGCTGGAGTATGGAAATGACATACTTTGGTCAATTCAAAATGGGCAATTCCACCCGCACTATTATGGACTTAATTATGGCAAGTTCTCCAGTGGAACTAGAAAGCTAGCCCTAAAGGCTGGGACTGAGGTGCAGGGAAGATGTCTGCTTTTGGGCAAATTGGTATCCTTTCTTGGAGACCGCTGGACTTGGACAGGACTTTAATTTTCTCCAGGGTTCAGGTGGGCCCAAATTCCCAGAAATTCTTTTAGGAGTTGCATCTTCAGAGTCCCTCCTGTCATATTTTTCTCTTCCCCTCCAGGTTGATTCAGACATAGAGGATTTCTCAAGCAGTTCCAGCTCACCCTTTCCTTCTCTCATTTCTTATGTGGTCTCAGAAACAGAGCCCTCAGAGATTGAACACTGCATCCCACAGACCAACATGGAATATCATTCACATCTCCAGGAGCCATTGCCAAGGAATTCACTGAGGGTCCCTCTGTTGAAAGACCCATTGCAGATCTCTCAAAGCTGCCAGTTGAGCCGGAGCTACAGCCTACCCAGCATCTCTAAACACTCGTCCCAAAAGTCCTGTGACCAGGACAAAGAGCAAAATACCAAGACTTTTCCAGTGACTATGGAAGGGGTCTCCTTGAGAGTCCCAGAAATGCCTTCATCACCAGCACCAGCCAAGAGTGTCTAAGGCACTCCTCTTCAGCCTCCCTGTTGATAGAAATAGCACTGGAAAGATTGGATGAGTGAAGTTATCCATCAGGAACAGGGGAGGTGGAGGAATAAAAATCTGCAATGGATCAAGAAATGCATAAAGACCTACATCAGGAAGAAGCATGGGAGCAGCACCTCCTATTTGCCAAGAGGTCCCTGCAGAGGCAACATTGCAGGCCAACATTGCCAAGGAGATGGAAGAGCTGGCCTCAATGCTGATTGAACTCTGCATCCCATACACCAACCTTGCAGGTTGACTCGGACAGAGAGGACTTCTCAAACAGCTCCATACAACCCAGGGAAACCTTTCCTTCTCTTGGTTCGTATGCAGTCTCAGAAACAGAGCCCTCAGAGACTGATTGAACACTGAATACCACAGACCAATATGGGAGATCAGGCACATCTCCGGGGGCCACTGTGATGGAATTCACTGAGGGTCCCTCTGTTGAAAGACCCATTAAAGATCTCTCAATGCTGCCAGTTGAGCCAGAGCTACAGCCTTCCCAGCAGCCTTAAACACTGGCCCCAAAAGTCCTGTGACCAGGACAGAGAGCAACATACCCAGACTTATCCAGTGACTATGGAAGGGGTCTCCTCGAGTGCAAGGAATCTCAGGAATGGCTTCATCACCAGCAGCAGTATATAAGGCACTCCTCTTGAGCCTTCCTGTTGCCTCCTTCTCGGTAGTGGCGCCCTCCCTGTGGAATGCCCTTCCAGCAGATGTCAAAGCGAAAAACAACTACCTGACATTCAGAAGACATCTTAAGGCAGCCCTGTTCAGGGAACTTTTTAACGTGTGATTTTACTGTATTTTTGGTTTCTATGGAAGCCGCCCAGAGTGGCTGGAGAGGCCCAGCCAGATGGGCGGGGTATAAATAATAAATTATTATTATTATTATTATTATTATTATTATTATTATTATTACTACTACTACTACTACTAATAATAATAATAATAATAATGCTGGAAACAGTACAGGCCTGTTATAAGAAAAGAAAAAAACCCTGCTCCTTTTCCCTTATGGGAAACCCAAGAGCCCCTACAGAGTCCTTTTGTAGGTTCTCTATCAGTAGGAGAAAATTACAGAGGCCAACCAGAGAATATTGAGAAGCAAAACAGCTAGTAAGCCTGGTCTTTATTAAGTGTTGCAACAGGGTGCTCCCTTCATACGCAGGAGAAGGAGGAGGATTCTGAACCCAGGTGTGCCCGCCCTTATATAGACATTTTCAAATTGCCCACTCTGGAGCCCAAGACCACCCCCCAATACATACATCAGAGAAGGGGCGGTTTACTACAGAATCCTGTCTGACACAAAACCAGTGATGGGTTTACCTGGCTGTTCATGGATTTACCTGGACAGCCTGGCTATTCTTTTGTGATGATAACTACTTAATTCCTGGGTCCAGGTCACAGTCTCACCCTATTCATACAAAGACACACCCTTATGACAGGATTTGTGAACAAAGAGACAATGGGGAGGCTTTTCCATTTCCTTCCTCAGTGCAGAGAAATATTTGAGGTGACTGAAAGAGTCAAAATGGCTTTAGGACTGTTGTCCTGTACTGTTTCCAGACATGCGGTTTATATATTTATGTATGAGTTTGCCTTGTACAGTTTTGCACCTTTATTTTATATATACTATATATAATATTGTAGTATAATAGTTATAATAATAACTATTATTTATTATTTATACCCCACCCATCTGGCTGGATTTTACCAGCCTTGCCCTGCCTTGCCAATATTATCCTATTTAGCTTGGACTCTGGTTAGTGCTTTTTTTAAATTCAAGAAGTAAAATACAGCGACTACGGCACCTCCTCTCCTGGTCTGCCTTGCGAAGGACCATAAGGTCCAAAAATGACAACACTTTGGAGGTTCCAAGTCACAAGGTGGTTAGGTTGGTTTCAACTAGGGCCAGGACCTTTTCAGCACTGGCCCCGACTTGGTGGAATGCTCTGTCACAAGATACGGGGGCCCTGCATGACTTGACATCTTTCCACAGGGCCTGCAAGACAGAGCTATTCTGCCACAGGTATGAAATTTACGGCATGTAATGCCTTGAGAGAGAATATAATGAAAATGCTATACAGGTGGTACATGACACCAGTCAAGCTTGCAAAAATTTACCATTTGCCCGATAATAAATGTTGGAAATGTAAAGAGACTGAAGCTCCATTCTTTCACCTTTGGTGGACATGCCCAAGGATTTAGACTTTTTGGGAAATGATCTACAATGAAATGAAAAAGGTATTTAAATATACTTTTCTGAAGAAACCAGAGGCCTTTCTCCTGGGCATGGTCAGCCAATTGGTGTCAAAGAAGGATAGAACTTTCTTTATGTATGCTACAACAGCAGCAAGAATACTCATCGCGAAGTATTGGAAGACACAAGATCTACCCACCCGGGAAGAATGGCAGATGCAGGTGATGGACTTCATGGAACTGGCAGAAATGACTGGCAGAATCCGAGACCAGGGAGAAGAGTCGGTGGAAGAAGATTGGAAGAAATTTAAAGACTATTTACAGAAACATTGTAAAATTAACGAATGTTAGAAGGAGGCTGGAATGAAGTTATGTGGCTTTAGCGGAAATATTATAAAGGATTAAGTAAAAATAGATTGTTAATGGATTAAAGGAGGAAAGGTAAAGTTACATTATATTAAGATAAATTATAGGATAAAAATTGGAAAAGATGGAAAGGATTTGCTGAAATAGCTAACCGAACTAGAATACAAAAAAAGGGAGGTGCGAGGAGGTTATGGGAAGGTTCGTTGTGTTTTTTTAATTGTTTCTATTTTTCTGTTTTTTATTTTTTTCTATTCTCTTCTTTTTTTACTGTGATGTGTTGTTATGTTTTTGTTTAACTTGGAATTATGCCTTTCGCTTTTTGTAACATTTAGAACTTTAATAAATATTATTAAAATAAAAAAAAGACAGAGCTATTCCAACTGGCCTTTGATTTGGACTCTGCTGGGTGACCTTGGGCCAGTCACACTTCTTTGGAGTCTCTCAGCCCCACTCACCTCACAGAGTATTTGTTGTGGGGGAGGAAGGGAAAGGAGAATGTTAGCTGCTTTGAGTACCTTGGGTTACATACGCTTCAGGTTACAGACGCTTCAGGTTACAAACTCCGCTAACCCAGACATAGTGCTTCAAGTTTAGAACTTTGCTTCAGGATGAGAACAGAAATTGAGCAGCAGCGGCACAGCGGCAGCAGGAGGCCCCATTAGCTAAAGTAGTGCTTCAGGGTAAGAACAGTTTCATGTTAAGAACAGACCTCCGGAACGAATTAAGTTCTTAACCCAAGGTACCACTGTATTTTAATTTGTTTTCCTATTGTGGTTTTATTGTAATTGTACTTGTGTTAGCTGATCTGAGCGCGGCTCTGGCCGGGGAGGGCGGGATATAAATAAAAATTCTTATTCTTATTCGTATTCTTATTCTTACTACTACTACTACTACTACAATTATAACTCATGGAGGGGTGGGCAGGGCTGATCCAAGACATTTTGGCACCTGAGGCAAACCCCAGGGGCAATGGTGGTATTGTTCTGTGATTGCTGGTTCCATAAGGTGGTTCAGGGCTTCTTCACACCCCTGGCTTATCAACACTTCCCACCAGAGCAGTACTATTTATCTACTTGCACTTTGACGTGCTTTCGAATTGCTAGGTTGGCAGGAGCAGGGACCAAGCAACGGGAGCTCACCCCATCGCGGGGATTCACATGGTGTCCAGAATTGAACACGGTATTCCAAGTGTGGTCTGTCCAAGGCAGAATGGAACATGACTACTACTTTCCTTGATCTAGATCAGTGGTGGCCAAACTTGGCCCTCTAGCTGTTTTTGGACAACAACTCCCATCATCTGTAGCTAACAGGGCCAGTAGCCAGGGATGATGGGAACTGTAGTCCCAAAACAGCTGGAGGGACACAGTATTCCAAGTGTGGTCTGTCCAAGGCAGAATGGAGCATGACTACTACTTTCCTTGATCTAGACTAGTGGTGGCCAGACTTGGGCCTCCAGCTGTTTTTGGACTACAGCTCCCATCATCTGTAGCGAACAGGACCAGTGGTCAGGTATGATGGGAACTGTAGTCCCAAAACAGCTGGAGGGCCAAGTTTGGCCACCACTGATCAAGACAGTATAATTCTGTTAATGAAGCCTAGAATAGCATTGGATTTTTTTTGCTGCTGCATCACACTGTTGACCCTGTTAAACATGTGATCTCCTACAGCCCCTAGATCTCTTTCACATGTACTACTAGCAACTCAGGTGGCCCCCATCATATATTTGTGCTGCTGGTTATTCCTGCCTAAATTCTCTCTGAATTGCTAGATGGTACCGCTGAACTTATACTTCCCAGTTCTCGGCCACCCACATTTAAATTTTCTGTCACCTTTTTTTATTTTAAACTAAAGCATTCTGGTTCCATCCTGATTCAAGTGGAGCCCATCTCTTTTGTACAGGCCCAGGTTGCCCCAGAATGTCCCCCAGTGCAGAATGAAACCAAACTCCTCCTCTGAACGCTATCATGTCATCCACACATTGAGACCACAAAGCTCTGCTAGTCCATCTGGCCCTGCATATGGAACTGGTAGTACTTCAGAGAAGGCTACCTTGGAGGTCATGACTTTCAACATCCTTCCCAGCATCCTAAATTTGGCTTCCAGGCCCTCTAGACTACATTTCTCCATGTCCCTGGTGCCAACATACACTGTGGCCCTTCCCAGCACTATCTGCCAGGCGATCTAGGCAATGAGCAACATCCACAACCTTGGTTCACCCCTTGGTTCATTGGACATCCAACTATATGTTGATCTATATTCTTAAGTACCACGATCCCACCACCCACAGGAGACGAATCTTCCCACAAGAGGCAGTAAAGACCACCATCCTGGATGGCTTGAAAAGAGGATGAGATACATTTGTGGAGGAGGAGACTGTTGAGGGATTCTAGGCAGGATGGCTCTCCTCTGTCTCCTCCATTGGAGGCAGCCATGCTTCTGAATACCAGCTGCTAGAAACCACAGAAGGAGAGAGCATTATGGTGCTCAGGTCTGGCTGGCCACTGTGAGAACAGAAGAATGCCAGGCTAGATGAGCCATGAAAGGATCTTCTTATGTTCTGACGTTCCTGATTTCCCCTATGGAGTTAATTCCATACCTCTGGAGTTTGGAGTTCGGGGGCATATGAACATTCCTTTGGGGTTTAGTTACATGTGAGTTTTGCTTCTTTGAACCTCTTTCAAGCAAATAAAAATCTGGGCATTTAGAATGCTTTTTGATGTTGTTAAATTTGTAAAAGCCTCCTCAGGCTGCAAAAGCTACTTGCATTTTTCATTGCTTTGGCCCTGCCCAGATCTGTCAGAAGACCTTTTTTTATGTAGCTGGTCTTTGGAAATAGCAATTCTCCTCCTCCCCCACATTCCACACCCAGTAAACACACTTCCGCAGAGAAGCAAACATGAGCTTTTTTGTGCAGTCGTTTCCTGTTCAGAATGTTGCTGTACTTTCCTCTGGGTAAGTCGCGCACTGTTTGTCCTGAAGAGCAACAAGACCTGCGCCAGCAGCTGGTTTCTTCAGAAGGCTGTGGAAGAGACTGAGCATCTTTGTCCTCCCCAACATTTGCCTCTTGCTTTTTAATGTTGTTAAATTTGTAACAGCCTCCTCAGTCTGCAAAAGCTACTTCCATTTTTCACTGCTTTGGCTCTGCCCAGATCTGGAGTTTGGAGTTCGGGGGCATATGAACATTCCTTTGGGGTTTAGTGACATGTGAGCTTTGCTTCTTTGAACCTCTTTCAAGCAAATAAAAATCTGGGCAATTAGAATGCTTTTTGATGTTGTTAAATTTGTAACAGCCTCCTCAGTCTGCAAAAGCTACTTCCATTTTTCACTGGTTTGGCTCTGCCCAGATCTGTCAGAAGACTTTTCTTAACAGCCAGTCTTTGCGTGGCGAGTTCCCGCCCCCCACCAGGATAAATAAAGATGCGAGACACCATAATTTAAGGTTAAATGGGCGAATTAGGCCACAACTTTACTGAATTCAGGAATGAGAGGCACTGGCTTATGCACTGGTCATATTGACTATCCGGCTCCAGCCCATTTGCTGGAGACACGGGGAAGGGTTAACACTATATCGGGGGAGACTCCTGCCGAGGCATGTCGACTAGGAGCTCCCCCGGGCGCCACTACCTAGAAGGTCCTCTGCCTGGTTCCCTGTAGCTTTGTTTCTCGCAATGAGGGAACTGCCAGAAGGCCCTCGGAGCTGGACCTCAGCGTCTGGGCAGAATGCTGGGGGTGGAGATGCTCCTTCAGGTATACTGGACCGAGGCAGTTTGACTATACCAAATTATAAAACTTAATGCCTAGGCAGAGAGTAAATGACACAGCTCCACAGAGCACCGCAAGCTGAATGAAATAATTTGAATTCCAATATACTGTGCACTAATGCTTCAATTTAATTTAAATGTGTTTCGTAAATTCCCAGAATGAAATTCTTAAGAGTGCAAGTATAAACAAAAGCAGTCAAATTAATTAGAGGATATTAATTCTAAGATCAGCCTAGCCAGAGCCGCTGTAGCCAGCTCTATACAAGCTTATGCACCAAGAGGAGGGGCTCCCTGCAGCCCCTGGCGTGCTCTTATTTAAGCTAGGCTCTTTTAATAATTGCACTATCATCCTTTGTTTATATTGCTTATGTTTATTTCCTTTGTTTATATTGTTTATATTGCTTTTGAATTTAAAACCAATGAGAAAGTGAGGGGCACTCGAAAAGGAGATAGCTCCCACGTGGTTTTGCCTCTCCTAAAATGGCTGCCGCCGCAAGGCCACATGGGCAATCAAAATGGTGGCCATAATGCGTTCCCGTTGCCTAGCGACAATGAACACGTGTGGAAACACTTAACGCTAGCCCTTTAACACTGGGGGGGAAAAAAATTCCGCAGCCTAAAGAGCAAAACCTGCAGGCATTCCCCACATACCCCTTATGAACGTTAATTAATCTCCTGATTTTCTCGCCGGTTAGGCTTAAAAGGGAGGGTTTGTAAAATTACTTCCCACGTGGAATGCCTATAGTAAAATGGCGGCCGCCCGGAAGGCCACGTGGGCGGATGAAATGGCGGCCGGGGCGCGCTGGTTGCCCGGCAACGGCGCAGCTGCTTCCGAGGCTTTCCAAGTCTAAACTTCCTCGCGAAAATAAAACAGCCTGTAGAACTCACCCCCTCAAGAATGCTGCTGAAATGATTATTTAAACAGAAATTCTGCCCCTCACCCTGGCCGTAAAAATGAAACACAACCGGCACAAAACGCAGCCCGCTCTCCTCCCGCCTAATTGCTCCGCGCTCCCCTGCACAAACCCCTAGGTAAAACCTGAAGCCCCAACAGCAAAACCTGATTGGATGGGTGCGCTGCGTCCTCCAGACGGCCGTGGAAATAACAAAGAGGAGCCAAACGTTCTTCCTTGAACTCCTTGCAGAACAGGCAGTCAGCAGTCGAGGGCAGGCACCAGAAAAAAGCTCCACAAAGCTGAATAAATTCCTCTGAAGGGGGCATGCAGCAGCAGGCATGGCAAGCTCCTGAGGGCAGGGAACCTGCACCGAAACACACAGAGCTCCCTGTAAAACTGTAGACGTGAAAGAGATGCTGGAAGGAAAGCACACAAACACGCAAACACACACTGATTTTAGCTCACTTATAGCTCCGGTGTTAAACTGCAGCAGCTGGAATGGAGCGCAAAGGGGGAAACCCCCAGAAGGAGAAAAGCCCCACAAAACTAGAGATAACAACTCCTGAAAATCAAGCAGTTTAGAAATCAAGCAACACCAGCAGCGAATGCTGGAAATTCCCTGTAAAAGAAAGGGAGCTTTTTCTGTGAAGCTACAGCAAATTCCACGAGGTGCCCTGCAACAAAGAAGCAAGGCAGGAACGCTCCAGGCAACCCAGATAAGATCTCCCAGGAGCAGGAACAGCTGATATGCGGTAAACAAAGGTGAGGGCTATCCTCGAAAAGAGGGCGAGCCCCCTCTGCGCCGGCCCTAAATAGGACAGGCCATGTCCACCTGCAATGAGCAGTAAGAGTCTCATTGCAGGTGGACATGCCGATTGGCTGGCTGGCTGGGGGGCAGACGGGCCGGGATTCCCCTGTTCTCTGGGGGCCGAAACCAGCCCCCGCTCACGTGGGGGTGAGGCGTGAAGCCCGCAACCCCACCTCCTGGGCAGGCCCGGAAGTGGCTTTGCAAACAGCAATTCAGCTCCTCCCCCACAATCCACACCCAGCTTTACACTTCGACAGAGTGACACTTCCCATAGAGAGCAATCTTGCTCCTCTGCCACAAACCACATGCAAGGATACACTTCCGCAGAGAAGCAAACATGACTTTTTATTGCAGATGATTCCTCTTCAGAATGTTGCTGTACTTTCTTCTGGGTAAGTCCCACACTGCTTTGTCCCGAAGAGCAATAAGTTCTGTGCAAGCAGTTGGTGTTTCCAAAGGCTGTGGAAGAGACTAAGCATCATTGTATCTCCCCGACATTTGCCTCTTTCAGCTGCCGCACTCCTCTCTCTGGAGAAGGATATGGGAAGTCGGTTGTAAGCCATCTTTCTCTCCCCTCTGAACTGCATTTAAGCCAGGCTGCCTGGAGTGTAGCAAGACCCGTGCCAGAAACTTTACTGTGATAAAGCTTCAATGTGTTTTTTTGGGGAGGGTAATATTAAATTTATTTTGTGTTTGTCAAATTGTTTATTTCTGCTCTTTTTAAAATTTACTGTCATATTCTGTATTTCTTACATTTGTATTTTCGATGCTCTGTATTTTGATGTTTTGAACGTTTGCTGTGAGCCGCTTTGGGTACAGCTCATTGAGGAATAGATGCATATAAATAAACTCAGTCAATCCTAATCAAGAGTGAAGTTACTGAGACAGCTCATAAAGGTTTCTCCTCCTCCACTGAGCAGTGAAAGGAGGTGTCAGAAACAATGAAGGGGAAACACAGCTTTTCTTGAATGAAAAGGGGAGGGAAAGTGAGTACAGACAGCCTTGCTGGTTTAAAGGGGAGGATCTGATCTGCTGAGAACCGAGAGGACGGAAGTTCATGACGCTTGCTGATAAGACTCTGGACTCAGGCAATGCTTATAAGATGGATGAACAGGCTTATTTTGGAGCACCTATGCTGTGCACAAAAATGAAGCTGTCCTTCTCAGGGTGGTGAAACAGATGCCAGAAAGGGAAGCCACCAGGCAGGACCTGAGAGCAACATTAGCAAGTTTCCCATAGATGATTCTTTGTGGCAGGCAGCTAAATTGTAGAATGATGTCCCTCTCCACAGAGATGCACCCAGAACCTTTATTGTAGAATTTCCATTATATGCCAAAGATTCATTCCTTTACCCTACCATGGACATCTGCAATATCATTTTTAGGACCCTTCCTATTACGTTTTAATGCTGCATTTTAAATTATTGCAACCTGCTCCGGGAACCTTATGAAGGAGGATGGATAAGGAGTTAAAACGTTAATGGTTCTAATTTTCAACTTCTTCTTCTTCTGCTTCTGCTTCTTTGTATCTCCTCCCCCCCCCCCCGCCCCCGTCCGCTCACTAGAAGCTTTAAGCCATGCAGTGGGGAATCCAACCCATCAGCTGAAGGGAATCCTGGGAGGATCAGTCTTGTTTCCTGCCAATGTATCTCAAGGAAAAACAGTGCAGAAAATTGAATGGGACTTCCGCCCACAAAGGCGTGACCTGGGCTATTGGCTGGGGGAATTCAGTCATGGGAAACTGGATCACCCAAGTCCCACTGGCCGGTTTGGACAACGGCTAGACATGGTGAACGAGACAACACTGAGGATCAAAGACCTGGAGTTGGATGACAGTGGGATCTACAATACTCGTTTTTGGTTTACTAAGACACTGTTTCAAGAACAGCGTTTCAGCCTCACCGTTTACGGTAAGTTATTGCTTTCACTGTTTGGCTCATGGAATGGGATCAGCACCATTTCCCTTCATGGGCATTGGTAGGGGTGGGGTGAAAGCTTATGCTGTTTTCATTTGTGTTCCACAGAGCCAGTGCCAACACCACAGATACACCACCAAGTGGAATCCAAGACTCCAGGTGGATGTAATGTGACCTTGCGATGCCACACACCTGGAAGGGAAGAGCTCAAGGTCTCCTGGGAAACAGGGGATCTGCACAGGGCCTTAGGAAAGAGTGTGAATCAGTACCAGGTTTCTGACAATGGCCAAGAGCTCCGTGTCTCCTTCTGGAACAGTTCTTTCGACTCCAAATTCACCTGCCTGGTCAGCAATCCTGTGGATCAAAAGGGAGCCTCCTTTGACTTGCTCAACATCTGCCAGAGTGATGAAGGTGAGCAATATGTCCTTTCCTTCATTATCCAGAGGAGGTGCTTGTGGTGGCAAAAAGGCAGGCTAGCCTTTAACATGAGCGAAGGATGAGGATGAGAGCTCCTTGAAGACTGATCTGATTCTGCAAATTGCTGCTCCCCCCATGTCTTCCCATTCCTAGCTTAAGACATTGATTCAGGGCAGGCAAGTGTGTATGACAGGCAGTCACAGCCCAAATCATTGCAATATGAATGGGGAAAATTAGCAACACTTGTTTATCTCCTGTTATTTATTCTACTGCTCTCGGCCAGGTGTGAACATAAGGCTCTGAATCTCGGGGTCATGGGTTCAAGCCCCACCTGGTACCAAAGATTCCTGCAATGCAGGGGGTTGGACTAGTTGTCCATTCCAACTCCCAACTCTAGAATAATAATAATAATAATAATAATAATAATAATAATAATAATAATAATAATAATTTATTTGTTTAAATAAATTTATTTGGCTTCCAATAAAACACTAAAATACAATAACCTTGTTGTTGTTTAGTTGTTTAATCGTGTACAATTCTTCATGACCCCATGGACCAGAGTACACCAGGCACTCCTGTCTTCCACTGCCTCCCGCAGTTTGGTCAGACTCATGTTTGTAGCTTCAAGAACACTGTCCCACCATCTCGTCCTCTGTCGTCCCCTTCTCCTTGTGCCCTCCATCTTTCCCAACATCAGGGTCTTTTCCAGGGAGTCTTCTCTTCTCATGAGGTGGCCAAAGTCTTGGAGCCTCAGCTTCATGATCTGTCCTTCCAGTGAGCACTCAGGGCTGATTTCCTTCAGAATGGAGAGGTTGGATCTTCTTGCAGTCCATGGGACTCTCACGAGTCTCCTCCAGCACCAGAATTCAAAAGCATCAATTCTTCAGCGATCAGCCTTCTTTATGGTCCAGCTCTCACTTCCATACATCACTACTGGGAAAACCATAGCTTTTACTATACGGACCTTTGTTGGCAAGATGGTGTCTCTACTTTTTAAGATGCTGTCTAGGTTTGTCATCGCCTTTCTCCCAAGGAGCAGGCGTCTTTTAATTTCGTGGCTGCTGTCACCATCTGCAGTGATCATGGAGCCCAAGAAAGTAAAATCTCTCACTGCCTCCATTTCTTCCCCTTCTATTTGCCAGGAGGTGATGGGCCCAGTGGCTCGTTTTTTTTGATGTTGAGCTTCAGACCATATTTTGCGCTCTCCTCTTTCACCCTCAATAAAAGGTTCTTTAATTCCTCCTCACTTTCTGCCATCAAGGTTGTGTTATCTGCATATCTGAAGTTGTTGATATTTCTTCTAGCAATCTTAATTCTGGCTAGGGATTCATCCAGCCCAGCCTTTCGCATGATGAATTCTGCATATAAGTTAAATAAACAGGGAGACAAAATGCAGCCTTGTCGTATTCCTTTCCCAATTTTGAACCAATCAGTTGTTCCATATCCAGTTCTAACTGTAGCTTCTTGTCCCACATAGAGATTTCTCAGGAGACAGATGAGGTGATCAGGCACTCCCATTTCTTTAAGAACTTGCCATAGTTTGCTGTGGTTGACACAGTCAAAGGCTTTTGCATAGTCAATGAAGCAGAAGTAGATGTCTTTCTGGAACTCTCTAGCTTTCTCTATAATCCAGCGCATGTTCGTAATTTGGTCTCTGGTTCCTCTGCCCCTTTCGAAATCCAGCTTGCACTTCTGGGAGTTCTCGGTCCACATACTGCTTGAGCCTTCCTTGTAGAATTTTAAGCATAACCTTGCTAGCGTGTGAAATGAGTGCAATTGTGCAGTAGCTGGAACATTCTTTAGCACTGCCCTTCTTTGGGATTGGGATGTAGACTGATCTTCTCCAATCCTCTGGCCACTGCTGAGTTTTCCAAACTTGCTGGCATATTGAGTGTAGCACCTAACAGCATCATCTTTTAAAATTTTAAATAGTTCAGCTGGAATACCCTATTAAACATTTAAAGCTTCCCTAAACAGGGCTGCCTTCAGATGTCTTCTAAAAGTTTGGTAGTTATTTTTCTCTTTGACATCTGGTGGGAGCCACCACTGAGAAGGCCCTCTGCCTGGTTCCCTGTAACTTCACTTCTCCCAGCGACGGAACCGCCAGAAGGCCTTCGGCGCTGGACCTCATTGTCCAGGTAGAATGATGGAGGTGGAGACGCTCCTTCAGGTATACTGGACTGACGCCATTTAGGGCTTTAAAGGTCAGCACCAACACTTTGAATTGTGCTTTGAAACGTACTGGGAGCCAATGTAGGTCTTTCAAGACCGGTGTTATGTGGTCTCGGCGGCCGCTCCCAGTCACCAGTCTAGCTGCCGCATTCTGGATTAGTTGTAGTTTCCAGGTCACCTTCAAAGGTAGCCCCACATAGCGCGCATTGCAGTAGTCCAAGCAGGAGATAACCAGAGCATGCACCACTCTGGCAAGACAATCTGTGGGCAGGAAGAGTCTCATCCTGTGTACCAGATGGATCTGCCATGGACACAGAACTGACCTGCACCTCCATGGACAGCTGTGAGTGCAAAATGACTCCCAGGCTGTGTACTGGTGCTTCAGGGGCACAGTTACCCCATTCAAGACCAGGGAGTCCCCAACACCAGCCCGCCCCCTCTCCGCCAAGAACAGTACTTCTGTCTTGTCAGGATTCAACCTCAATCCATTACATGCCATCCATCCTCCAACTGCAATTCTATGAGAATCACTCTGATGGTTGTCACTGGAGTATAATTTGAGAGACTTTTATTACTCTTTGCAGGTGGACAGTTTAGACCCTCGAGTTGGAGTCCATTGCTTATCTCTTCAGTCATACTTCTTCTGCTGATAATGGTGATGGTGATGGTGAATTGGGTGTGCTGGAAGATCAGATTAGAAAGGAATAGAAGAGGTAGGACCATCTCTATTGATCTTCTTCCCCTCTTTCCTGAGATGGGGGCTTCCTTCTAAATATACCTCTACATTTCTTTTGCTTATCTCAAAAGGCAGAGACTGGTCAGTGCCATGGATTAAATAATGTGCCTCATGTTGCATCCACAGGTGTTGGTTCTTTGATGGAAAAGAAGGGGGAGAGTACTCTTACACTCCAGAACTCAGAAATGATTGACCCAGAAGATGATGATGATGAGGTGAGATGACCAGTGTGCAAAGTAATGATGGAGTTGATTGCAGATAATTTCAATGAAAGCATCTGATACAGTTTGGAGGCATTTATTACTTATGGAATGATTATTAAAGTTGCAATCTGCAACAGCAAACAGACTTCAAACAGGCCAGTCACCCCATAAGAAATGGCAATCAGGCAAAACCTGTCCCTATGAACCATCTCTGTTTGTCTGCAGGGGGCTTCTCTTAAAATTGTCTTCCACTGGCTCTGGACTCCATCACATCCACCCAAAATAATCACCAGCACCTCTCCCTTATGCTGGAAAGGCTGTGGAGAGAGAGGCTCATTTTCATGCATGATGGAGTTGTGCGTTGGTCTACTCCTTTTGGGAAAAGGTGCTTCACGCTATTTCCAAAATTACGCTGTAATGTGTTCCACCCAATTCAGCTCTCGCCTTGTTATCATTAGATTCAAATTTAAACAATAACCTTAAATACAGAGGCAGGCAGCTTGTGCAAAGATCCTCTTCCCATCAGGAGAACATGCATGCTCAGTTAAAGTGAACAGAATTGAACCCTCCCCGTTCTGGAGAATGGAAATGACATACTTTTGTCCATTCAAAATGGGCAATCCCACCCGCTCTCTTATGGTCTTAGTTATGGCAAGTTCTCCAGGAGCCCGTGGAACTAGAAAGCTACCCCTAAAGCTGGAACTGAGGTGCAGGAAAAATGCTTGCTTTTAGGCAAATTGGTATCCTTTCTTGGAGAACACTTGACTTGGACAGGACTTTAATTTGGTCCAGGTGGGACAAAATGCACAGAAACTATTTTTAGAAGTTGCATCTCCAGAGTTCCTACTGTCATAATTTCTCTTCCCCTCCAGGTTGACTCAGACAGAGAGGAATTAACGACCAGTTCCACACCACCCAGGGAATGCTGTCCTTCTCCCAATTCTTCTCCAGTTTCAGACACAGAGCCCTCAGAGATTGAATACTGCATCCCACAGACCAACATGGGAGTTCAGGCACAACATAAGACATCTGTAAGATCTCTGGGAGCCATTGCTGAGGAATTCACTGAGGGTCTCTCTGTTGAAAGACCCACTGAAGATCTCTCATCGCTGCCAGTTGAGCCGGAGCTACAGCCAACCCAGCAGCCTTTAACACTGGCCCCAAAGGTCTTGTGACCACGACAGAGAGCAACATACCAAAACATACCAATTCCTCGAGTGCAAGGAATCTCAGGAATGGCTTCATCACCAGCAGCAGTATTTAAGGCACCCCTCTTGAGCTTTCCTGTTGCTGGAAACAGTACAGGCCTGTTAGAAGGGGGGGGGGGACTGCTCCTTTTCCCTTATAGGGTACCCAAGAGCCCACACAGAGTCCTTTTGTAGGTTCTCTATCAGTAGGAGAAAATAACAGAGGCCAACCAGAGAATATAGAGAAGCAAAGCAGCTAGTAAGCCGGATCTTTATTGATGTTGATGGGTTTACCTGGACAGCCTGGCTATTCTTTTGTGATGATAACTACTTAATTCCTGAGTCCAGGTCACAGTCTCACCCTATTCATACACTGACACACCCTTAAGACAGGATTTGAGAAGAGACAATGGGGAGGCTTTTCCATTTCCTTCCTCCGTGCAGAGAAATATTTGAGGTGACTGAAAGAGTCAAAATGGCTTTAGGACTGTTTTCCTGTACTGTTACCAGACATGAGGTTTATATATTTATGTATGAGTTTGCCTTGTACAGTTTTGAACATTTATTTTATATATATTGAAATATACCCGGAGTCAAGTGTGGATTTCATGCTCTTTATTCAGCTCATAGTAGTGAGGGATGAAAGTTTCTCCAAAATATCTGCTTTATATACATTATTTACACAATGGGCCGCATGTGATTGGCTAATTCTGGGATTCTCCCGTAGGCCCATCAGGTTGCGTATTCACTTCCACCTGGAGCTGGATTGGGTGGCTCCTGCGGACCAATCATACTGCTGCATTCTGAATCCTATTGTTCTAGGACCAATCAGACTGCTCCCTTTTGGATCCTATTCCACTCAGTACATAACATATATAATATCTTAAAATTCCTATAACAGGTCTCTGGGTCCTTAAACCCAGGTGCCTTATAATAATAACGATTATTTATTATATATACCCCACCCATCTGGCTGGATTTTCCCAGCCTTGCCTTGCCTTGCCAATCTTTTCCTATTTAGCTTGGACTCTGGTTAGTGCTTTTTTAAAAATAAAGAAGTAAAATGCAGTGACTACGGGGCTGCCTCTCCTGGTATGCCCCACGGAGGACCTTAAGGTCCTCAAATGACAACACTTTGGAGGTCCCAAGTCGCAAGGTGGTTAGATTTGTCTCAACTAGGGCCAGGGCCTTTTCAGTAGTGGCCCCGACTTGGTGGAACGCTCTGTCACAAGAGACCAGGGCCCTGTGGGACTTGACATCTTTCCGCAGGGCCTGCAAGACAGAGCTGTTCCGCCTGGCCTTTGGTTTGGACTCAGTCTGACCCCTATGTTTCCCTTCCCTTATGATTTTGATCAATGGACTACTTTTAAAAGGAGGCTGCATTTTAAATTGTATTTTAACCTGTATTTTAAATTGTCCCCCCCATTGTGGTTTTATTGTAATTTTACTGGTGTTAGCTGCTCCGAGCCTGGCTCTGGCCAGGGAGGGCGGGGTATTATTATTAATAATAATAATAATAATAATAATAATAATAATAATTACTCATGGAGGGGTGGGCAGGGCTGGCCCAAGACATTTTAGCACCTGAGGCAAACTCCAGGGGCAATGGTGGTATTGTTCTGTGATTGCTGGTTCCATAAGGTGACTCAGGGCTTATTCACACCCCTGGCTTATCAACACTTCCTTTTGTTCTGTTGCTTTTCCCTGGGGGAAACTGCTCTTTGGTGCTTAACCAGAGCAAGCAGCAATGGGGTTTTCCACTAAAGAGCAGGTTTTCCCTGGGAAAGCAGTGGGGAATCACAAGCACTTCTCCAGGCATGGGGCAAGCGGAAGTATGGATGATCCCTCAGAGGAAGGAGTAGCCCTTGAAAAGTGTGTCCTTAGGCAGTATCCTTAACCCTGCAGGCCTCACAACTGCAGCTTCTGGAGACAATAAAATCCAGACCTGCTTGCAATTTTGCTCCATCCAGGAACTCGCAGAGGCCTGGCCACATCCTGATTCTGACCTGGGTGTGCGTCTCAGAGGCACACAGATGCTTTGGGCAAGGTGTCATCAGCTTGAGGTTCTGCTCCATGAAATTACCATGCCATCAGATCTGAACTTCCTCCATGCAGACTGGAGGTGTTAATAGGTCAATAAACCATATTTTTTAAAGGGGCGGGGTCATTCCTGGAAAGTCTTGTGAGACATAGGGGATCGTGGGAGGATCCGACTTGTTTCTTGTAAATATACTTCCAGGGAAAATGGTCATTAAATCATCTGGGACGTCTACACCACAAGCCACGGGGCATATCACCTTTGTGAGTTCAGAGATGGGAAACTGGAGCAGCCTGAGGTCAAGTACAGGTTTGTTCCCAACCCTTGATCATATTGGTTGTCCTTCTCTGCACACAATCTAGCTTGTGTATAAAGAAGGTAAAGGGACCTCTGACCATTAGGTCCAGTTGTGGCCGACTCTGGGGCTGCAGCGCTCATCTCACTTTACTGGCTGAGGGAGCCGGCGTACAGCTTCCGGGTCATGTGGCCAGCATGACTAAGCCGCCCACAGGAGAGGCATCTTCCCACAAGAGGCAGTGAAGACCACCATCCTGGATGAGATACATTTGTGGAGGAGGAGAAGACTGTTGAGGGATTCTAGACAGGATGGCTCTCCTCTGCCTCCTCCATTGGAGGCAGCCATGCTTCTGAATAACAGCTGCTGGAAAGCACAGAAGGAGAGAGCATTTTGGTGCTCAGGTCCTGCTTGCCTATTGGATCTGGCAAGAGGCTGAATTTGAGAAAATATTTTGTTTATGAACACTAAATAAGAAATCATGCAGCTAAGGGAGGAAATGATTGGCATGTTTGCAACAGGAGTGGGAAACCTGATTTTAAGAAATTGCAAGAAATTATATTAAAGTAATTTTATTTAATTAATAATTTGGAGAATTTATACAAATTATTTTTTGGGGGAAAGAGAAAATTTGTTTTGGGAAGGAGATATATTTTCCCTACCAGGGAGACTAAAAGGTAGGGAGGCAAATATTTTAACAACAGCAGAGTGACTGTTCTTGTCTGGTGTCACTAAGAAGGAATTCCAAAGAGTAGTGCTGCCAACCCTGAAAGATTGGTCCCTTGGAAGTGCAAAGCAAACATTTTGGCATTTATACATGAGCCAGTTCTTCTTGCTGACGAGGGAGGAGAGGAAGAGCTTTTGAGAAGCTTGAACTTGTATTTAGTCTCAAGGGAAGAAATTCTCCAGGTGTCATGTTTCAAAAGGAGAGAGAGACAGAGAGAGAATCACAAGTTCAACAGGGAGGATGTGGGGCAGCAGCACCCATATCCACCCTGGAGTGTTTTTTTCTGCCCCAGAACCCCTCAAAAAAACTTGAACTACAGACCCTGGATGCACATTTGCCTACAGAGACCTTCCCTGGTGTCCACAGGGTCCCATCACTCCCCCCTCCATTTTAGGAAAACAATTTTGCTTAATTTAACATATGTTGTTCTATTTTCTTTTCTTTTTTTTAATAATTTTTATTAAAGTTTTCCAAATTAAAACAAATCAAAACAAATTAAATCCAATCTATAAACTTTTTGCCAATAACTAGGACTTCCCCTCCCTACCCCCTCTTGTGTTCCAAATCTTCCAAATAAGCAATTAAATTCAACAAGTTCTTATCCCCAAATTACACTCTTCATCAATAACCCAATTTATCCAAATTCTCATCCCCTAAGATCGATCTATACTGTTGTTCTATTTTCACTAATGTTTGTATTGCTTGGAGCACTTTCTGATCAATGCATACAAAACATTCATGCACTGATGTGCACACATTTTCCCAGTACATGCATGTTTGTATATATCAATTGACTGCTGAACAGCAAAGCAAAATTCAGACAAGTGTGGATTTCATCTGTCATGGATGGTTTAGCTAAGATTCCTGCATTGAAGGGGTTGGACTAGATGACCCTTGGGAACCCTTCCAGTTCTACCATTCTATGATTCTGTTTCAAACTAAGTGCTAAAAGCAACATAGATGCTAAACTCAACATAGATACAGAAAAGTTAATGCCTCATGTTGTCATACTGTGAAAGAGAAGACCTGCAACTTGTACAGTGATACCTCAGGTTAAGAATTTAATTCATTCTGGAGGTCCGTTCTTAACCTGAAACTGTTCTTAACCTGACATACCACTGTATTGAATTTCTGTGTGGGCACCTCGTGAGCATTTCCTATTTTTAACTCATACCCTTTTCAGTCTGGAAGACTGTATCATCCTTCAGTTACTCTGCAACCTTTCCCTCTTAAAAAGAGCTTTGGGGCGGTGACATGCATGCAGCATTTCTCATGCTTGGGAATAAAAGCAGAACCCTGTTGGCGAATCAACTCTCCACCAGCAGCAGCCACACCTGAGGCTCCCTATATTCCTGACAAGAAATATTCATGAATTTTGTGAGCAGGAGCCTCGCGATCCTTCTCTCCTTTGGTCTATTGATCTTCTATTCCCTAGGTAAGTCCTTGCAAAGAAAAGCTGGGTGCATAGGGTGAAGGGGAAAGTAACTGACAATGCTGAGTTCATCTGGAGAATAGGCCTCCTCCCTGAACACCCCCCCCCCAATTTCAGGATCAATGTGGTGTGGCACCTGCTGGGGGCTCACACTGATAAGAGCCCCCACCACACCAGACCACCTCCTCTTTCTACCACTGCTTTCTCATTCTTGCCCAAACAATTATGGTGGTTGTCATGGGCCCAGGGGTTTTGGGGCGCAGGCCAGAGGAGGCTGGGGACAGGGAGGAGAAGCCCCAGAGGGACTGGCTAGACTGGGACAGACCCTGGGGAGCTCAATGAGCCAGCCAGAGGGAGGATCCTAGAAAGGTCTTAGTGGGGAGGGTTCCCCACTAAGCAAACCACTAGCAAGCTATGTATCCCCCATCTTATATTTGTGCTGCTGGTTATTCCTGCCTAAATTCTCTCTGAATTGCTATATGGTGCCCCTGCACTTACACTGCCCAGTTCTTAGCCAGTGCCAGAAACTTCATTGTCAGTTAACTCTTGTGTTGCTTTGTATTTATGTACTTAAGCCTTAGTTTTTAGGGGTGGGTGGGGGTGGGAACTATTGAATTTATTCTGTGTTTGACAGATTGTTTATTTCTGTCATTTTTTAATTTACTGTCACATTCTGTATTTTATCCATTTGCGTTTTCTGTATACTAATTTTTATTTTAATACAAATCCAATAAAAGTTGCATTACCACAATACAAAATTACAATCCAATTAAAAAATTATTCAAAAACTGAATTAAACAATTTCAGGTGACTTCCCATGAGCAGGGTTTCAGGATGCAACATTCTTATTCCTTTCTGCTTTCTTGATTAATCCATTTACAGTAGTTCCAATCTTTATCCTTTATTTAACAGCCACTGATTTCTTGACTTTCATTCGTAGTTGCAAATTTATTAACTTTTGTTTCTGCAAAGGGAGTTTGTATCCAATATGTTTCCTGTGTGAGATATTAGTTCTCCTTCTATTTTTTCATTTTCCTGATGTAATCCAATCGTATAGAGTACCTACGCTTCCACATTTTCGTGCTTTCTCCTGCTCTCAGAAGCTGTTATTTTCACTGCATTACTGCACCATCTTTGTTTGTCTGAGAGAAGGTCTGACACCCAGGATAGTCTCCAACATATATTTTCTTATCCATTATGCTGCGTTCTGAGGCCAAAGGAAGGACTGGACCCTGATTAAAAACAAGACACGAGGCTTTGACCAGCAAGGCTCTTGGAGTAAAGTGCGTACACCACACCCCTCACCAGGCCATTTTATTAACAAAAGAATCCTTCAGACAGTGCTCGTGAGAACCAATCACATTTCTTCTGAGCATTTCATCAAACCCCACATGGGGAAAAGGTTACACTACAACACTAATTAGCATGGGGTAAATAAGTTAAGAACTACAAAGAGGAGCATCTGGCAACCCCAGAGCTGAGTAGTAAACATGATAAGAAGGATGGCCAGAAAGACTGGATCACTATCACCTTCATGTGAGATCTGTTTTCTGGCTCCAAGATTAACATCTTAAGATAAATATATAAGAAAACTACATCAAAGAAACTTGCCCACTATCTTTATGGCCCAGGATGCCTGCCTGGTGAAGCAACTGCTGTGTACGTGACATGTGAGGAGAGAGAAATGGAACAGGGATGCAGAGGTGTAGATTGATCAAGACTCATATCAAAATAGTTTAAACCCAGTCAACGCAATGCTTTCATTGCTGACACAGATGGCTTACTCTATATTTGTTATAATTCCCAATCAAAAGGGAAGTAACTGAGACAGCTGATCTTGCTTACTAACACCCAGTTCCCCGTGAGGGTGGGGCAATGCCACAATGATCTTTGGTACTGAGCTCTATTTGCAGGGCAATCTGCGCATGTGATGAAGATGGATGTTAGAGAGCCCAACTATAGGTGGCACCTGAGCCAATGATTAGTAGGGCTAACTATTTCTATTTCTGTCCCCGCCTGCAATACTGAGCTACAAGAGTAACACAGATGTTAAGGAGGAGGCAGTGCCAGGGCTAGCTGAAAGTGAAAAAAGAAGGCAGGCAGAAACTGGCTAAGGACAAGGCTGAAGCAGGCATAGGCAGTGCCCCACTCACCCTAAAGGAACAGTCTTCACTGCTGTGAAGTGTTGCTGCACATTTGCAAGTGTTTCTCTCCTTTGCAATGGTTTTGCAGGACTCCGAAAGGTTGGTGATCTCCAAATGCTGGTGAGAATCAAATACCTTTTCTTAACAGAAACCTTTAACAGGCATACAAACAGGTGTATAACACAAAAAAGCACCCTGAGCTCACACACTCCTCCTCCACTGATCCTTCCTGGTTTATGAGGGGAGGAACAAAGAGCAGTGAAAGGAGTCAGAAGCAATGAAGGAAAAACACAGTTTTGCTTGCATGAGAAGTGGAGGGAAAGCAAGCACAGACAGCCTTGCTGGTATAAAGAGGAGGATCTGATCTGCTGGGAAGCGGGAAGACGGGAGGAGATGACAGTTATGTTCAAAAGTTCACAACTCTTGCTGATAAGACTCTGTAGTCGGGCAATGCTTATAAGATGGATGAACTGGCTTATTTTAGAGCATCTATCCTGTGCAGAAAAATGAAGTTGTTCTCCTCACCGTGGTGAAACAGATGCCTCAATGGGAAGTCCACAGGCAGGACCTGAGCTCAACAGGCGCAAGTCTCCCCATCTGTGAGTCCCCAAAACAGTTAGTCTGGTACCTCACTGCCGCTCATGGCTCTCTGCACCTCTGGCGAGATATGATGATGGAGTTTTCTCACAGAAGGCCTCTTCTTCAGACTATTGCTCTACTCTTCCTTGGGTAAGGACTTGCCTGCTTTCTCCCTCAAAAAACAAAACAACCCCCCCCCCACCTAGATACATGGAGGGGGCATTCTGAGTTTGATTTGCCATGAAGAGGGGAATTATTGGTAGCTAGAGGGTGATGAGGAAGACCTCCACTAGGGGCGCAAGCAAAGGGCCACAAAATCGGGTAAAAATATGTCCATAAATATGTGTATAAATAAAAAGATTGATTATTGCCTCATAAGAAAAGATTTTAAATAGAGGGTCTTTATATGATATGCAGGGAGAGGAGAGGCAAAAGAAGAGCTAATTTGTCCATGGCTAGGGGTGCAATCTGGACGGTTGTGCCAGGGCTGCAAGATTGCCTAGCTATGACTCTGATTATTGGCAATATTGGTTACTAGCACTCAGGGCCTCCTCTCCCCAGTTGGACCCCTCCCAGAACACCCTGGCTGGCTTCAAGGGAAGCTCCAACAAAAAGCTTTTGAGAGTTTAATTGTATGTGTGATATTTGTTACTGAGCTGAACTTGGGAGGACAATCTGAATGAATGATGGTGGTGATCATCTCCCCTGAAGGTGTGGAGTGGAATGGAATAAAAGCACAGGACATGCTGACTGCAAGTCAACCTCATCTCTAGGGCAGAAATGTTTTCCTGCGGGATATTTTCCTGTGATGTGTCAGTTATTCACCAACACAAAATAAATATCAGTTTAGAGCCAACAGTGAATTAGAGGACCCAACCAATGAGCAGGAAAAGGCAACTGGGGATCTTGGTGGAACAGAGTCAGTTTCTTCTCTTAACTCTGTATTAATTTATCTCGGTTTCACAAGAAAATAGTGCAGAATCATTTTTTCGTGAAGCACACATGCAGATGGTTTTTAGATTGCTGCTTAGAATAATTTTTCACTGGGTTAGATCTTTCTGTGTTGAGTTTTCAGCAGACATTTTGTAGACTGCTTTGAGACTTTCTTACCACAAAGCAGTTTATAAATCTTACAAAGTGAAATAAATGAACTTTTGTTCCTTGTTTGGGGAAATTCTACTTCTTTTTCAGAATTTTTCCTTGTGACAATTACACAGATCCAAGAGATACACAGAAGAAGAGTTCCCTAAAATATGACCAGTGGGCTGCTTTGAAAAGACTGAAGTGTTTAATTGGTTGTTTTTTTACAGATGGAGTTCACACTTTACTAAAAAAATAATGACTAATTTCCACCTTTGTTTGTATCTCTTTCCCCACCACCCGCCCCTCAAAAGACACTTTAAGCCATGTAGTAGGGAATCCAACCCATCAGGTGAATGGGATCCTGGGAGGATCTGTCTCATTTCCTGCCAATGTATCCCAAGGAATAATAGTGAAGAAAATAGAATGGGACTTTTGTCCAAAAATGGATGGCCTGGGCTTTTGGCTTAGTGAAGACAGACATGGGAAACCAGATCACTCAAATCCCACTGATAGGTTTGGACAACGGCTAGACATGGCGAACCAGAAAATGCTGAGGCTCAAGGACCTGGAGTTGAATGACAGTGGGATATACACAGCTCGCGTCTGGTTTACTAAGGCACTGTTTCAAGAACAGAGTTTCAGCCTCACTGTTTATGGTAAGCTGTTATTATCACTGTCTTGATAAAGGAATAGGATCAACAGCATTTTCCTACATATGTACTGAGGGGCATGTGGGACAAAGGCTTCATGTCACTTTCATTTGTGTTCCACAGAGCCAGTGCCAACACCACAGATAGACCACCAAGTGGAATCCAAGACTCCAGGGGGATGTAATGTGACCTTGCGATGCCACACACCTGGAAGGGAAGAGCTCAAGGTCTCCTGGGAAACGGGGGATCCGCACAGGGCATTAGGAAAGAGTGTGAATCAGTACCAGGTTTCTGACAATGGCCGGGAGCTCCGTGTCTCCTTCTGGAACAGTTCTTTGGACTCGAAATTCACCTGCCAGGCCAGCAATCCTGTTGATCAAAAGAGAGCCTCATTTGACTTGCTCAAGATCTGCCAGAGTGATGAAGGTGAGCAATACATCCTTTCCTTCATTATCCAGAGGAGGTGCTTGTGGTGGTAAATATGCAGACTGGCCCTCGAGGAGCTGTGTTTGTATTAATAAATGCTCCTCTTTGCATGCTTGTGAGCAGGATAGGAACATACACAGTGCTCCTTGAAGACTTCCCTGATCCTGTGAATTGCTGCTGCTGCCCCATGTCCTCCTATTCCTAGCTTAAGACATTGATTCAGGGCAGGGGAGTTTGCCTGACAGGCATTCACAGCCCAAATTATTGCAATACAAACGGGACAGATTAGCAGCACTTCCTTATCTTTTGTTATTTATTCAACTGCTCTCAGTCAGGTGTGAGCATAAGACTTTGAATCTCAGGGTCATGGGTTCATGTTCTGCGAGACTCTTATTCCTCATTACAGGTGAACAGTTTGGACCCTCAAGTTGGAGTCTATTGCTTATCCTTGCCCTCATAGTTCTTCTGGTGATCGTGATGGGGATGTGCTGGAAGATAAGAAAAGAAGGGAATAGAAGAGGTAGTACCATCTCTGTTGATCTTCTTCCCATCTCTCCTGAGATGCGACTTCCTGCCTAATATATCTCTACCTTTTTTGCTTATCCTGAGAGGCAGAGACTGGTCAGTGCATGGACTCAATAATGTGTCTCATTTTGCACTCCACAGGTATTCGCTCTTTGAACTCAGAGAGGAGCCACACAGAAGATGCTGATGATGAGGTGAGATGATCAGTGTGCAAAGGAATGAAGGGGAGATTGGTAGATAATTTCAATTAAAGCATCTGATACAATTGGGAGGCATTTATGTTGCAATCAGTTATTTTTAAAGAAACAACAGCAACAGCAAGAACAAGCGGATTTCAAACAGGCCAGTGACCTGATTATAAATGGCCATCAATTTGGCACAACCCGTACCTACGAACCATCTCTGCTTGCCTGCAGAAAGCTTCTCTTAAAATGACCTTTCGCTGGCTCTGGACTCCATCACTTCCAACCAATATAAACTCTAGCATCTCTCCCTTATGCTGGAAAGACTCGCATTTCCATGTATGGTGGAGCTCCATGTTGTAATACTCCTACTGGGAAAAGGTGTTTCACGCTGTTTCCAAAATTACACAGCAATTCCTTCCTTGCCTTGTTAACATTAGACTCAAATTTAAACAATAACTTTAAAGGGAGAGACTTTGTATTTTTACTATTATCAGCAGTCTGATTTACAATAGCCTGATACTGGAAACAACCTATAGAAATCCCCATTGAAATCTCGGTAAATAACATTTGGAATGAGGCTCTATCAGAATGCTTTACTCACCATAGAAGGATAAATAAAAGCACTTCAAAGATAGACACTTTTGGCAACACTTGCCTTCCATTCTTATCCTTTATAAAATGAGACAGAATGTTGTTGTTGTTGTTTAGTCATGTCTGACTCTTTGTGACCCCATGGACCAGAGCACGCCAGGCACTTCTGTCTTCCACTGCCTCCCGCAGTTTGGTCAAACTCATGCTGGTAGCTTCGAGAACACTGTCCAACCATCTCATCCTCTGTCATCCCCTTCTCCTTGTGCCCTCCATCTTTCCCAACATCAGGGTCTTTTCCAGGGAGTCTTCTCTTCTCATGAGGTGGCCAAAGTATTGGAGTCTCAGCTTCAGGATCTGTCCTTCCAGTGAGCAGCACTCAGGGCTGATTTCCTTCAGAATGGATGTGTTTGAGCTTCTTGCAGTCCATGGGACTCTCAAGAGTCTCTTCCAGCACCAGAATTCAAAAGCATCCATTCTTCGGCGATCAGCCTTCTTTATGGTCCAGCTTTCACTTCCATACATCACTACTGGGAAAACCAGAGCTTTAACCTTTGTTGGTAAGTTTTATTCCAACCACAAGATAAGAATCTCTGTGGAGAGGCTACTTGAATTGACAATGCATAAATAAATGTATTGTTTGCATACTGTGTTCTGCACATGAAACTTAATAGGAATGTACAACTGGACAAGTTACTATAGTTATATGTTGTCCTTGTATTTACATTAAACCAATAAAAATGATTTGGGTTAAAAAACAAACAAACAGGCCAGTGACCCAAACCTCCTGATCAAAAGACCTAACAAATGAACTATGCACAAGGGGAGGCAGGCAGCTTGTGCCAAGACCCTGTTCCCATCAGGGGAACATCCATGCCCAGTTAAAGTGAACAGAATTGAACCCTCCCCTTTCCTACTAGTGAATGAAGAATTCAGGCCTCTGGCCACAGGGCTCTGCTTCCCACATCCTTCCCCCAGTGAACCCAACAGGATTGCGCTCTCCCCTCACCAGCTGTTCTGGACTCTTGAGAGCCAGCATGGTGTAGTGGTTAAGAGTGGTGGACTTGTAATCTGGTGAACCAGGTTCGCGTCTCCGCTCCTCCACCTGCAGCTGCTGGGTGACCTTGGGCCAGTCACACTTCTTTGGAGTCTCTCAGCCCCACTTTGCTATAAGAACTCTTGTGGCAGCGGATGCATATAAGAATATCATTTTCTTATTTATGGGGATGTCATTTGTTATTAATCCCAAAAGATACGGACTTATTTCTTATTGTTCTCCCCTGCAAAATGAAAGAGACATGTGTAGCCACTGCGATGTTATTTTGTCTGTTACCATGGAAAATTGGGGAGAGGCTTTGATTTATTCTCAGCAAGGAGTTTAACATGGATTTATTATGACCTCTCCCCTCAACTGAGGTTGAATGGATTTTATTTAAAATTAATTTTGGATCGGACCAGGAGTGTGATGGAGCAATGCAGAGCAAGAAGAATGAACAGTTGCCTATTGGATCTGGCAAGAGGCCGAATTTGAGAAAAGATTTTGTTTATGGACACTAAATAAGAAATCTGGCAGCTGAGGGAGGAAATGACTGACATGTTTGCAACAGAGCGGGAAACCTGATTTTAAGAAATTGCAAGAAATTATATTAAAGTAATTGGGTTTAATTAATAATTTGGAGAATTTATACAAATTATTTTTGGGGAGGAGAGATAATTTGTTTTGGGAAGGAGATATATTTTCCCTACCAGGGAGACTAAAAGGTAGGGAAGCAAATATTTTAACAACAGCAGAGTGACGGTTCTTGTCTGGTGTCACTAAGAAGGAATTCCAAAGAGTAGTGCTGCCAACCCTGAAAGATTGATCCCTTGGAAGGGCAAAGCAAACATTTTGGCATTTATACATGAGCCAGTTCCTCTTGCTGATGAGGGAGGAGGGGGAGAGCTTTTGAGAAGCTTGAACTTGTATTTAGTTTCAAGGGGGAGAAGTTCTCCAGGTGTCAAGTTTCAAAAGGAGAGAGACAGAGAGAGAATCACAAGTTCAACAAGTGGGGCAGGATCCCAGCAACAGCACCACCCATATCCACCCCAGAGTGATTTGTTCTCCCCCTGAACTTCTCAAAATAAGTTGTGATAGAGATCCTGGATGCACATTTGCCCACAGAGACCTCCCTGGTGTCCACAGGGTCCCATCTCTCTCTCCCCCCCATTTTAGGAAAACAATTTTGCTTAATTTAACATGTGTGAACAGCAAAACAAAATTCAGACAAGTGTGGATTTCATCTGTCATGGATGGTTTAGCTAAGATTCCTGCATTGAAGGCGGTTGGTCCAGATGACCCTTAGTTAGCCCTTCCAATTCTACCATTCTATGATCCTATGATTCTAAGTGCTAAAAGCAACATAGATACTAAACTCAACATAGATACAGTAAAGTAAGTGCCTCGTGTTGTCATAGTGTGAAAGGGAAGACCTACAACTTGTACTGAATTTCAGTATGTGCACCTCGTGCACATTTCCTATTTTTAGCTCACAGCTTACTCAGTCTGGAAGACTGTTTCACTGCCTCAAATGCTTTGCAATCTTTTCTCGCATGTGGTTTCCTCCTATAGCAAGCTTTGGGGCTGTGACGTGCAGCATTTCTTATGCCTGGGAATAAAAGCAGAAGCCTGTTGCTGTACAACTGTGGGCAAATCAACTCTCCACCAGCAGAAGCCACATCTGAGGCTCCCTATATTCCTGGCCAGAAATATTCATGAATTTTGTGATCCTTCTCTCCTTTGGTCTATTGATCTTCTCTTCCCTGGGTAAGTTCTTGCAAAGAAAAGCTGGATCCATAGGGTGAAAAGCTGTTTTGCTTGGTCAGGAAGGCAAAAGTAACTGACAATGCTGAGCTCAACCCTAACCCTTCTCCTCTTTCCACCACTGCTTTCTCATTCTGGCCCAATCATTGTGGCTGTCGTGGGCCCAGGGAGTTTGGGGCGCTGGACAGAGGAGGCTGGGGACAGGGAGGAGAAGCCCCAGAGGGACCAGCTAGACTGCGACAGACCCAGGGGATCTCAATGAGCCATCCACAGGGAGGTTCCTAGAAAGGTCTTAGTGGGGAGGCTTCCCCTTGTCCCATCCAGGCTCCCTGTGAGTCACCCTAGTGTGCAGCACTGGCCTCGTCTTCAGAGCTGCCAGAGTCAGGCTATGACTCAACCACCCTATCTGTGGCATCACTGGCTCCACCTCTGGAGCTGACCGAGGCTGCCCCACCCCATCTCTCAGGAGGAGGCTGCCTTCCCTGTCTGCTCTAGAGGAGTCTTCTCCCCCCTTGCATAGGTCCCAGAAATGCCAGAACAAGTCAGAGCCACCCGCCCAGAGGAGGGCCGTTTCCTTGTGCAGCCTCAGGAAAACGTTATTGTGCTGTGCTGAGTTGCTCCCCTCCCCTCCCCATAGAATGCTGCTTTTGGGATCAACGTCTTAACTTGCCTAGTGAGAAATGGCACCTGCTGCATATCCACCTGCTTGTCCATCTGGCCTTGCATATGGAACTGGTAGTATTTCAGAGAAGGCTACCTTGGAGGTCCTGACTTTCAGCATCCTTCCCAGCACCCTAAATTTGGCTTTCAGGACCCCTAGACTACGTTTCCCCATGTCACTGGTGCCACTGACTCCACCCCAGCACTGTCTGCCAGACTCTCTAGCCAATGAGAGGCAGCGGAAGAAGCCTCTCAGGCACCTAGGGTGGTGTGCCCGGGGGGGGGGGGCACAAACCACCTGTCAGGAATCAGTTTGCAGAGAAGGGAGGAGAGACCGGAATGTACAGAGAGCCTCCTTGGATGAGCAGCTGCACTTCGTCAGAGTCCGAGGAGGACGGACTGTCAGGAGACACAGAAGATGAGAGGGAGAATATTATAGTAGAGAGAAAGGAGCAGCTTTTTCATGTATGGAGAGGAGAAGAAAGGGGGGGGAGCGTTTCAGGAAGCTTTTCTGCTAGAGGGGGAACAGGCGAGAGCCACTTCCGGAAACTGAAAGCGATTGAGGCAGACATGCTTTCAAGAGCTCCGTATTGTACATAGTTTTGCACTTAATAAATCCTGTAAAAGACAGGCTGGAATCCCGGGCTGTTATCTTTGCAAGCACCCACGGATCACCTTGACACCACCCATAGGGACGCAGCATGGGGCGCATGGTGCCCTTAGGGAGGGATGGGATGGGGCGCACCGTGGGGCCTCAGCCACCCTACAGCTGGGTGGGAGGCAGTGGGGAGACAGCGCATAGGGCCTTCTTTGTGACAGGCTGCAAAAGTGCAGAATGATGTCCCTCCCCAAAGTGGTGACCTGGCACCTTTAGTGTAGATTTTCCATTATATGGTTAAGATTCATCTCTTTATCCTACCATTGATACCTGCCATATCATTGGTGGACCCTCCTGCTCACGTTTTAATGCTGCATTTTAAATTGTTGTAACCTCCTCTGGAACCTCATAAAAGAGGATGGATAAGAAGCTCAAAATGATAATGATACTAATTTTCCCTTTTGTTTGTATCTCCTCCTCCACCACCCTCCCCTCACTAGAAACTATAAGCCATGCAATGGGGAATCCAACCCATCAGGTGAAGGGAATCCTGGGAGGAACAGTCTTGTTTCCTGCCAATGTATCTCTAGAAATAGCAGTGGAGAAAATGGAGTGGGACTTTCTACCCCAAAGGGGTGGTCTGGGCTTTTGGCTGGGGGAATTCAGTCATGGGAAACTGGAGCACCCAAGTCCCTCCGACCGGTTTGGACAACGGCTAGACATGGTGGACAAGACAACACTGAGGATCAAAGACCTGCAGTTGGATGACAGTGGGTTCTACAATGCTCGCATATGGTTTACTAAGACACTGTTTCAAGAACAGAGTTTTCGTCTCACTGTTTATGGTAAGTTATTGCTTTCCCTGTTTGGCTCATGGAACAGGTTCAGCACCATTTTCCAACATAGGTACTGGGAAATGTGGGACCCAAACCTTATGCTGATTTCATTTGTGTTCCACAGAGCCAGTGCCAACACCACAGATAGACCACCAAGTGGAATCCAAGACTCCAGGTTTATGTAATGTGACCTTGCGATGTCACACACCTGGAAGGGAAGATCTCAGTATTTCCTGGGAAACAGGGGGTCCACACAGGGCCTTAGGAAAGAGTGTGAATCAGTACCAGGTTTCTGACAATGGCCAAGAGCTCCAAGTCTTCTACTGGAACAGTTCTTTGGGCTCCAAATTCACCTGCCTGGCGAGCAATCCTGTTGGTCAAAAGGGAGCCTCCTTTGACTTGCTCAACATCTGCCAGAGTGATGGAGGTGAGCAATATATCCTTTCCTTCATTATCCAGAGGAGGTGCTTGTGGTGGTGAATACGCAGACTGGCCCTTAACATGAGGGATTTGAGGAGATGTGTTTGTATTAATAAATGCCCCTCTTCACATGCTTGTGAGCAGGATAAGAGCAAACACAGCACTCCTTGCGGCCTGCCTTAAGAAATTGATTCAGGGCAGGCAAATGTGTCTGACAGGGCATTAAAAGCCCGAATCATTGCAATATGAATGGGACAGATTAGCAACACTTGCTTATCTCTTGTTATTTATTCTACTGCTCTCGGCCAGGTGTGAGCGCGTGACTCTGAATCTTGGGGTCATGGGTTCAAGCCCCACCTTGGGCCAAAGATTCCTGCAATGCAGGGGGTTGGACTAAATGACTCTATTTGCCCCTTCCAGCTCTACACTTCTATGAGAGTCAGTCATTCTGTTGGTTGTTATTAGAGTATGTTTTGAGAAACCCTTATTGTTCATTGCAGGTGGAGGGCTTGGACTCTGGAGTTGGATTCTATGGATTATCCTTTCCCTCATAGTTCTTCTGGTGATACTGGTGCTGGTGCTGGTGCTGGTGCTGGTGCTGGTGTGGATGTGCTGGAAGATCATATTTAAAAGGCCTAGAAGAGGTAGGACCATCTCTATTGATCTTCTTCCCATCTCTCCTGAGATGGGGGCTTCCTGCCTAATATACATCTACCTTTCTTTTGCTTATCCTGAGAGGCAGAGACTGGTCAGTGCCATGGACTCAATAATGTGTCTCATTTTGCACTCCACAGGTATTCGCTCTTTGAACTCAGAGAGGAGCCACACAGAAGATGGTGATGATGAGGTGAGATGATCGGTGTGCAAAGGAAAGAAATCATGATTGGTAGATAATAACAATGAAAGCATCTGATACATTTGGGATGCAATCTGTTATTTTTAAAGAAACAACAGCAAACGCAAGAAGAAACAGATTTCAAACAGGCCAGTGGCCAGATAATAAACAGCCTTCAATTTGGCACAACCCTTCCCTACGAACCATCTCTGCTCGTCTGCAGGAGGCTTCTCTTAAAATTACCTTTCACTGGCACTGGACTCCATCACATCGAGCCAAAATATACTCTAGCATCTCTCCCTTATGCTGCAAAGGCTCATAGTTCCATTTATGGTGGAGCTCCATGTTGTGATACTCCTACTGGGAAAAGGTGTTTCACGCTATTTCCAAAATTATGCAGCAATCCCTTCTACCCATCAGCTGTTGCCTTGTTATCATTAGACTCAAACAATAACCTTAAATACAGAATTTGTATTTTTACAATCATCAGCAGCCCAATTAGCAATCGGCCAATACTGGAAACAATCTATAGAAATCCCCACTGATTGGATTGGATTGGATTGGATTGATCTTTATTACGGCCATTGGCCCGTCACACGACAGTTTCCCAGAAATCCCCACTGAAATCTGGGTAAATAACATTTGGAATGTGGCTCTATCTGAACATCTTACTCACCATAGAAGGGTAATTAAAGGCACTTCAAAATAGATACTTTTGGCGAGACTTTGCTGCCATTCTATTCCTTTATAAAATGAGACAGAATATATTTTTATTCCACGCACAGCATAAGAATCTCTGAGGAGAGGATACTTGAATTGACAATGCATAAATAAATGTATTGTTTCGGTACTGTGTGCTGCACATGAAACTTAATGAGAATATACCATTGGACAAGTTACTGTAGTTACATATCTTCCTTATATTCACATTAAGCCAATAAAAATTATTTGGATTAAAGAAAACAAAAGCAGGCCAGTGACCCAAAACTCCTGATCAAAAGACCTAACAAATGAACTATGGCACAAGGGGAGGCAGGCAGCTTGTGCAAAGATCCTGTTCCCATTAGGGGAACATGCATGCCCAGTTAAAGTGAACAGAATTGAACCCCCCCCTCCAGCTAGTGAATGAAGAATCCAGCCCTCTGGCCGCAGGGCTCCGCTTCCCACATTCTTCCCCCCAGTGAACCCAACAGGATTGTGCTCTCCACTCACCAACTGTTCTGGACTCTCCCCAAAATACTAATTTTATCCTTTTATCAGTGATAATAACTGAGTGCTGGAGAATGGAAATGACATATTTTTGTCAATTCCAAATGCCAATTACACCCACTCTCTTAGGAACTTAGTTATGGCATGTTCTCCAGTGGAACTGGAAAGCAAGCCCTAAAGGCTGGAACTGAGGTGCAGGAAAGATGCAAATGGGTATCCTTTCTTAGAGAACTCTGGACCTGGACGGGACTTTAATTTTCTCCAGGGTTCAGGTGAGCCCAGATGCCCAGAAATTCTTTTAGGAGTTGAATCCCCAGAGTCCCACCTGTCATATTTTTTCTCCAATGCAGATTGAACACTGCATCCCAAAGATCAACATGGGAGATCAGGCACATCTCCTGCAGCCACTGCCAAGGAATTCATTGGAGGTTCCTCAGGGGAAAGACCCATTGAAGATCTCCCAAAGCTGCCAGTTCAGCCGGAGCTACAGCCTACCCAGCACCTTTAAATACTCATCCCAAGAGTCCCGTGACCAGGCCAAAGGGCAACATACCAACACTTATCCAGTGACTGTGGATGGGGTCTCCTTGAGAGCAATGTATCTCAGGAATGCCTTCATGACCAGCACCTACAAGAGTGTCTAAGGCACTCCTTTTCAGTCTTGCTGTTGATGGAAACAGCACAGGAAAGACTGGGTGAGTGAAGATATTCATCAGGAACAAGGGAGGCGGAGAAATAAAAATCTGCATGAAATGCATAAATATCTACATCAGGAAGAAGCATGGGAGCAGCACCTCCTTCTTGCCAAGATGTCCCTGCAGAGGCAAGATTGCAAGCGGCTGCCAAGGAGATGGAAGAGCTGGCCTCAATGCTGATTGAACACTGAATCCCACAGACCAACCCTGCAGGTTGACTCGGAGAAAGAGGAATTCTCAAGCTGTTCCACACTATTCAGAAAATGCTTTCATTCTCTCGCTTCTTGTACAGTCTCAGAAACAGAGCCCTCAGAGACTGAACATTACATGAGAAGTCAGGCACATCTCCAGGAGCCACTGCTGAGGAATTCACTGAGGGTCCCTCTGTTGAAAGACCCATTGAAGATCTCTCAATGCTGCCAGTTGAGCCGGAGCTACAGCCTACCCAGCAGCCTTCAACCCTGGCCCCCAAAGTCCTGTGACCAGGACAGAGAGCCACATACCCAGACTCATCCAGTGACTATGGATGGGGGTCTCCTTGAGAGCAAGGAGTCTCAGGAATGCATTCATCACTGCCAACAACCAGTATATAAGGCACTCCTCTTAAGCCTTCCTGCTGATGGAAACAGCACAGGTCTCTGGCTCCTGGAAGCCAGGCACCTTGCCTTGCCTCTCTTCCTATTTTGCTTGAACTCTGGTGTGGCGATCACACAGGGTCCCCAGACGTTTGACGGTCATTTGACCCTGTGCCACCACTGTGATTGCTTTCTTCGCTGCCACCAGCCCGTTTCTCCTCACGGGTACACACAGAGTCCAGACAGTTGTTAACTTTAACAAATAATCAAGTTT
Source organism: Podarcis gaigeae (assembly GCF_964106915.1). Classification (NCBI taxonomy): domain Eukaryota; kingdom Metazoa; phylum Chordata; class Lepidosauria; order Squamata; family Lacertidae; genus Podarcis; species Podarcis gaigeae. Next base: position 1,723,000 of record NC_139693.1, read on the forward strand.
ATTTGTAGGCATGAACAAGCTTATGGTTTCAGTTAATCTTTCTTGGCAATTTCTTAATCTTAGTTCCTTAACTGTCCTGTGCGTTCCTAACAACTTCAAACTGATTATTCCAACTATCTATCTCACTCCACCTAACAATTCCTCTCACTCTCTCACCACACAACTCGACCAACCCACAGACTTAATCTCCCTCTTTCTTCTTCAACTCCCAACTCTCAACTGACTTCCACACACACCGACTCTCACTCTAACTCCTCCTATCAGGTTCTCTCTGGCCAATCACATCACACTCATTTAACCCTTTCCTTATGACCCACCTAGGAGGCAAACACCACATCTGGTTAACACTTTTATATACTTGTGTGTGTGTGTGTTTCTGAAGAAGTGTGCATGCAGATGAAAGCTTATACCTAGAACAAACTTAGTTGGCCTCTAAGGTGCTACTGGACTATTATTATTATTATTATTATTATTATTATTATTATTATTATTTTCACTGTGTCAGAACAACACGGCTACCTACCTGAAAATAGAAAACAATTGAGGGGTGCTAACAGTAAACAACCTAGTAGTTTGAAAGCATGTCAAAGTGCAAGTAGATAAATAGGTCCCGCTCTGGTGGGAAGGTAAACGGCGTTTCCGTGTGCGGCTCTGGCTCGCCAGAAGCGGCTTAGTCGTGCTGGCCACATGACCCGGAAGCTGTACACCGGCTCCCTCGGCCAGTAAAGCGAGATGAGCGGCACAACCCCAGAGTCATCCGCAACTGGACCTAATGGTCAGGGATACCTTTACCTAACAATAAAAGAGAATTCCTTTGCCCTTGCCCCTGGTGTGAACAGAGACTGGGGATTTGGAAGGTTTTAAAGGTAACTGCTGGGGGAGGGGGAAGGGTTAATGGGAGGAAGGAGGAGGAGGAAGAGCTAATATCTATCTTGGGTCGTTCCTACTAAAAAGCATGGAGAAAGCAGGGCTAGAGGGTGAATTTATGGAAGGAATAAAAGCAATTTATTCGAATCAATCTGCCAAATGGATTATAAACAACAATTTAACAAATTCATTCAAAATTGAAAAAGGAACAAGACAGGGTTGCCCTCTATCCCCGCTTTTATTCATTATGGTATTAGAGGTAATTACGAACAAAATAAGAGCAACACCAGAGATTTGAGGGATCAAAGTAGAAACGAAAGAATACAAACTAAAAGCGTACGCAGACGATTTGATGTTATCCCTAGAAGAGCCGCAAAAAAGTGTCAGTAAGGCTCTGGAAATACTAGAAGAATATGGCAAACTATCCGGTTTCAAATTGAATAAATTAAAGAGAAAAATGCTGAGTAAAAATTTGGGAAAAGATGAAAGAGAAAAATTAGAGATACAGAATGGAATCAAGGTGGCCAAAAAAATAAAATATCTGGGAATTTGGCTAACTACAAAAAATATAAATTTAAATCAGGACAATTATTTGACAACATGGAAGGAAATTTAAAAAGATCTAGACACGTGGAACAGAGTGAAACTTTCGTGGCCGGGAAGGATGGCGGCAATAAAAATGAACATACTCCCCAAAATGTTATTTTTGTTTCAAAACATTCCAGTGATTAGAGGTTCCACAATGTTTAAAGATTGGCAGAAAACTCTTTCGAAATTTATATGGCAAGGAAAAAGACTGAGAATTAGATTCAAATTACTCACAGATCGAAAAGAAAGAGGTCCAACCCCCTGCAAAATCTGAAATCTGAAATTATACTTTCAGGCCTCCTGCCTTTGCTAGATCAAAGATTGAATCAATTTGGAAAACACTGACCTGTTAGACCTAGAAGGTTTCAACTGACCTGTTAGACCTAGAAGGTTTCAACAACAGATTCGGCTGGCACGCCTACTTGTGGCAAAATAAATAAAAGGTGCATAAAGGTTCTCAAGCCATATTATTAGAGGGCCACTATATGAAGTTTGGGAGAAAAATAAAAAAAAAACTCTTAGAATGGAAAACACCCTGGTGGTTATCACCAATTGACATTTTAACAACTAAAAAAGCAAATATAGAAGGAGAAAGATTGACCTACGAAGACCTACTGATAAGATCAGAAAGCGGCTGGAAATTGAGAACATATGAGGAGTTGAAAGACAAATTAAAAGGCTGGCTGCAATTTCATCAAATAAATGCAATATGGATGGAAGATAAAAAAGTAGGGATAAGGGAGATAAAATCTAAATTTCAGATAGAAATAATTGAAGGCAAAACCAAGTTATTATCCAAAATGTATGATATATTATTGGAATGGGACACTAAAGATGAAGAAATACGCAAAGTATTGGAAAACACAAGATCTACCCACCCGGGAAGAATGGCAGATGAAGGTGATGGATTACATGGAACTGGCTGAGATGACTGGCAGAATCCGAGACCAAGGAGAAGAGCTGGTGGAAGAAGATTGGAAAAAAATTAAAGTTTATCTTCAGAAATATTGTAAAATTAAGGAATGTTAGAAAGAGGTTGGAATCAAATTATGTGGTTTTAGCAGAAAAGATATAAAGGATTAAGTAAAAATGAATTGGTGAAAGAAGAGAATGTAAAATCACAATATATTAAGATAAATTATTAAGATAAAAACAAAGCTGGAAAGGATTTGCTGAAATATCTAATTGAACTAGAATACAAAAATGGGAGGTGTGAGGAGGTCAAGGAAGTAAGTGAATGAACGCAAGTGATGTAAAGGATTGATTTGTTGTTGTTTTTTCTTTCTCTTTTCTGTTTTTGGAAGATGTCTGTTTTATATGTATTGTTCTTGCCTTTTCTTTTTTGATTGTTATATTTTTTATTTTTTTCTGTAACCTTTAAAAAAAATCCTAATAAAAATCTATCTATCTATCTATATATATAAAATATAGATGAAGAAATAAAGGAGGTCATGACAAAATGGGCAATGGACTTGGGAGACTGAAGGTGTAAATAGGTGAATAAACCATAGTTCTTAAAGCTACAACAGTCTCTGTCTTGCCTTCCCTCCTCCAAAGGAACACAGACCCTCTTTGGGTGCTTGGGATCCCATGGGCTCTTGCCACCACTGGGCAAAGAGGGGGGGAGGCACCCAACTTTTGCATCAATACATTGGACTGGAGCACAAGGTTGTTTTCCCTCTTCTCCCTGGCAAATCATCCACAAAAAGAGACTTTCTTTTGGGAAGGAGACATATTTTCCCTACCATTGAGACTAAAAGGGAGGGAGGCAAATTTTTTAACAGCAGCAGAGTGACGGTGCTTGTCTGGTGTCAATAAGCAGGGAGTTCCAAAGAGTAGTGTTGCTAACCCTGAAAGATTGATCCCTTGGAAGTACAAAGAAAACATTTTGGCATTTGTACATGAGCCAGTTCTTCTTACTTTTTGGCTCCATCTTCATTTGGTTCTATCCTTGCGTCTTCTCCTCACCCCTCATCATACCAGGGGATGAGGTGGAAAGTTTTTGAGAAGCTTGAAGTTGTGTTTAGTCTCAAGGGGCAGAAGATCTCCAGGTGTCATGTTTCAAAAGGAGAGACACAGAGAGATAGTCTCAAGTGGGGCAGGCCCCCAGCTTCAGCACCACACATATCTACCCCAAAGTGGCTTGTTCTCCCTCTGAACTTCTCACAATAAGCTGGGCTAGAGACCCGGGAGGCACATTTGCCCACAGAGACCTTCCCTGGTGTCCACAGGGTCCCATCTCTCCCATCTCTCCTCCCCTCCATTTTAGCAAAGCAATTTTACTTAATTTAACACATTTTGTTTTATTTTCACTAATGTTTATATTCCTTTGAACACCTTATGATTAATGCATACAAAACATTCATGCACTGATGTGCACATATTTTCCTAATACATTCATGTTTGTATATATCAATAGATTGATGAACAGCAAAGCAATATTCAGACACGTGTGGATTTCATCTGTCATGGATGGTTTAGCTAATTGCAGGGGGTTGGACTAGATGACCACTGGGAGCCCTTCCAATTCTACCATTCTATGATTTTATGATTCAAACTAAGTGCTAAAAGCAACATAGATAGTAAACTGAACATAGATACAAAAAAGTTAATGCCTCATGTTGTCGTAGTGCGAAAGACAGGACCTTCAACTGACTTACAGAAGTTTTGAATTTCTGTGTGGGCACCACGAGAGCATTTCCTGTCTTTAGCTGACAGCTTTCTCAGCCTCGAAGACGGTTTCACTATGTCAATTGTTTTGCAACCTTTCCCTCTTAAAGAGAGCTTTGGGGCTGTGCGCTTCAGCAATTCTTATGCCTGGGAATAAGAAAATTCTTATGCCTGGGAATAAAAGCCTGGGAATAAAAGCAGAAGCCTGTTGCCGTACAACTGTGGGCAAATCAACTCTCCACCAGCAGAAGCCAAATAGAGGCTCCCTCTATTCCTGACCAGAAATATTCATGAATTTTGTGATCCTTCTCTCCTTTGGTCCATTGATCTTCTCTTCCCTGGGTAAGTCCTTGCAAAGAAAAGCTGAATGCATAGGGTGAAAAGCTCTAAGTTTGCTTGGTCGTGACAGGGAAAGTAACAGACAATGCTGAGCTCATCTGGAGAATAGGTCTCCTCCCTGATAGTCCCTCTCCCCCCCCCCCAATCTCAGGGTCAATGTGTTTTGGCACCTGCTGGGGGCTCACATTCTGTGAGGGGAGAGACTCCATCAGGCAAGGCCTCCGTCCACCTGCCCTGCTCCACCCTCTAGTCTCTGCTTCTCAATTTGTATTGTATTATTATTGTATAATTTTATGTATTGTGGCTTGGCGTTGTTTTATTGATTATAGTTTAGACATTATTTATTGTAACTGTTGAGTGGATTTGTGTTTAACTTTTATATGTTATTATTATTTAATACTATTCTAATGATTGCAGGGACAGGGGGCGGGTGGCTGTGGGGGACTCCCTGGTCCTGAATGGGGTAACTGTGCCCCTGAAGAACCAGGTGCGCAGCCTGGGAGTCACTTTGGGCTCACAGCTGTCCATGGAGGCGCAGGTCAATTCTGTGTCCAGGGCAGATTTCTCCCAGCTCCATCTGGTATGCAGGCTGAGACCCTCCCTGCCTGCGGACTGTCTTGCCAGAGTGGTGCATGCTCTAGTTATCTCCCGCTTGGACTACTGCCATGCACTCTACAGGGTGCATGGCAGTAGTCCAAGGTGACCCGAAAACTACAACTGATCCAGAATGCAGCAGCTAGACTGGGGACTGGGACCGGCCGCCGAGACCACATAACATTGGTCTTGAAAGACCTACATTGGCTCCCAGTATGTTTCCGAGCACAATTCAAAGTGTTGATGCTGACCTTTCAAACCCTAAATGGCCTCGGCCCAATATACCTGAAAGATCGTGTTCACGCCCATCGTTCAACATGGACACTGAGGTCCAGCACTGAGGGCCTTCTGGCAGTTTCCTCCCTGCGAGAAGCAAAGTTACAGGGAACCAGGCAGAGGGCTTTTGGGTGGTGGTGCCCGCCATGTGGAATGCTCTCCCATCAGATGTCAGAGAAATAAACAACTATCTGATGTTCAGAAAACATCTGAAGGCAGCCCTGTTTAGTGAAGTTTTTAATGACTTATGTACTTTTAATCTTTTGTTGGAAGCCGCCCAGAGTGGCTTGGGAAACCCAGCCAGATGGGCGAGGTATAAATAATAATACAGTGGTACCTCGGGTTACATATGCTTCAGATAACAGATTCCGCTAACCCAGAAATAGTACCTCGGGTTAAGAACTTTGCTTCAGGATGAGAACAGAAATGATGCTCCGGTGGCGCGGCCGCAGCAGGAGGCCCCATTAGCTAAAGTGGTGCTTCACGTTAAAAACAGTTTCAGGTTAAGTACGGACCTCTGGAAAGAATTAAGTACGTAACCAGAGGCACCACTAGTAGTAGTAGTAGTAGTAGTAGTAACAACAACAACAACAACAACAACAACAACAATTTGTCTGGCCATGCATATGGAGCTAGTAGTACTTCAGAGAAGGCTACCTTAGAGGTCCTGACTTTCAGCATCCTTCCCAGCATCCTAAATTTGGCTTCCAGGCCCTCTACACTACATTTCCCCATGTTACTGGTGCCAACATGCACTGTGGCCAGTGATTCCTCTCCAGCACTGTCTTCCAGGCTCTCTAGGCAATGAGCAACATCCACAACCTTCGTTCACCCCTTGGTTCATCACACACCCAACTATATTCTTAACTACCACGATCCCACCACCCACAGGAGAGGCATCTTCCCACAAGAGGCAGTGATGACCACCATCCTGGATGGCTTGAAAAGAGGATGAGATACATTTGTGGAGGAGGAGAAGACTGTTGAGGGATTCTAGGCAGGATGGCTCTCCTCTGTCTTCTCCATTGCAGGCAGCCATGCTTCTGAATACCAGCTGCTGCAAACCACAGAAGGAGAGAGCATCCTGGCGCTCAGGTCCTGCTTGCCAGTTTCCCACAGGCATCCGGCTGGCCATTGTGAGAAGAACAGGATGCCAGGCTAGACAGGATTTTCTTATGTTCTGATTTTCCTGATCTGCCTCTTCAGTTAATTTTGGGGTTTGAGGGCATTTGAACATTTCTTTGGGGTTCAGTGACCTCTGAGTTTTGCTTCTTTGAACCTCTTTCAAGCAAATAAAAATCTGGGCAAGTAGAATGCTCTTGCTGTTGTTAAACTTGTAACAGCCTCCTCAGTCTGCAAAAGCTGCCAGCTTTTTTCATTTCTTTTCCTTTGCCCTGATCTGTCACAATGTAGCACCCTGCTTGTGGTTAACGCTTAGCTGGAATGAAATATTCAACGCAGCAATAGAGAATTAAAATAATAATTTATTTGTCAGACAAATAAATGAGAGGCACAGTGGTATATGGTTACCAAGCTCTGGCCTGGCCTCCTGCCATTCTGGCCAGCACTTATATTTCCTTAATCCAGCCCCCTTGCTCCTCCTTTGGCTGCCTCTGTCCAATCAGCCTGGTTGAAATTCCTATTGGCTGTTTGCTAGAACCAATCACAAAAGATACACCCACTTCCTTCTGTCCTTTTATGGAACACAAAGAGCTATATATTCTTCCATCTATAAATGACAAATAAGTAGTAATATATCTTACATGTGTCTCAACTAGGAATCTTAATTACCAGCTCACCTCTTGCCCTCCTTGCCCTATTGCCTTCCAAAACAGATAGTTAATCTTGAATTATTATCTTCAACAGATGTCAAGGATCTTGAGTTCACATCAACATTGAAAGATCTCCTTCATTTGAAGGTTTCTAAACAAAAAGCCTGACAACTATATATCAGGAGTGCTCTATGGTGTCTCCTGTCTGGCAGGGGGCTAGGCTGGTGGCTGACTTAATTTCAGGATAGTTAAAACTCTTACAACTATATGAAATAAGAATCTAGCATTTCTTAAATCCTTTGCATAATTACATTTAAGCCAATATATTTAATACATTATCATAGGTAGCCTTTTAAAAGGAATAAGGCCTTTGTAAAGTAAAAAAGGAACTCAGTAAAAAAAACAGCTTCAAAAGAAGCCTCTTCAGTTTACACCCCTCCTTTCACCCCTCCTTTCCAGCCAGCTGCTTTCCCATTAGCTCTTCCCAACATTTATTGCCCTTTAACTCTCTCAGTTTAAAAAAAAGAAACAGCTTTAAAAGATTTCCTTAAAATGCTCTCTTTTTCTGCCAGCTAGATGCCTCTCCATTGCTCTTGGCCTTTTTAACCTTAGGAAGAAGATATGGCTCATTTTACTGGGAGGCACATGGTATCATTTTATTATTTACTCATTCCTAATTATGTTTATCTCTGCTTTTTTATCTTCTGTAACATGTAGGATCGGTGTCCGCTCTCAGCCTGTAATTTCCTTTTTTACGACTTTGAGAATTGTTTTCTGCTATAAATCAGGGGGCCCCTTGTCTAGGAGGAAAAACATTGCCAAGGCCTTTTAGGCAGCTGGTCTTTTGCCTGGCATGAAACATTTGAAAATCTTTAACATACAGGCCCTGATTGAAATATATAAGCTTTGATAAAAAATGCAGGCTTATGATTAGATGCCTCATTCCCCCCTTTCAAGCTCAAGGACCTTCATCCCAAGTTTCCTTGATAGCTTGACCTTCATCATATTCCTGAGGTAAAGCTCTGTATAGGGCCATGATATGAGGTAAAGTTTCATTTGAAATCATCTTGCTAATTGTACTTCTAAAACATGAAATGATACGTGGCATCATACATAAAACCATTACTACTACTGTCAAGAAAAACAAGCAAGACAATAGTATCCCTTTGAGTCCTGCGACATTAGGTAACCAATTGGTGAGCCATCCCATATCCCATCCTTCCCATGTTTGTACTGGGACATGTGCTATATTCTCCATCTTTGTGGCCAACACACGGATTGCCTCACCATTATCAGAAATGTTAAAGCAACAGGCATTCCCTGTCAAGTTCAAGACTCCACATAGGCCTCCCTGCCTGGCAAGTACATAATCCATTCCCATTTTCAGCTGCAAAATGGCGGCTCTACTTTCATCCAACTGTTGTGCAATAAGTCTCAAACTCTGGGCCGTTGCATTGGTTACAAGTTCCACTACTGCTTGCAATCGAATTATTCTGTTTAGATTATAAATAGGATCCCGTGCCCCTTGTATGAGCTCACCAGGATTCCAGGAGGCAGGATCATAATAGGCTATGATGCGCTCTGGTGGCCAATCATCAGTATCACTCCAACTTTGGGTACTTCCTCCTGCTATATGAGAAATATCAGCGTTTCTTCGTGTACGCTTGGCCGAACTAGTGGGCATAATCCACATTGGTGGTAATACCCATCCCAAGAAACAAGTCCCACTCCATTTGGAAGGGAGTTTCTTGTATGCCCATTCTCCACATATCCACCACAACCATCGGGTCTGAGGTTTTTGGTACGTGGAGTGCAGAAGGCGAAATATCAAAAGGGGTAGAGAGTTCACAGTGCAGTATGTTAGATTGCCTTTTTCTGTCACAGTTATGTTCCATACCACTTTCCATGCATGAATAAAAGGAGGTGCACAGGGCAAGGTATTCCGAGTTCGATAGGTAGTACCGTTTGCCCAGGTTTGACTATTCTTAATATAATCCCAAGTATAGTGGCAATGAGAAGAGCCTATCATGGTAGGATCAGCTGCATCTGATGATTTATGCACACAGATTTCCCCTTGTACAGGTATAACTCGTATTGGTTTAGTTGAGTTCCATCCGGGAAAATTCTGTACTTCTGTTTGGTGTGGCATTTCGCTTACCATACCAATGGCACTTAATGGTATTGGTAATAAGGGCATACCTCCCTCTGAATCATCTGGCCCAAGAGAGCAAACAAGGCAATTAGTCCTATTTGCAACATTGGCTACCATCTCAGCTAAGCCTACCCACATATTGTGGTCATGGCGGAATCCATATTTAGCAAATTTGGTCAGATTCAAGGACCCTTCCCCTTCCCAAGGGATCAGGATTAATAATAAAATCATGTTGATGTCTAGCATATGCATTCCTTCCACAAAAGATTACCTTCTTGTGATAGCAAATAAATATTAGTCCCAATATAATTCCCCCAGTGACAGAAATGGGGAACCACCAAGACCAAAACATATATCCCGAGGATCCCCAATGAGTAATATCCTTTATAATTGTTCCACAAGGGGGCAGTCAATCAATTGTATAAGAGAATCTTCCCGTTCACAGTCGCTGGTTCAGACGCTCCTCAAGCTTCAGGCGTGCACAGGTCAGCCAGCTTCCAGGTTGTGGCTGCAGCAGGCCGGTCGTCTAAATGTTGCCCGTGACCTAGCCCGTTCCCGGTAGGGCTAGATACAGGGGTTTTTGGAGAGAGTTAGTTTTAAAGGATTAGAGGGGTCACCTTTGCACGTCCAACTGCCTTCGGACTTCTTCAAACGAGAGTGATGAATCCAGGGGGTCACCTCAGCTACCTTCACCGCTGTTGGAGTAGAGAGCAAGACGGTGTAAGGTCCACGCCACTTAGGTGCAAGTGGATCGCGTTTCCACTCTTTCACCCATACGCTATCGCCAGCCTGGAACTGATGAATCGGCTCGGCAATGCTGCACGGCGTGCGCTCGAGGGCCCACCTGTTAAGAGAAACAAAAACACGGGAGAGAGATTGCACTTGTCCCTGTGTCACATGGTCTCCTATTTGTTTAAGGTCAGCTGGAATATCCTGAACAAAGGAGGGCGGCCTCCCATACAGGAGCTCAAAAGGTGACAACTTAAGTCTTTTTGTGGGTGCACACCGAACACAAAACAGTGTTATGGGTAACACATCTACCCATCCCAATCCCGTTTCCTGGGTTAATTTTGCCAATTGGGTTTTCAGAGTCCGATTCATTCTTTCAGTTTTCCCTGAACTCTGAGGCCTATATGCTGCATGCAGTCTCCATTTTACTTGTAGGACTCGACATACATCTTGTACTACTTGATCAATGAACGCTGGCCCATTATCACTTCCAATGCATCTAGGTAATCCAAACCTTGGGATCAATTCAGTGAGGAGTCTCTTAGTTATGAAACCACCAAAGTTGTGACATTTTGCTACGGGGATGGCAAAACCTGCCAATGCAGGGAAATTCCTTTCTGACCCTTTAACAGCAACCATAACGTAGTAGCACCCAAGTACCTGTGAAGAAGAGGTTAACCTGCAAAAGAAGGCTTAACTGAGGGAGGGCAGGGTGGGAGAAGCTGTGAAGCCAGTGAGGATTCCTAGGTAAGTTCTGCCCACTATTGTGTGTGGGCTGGGCGATCCCTCCCCTTACCTGGCCAACTCTTTCCTGGCAACACCTCCCCAGCTGGGATTGGGCAACTGGCAAAGGTAGGCCTCTAGGTGTCCTGCCTGGCAGGGGTGAATCCAGGCTGTACTGCTGAAAGCCGTATGGGATGGGGGGGCTGCGCGCGACCACGCAAAGGGGCCCCCTCTTTTATGTGGGGAGTGGTCATTATGTACTTAAGCCCCCATTTGGGGGGCGGAGTTTAATATTGAATTTATTCTGTACTTGCCAAATTGTTTATTTCTGTCATTTTTTAGTTTACTGTCATATTCTGTATTTTGTACATTCGTATTTCCAATGCTCTGTGTTTTGAAAGTTTGCTGTGAGCCACTTTGGGCTCAGCTCCTTGCGGAACAGACACATATCAATCAATCCCAGTCAAGAGACAGCTGCTTACTGGTTACCAGTACTTTTTTTCTGTGGGGACGCAGGGTTACAAATATCCCTAAACATTTTGTGAATCTAAGTTTGGCCTCATTGGGGGCCATATTTCAATATGAGTGAGAAAATGAGAGTACCCCTAAACATTTTTTTTAAGGGAAAAAAAGCAGTGTTGGTCACTGGAGCCCAGTTCCCTGTGAGGGTGGGGCAATGCCACAGTGATCTTTGTTACTGAGCTCATTTTGTAGGAGAATCTGCACATATGATGAAGGTGGACGTTAGAGAGCCCAACCATAGGTGGTGCCAGAGTCAACGAGAGGGAGAACCAACTAATTCTAGTTCTGTCCCGCATGTCCTATTGAGAGCTACAAGTGTAACACAGACACTAAGGAGGAGGCAGTGCCAGGGCTAGTTTAACATAAAAAAAGATGGCTAAAGACAGGCTGAAGCTGGCAAAGGCAGTGCCCCACTCACCCTCAGGGAACAGTCTCCACTCCTGTGAAGTGTTGCTGCACATTTGCAACTGTTCATCTTCTTTGCAAGGGTTGTGCAGGACTCCGAAAGGTTGGTGATCTCCAAATGTTGGTGAGAATCAAACACCTAATCTTAACAGAAACCTTTAACAGGCACACAGGCAGGAGTACAGCAGGTGTGCATTGCTAAAACACATAGAAGCACCCTGAGCATAGAAGCTAGCAACTCTTTCTCCTCCACCACTACTCCTTGCTTGGAATTACCTTTGTACTTGTAACAATCTTCTCCTACAGGAAAGGACATCGTTAGGATAGCTAGGAGAATGTAATAAATGTTTAACTCAGGAATCCCCAACCTCCAGATGTTTGGCCTACAACTCCCATGATCCCTAGTTAACAGGACCAGTGGTCAGGGATGATGGGAACTGTAGTCCCAAACATCAGGGGGGCGAAGGTTGGGGGTGCCTGGTTTAACTAGAGAGTTGAGCAGTTCAAGTGGGTTGATGTACAATTCAGCAACAGTTAAGATTAATCTTGGAAATTGTAAACTTCCTTTCAGTTAGGTCCCAAATACCTGGGAGACTACTTCCTTCCCCATAGACCATCTCAGCTGTTAAAACCAGCCGAAGGGGCACTCTTGGTAGTTTCACCTTCCTTAAACTTTTGGGGGGAGTGTCAGCCCAGGAGGAAACCTTCTTTGTGGCAAGCTGCTGTATTTAATGCTGCATTTTAAATGATTGTAACCTGCTATGGGAACCTTATGAAGGAGGATGAATAAGAAGTTAAAAATGTTAATGGTTCTAATCTTCTTCTTCTTCTTCTTCTTCTTCTTCTTCTTCTTCTTCTTCTTCTTCTTCTTCTTCTTCTTCTTCTTTGTATCTCCTCCCCCACCACCCTCCCCTCACTAGAAGCTTTAAGCCATGCAGTGGGGAACCCAACCCATCAGCTGAAGGGAATGCTGGGAGGATCAATCTTGTTTCCTGCCAATGTATCTCAAGGAATAACAGTTCAGAAGATGGAATGGGACTTCCGCCCCCAAAGGCGTGACCTGGGCTATTGGCAGGGGGAATTCAGTCACTGGAACCGAGACCATCCAAGTCCCACTGGCCGGTTTGGACAACGGCTAGACATGGTGAACGAGACAATACTGAGGCTCAAAGACCTGGAGTTGGATGATAGTGGAATCTACAATACTCGCATCTGGTTTACTAAGACACAATTTCAAGAACAGCGTTTCATCCTCATTGTATATGGAAAGTTATTGCTTTCACTGTTTGGCTCATGCAATAGGATCAGACCATTTCATTACATAGGTACTGGGAAGCATATGGGACCCAAACCTTATGCTAATTCATTTGTGTTCCACAGAGCCAGTGCCAACACCACAGATAGACCACCAAGTGGATTCCAAGACTCCAGGTGGATGTAATGTGACCTTGCGATGCCACACACCTGGAAGGGAGGAACTCAGGATCTCCTGGGAAACAGGGGATCCACACAGGGCCTTAGGAAAGAGTGTGAATCAGTACCAGGTTTCTGACAATGGCCGGGAGCTCCGTGTCTTCTACTGGAACAGTTCTTTCAACTCCAAATTCACGTGCCTGGTCAGCAATCCTGTTGATCAAAAGAGAGCCTCCTTTGACTTGCTCAACATCTGCCAGAGTGATGGAGGTGAGCAATATATCCTTTCCTTCATTATCCAGAGGAGGTGCTCGTGGTGGCAAATACGCAGACTGGCCCTTAACATGAGGGATTTGAGGAGATATGTTTGTATTAATAAATGCCCCTCTTCACATGCTTGTGAGCAGGATTGGAGCATACACAGAGCTCCTGGAAGACTGATCTGATCCTCTGAATTGCTGCCGCCGCCCCCCTCTCCTCCTATTCCTAGCTTAAGACATTGATTCAGGGCAGGCAAGTGTGTCTGACAGGGCATTTACATCACAAATCATTGCAATACAAATGCGACAGATTAGTAGCACTTCCTTATCTCTTGTTATTTATTTTAAGACTCTCAGTGAGGTGTGAGCATAAGACTTTGAATCTCAGGGTCATGTGTTTATGTTTTGAGAGACTCTTATTGCTCATTGCAGCTGGACAGTTTGGACCCTTAAGTTGGAGTCCTTTGCTTATCACTGCCCTCATTGTTCTTCTGTGGATAATGGTGATGTGGATGTTGATGTGCTGGAAGATAAGAAAAGAAAGGCCTAGAAGAGGTAGGGCCATCTCTATTGACCTTCTTCCGATCTCTCCTGAGATGGGGGCTTCTTGCCAAATATACGTCTACCTTTCTTTTGCTATTCTGATAGGAAGAGATTGGTCAGTGCCATGGACTCAATAATGTCTTTCATGTTCACTCCACAGGTTTTCGCGTCATGATACAATACAGTAGCCACTCAGAAGATGGTGATTATGAGGTGAGATGATCGATGTGGAAAGCAATGACGGGGTGATTGGTGTATAACAACAACAACAATAACAACAACTAATTAGCTGTACCTCGCCATTTCTGATACATTTGGGAGACATTTATTACTTACAATATTATTATTAAAGTTGTAATCTGTTATTTATAAAAAAAGTCCAGCAAAAACAACAACAAACAGATTTCAAACAGGCCAGTGACCCAATAATAAACAGCCATCAATTTGGCACAACCCATCCCTACGAACCATCTCTGCTTGTCTGCAGGAGGCTTCTCTTAAAATTACCTTTTGCTGGCTCTGGACTCCATCCCACCCAGCCAAAATAAACTCTAGCATCTCTCCCTTATGCTGGGAAGGCTTCGGAGAAAGAGGCTCATTTTCATGTATGGTGAAGTTGCACGTTGGTCTACGCCTTTTGGGAAAAGGTGCTTCACATTATTTCCAAAATTATGAAGCAATCCCTTCCACTCACTTCAGCTCTTGCCTTGTTATCATTAGACTCAAATTTAAGCAATAACCTTAAAGGCAGAGACTATTATCAGCAGTCCAATTTACAATAGCTTGATACTGGAAACAACCTATAGATTCCATTTGGAATCTGGGTAAATAACATTTTGAATGTGGCTCTATCAGAACTCCTTACTTAGCCATAGTTGGGTAATTAAAGGCACTTCAAAAACAGACACTTTTGGCAAGATCTGGCTTCCATTCTTATCCTTTATAAAATGAGGCAGAATATACTTTTATTCCATCCACAACATAAGAATCTCTGTGGAGAGGCTACTTGATTTGACAATACATAAATAAATGTATTGCTTGCGTACTGTATATGAAACTTAATAAGATTGCATCACTGAACAAGTTACTGTAGTTTATGTTGCTCTTGTATTTACATTAAAACTAATAACAATTATTTGTATGAAAGAAAACAAAAACAGGCCAGTGACCCAAACCTCCTGATCAAAAGACCTTAGAAATTGATTATGGCACAAGGGGAGGCAGGGTCGTGTTTAGCATATGTGGTGCTGGGGTGCAAATATCCACCCAGCCCCCCGAAATTACCATGGTTAGTGTTGAGGTGGCCATAGCTGTGCACTGCCAGCCATCAGGGGGCGCAACTCTCCCCCATGCCGCTGCGGGAGAGAGATCCCCACAGAGGTTTGGGAGTGAAGTTGGGCCCCTCCCTAGCCTCCTCGGGAGGAGAGTGAACCCCACAGAGGCTCGGGAGGGAAGCTGCACGCCTGCCAGCCTTACAGTTGGCAGGGCACAGCTGGTGGGCATGCAGGGAAAGGGGAGGCCTCCAGCAAAGCCACTCACTGGGTCACTCCTGATAGGCCGACGCCCTGGCACAATGCACAACTAAGCCCTAGGGGAAAGACAGCTGTGAGGGGAGGCAGGCAGCTTGTGCAAAGATCCTGTTCCCATCAGGGAAATATGCACAGTTAAAGTGGGCAGAATTGAACCCTCCCCTCTCCAGCTAGTGAATGGAGAACTGAGCCCTCTGGCCGCAGGGCTCTGCTTCCCACATCCTTCCCCTAGTGAGCCCAACAGGATTGCACTCTCCCCTCACCAGCTGTTCTGGACTCTTCCCGAAATACAGTGGTACCTCTGGTTGCGAACAGGATCCGTTCCGGAGCCCCATTCGCAACATGAGCAGAATGCAACTTGCCTCTGCGGGTCACGATTTTCCACTTCTGTGCATGCGCGTGATATCATTTTGCGCCTCTGCGCATGCGCAAGCAGCAAAACCCAGAAGTAACCCTTTCTGGTACTTCTGGGTCACCGCAGAACACAACCTGAAAACACGCAACCTGAAGCAAACGTAACAAGAGGTATGACTGTACTAATTTTAATGTTGATTTAACCTGGAATCTCAGATAATAACTGAGTGCTGGAGAATGGAAATGACATCGTTTTGTCAATTCAAAATGGGCAATTTGACCTGCTCTCTTAGGGACTTAATTATGGCAAGTTCTCGAGTGGAACTAGAAAGCTAACCCTAAAGGCTGGGACTGAGGTGTAGGGAAGATGCCTGCTTTTAGGCAAATTGGTGTCCTTTCTTAGAGAACTCTGGACCTGGACTCTTGGTCCAGGGTTCAGGTGGAACTCAGGGGGTGCAACTCCTAAGAATACCTCCTGCCATTTTTTTCTCTTCCCCTCCAGGGTGACTCGGACTTCTCAAGCAGTTCCAGACTACCCAGGGAATCCTTTCCTTCTCTCAGTTCTTATGCGGTCTCAGAAACAGAGCCCTCAGAGATTCAACACTGCATCCCACAGAGCAACATGGAAGATCAGGAACATCTCCTGGAGCCACTGCCAAGGGATTCATTGAAGGTTCCTCAGGGGAAAGACCCATTGCTAATCTCTCAATGTTGCCAGTTGAGCCGGAGCTACAGCCTACCCAGCATCTCTAAACACTCGTCCCAAAAGTCCTGTGACCAGGACAGAGAGCAAAATACCAAGACTTATCCAGTGACTATGGGTGGTCTCTCCTTGAGGGCAAGGAGTCCCAGAACTGCCTTCATGACCAGCACCAGCAAGAGTGTCTAAGGCACTCCTCTTCAGCCTTGCTGTTGATGGAAACAGCACAGGAAAGACTGGGTTGGTGAAGATACACATCAGGAACAGGGGAGGTGAAGAGATAAAAATCTGCAATGGATCAAGGAATGCATAAAGATCTACAGCAGCCAGAGAATATAAGACTCTCCTCTTGAGCCTTCCTGTTGCTGGAAACAGCACAGGTCTCTGGCTCCTGGAACCGTGTCAGAGTGTAACAGTAAGTAAGAGAGAAATAAGCAGAGTTTACTGGAAATAGTGATGGAAGGGAGCATTAGTGTGTGTTTTTCAGCTGATGACAAAGGGTCCATGGCTGGTGGGTTTTTTAAAGGGAGCAATGGGCCTCAAGATCCAAAGAAGCAAGGAATGTGTTCCTGTTAAAGCAGAATGTGAGAACAGTGAAGAACCAGAACTTGGTACAGAACCAAGGAGGGTTGCAATGAACAAAACAAATTTTGAAAATGTCTGTTTTCAATCATTCTGAGTGCAGAAGATCCCTTCAGTGGTGGAGCTTCATGCTCTGGCACCGGGAGATGGATAGCAGGTAGGGGCATGGCGTGGCACCCATAGTGGCGTGATGCCCAGCTCCGTGGGGGGGGGGCAGCTGCAATGGCACCCCACTGGGATCGCGCTGCGGGGGCGGTGCACTCCCCCCCACTCCTCTTCCTCCGCTAGTGGATCCCTTTCTTCCAGAAAAGAGGAAGTTTAGTTACTACCAGGAGCTTTTAATAGCTGCCACCTGGTGGCAAAAAAAAAAAAAAGCATCCTATTGGAGAATGGGGTGGCTACCAAAAAAAAAGGGAAAGCAAAGCTGTTCCTCTCCAGCAGGGGACAAAGATGGTTCCTGCCCTGCCTTTGCTCCTGCTTATTCTTGTAGGTTTGTGAAATATACTCAGAGTCGAGTGCAAATTTCATGCTCTTTATTCAGTTCATAGTAGCAAAGAATGAAACTTTCCCCAAAGTGTCTAGCTATATATACATTATTTATACAATGGGCCCTGCATGATTGGCTAATCCAGGCTGCTCCTGTAGGCCATTCAGGTTGCTGATTCACTTCATCCAGGAGCCTGATTGGCTGCTTCTGCAGGCCAATCAGGTCACTGATTCACTTCCACCTGGAGCTGGATTAGGTGGCTCCTGCAGACCAGTAAGACTTCTGCATTTTGGATCCTATTGTTCTAGGATTCAGCTCAGTACATAACAGTTTGTAAGGGGAGGAAGAAAGAGCAGAGAAAGGAGGAGTCAAAAACAATTAAAGGGAAACACAGCTTTGCTTGGATGAGAAGGGGGGGGGGATGGCAAGCCTTGTTATCTTATCTGATGGACAACCTTGTGATCTTTTCTGATCTGTTGAGAAGTGAGAGGACGGAAGGAGCTGACCTTATAAGGTACGATCAACCTTATTGCTTATTTTAGAGCTCCTATCTTGCGCTGTGCAGAAAAATGCAGCTGTCCTTCTCAAAGTGCTGAGCTATCGGTGGGACGCTCCTCCTGGGAGCCGGAGCAGCGAGCTCTGCCTCTGTTGTATGCGGCCAGATCTGTCAGAGGACTTTTGTTAATAGCCAATCTTTGCAAAGAGAGTGATTCTGTTCCGCCCCCACAATGCACACCCAGCACTACACTTCCGTAGAGAAGCTAACATGACTTTTTCTTGCAGATGTTTCCTCTTCAAAATGCTGCTGTACTTTCCTCTGGATAATTCCCACACTGTTTGTCCTGAGGACCAGCAAGACCTGCACCAGCAGCTGATGTTTCCAGGAGGCGGCGGAAGAGACTGACTAGCGTTGTCCTCCCTGACATTTGCCTCTTGCAGCTGCCAGACTCCTCTGGAGAAGGATTTGGGAGCCAGCTGTATGGCATCTTCCCCTCACCTCTGAATTGCATTTAAGCCACGCTGCTTGGAATGTAGCAAGACCAGGACCAGAAACTTCATTCTCTTTTAACTCTTGTGTTGCTTTGTGTCAGGGGACTGCCATCGGAACAGGGGAGGGAGGCAGGGGGGCCATTGGGATACAGAGAGCTTCCAAAACTCCTGAGGAGCAGTTCCTCTTCCAGCGGTGGGAAAAGCCACACCTCCAGAGGAGAAGAGAGGGAAGGGCCCAGCCAAGAGAGGAAAGGGCTCGAGGATGATGCTGAGAGCCCCAGCGCCTCACCTGGCCAGGCTAGAAGGAAAGGGCTCGAGGATGCTGAGAAGAGCCCCCAGCACCTCACCTGGCCAGGAGGGACGCATGCCATTTCCGTCACCTAGCTTGCGCAGGGGGTGAAATGCAAGGAAGAGAGGAGGGGGTTTGGGGTGCCAAAGTTCTTAGGTTGGGGGAGAAGCCGGAAGGGCCACTCCTGGATTCTGCAAGGGACTAAGACGGACATGAACTTGGTAGATCTGCTCTGTAAATAGGTTGCACAATAAAACCTGTAAAAGACAGGTTTAGAGTCCTGCCTGGTTACTCGCGAGCAACCACCAACAGCATCTGACACTTTGTATTTATGTACGTAAGCCTCAGGGGGGTGGGGTTACTACTGAATTTATTCTGTGTTTGCCAAATGTGTTTTCTGCCATTTTTAAATTTACTGTCATATTCCGTATTTCGTACATTTGTATTTCCAATGCTCTTTATTTTGATGTTTTGAATGTTTGCTGTGAGCCACTTTGGGCACAGCTCATTGTGAAACAGATACATATAAATAAACTAAATCAATCCCAATCAAGAGGGAAGTAACTGAGACAGCTCATATTGTTTACTAGCACCCGGCTCCTCATGAGGGTGGGGTAATGCCACAGTGATCTTTGTTACTTGAGCTCATTTTTGTTATTTGAGCTCAGTTTGTAGGACAATCTGTGCATAAGACGAAGGCAGAACACAGAGAGCACAACCCATAGGTGGCGCCAGAGCCAATAATAGGTAGAGCCAACTTATTCTAGTTCTGTTTCCGCCTGCCCCAATGAGAGCTACAAGAGGATCACAGACACTAAGGAGGAGGCAGTGCCAGGGCTAGCTGAAAGTGAAAAAAGAAGACAGGTGGGGCAGAGGCATAGAAAGGGGGTGCGGACCGCCTTGGGTGTCCTCACTGGGGTTAGGGGTCACAAAATGGCAGGCGAGTGGGCGGCACACCTCATGCCCAGCGGTAGCAGCTCTTCTGACCTGGCGGCAGAGAGCAGCCCTCCTCAGCCATGGCGAGGTGCACCTTCCCGCGGTAGCTCCATTTCCGGGTCTGGTTTCAGAGAGTAGGAGAGTCACCAGCAACGCTGCCACCTGCCTTCCTTGGCGTTGGTGCCTCGTGCCCAGCTGCAGTAGCTCCGCCGCTGGGTCATGTCTGACCCAGAAGTAGAGAGGAGGAGGAGGAGGAGGAGAGTGAGCAGCAGCTTCCCTGCCCCTCTCCTCCCCTGAACTGTGGCACGTGGGAGAGCATCCTTTGTGTCCCGCCCTCCTCGGGAGCTCACATGCCCTGGGCAGTGCCGGCATATGCTCTGCTGCTGAGGTGGGGACTGGATAAGGACAGGCTCAAGCAGGCATTGCCCCACTCACCCTAAGGGAACAGTCTCCACTGCTGTGGTGCGTTGAACATTTGCAATTGTTTCTCTTCTTTGCAAGGGTTTAGCAAGACTCCAAAAGATAGGTGATCTCCAAATGTCAGTGAGAATCAAAGACCTTTTCTTAACAGAAACCTTTGACAGAGAGGAACACCCTGAGCTCACACACTCCTCCTCTTCCTCCACTGATCCTTCCTGGTTTATAAGGGGAGGAACACAGGGCAGTGAAAGGAGGAGTCAGAAACGAAGGACGGAAAACGCAGTCTTGCTTGGATGAGAAGGGGAGGGAAAGCGAGCACAGACAGCCTTGCTGGTTTGAAGAGGAGGATCAGACCTGCTAGGAAGCGAGAGGACGGGAAGAGATGACTGTTGTGTTCGCAAGTTCATGACTCTTGCAAATAAGACTTTGGACAGTGATAAATTTGGGCAATAAAGCAATAAATAAACAAAGCAAATAAGGGTCAATAAAGCTATAAATGGAGGGCACGAGGAGCACGAGGAGAAGGGGATGACAGAGGACGAGATGGTTGGACAGTGTTCTCGAAGCTACAAACATCTTTATCAACGACTTGGATGATGGACTCAAGGGCATCCTGATCAAATTTGCAGATGACACCAAACTGGGAGGGGTGGCTAACACCCCAGAGGACAGGATCACACTTCAAAACGACCTTGGCAGATTAGAGTCAAAACAAACAAAATGAATTTTAACAGGGAGAACTGTAAAGTATTGCACTTGGGCAAAAAAAATGAGAGGCACAAATACAAGATGGGTGACACCTGGCTTGAGAGCAGTACATGTGAAAAGGATCTAGGAGTCTTGGTTGACCACAAATTTGACATGAGCCAACAGTGTGACGCGGGAGCTAAAAAAGCCAATGCAATTCTGGGCTGCATCAATAGGAGTATAGCATCTAGATCAAGGGAAGTAATAGTGCCCCTGTATTCTGCTCTGGTCAGACCTCACCTGGAGTACTGTGTCCAGTTCTGGGCACCACCGTTCAAGAAGGACACTGACAAACTGGAACGTGTCCAAAGGAGGGCAACCACAATGGTCAAAGGCCTGGAAACGATGCCTTATGAGGAACGGCTAAGGGAGCTGGGCATGTTTAGCCTGGAGAAGAGGAGGTTAAGGGGTGATATGATAGCCATATTCAAATATATAAAAGGATGTCACATAGAGGAGGGAGAAAGGTTGTTTTCTGCTGCTCCAGAGAAGCGGACACGGAGCAATGGTTCCAAACTACAAGAAAGAAGATTCCACCTAAACATTAGGAAGAACTTCCTGACAGTAAGAGCTGTTCGACAGTGGAATTTGCTGCCAAGGAGTGTGGTGGAGTCTCCTTCTTTGGAGGTCTTTAAGCAGAGGCTTGACAACCATATGTCAGGAGTGCTCTGATGGTGTTTCCTGCTTGGCAGGGGGTTGGACTCGATGGCCCTTGTGGTCTCTTCCAACTCTATGATTCTATGATTCTATTCTATGATTCTATGAGTCTGACCAAACTCAGGAAGAAGCATGGGATCAGCACCTCCTATTTGCCAAGAGGTCCCTGCAGAGGTAACGTTGCAGGCCAACACTGCCAAGGAGATGGAAGAGCTGGCCTCAATGCTGATTGAACTCTGCATCCCATACACCAACCTTGCAGGTTGACTCGGACAGAGAGGAATTCTCAAGCAGCTCCATACAACCCAGGGAAATCTTTCATTCTCTCAGTTCTTATGCAGTCTCAGAAACAGAGCCCTCAGAGACTGATTGAACACTGAATACCACAGACCAATATGGGAGATCAGGCACATCTCCTGTAGCCACTGCGATGGAATTCACTGAGCTACAGCCTACCCAGCAGCCTTCAACACTGGCCCCAAAAGTCTTGTGACCAGGACAGAGAGCAACATACCAAAACTTATCCAGTGACTATGGATAGGGTCTCCTTGAGCGCAAGGAGTCCCAGAAATGCCTTCATCACCAGCTGCAAACAGGGTACATAAGACAATCCCCTTGAGCTTTCCTGTTGCTGGAAACAGCAGAGGTCTCTGGCTCCTTCAACCCAGGTGCCTTCCCTTGCCTCGACTCTCTTTTCCTATTGAGCTTGGACTCCCTCTATGTAGCCTGAAGGTGTAAATGGGTGAATAAACCCCATTTCTTAAAGCTACAGCAGTCTCTGTCATGTCTTCCATTCTCCAAAGGAACACAGACCCTCTTTGCATGCCTGGGGTCCCATGGGCTCTTGCCTCAACTGGGCAGAGAGGGGGGCAGGCACCTGACTTTTGCAACAATACATTGGACTGGAGCACAAGGTTGTTTTCACTCTTCTCCCTTGCAAAACATCCGCAAAATAGATTTTCTTTTTGGAAGGAGACATGTTTTCCCTAACAGGGAGACTTAAAAGGAGGGAGGCAAATATTTAACAAAGGCAGAGTGACTGTGCTTGTCTGGTGTCAATAAGCAGGGAGTTCCAAAGAGTAGTGCTGCCAACCTCACCCCTCATCAGACTGTGGGATGAGGTGGAGAGTTTGTGAGAAGCTTAAACGTGTATTTTGTCTTAAGGCAGAGAAGATCTCCAGGTGTCATGCTTCAAAAGGAGAGAGAGAGAGAGTCACAAGTTCAACAAGTGGGGCAGAATCCCAGCTTCAGCACCCCCATATCCACCCCAGAGTGGCTTGCTCTCCCCTGAAATTCTCAAAATAAGCTGGGCTAGAGACCCTGGAGGCAGATTGGCCCACAGAGACCTTCCCTGGTGTCCACAGGGTCCCACCTCCCCTCCCCTCCATTTTAGCAAAGCAATTTTACTTAATTTAACACATTTTTTTTTATTTCCACTAATGTTTGTATTGTTTTGTGCACTTTATGATTTATGCATACAAAACATTCATGCTCTGATGTGCACACATTTTCCCAGTACATGCATGTTTGTACATATTAATCGCTGGTGAACAGCAAAGCAAAATTCAGACAAGTGTGGATTTCATCTGTCATGGATTCCTGCATTGCCGGGGGTTGGATAGATGACCCTTGGGAGCCATTCATAATCCGCAATCCTATGATTCAAACTAAATGTTAAAATCAACAGGGGGTTACTAAACATATACAGTGGGACCTCGGGTTAAGTACTTAATTCGTTCTGGAGGTCCGTTCTTAACCTGAAACTGTCCTTAACCTGAAGCACCACTTTAGCTAATGGGGCCTCCCGTTGATGCTGCGCTGCCGGAGCACGATTTCTGGTCTCATCCTGAAGCAAAGTTCTTAACCTGAAGCACTATTTCTGGGTTAGCGGAGTCTGTAACCTGAAGCGTATGTAACCTGAAGCGTATGTAACCCGAGGTACCACTGTACACAGAAAAGGTAATGCCTCAAGTCGTCACAGTGTGAAATATAAGAACTGCAACTTGAATTGAATTTCTGTGTGGGCACCTGGTGCACATTTCCTGTTTTTACCTCACAGCTTTCTCAGCCTGGATGACTGTGGACAGGCTTGTCAGTTACTTCGCACTATTTCCCTCTTAGAGGGAGCTTTGGGGCTGCAGCTTTTCTTATGCCTGGGAATAAAATCAGGAGCCACGTGATCTTTCTCTCCTTTGGCCCATGAATCTTCTCTTCCCTGGGTAAGTCCCTGGGTAGGAAAAGCTGAATGTATAGGGCAGGCATCCCCAAACTCGGCCCTCCAGATGTTTTGGGACTACAACTCCCACCACCCCTAGCTGACAGGACCGGTGGTCAGGGATGATGGGAGTTGTAGTCCCAAAACATCTGGAGGGCTGAGTTTGGGGTGCCTGACATAGGGGGACAATCTGTAGGTTTTCTTGGTTATGAAGGGGAATGTAACTGATAATGCTGAGCTCATCTGGAGAATAGGCCCCCTCCCTGAAACCCCCCCCATCTCAGGGTCAATGTGGTTTGGCACCTGCTGGGGGCTCACATTCCACTGACAAGAGCCCCCACCCCACCAGACCTTCTCCTCTTTCCACCACAGCTTTCTCATTCTGGCCCAAACAATCATGGTGGCTGTTCATGGATCCAAAGGGTGGGGGCGCTGGCCAGATGAGGCTGAGGACAGGGAGGAGAAGCCCTAGAGGGACCAGCTAGCCTGGGACAGATCCTGGGGAGCTCAATGAGCCATCGATGTGGAGGATCCTAGAAAGGTCTGGAGAAGGATATGGGAGCCAGCTGTATGCCATCTTCCCCTCCCCTCTGAACTGTATTTAAGCCAGTTATTCTCAGTTAGCGCTTATGTTGCTTTGTATTTATGTACTTAAGCCTGGATTTTTTTTTGGGGGGGGGGTATTTACTGTCATATTCCATATTCCATACATTCCAATGCTCTGTCTTTTCATGTTTTGAATGTTTGCTGTGAGCCCATTGTGGAAGGGACACATATAGATAAACTCAATCAATCCCAATCAAGAGGGAAGTATCTGAGACAACTGATCTTGGTTACTAGCACCCAGTTCCTAGTGAGGGTGGGCAATGCCAGAGTGACCTTTGTTCTTTGAGCTCAGTTTGTAGAATAATCTATGCGTATGACAAAGGCAGAAGTTAGAGAGCACCACTGTAGGTGGGTCCATAGCCTATGATATGTCAAGCCAGTGCTTTTTTCCCCTGGGGGGGTGGGACTCAGGGTGCACATAACCCTAAACATTTTGTGAAACTTTGTTCTTTTGTCCATTTACTGTATTTAGTTTTCCTGATTTGAACTATAAAATGGTGATTATCTTGAGTCAAAATAAGAGTACACCTAAAAAAATATTTTGTAAAAAGAAAAAAGCACTGGGTAGAACCAAATTATTCTAGTTCTCTCACTGCCTGCCCTACTGAGAGCAACTAAGGAGGAAGGGTCAAGTGGGAGGCTAGTAGAAAGTAAAAAAGGAATACAGGTGAGGAATGGTTAAGGACAGGTGGACGCTATCCTAAGGGAGGGAACAGTCTCCACTCCTGGGATGTGTTTCTGCACATTTGCAACTGTTTGTCTTCTTTGCAAGGGTTTAGCTGCAGGACTCTGAAAGGTTGGTGGTCTCCAAATGCTGGTGAGAATCAAATACCTATTCTTAACAGAAACCTTTAACAGGCACACAGGCAGGTGTATAACACACAAAGAAGCACCCTGAGGTCACACACTCCTCCTCCTCCTCCCCTGGTTCTTGCTTGGAATTACCTTTGTACCTGTAACTTCTCTTATCCTTCCTGGTATATAAGGGGAGGAACAAAGAAAGTGAGCACAGATAGCCTTGCTGGTATAAAGAGGAGGATCTGATCTGCTGCTAAGCGAGAGGACAGACGGAGCTGACCGTTGTGTTCGCAAGTTCACGACTCTTGCGAATAAGACCCTGTACTCGGGCAATGCTTATAAGATGGATGAACTGGCTTATTTTAGAGCACCTATCCTGTGTAGACAAATGAAGCTGTCCTTCTCAGGGTGGTGAAACAGATGCCTCAATACCCATAAGCAGGACCTGAGCTCAACAGCAGCAAGTCTCCCCATTGGTGAGTCCCATAAAGGGGCATTCTGGTGCCCCACTGTTGCTCATGGCTCTCTGCACCTCTGGAGAGATACGATGGAGGATTTTTC
The DNA here is from genome assembly GCF_964106915.1 of Podarcis gaigeae. NCBI lineage: Eukaryota > Metazoa > Chordata > Lepidosauria > Squamata > Lacertidae > Podarcis > Podarcis gaigeae. Next base: position 1,748,724 of record NC_139693.1, read on the forward strand.
TCACAGAGGACCTCTTCTTCAGACTATTGCTCTACTCTTCCCTGGGTAAGGACTTCACTGTTTTCTTTCTTTCTCTCACTCAGAAACCACAAGTAACCCACGTGTATGCATTGTTATGAAGAGATAAATTATTGGCAATATTAGTAACTAACACTCAGGGCCTCCTCTCCCCAGCTGGACCCCTCCCAGAACACCCTGGCTGGCTTCAAAGGAAGCTCCAACAGAACGCTTTTGAGAATTCAATTGTATGTGTGATATTTGTTACTGAGCTGAACTTGGGAGGACAATCTGCATGAATGATGGTGGTGATCATCTCCCCTAAAGGTGTGGAGTGGAATGGAATAAAAGCACAGGATATGGTCACTGCAGGTTGACCTCATCTCTAGGGCAGAAATGTTTTCCTGTGGGATATTTTCCTATGATGTGTCAGTTATTCACCAGTACAAAATAAATGTCAGTTTAGAGCCAGCAGTGAATTAGAGGAGCCAACCAATGAGCAGGAAAAGGCAACTGGGGATCTTGGTGGAACAGAGTCAGTTTCCCCAAAATTTGACCAATGGGCAGCTTTGAAAAGATCTAAGTGTTTAATTGATTGCTTTATATACAGATGATGTTCAGACTTCACATTATTTTATTTCTAAACTGTATACTTTTTTTAAAAAAAAATATTATGGGCCAATCTTCTGTCTGAGTTTTTCTGGATCCCAGTTCCTGGACACCAGGACTGTTGGAACTCAGGCCCGGTCAGAGGTATGTGCCTATCTGTCCAGGCACCGGCTGAATTCCTTTGACCTCCCTCCAGCGACTCCTGGCAGGAAAAACACACGAGGTCCGTTCCGGCGATTTTTCCCAGGCTGTGAGAAAAACACACCAACTGCTTCTCCTCCTTCCCCTCCTCCCTGCATATCCCCAGGGAGGGGAATCAGACTCAGACAGAAACGTATCTACATGTCTTTATTTCTATCTTTAGCAGTCATACAGTAAAAGATGTCTGCTCTCTTCAACAAACAGAGAGAAACTCCTAAACTCCACCCATGTACATCCTGTACAGGTCATATGACACACACTGAGCTCACATCCTGTGCTCAATAAGGAGAATGGACTGCCCCTTTGTTTCCATGGCAACAGTCACAGACTTCCTGTTTGGCTTTCCAGCCACAAGCAGCAGACTGAGCTGCTAGAGCCTTTGCTTGCTGCAGCATTGCTGCTTTAGAATAACAAGGACTTGATTCTTGGAAAGTAACTTTGGACTTGTAACAACTTCCTTCTCTTACAGCAAAGGGCCACGTTGCTATAACAGCTAGGAGAATGGAATAAATGTTTAACTAGAGAGAGTTGGGCAGTTCAAGTAGGTCAATGTACAATTCAGCAACAGTTAAGATTAATCTTGGATATTGTAAACCTTCTTGGATTTTGGTCCCAAATACCTGAGAGACTACTTTCTTCATCATAGTCCATCTCAGCTGTTAAAACTAGGGGCACTCTTGGTAGTTTCACCTCCCTCAAACTGTTGGGGAAGTGCCAGCCCAGGAGAGGACCTTCTTTGTGACAGGCTGCTAAACTGTAGATGTCCCTCCCTACAGAGTTGCACACGGCACCTTTAGTGTAGAGTTTCCATTATATGCTGAAGAGTCACCTCTTTACCCTACCATTGACACCTGCAATATGATTTTTATTTTACTTTTTATAATATTTATTTTATTATTTTTAATTAATAACAATCCAACATAGACCACATAATTACAATACCAAATAATAATTCAATTAAAAAAGCCAATTGTCAGATTCCAACTTAAACATTTTGGTCTACTTCCCCTGTTCTGATTTTGGGAGATTTTTAGGAGATGCCGATTCCTTGTTCCTGCTCCAATCCACTTCTTTGATCCAAATAATATAGCGGTAGTGTGTTGACTTTCATTTGGATTTAACTGTTCCATATCCTTTAATTTGGAAGAGAAGTTTATATCTGGTAACTCTGTGTGGAATTGTTGTTGTTTTTAAAATGTTCAGCCTTCTTTTCTTGTTGTAATCAATCATTTTTGGCATCCCCCACCCCCACACTCCAAGGACTCAATTTTACTGCCTTTCACCCTCTTGCTTCTCTTAAAACTGAAAGTGGTTTGGCGTCTGGTATCTAGCCATTACTCCAGGCTGATTTCGTTTTTTTCTTTGAATTCTTTCCAACCCAATAACAAGCTGTTATCTCAACAACACCCTAATAAATCAAAGTTCAAGTCCTCCATAGGAGGGTGTTGCCACAGAACATCCCAATATTTCCCGCACAGTTCCATTCTTTCAATTAATCCATAAGCATTATAAAGTTCTTATTGATTCCCTCTTGCAGTCCATTAATAATCACAATCCATTAGAAACTAACTTTCATCTTCAGTGAAGAGCTGCCAAATCATAAAACAGCATAGTGAATACATAAAAGAGAAAGCAAAGACTTCTCTCCACCACATACCAATCCAAACACAATGAAAATCTTCTCCGGATCGAGACCTTGGCACTCAGTGGCTGATTCATTTGGCAGTTTAACTTGTCTCCTTCTTCCAGAACATGCCTGTTTCTTAAGTCTGAATTCTGATATATCTTAAAAAACAGAAGAATCTCCACTCATGGTGTCTGCGTTGGAGAGTTTCTGATTCATGCAGTGCTATGCACTCAGCGTCCCCTCCTCCCTTCATTCTGTAGGAGCAGGAGGCAGGTATCAGACAATCTGTGAGTGAGAGCTCCCCCCCCCGACCTGGGGAGGGGGGGCTTGCAAGGTTAATTACTCTCAAATTATCTTTAATTGACTGCATGTCCAGGGTCCGCTATCATTGGAAGTGCTGCACACCATGGTGGCAAAAATGGAAGTCCTCTGCAATATAATTTTTAGGACCCGTCCTATTACATTTCAAGACTGCATTTTAAATTGTTGTAACCTGCTCTGAGACCTCATGATGAAGAATGGATAAGGAGCTAGAAACAATAATGATACTAATTTTCACCTTTGTGTGTGTGTGTGTGTGTGTGTGTGTGTGTGTGTATCTCCTCCCCCACCACCCACCTCTCATTAGAAACTTCAAGCCATGCAGAGGGGAATCCAACCCATCAGCTGAAGGGAATCCTGGGAGGATCAGTCTTGTTTCCTGTAAATGTATCTTCAGCAGTAACAGTGGAGAAAATGGAATGGGACTTTCTACCCCAAAGGGGTGGCCTGGGCTTTTGGCTGGGGGAATTCAGTCATGGGAAATCAGAGCACCAAAGTCCCACTGACCGGTTTGGACAACGGCTAGACATGGTGGACGAGACAACACTGAGGATCAAAGACCTGGAGTTGGATGATGGTGGGATCTACAATGCTCGCATCTGGTTCACTAAATCTCAATTTCAAGAACAGAGTTTCAGCCTCACTGTTTATGGTAAGTTATAGTTTTCACTGTTTGGCTCATGGAATAGGATCAGCACCATTTCCTTACATAGGTACTGAGAGCAGTGGGACCCAAACTTGATGTTGCTTTCATTTGTTTTCCACAGAGCTGGAACTACAATTACTCCATCAAGTGGTATCCAGTACTCCAGCAGGATGTTATGTGACCCTGCAATGCCAGACACCTGGAGGGGAAGAACTCAAGGTCTCCTGGGAAAGAGGGAATCCCCCCAGGGCCTTAGAAAGCAGCCTGGATGAGTTCCAGCTTTCTGATGGTGGGAGGCAGCTCCATATCTTCTGGAAGACCAACCCTTTTGACTCCACATTCACTTGTCTGGTCAGCTTCCCTGTCATTGAAAAGAGAGCCTCACTGGATTTGTTCCACATCTGCCCAAGTATTGAAGGTGAGCAATATATCCTTCCCTTCTTTATCCAGAGTTGCTGTTTGGGGTCTTGGATAGCTTACACCCTATGGGGATTCCAGGAGAGACATTCATATATGCAAACACGCCTCCTCACATGCTTGTTGAGCAGTGTTAGAGCAAATTCAGTCCTGCTTGAAGATTGCCCTGACCCATCTGAATTGCTGCTTCTGCTTCTTCCTCCTCCTCAAACCCCTAGGTAAATAAACTACATTTGGAGCAGGCAAAAGTGAAGGCTGCAGCAATGTTTGACTGCACACAGGATTGTGCTGTAATTCTGGATCCAGCCCTATGGATACACCACCCAGTAGCCAGCGTGGTGACTTGCAGAGGCTGCCAGACTCTACCCGCCAGCATAATCCCTGCCCATTGGGCCTGCTGGCTGGAGCTGATGGAAACTGGAGTCCAGAAACATCTGGAGGGCAACATATTTCCTGCCCCTGTTTCAACACCTCTTTTCATGTCTCCCCTTCATCTCACCAGCTTCTTGTATCCTAACGGAAGGCATTTTTGTTTTGGAAGTCTGTCCCTGAAGTAATAGAATGGATTGGCATTTCTTTCATTCATTCATTCTGCTTCTCTCAGTCCTATAGGACAATCACTTGCTTGTTGCTATTGAAGCATTTTCAAGAGTCTGTTATTTACACATTGCAGGTGAACACATTGGAACCCAGAAGATCCTGAGACTTATTTCTGCTCTCTCTGCAGTTTTTTTGTTGGGAATTGTGATTCTGCTTGCAGTATGCCAGTGGAGAAAAATGCATCAAGGAGGTAGAACCATCTCTATTAATCTTCTTCCTGTCTCACCTGGGATTGGGGCTCCCTACCAATATGCCTCTACCTTTACTGTGTTTATCATGAGAAGCAGAATTAGGTCAGTGTCATGGAATAAATATTGTTTCTCATGTTACACTCCATAGAAATTGACCATAGGCTTCCAGAGAAGGAAAAAAATGTTATTACACACCAGAACTCAGAAGAGAGGCACTCACAACTTTCTGCTTTTCAGGTAAGATCAGCATGCAAAGCAGGGATGATACTAGAAAATAACAATGGAAGCAACCAGTATGTTTGGGAAGTATTTATTATGTATAAACATATTTTGAAAGTTGTAATTTGATATTTTTAAAAACCATTGAAATACAAAACAGAATTCAGGTACCAGGGCTCAACCATAACTCCACCTCCTGCTTACCAATCCCCTAATCAAGGGAGCTGACACATTGATGACAACACAAACTTTTGTGAACTAGAATCCACTTCACCAGATTCATGAAGGGTAATCTTTAGGGTTGTGCACTGGATTTCGCCAAAGTGAACTGGGCTGATATGAGCAGTGCTTTTTTCTGGGGAGACGCAGGGGTATGTATGCCCCTAAACATTTTGTGAATCTAAGTTTGGCCCTGGCTCAGCTGGTTCTGAATGCAGGGACTCCTGTGCAGGCTGGGATCCCTCAGGTTCAGCCTCTGAGTCCAAATCCCAGGCCATCACACTCCTATATAATAACTGACACATAGACTTTACCTTTAAAAATGTCACTCCTGGAGTAAGGAAAGAGTACACTTTTATTTATTAAAAATGGGCAGCTTCAGCTGCTCTCTTATTAGCTATGGGGAATGATCCAGGAGCCTGTACAACCAAACACTAACCCTAATACTGAAATGGAAAGATAGGGAAGAGCCCTGAGACCTTCCTTAGGGCACTGCAGGGCCTGGTCAAAGGCTCAATTTATGTCAGGGTTTAGGTGGGTCAAATGCTCAGAGACTCTTTTAGGAGTTGCATCTGAGAGTCTCCTGCCATGTTCTGTAGCTGGTTGTATTTTTCTCTGCCCCTGCAGGTTTTCTGCAAAAGTGAGGTATTTCAAAGGAGTTCCAAACCACTTTGGAAATCCGATCTTCCTATCCATTCTGACCCACTAGCAGACACATATACCTCAGAAGATGAACAAGGTACCTCACAGACCAAGGGTTCGGGAGAGCAGGCATGTCTCTTGGAACCAGAGCAAATATTTGTTTCAATGCAACATCAACATTTCATACAACACAACAGCCAGAGCTTCCAAGTCATGAACAGGTGCAGGCTACACCTCAAGAGATGGAGCATCCATTCTCAACAGACGAAGCATCCCTTGTCAACTGATGGAGCTCCCCCTTCTCAACAGACGGAGCATCGCTTGTCAACTGATGGAGAGTCCCCTTCTCAACAGACGGAGCATCCCTTGTCAACTGATGGAGCTCCCCCTTCTCAACAGACGGAGCATCCCTTGTCAACTGATGGAGCTCCCCCTTCTCAACAGACGGAGCATCGCTTGTCAACTGATGGAGAGTCCCCTTCTCAACAGACGGAGCATCCCTTGTCAACTGATGGAGCTCCCCCTTCTCAACAGACGGAGCATCGCTTGTCAACTGATGGAGAGTCCCTTTCTCAACAGACGGAGCATCCCTTGTCAACTGATGGAGCTCCCCCTTCTCAACCGACGGAGCATCCATTGTCAACTGATGGAACGTCCCCTTCTCAACAGACGCAGCATCGTTTGTCAACTGATGGGGCGTCCCCTTCTCAACAGACGGAGCATCCCTTGTCAACTGATGGAGAGTCCCCTTCTCAACAGACGGAGCATCGTTTGTCAACTGATGGAGCGTCCCCTTCTCAACAGACGGAGCATCCCTTGTCAACTGATGGAGCTCCCCCTTCTCAACAGATGGAGCATCCATTGTCAACTGATGGAACGTCCCCTTCTCAACAGACGCAGCATCGTTTGTCAACTGATGGGGCGTCCCCTTCTCAACAGACGGAGCATCCCTTGTCAACTGATGGAGCTCCCCCTTCTCTACAGACGGAGCATCCCTTGTCAACTGATGGAGCTCCCCCTTCTCAACAGACGAAGCATCCCTTGTCAACTAATGGAGTGTCCCCTTCTCAACAGACGGAGTATCGTTTGTCAACTGATGGAGCGTCCCCTTCTCAACAGCCGGAGCGTTCCTTCTCAACTGATGGAGCTTCCTGGCCAGAAATCCTCTCTTGGCCTGGAGCCAAGGGTGCATTTTAGTAGTGCTGTTGTTAAGATGGCATCAATAGAGACAGGAAAGGCAAGATGGTCGCCAGCCTGTTATTCTAGTTCTTTCTACTTCAGGAGAGGCCATGCCCATCTCAAGTTACACATAGGAGATTTTGTCTCAGTGCTGGAAAGCAGGAAGTTCTGGCTGGAGGACTGAGACAACCTTCATGTCTACTCTAGTAATGTTGTGTTTGACTGCACCTGATTCTTACATCCCACACTATTGACATCAAAGTTGCTGTCATCCTTTGGTGAAATGAAATGACATGTTTGATCTGGAAGGGTATAAAAAACATTGCTTTGGATGTGGTTCTTAGCAGCCTCCTCCTAGCTGTTGCTAGGAACATTTGTATTTCAATGAAGACCTATCTTGAATGAATTAATTTTATTATTTTGGCCACAGAACAGTTCCAGCCCACATACAATATCAAGGAAGTCATAAAACACTATAGGGGTACATTTGAATTTGCAATTAGGTATAACAGGGACAATGCAGATATAGCAACCGTTAAAAATATATATAAATTAAAACTTAGTCACTAACATATAACCTAAAATTTTCATTTAAGGCCGTAATCATTATGATAGCAAAGCTTGTTCCCTAAGTTTTATGGCAATCACACAGAATTTGGCTACCCTTAACGCGATCTCAGGATCCTTGTCCTCTACTAGGGATTTTAGACATTGAAGTTCGGATCATTTGGAGATTTTTGCATAGCAGGGGTAATAAATACCAAGTGTATATCCCTGTAGAAATGGCAGAATAACAAGGCATGAGAGACAGTTTCTACCTCCATCAAGCCGCAGGGGAAGACTCATTCCTTACCCTCAAATCTGCCCTGCAATAAGGCAGATGGCAAGTACGTTGAATCTAGCGAGGGTAAATGACCGTCTGTACAGTGGTGCCTCGCAAGATGAAAAGAATCCGTTCCACGAGTCTCTTCATCTAGCGGTTTTTTCGTCTTGCGAAGCAAGCCCATTGACGGCTTAGCGGCTTAGCGCTATTAGCGGCTTAGCGGCTTTTAGCGGCTTAGCGGATAAGCGGCTTAGCGGCTTAGAAAAAGGGGGGGAAGGAAAAAAAACCCGCAGGAACTCACAAGACATTTTCGTCTTGCAAAGCAAGCCCATAGGAAATTTGTTTTGCGAAGCACCTCCAAAACGGAAAACCCTTTCGTCTAGCAGGTTTTCCGTCTTGCGAGGCATTCGTCTTGTGGGGCACCACTGTATTTAGGTATTTGTAATTTTGACAAATAATTTGCTGGGGTAAATCCTCTCCCATTATCTTTTATTGCTGGGTGTTTATTCATCTCGCACACGTGGCATTGCAGTTCCACATCCCAAATTCATTGGCGGATTATTGCTCTAGCTTTCTCATAACCTACAGCTATCAGGGCCTGTGGAGAAAACCCAAAGCCTCTTAGCTTTTCATGCAGTGTAGCTTTCCATTTGGATTGGTAGGAATCCAGTAGGGTTAAGGGTGTCAACCCAACAGGGGAAAAGATAAGTTTTAACCAATAATGGATCTTCAGAATCCATATCTGAGCACTAACAGGGATTTGTCTGACCTCCAGGCTGACAGCTATGTTAGACACACAAGAAGGGATCCCTAGCAGGCAGTGATAGAACTTAGTTTGGAATGATTCTAAGGGAGCAAGGTTTGAGAAGCTGCAGATCTGAGAGCCGTATGTCAGTTGTGTTAATATTTTTGCATCAAAGACCTGGGAGGCTGCTGGAATATATTGGCCCCCTTTTCAACCAAAAAACCTTATAATAGCTTTGGTGGATCTTTGGGCATTTGCTTTTTTATATAAAGTTTTTATTAATTTTCAATACAATATACATATAATGCCATATCAAAGGTTTATCACAAATTATATATTATGGAGTTCCTTCAGCTTATCTGCCAATCATCCGTAATTAAATCTTAGTTACGCATTTCCTAAATTTAATACTGCCTTTTTATATGCCTTCCTAATCTTATTTTCTTTTTTACAATACTCCTCAACCTTTCACAGAGCTTCTTGAAATCCCACGAACGTTGTTTGTTCATCACATATATTTTTCAGATATTCTACAAATTTTCCCCAGTCCTCGATGAACTTATGGTCTCGTTGATATCTGATCTTCCCAGTTAATTTGTCCAGTTCTGCATAGTCCATCATTTTCATTCTCCATTCTTCCAGAGTCGGTAATTCCTCCTGTTTCCATCTTTGGGCCATTAATATTCTCGCCGCTGTAACTGCATATTGGAAAAGTTTACAGTCCTTTCTATTTATTTCATTTCCTACTATTCCTAACAGAAGAGTTTCTGGTTTCTTTACAAATGTATATTTCAACATCTTTTTCAGTTCATTATATATCATCTCCCAGAAACCCTTCACTTTTTTACATTCCCACCACATATGGTAAAATGTCCCTTCTTTTTCTTTACATTTCCAACACTTATTACAGGTTTTATACATTTCCGCTAGTTTGACCGGTGTAATATACCATCTATATATCATTTTCATAACATTTTCCTTTAACACAGTACATGCCGTAAATTTTATATTTTCTTTCCATATTTTTACCCAATCATCTAGTTGTATATTATATCCAAAATCTCTAGCCCAATGTATCATAACCGACTTGACTTCCTCGTCCTTCGTATGCCATTCCAACAACATTTTATACATTTTTGATAAAATTTTACAATCATTATTTATTATTTCTATTTGAAATTTTGAATCTTTTTCAACATATCCATTTTCCTCTAAGATCCTTTTTAAACATTTCATTTACTTGAAAGTAATGCAACCAATCATATACATACTTTTTTACTTGTTCATAAGGTTTCATTTTCCATTTTCCTCCTTCTTTCACTATCAATTCACCATATGTAATCCAATTCCCTTTCATATTGATTTTCTTTACACTCATAACCTCTAACGGGGATAACCAGTGTGGAGCTCTTGGTTCCAGTAGGTTTTTGTACCTATCCCATATTTCAATTAAAGATCTCCGGAAGATGTGGTTCTCAAAACCTTTATGATTTTTCTTCTTCTCACACCATAAATACGCATGCCATCCAAATCTGTTATCAAATCCTTCCAAATATAACAGTTCTGTGTTTCCTGCTTGGCAGGGGGTTGGACTCGATGGCCCTTGTGGTCTCTTCCAACTCTATGATTCTATTCTATGATTCTAATTTTATCCACTCTTTCAACCAACAAAGACATGATGCTTCATAATATAATTTCAAATCTGGCAGAGCGAAGCCTCCTCTTTTTTTCGCATCTGTTAATAACTTAAATTGAATTCTCAGCTTCTTGCCCCTTTGGGCATTTGCAATAGTATTTTCAGCCTGATAATACAATGAGCCCTTTTCCTGGAAGGTTATACCCAGGTATTAAAAAGATGATACCTGTTCAATAGGTCAATTGTCAATTCTCCATTTGTGTCTCATTCTTTTTTTAGAGAACACCATAACTTTGGATTTGCTATAGTTAATTGTTCGGCATTACAATAAAGAGTGAGAGATCTTAGAAGTTTTCTTAGGCCTACACAGGAGAAGGAAATTAGAACTGCGTCATCCACATATAAGAGAACCGGGGTGGTGGTGTACCAGCCAATTTAGGGGGGTGGGCATTTTCTTTCTCCATGTTTCCTACTAAGGAGTTAATATAGAAGTTGAATAAAGTAGGCACAAGGATGCAGCCTTGTTTAACACCATGATAGGTTTGGATTTCTTTGGATAAATGGCCAAGAAATAAAGCAAATAAGGAGAGGGGGCATGATAGATGTGTTTAATATTGTGCATGGGGCATTTGTTGTTTCTCGTTTAGGGATAATGCTAGAAGCCCAGGCATCATCCAGTTAACCTGAATGTTGGAGAATTAAAGTATTTCTTCACACAGCACTTAATTAAACTTTGGAATTCACTAGCACAAGATGTAGTCATGGCCACCAACTTGGACTTTAAAAGGAGATTAGATAAATTTATGAAGGATAAGGCTAATAATGGCTATCAGTCATTATGACTGTACCCTATCTACAGTATTGGAGCCAGTTGTCCTCTGAATATCAGTTGCCAGGGGAATATCAGTTGCCAGTGAGGAATTGCATGGGAGGGGGTTGGAGGAGAGGCGGAAATAAGAGCTAATTTGTCTGTGGCTAAGGCTGATCACCAAAAATGTATAAAACTAGCTCAAATATGTGTTGGAAGTATAAGAAAAAGGAGGGATTGTGGTGGGATTGTAATGAAATAAAAAAAATGTGGGAAATGATATACAATGAATTGAAGAAAATGTTCCATCTAACATTTGTTAAAAAATCTGAAGCATTTTTGTTAGGGATTGTAGGAAAAGATCTGCCAAAGAAGTTGAAGAATATCTTCATGTATGCGACAATGGCAGCGAGTGTCTTAATAGAACAAGGATGGAAGACTGAGGATGTTAATGTTTGTAGATGCGGAAAAGGCCTTTGATAATATATCTTGAGAATTTATAATAAAGAATATTGAATTAATGGGCATTGGAGAATTGTTTATAAAATGTATAAAAGCTATATCTTCTGATCAAAAAAGCAAAATTGATAGTAAATAATATAATAACTGAAAATATTGAAATTACGAAAGGTACAAAACAAGTGTGTCCGCTCTCACCACTATTATTCATATCAGTACTGGAAGTCTTTCTAAGGACAATAAGAGAAAATGAGAAAATAAAAGGAATTTCAGTTGGCCGGAAATAACATTAAGTGAAAGCCTTTGCAGATGACTTGGTACTAACTATAGAAGAACCATTAAATAATGCCAAAAAAGTTATTAAAGAAATAGAACAATAAATTAAACAAAAGCAAGACTAAAATATTAGTTAAAAATATGAAACAAGACTTGGTTGATATGTTGCAGCAGGAAATTTGTATAGAAGTAGTCAAAAAAGTTAAGTATTTAGGAATTTGGTTAACCACAATGAACATAGATTTATTTCAAAATAACTATACACCGGTGTGGAATGGAATTAAGAGAGACATGGAAATATGGGGAAGAATGAAATTATCATTTTGGGGAAGGATTTCAACTATAAAAATGAATGTGCTACCAAAGATGTTATGTTTGTTTCAATCAATTCCTATAATCAAGCGGGCAGCAATTTTTAAAGAATGGCAAAAAGCAATTTCAAGATATGCCTGGCTGGGGAAGAAACCAAGAATACAATATAAATTGTTAACAGATGTTAAAGAAAGAGGGGGCTTCGCCCTGCCAGACTTGAAGTTGTACTATGAAGTGGTATGTCTCTGTTGGTTAAGGGAATGGATGCTGTTAAGAAATACAGATTTGTTGGATTTGGAAGGTTATGACAATAGATTTGGTTGGCTGGCATATCTATGGTATAATAAAACAAAAATCCATAAAGGATTTGGTAATCACACATTTCGAAGATCTTTATATGAAGTATGGGACAGGTATAAAAACTTATTAGAACGTAAAACACCGTGGTGGTTATCTCCATTAGAAGCTATGAGTGTGAAAAAGATAAATATGAGTAAAAATTGGGTTACCTATGAGAAATTGTTGGGGGGGGGGAGGAAATAAATGGAAAATGAAATCATATGAAGAGATTAAAGAATATGTAAATGATTGGTTGCACTATCACCAAGTCAATGAAATATATAAAGAGGATTTAAAGGGGAAAGGATTTGATGATAAAAAATCTAAATTTGAAATAGAAATATTAAACAATGAATGTAAAACAATGCCTAAAATGTATAAAATACTGTTGGAATGGCATTTGAAAGATGAGGAAGTGAAATCGGTAATGATACATTGGGCAAAAGACTTTGGATATAATATACAGCTTGAAGAATGGGAAAGGTTGTGGAATGAAAGGTTAAAATTTACAGCCTGTAATGCTTTGAAAGAGAATATGATGAAAATGATGTATAGATGGTATATTACACCAGTGAAATTAGCTAAAATGTATAAGACAAATAATAAATGTTGGAAATGTAAAGAAAAAGAAGGAACATTTTATCATATGTGGTGGGAATGTAAAAAAGTAAAGAACTTCTGGGAAATGATATATGAGATGAAAAAGATGTTGAAATATACATTTAAAAAAAAAAAACAGAAGCATTTTTACTTGGTATTATAGGGGAGGACATTAATAGGCAAGATGTTAAATTGTTTTTATATGCAACAACTGCGGCAAGAGTATTGTTAGCCCAGAAATGGAAACAAGAAGAAATTCTGACGAAAGAAGAATGTCAGATGAAATTAATGGACTATGCAGAATTGGACAAAATGACAGGAAGGATTCAAAACCTGCGGGACCAGAGATTTACAGAAGATTGGAAGAAGTATATGAATTATTTGAAGAGCAACTGTAATCAACAAATTACCCAGTGTACCTGAAGGAGCATCACCTCCCCCATCATACAGCCCAGACATTGAGTTCCTTCTGGCAGTTCCCTCGCTTCTGGCATCGAGGGTCTTCTGGCAGTTCCCTCGCTGTGAAAACTGAGGTTACAGGGAACCAGGGCCTTCTCGGTGGTGGCGCCTGCCCTGTGGAACGCCCTCCTGTAAGATGCCAAGGGGATTAAAAACTATTTTAGAAAATATCTGAAGGCAGTCCTGTATCAGGAAGTTTTTAATGTTTGATGTTTCAGTATGATCTGATATATGCTGTGAGCCACCCAGTGTGGCTGGGGAAACCCAGCCAGATGAGTGGGGTATAAATAATAATAATAATATTATTATTTAAAAGGCCATAGGTAGCTTAATCAGCCAAAGGCCTTGTTTTGGTCAGCAAAATAACTTCCATCAATAACATGAGGCTGGTGCAGAAAAGGAGGCATTGTGGTGGTAAATTGTTTCTATGATACTCTATCCTGAAAAGGAAGTGAGATGTCGCAGAGAAGATAAGGGGCCAAAAGAAAAAGAAAAAGCGGAAACTGCTGTGGTTGTGGGGGCTGTGGTCAAAGCAGGAGGGGCTTAGCCATGCACAGTGGAGGCCATTCCAGCTCTGAAACGGGACAGTGGCAAAGAAGATGGAGTCCCAAACCACTTGGCTAATTATGTTGCTTTGGACAATCCAATCTGCAGGTGAGACAGGACATCTGGCAGGACATCTGCAGCCAAGCAGTACCCAGGATGACTCGGGATCCTCCTGCCATGTGTCCAGAGGTTGATTTCCTTGTTTTGCATGGGTGATCCTTCCCAGAGTTAAAAAGGATACCGATGCCAGCTTTTAAGGGTTAAGAGAAACAAGGGCTGTTTGGATGAGGAGGTATTTTGTGTGAAAGGTGAACGTAACGACTGAATGCAGATGGAAGTTTCGAGGACTGTGAACAGCGTGCCGATTTCATTTTTACTGGGTCATAAACATTCTCCCTCACCTTTCTCTTTTATGAATAGGGCCTCTAAGTAATCCAGAAGAGGTTCCTCCCCAGTATCAGGTAAGATGCACCGCAGGAGGATCAGTCTTGCTGCACGTGAACGTTCCCTCAGAAGACACCGTAGACAAAATTGAATGGGATTTCAAGCTTAAAACTGGTTTGGAACTCTGGTTTGCTGAATCCAGGGGCAGAAAGCTGGAGAGGCCTCACCCAAGAGACAGATTTGGGCAGCGGCTAGAAATGGTCAATGAGAGCACACTGAGGATCAAAGATCTGCAGATGGAGGACAGTGGAGCATACAGGGCTCGCGTGAGCTTTGCTACACAACACTTTCAAGATCAAACATTCCTCCTCACTGTGTACGGTAAGTGGTTGTTTTCTCACTTGTGTTTGATGCTTAACCAGCCCTTCCCATCCCCTGCTGTCTTTTTACTGGGCTGTTACTGACACCCATCAGTGGCACCGATGGCACAAACTTTCCCTACATTTCCCCACAGAGCCGGTCCCAGAGCCGAAGATTCTCCCCCAAAATGTGTCCAATACTCCATATGGCTGCAATGTGACCTTGCAATGTCAGGTGTCCGGAACGGGAGAATTTAACATCTCCTGGAGAAGAGGGAGCCCCCTCAGGGACATAGATGTTGGCTCATACTGGTTCCAGCTCTCTAACAATGGCAAGGACCTCCACATGTCCTGGTGGCTCAACTCCTCAGAGCCCAATTTTACCTGCCTGGTCACCAGTCCAGACGATCAGAAGAACATCTCCTTCAGTGTGCTCAATATTTGCCAGACTAGGGGTGAGTTGGCAAACCTGTGGGTGAATTGGAGGGGTCACTGTTGTTGTTTTTTAATGTATTTTTATTAAAGATTTTCTTAGTTTACAAAAGTATGTGCAATCTCTCTCTCTCTCTCTCTCTCTCTCTTTCCCCTCGAAGTAACATTTTTTACAGATCAGTTTCATTTACTGAGACATTAAGAAGAAGAAAGGGAAAGGGGGAGAGATTATTATTATTATTATTATTATTATTATTATTATTATTATTTATACTCCGCCCTCCCCAGCCAAGGCTGGGCTCACCTGGGTGGGGTCAGGTGGCAATGTTTCTATTATACTTAATATATGTGGGGTTTTGTGTCAGCGTCCCTGGTGCAGGTTCTGTGCTATTTGCTTGTGTCCCTTTGGTGGTAAGGAGTTTGGAGTTGGCCTGGGGTGTGGCTGTTCATTTGTGGTTGGCTGTGGTGGTCTTTGTTTTCATGTGTGAGTGGGGTGGGTGGGTGTTTTGGATCAGGTTAGCCATACAGTCGTACCTCTGGTTACGTACTTAATTTGTTCTGGAGGTCTGTTCTTAACCTGAAACTGTTCTTAACCTAAAGCACCACTTTAGCTAATGGGGCCTCCCGCTGCCGCCGCGCGATTTCTCTTCTCATCCTGAAGCAAAGTTCTTAACCCAAGGTATTATTTCTGGGTTAGCGGAGTCTGTAACCTGAAGCGTCTGTAACCTGAAGTGTATGTAACCCGAGGTACCACTGTATTGATTTGTGTGCTGTTGGTGGATTTTTGTCATTGTTTTGTTGGGCTGTGTATGTGATAAAGGGGTGCTGCTTTGGTTTAAATATTTACAATGGTACCTCGGTTTACAAGCTTAATCTGTTCCCGAAGTCCGTTCTTAAACCAAAACCATTCTTAAACCGAGGCGCACTTTCCGTAATGAGACCTCCCGCCACCGGAGCCCTTCACCTTTCACCTTTCAACTTAGACCGAGGTAAAGTTTTCAGACCAAGACACAATTTCCGGTTTTGTGGACTTTGTAAACCAAATCATTCTTAAACCGGACTGTTCTTAAACTGGGGTACCACTATGCTTGTGTTTAGGTTTGCCATCGGCTGTGTACAATACAGGATTTCCGTATTTCAATATAAAATGCTATGTCCTGTTAGGGATCCTCTTCAAATGCATGTGTTTGAAAGGATGTGTGAAAGGTCATGAATTGGTCATGTATTCATGCTATGGGTAGCCAAGCACAGACAGATTTACGAACACGTGTGTATGTGTGTGATAAATCCCAGAGGGCCACGCTGTTAGGCTGTAATAGATGGTAATAGATTGCTCTGAAGTCATTTCAGCACCAGATGAAAAGAAAAATCGCCTCCCCAACTGCCCTGCCCCTCCCAACCCTATTCTGTATTTTGTCAGAACAAAGCTGGCAACCCTACTTGTGTTTCATCTTGTGTTTTATTATGTGAACTGTCCTGAGATATAACAACAACAACAATTTATTATTTATACTCCGCCCATCTGACTGAGTTTCCCCAGCCATTCTGGGTGGTGCCGAATTGAGTGTTAAAAACAATATTAAAACTTCCCTAAACATGGCTGCCTTCAGATGTCTTTTAAAGATAAGATATCTCTTGATGAAGGGCGGTATATAATTTTAATAAATAAAATAATAAATAAACAAACAAATCTCTAACTCAAGTATGTTTTTAAAAGAAGAAAACTGGGCCAGGGAAGTAAAATATTTATTGGGGTTCACCGCCTGCAAATTGTGGGGAGGCATAGCAAAATCTTCTTTTAATGCAGGTCTTCCCCTCTGGATTTTCTCTGAGTGGAGTCTCACATTCTGAAATGACAGACCAGTGCCTGAACATTCCGGGGTCTGGGAACTTTGCAAACCAACCAGAGCTCTGCTATCGAAGGTTGCAAGATGTCGGAGCACATTTGGGTCTCTCAGAAACCACCTGGAGCACCCATTCTCCATCTCAGGACCCTGAAGGAAGGGTGCTTGGCTCCAATGTTTACCACTGGGGCAGACAGGGCAGGCCCACAATATTAGCCTGACTCAACAGCAGGGCTCTTATATGTTCTTACGCTCATAGCTTTTTGGAGGAGGTATTGCGAGGCTCTCATCAGGAGTAGGATATCCCCAGATATTTTCTGATGGCTGCCTCCTTCAATGTCTTCTCTTCCCCTACAGGAGAAAACATCCCTATGTCTTGGGTAAGCCTGAGAGTTATCTTCATTCTTCTAGGACTCTTGGTGCAGATCACAATTCTCACCTTGGTGTACATATTTGGAAGAAAAGGATAGCAATGAATCTGCTGAAGTCCTTCGAGGGAGACCCATGCGAATCCCACAATATTCCCTTTTTAAAATCCATTTGTCTGACATGTTTGATTTGCACTTTTTAGTCCCTACCTGCAGCCTTAAAAATTCTGATGAGAGAACTCTTCTCGTTTCTAAAGGTGTATTTTGGGAATATTTTGTTTGGGAAGGAGGTGGAATAAACAAATTTTGATGGTTTTTCTGCCTTCTGGAGAGACCATCTCATCAGGAGGTCTCTATGGTCCTTTCAGGACCTGTTGATGAACTTTTTAGCGAGCCTTTTGAGTGGGGATATTTTTATACCCACCTGAATTTGAAATTGTTTTTATAGCTGTTTTTATTGTTGATGTTTCTTATCGTTAAATTGCTTTGGATGTTTCATGGGAAGTGATGCATGAATGAAACAAATCAATACAATAAAGCAGAGTGATCTTCTTCACTAAACCAGGGAGGGCAGGAGTTGTAATCCAACAAGAGGAGGATGACATTAATAATGCATTTTATTTGGGAAAATTGCTTGCAAAAATGTCAGTATTTAATAAAATAGCATGCCAAGTCATTTTATTACAGTTTCAAAACAAAGAAACCACTTACAAAATTTAAAAGCTCAGAACAAAGTAAAAAACAACAACTGTAAAACCACATACAGTGGTACCTCGGGTTACATACGCTTCAGGTTACATACGCTTCAGGTTACAGACTCCGCTAACCCAGAAATAGTGCTTCAGGTTAAGAACTTTGCTTCAGGATGAGAACAGAAATCGTGCAGCAACGGCATGGCAGCAGCAGGAGGCCCCATTAGCTAAAGTGGTGCTTCAGGTTAAGAACAGGTTCAGGTTAAGAACGGACCTCTGGAACGAATTAAGTACTTAACCCGAGGTACCACTGTATACATGCAAAAAAACCGGTAAATTAGGAAAAATGCGCTCTAAAATGCTAGTGAATTGTCACGAAGTCTTAAAAATATTCACAAACTGATTTGGAAATGTGGTTAATTGTATTAAATATACATGAGCAACAGATATAACTTAGGGGTGTGGAAACCCAGACCACCCCAAATTGGTTCGGATCCTGATTTGGATCTGTCCCTGATTTGCTTTGAATCAATTTGGACCCAACTCAACTCAATTCCAGTGCATTCATTTGCACTGGGAATCCAAAACAGCCACACGCACACACACCCTTGTGTCGCTGGATGTAGGTGCATGAAATTTGAAGACCTTGTATTCCCTCAAGAGGTGATTAACCCCGTCGAATTTCAAATAGGGTTTGTGCAAGCCACCTTTAAAGTTTGCAAAAAGAAAGAAAGAAAGAAAGAAAGAAAGAAAGAAAGAAAGAAAGAAAGAAAGAAAGGTTTTAGTGCTCATTCATGTCAGTCCACATGCTCCTGTTTCGCCTGTTCCATTAAGTTTTTTTAATTAAACTTTATACTTTATACACTCTGTGTGATGCTTCGGACTGTGTACACTGTGTACAATGTACTCAAAAGACTCTCTCTCTCTCTCTCACACACACACACACACACAACAAAGTATTAGTAAAGACACAGGAATCAGTTTTAAATAAAATGCAGACCTAATATAAAAAAGAAAACCTTTTTTTAAAAATATTTTTATTAGGAATTTCAACATAACAATTTACCAAAAATACATCATCCTCATTTCCTCCCCCCCCCATTTCCCCCCTCCCCCCATAAAAGAAAAATCCTCCCTCCAATTCCCCTCCCCCACTTCCCCCAGCTCCTCTCTCTGGTTTCTCAGCACATGTTATTTTCTGCATGTTTAAAATTGTAAAGATCCTCAGTTTATCTATCTGTATATTACCAATAAAGAGTTTGTGAATGTTTATTCAAAACCTGCCAAGGAGTCCAGTTCATTTTGTTGTTTCTTTAAGTACTTCGTAAAAGGTTCCCATTCTTCTTTAAAGTCACAGTTATCCTTGTCACGTAGTTTATGTGTCAATTTTACCAATTCTGCGTAGTCCATCAGTTTCTCTTGCCACAGTTCTTTGGTAGGGATTTCCTCATTCTTCCATCCTTGTGCTATTAAGACTCTTGCCACCGTTGTCGCATACATGGAAATGTTTTTTTTAGTTTCCTTGGCAGGTCTTTTCCTACAATTCCTAACAAGAAAGCTTCAGGCTTTTTTTTTTTTTACAAATGTTAACTGGAACATTTTCTTCAGCTCATTGTATGACTATCAGTTAGGTTTATCTCTAGGGAAACTGACATGTCATCTGGACATGGAAAACCCATACCACAAAAATAAAGAAATAAAGAAACAGGCAACCTTCTAGCCAATATTTGAGACAGTGCAGATAAGCCCCACCCCACACACAGAGGTGACAAAATACTAAGAAGTACAGGCACAGCTGTAAATGAAACACAAAAAGAGGGACAAAATGTGTAGTGGGGAGTATAAGGGAAGGGAAGGGACGCAGCCTACAGAACTAAAAGCAACTGAGCTTGATTGGGTAATGATGGGAAAGGATTAGGAAGCAAACAGGTGTATAAGAAAGGCTGAAACAAAATATAAAAAAATTTCCTTCCAGTAGCACCTTAGAGACCAACTAAGTTTGTTATTGGTATGAGTTTTCGTTTGCATGCACACTTCTTGTTACCTACCTGTAAGAAGAAAGGCTGGTTATTGGTATGGATAAACAAAAGATGAGCTGACCAAATGTGACCAAACTCCATCAAACTTCCTAACGTTCAGAGAGAGAGAGCCATGTGCAGCTGCCCTCTCTGAATCCTTGTGTTCTCCTTATAAGGTGCCATTTGGAAAATTTTCAACACTTTGGAGACTGGCTGTCTGGTTTTCTGAGAGTTTTGACCTCCAGAATAGTCTAAATCACTCCTGATCAATGTGAATTTGTTGTGACTCGTTTTGTAGCTGCATAGACCCAATTCACACTTGGTTCAAACTGGCCTGTTTATATATAATCCATATATATAAGCCATAATATAAACTGAAACTGAGAGACTTTATGTGAGAGCCAAGCCAATATTCTTCAGCTTTGAGAAGTAACATCTAAAATGGACATCCTCGCGTAGCACAAGGGACCAGCGGAAGGTGACAAGATGTGATCAGATATATTTAAAATGAGGCACGAACTTTCTTGGTGTTTCCTGGCCTGCATTTTCACACCTTGGCTCTTTGATGTTCAAAGGAAGATAATTTGGACCCCAGTTGATATTTATAACACAGCTAGATAGACAGCCAACACCTTCTGTTTCTGAGAAGGGGGACAAGAGGGGCACAAAACACTCACCCAGCTCAGTTTCTGACTTGCTCTGCTTTTACGTAGGAGCTTCTTATTTTCCTGAAAGGTAGTTACATTCACTGAGAAGTTGAACAAACACTAATAAGGCACAAGGATACAAGGGGACTCAATTCCATTGCAAAGACGCCAAATGTAACCATTGCATAAGGGTGGCCTTAGGGCATGGGTAGGCAAACTAAGGTCTGGGGTCCGGATCCGGCCCAATTACCTTCTCAATCCAGCCCGTGGATGGTCCGGGAATCAGTGTGTTTTTACATGAGTAGAATGTGCCCTTTTTATTTAAAATGCATCCCTGGGTTATTTGTGGGGCCTGCCTGGTGTTTTTACATGAGCAGAATGTGTGCTTTTATTTAAAATGCATCTCTGGGTTATTTGGGGGGCACAGGAATTCGTTCTTCTTCTTCTTCTTTTTTCCAAAATATAGTCCAGCTCCCCACAAGGTCTGAGGGATGGTGGACCAGCCCCCCGCTGAAAAAGTTTGCTGACTCCTGCCTTAGGGATTCACATTTACAAGTAGTGAAGAAACAATTACAAGAAAGAAAGAAAACTAGATACTATTTAAAATTACCTGGATACAATTACAAAAAAAATACTTGGATACAAGTACAAAACTAGAGATAGGGGAAATTCAGGATATAGGGTAATAGGCAGTGCAGGGAAGAAAGAAAAGGCAAAGGAGACTTTCTCATGCAGAGCTAAGGCCCTTTTATTTCTTCAGTGGACCATCACAGGGACCCTGAAATGGAGTTTTAAAAAGCGTTGTAGGAAAATGTGTCAAGAAGAAGAAGAAGAGTTTGGATTTGATATCCCGCTTTATCACTACCCGAAGGAGTCTCAAAGTGGCTCACAATCTCCTTTCCCTTCCTCCCCCACAACAAACACTCTGTGAGGTGAGTGGGGCTGAGAGACTTCAAAGAAGTGTGACTAGCCCAAGGTCACCCAGCAGTTGCATGTGGAGGAGCGGAGACGCGAACCCGGTTCACCAGATTATGAGTCCACCGCTCTTAACCACTACACCACACTGGCTCCACAAGGGGGCACCGCTCTGCTGGAAGGGGGTAAGCATGCTTTTGTGTGTTAGGATCTGCCAGGCCCTCCTAGGCAAGGAAGTAATATTCAAGGACACAATCCAGCCAGGCAAAAACACTCCAGGAAGCGGCAAAGCGGGGCCAATGAGGGGAAGTATCCTTAGTTATAAAATAAATCAGCCACAGAGAGGTATCTAAAGCCCACTCTTCCCGAAAACTTTACACTCCATTGCTTTGGGGAAGAGTAGATAGGGAGATCTCAAGAATATTGCCTACCCTACCTTCCTTCCACGGTTCAAGCAAAGCAAAAACCAGCGTCTTTCCTTCTTTCCAAACAAACAATATTTTCTCCTGCTGCATAAATCAGGGTCTGATCAGGGGACGCCTCTTTGCTTGACAATTACGTCCAGATTCAAAGGTATTCCACTGCTCAGCATGGTAGCTTGCTGAGGCTGCCCTTGGATCGGGTAATTGACCCAGCGCCCTCACCTTCTCATCTGGGAGGCGGGGATTTCCACCCCACACACCCCCCAAACACAATCAAAAAAGCCATTAATGGATGACCATAGGTTGTGCCCCTTTGATACCCTCAAAGAGTTACAGGGGGCTT
The DNA here is from genome assembly GCF_964106915.1 of Podarcis gaigeae. Classification (NCBI taxonomy): domain Eukaryota; kingdom Metazoa; phylum Chordata; class Lepidosauria; order Squamata; family Lacertidae; genus Podarcis; species Podarcis gaigeae. The sequence continues at coordinate 1,771,019 of NC_139693.1, forward strand.
GCCCCTTACATATACGCACACCACATTTTTGCTGTCTGGGACCCCTCCCTGGCATCTTGGTGTCCGGGAGGTAATATGCCATGTTTGCTGCAAAACACAAAGTCACCATCTAGCCATCAGGATAGTGTTGGAGTAATTGGAGATGAGAAAGCATTAATTTCTTTCATGAGCATAAATCAGTCAAGCCGGTTGCTGTGGTAACAGCCTAGTGCCCCAACTGTATCTGTGATTAATGCATGCCATCTCAGTCGTTTGTCTGTTAGTCTGCAGTTAGTGTTACTTGTCCAGTGCCACATCTTGAATTGCTGGACGTATTTAGAGTAATGGAGATGCATTGTGCTTGTCTGTATCTGCATATATCTATATCTGCAAAAGCCTAAAAGCTGTATGCATCTGTGTCCAGAACTGTTTTACTGAGCCTTACTTTCTGAAACAGTAAACCCATCCCTGCTTCCATGTGCTGACTGGTACTGGGAGCAACTTTCACTGCTGGGTATCTCACCTGAGATACCTAATACCTACTTGTCCTCGTGCATATGTAGCTAACACATAAACCAATGGTCTGATTCAGCATAAGGGTTATCTCTATTCTTCTTTTGCTGGCTCCATCTCTCATCAGCCCCTGTCAGCATAGTCAGTGCTCAGAGATGATAGGAATTGTAGTCCAGTAACACCTGGACGCAGGTGGCGCTGTGGGTTAAAGCCTCAGCGCCTAGGACTTGCCGATTGAAAGGTCGGCGGTTCGAATCCCTGCGGTGGGGTGCGCTCCCGCTGCTCGGTCCCAGCGCCTGCCAACCTAGCAGTTCGAAAGCACCTCCGGGTGCAAGTAGATAAATAGGGACCGCTTACCAGCGGGAAGGTAAACGGCGTTTCCGTGTGCAGCTCTGGCTCGCCAGATGCAGCTTTGTCACGCTGGCCACGTGACCCGGAAGTGTCTCCGGACAGCGCTGGCCCCTGGCCTCTTAAGTGAGATGGGCGCACAACCCCAGAGTCTGTCAAGACTGGCCCGTACGGGCAGGGGTACCTTTACCTTTACCTTTTTAACACCTGGAGGTTGACAGGGTTTTCCAACCCTTCATTAATCTATTTCGCAAACTTGGTGGACTCTGTTGGTATTGAATTTTATAACAAGGAAATTAAAAGAGGCCAGGAGACAAATATTTCATTGCATAGAGTAGACTTTATTGAGAAACAAGCATGAAGTGAACAGATCAAGACCAATTTTCAAGAAGATGCCACGTCAAAAGCAATGAAGAGACATGAGCAGTGGGTGAGCTGAATCTACTATTTGTATGGAATGAAGACATAACTCCTTTGACAGGGAAAACCGACCACAATGTGTCATGCCTCCTTGGCTAAAGAGAGCTATCTTGCAAGCTAGCAAAGGGAATTTTTAAAAAAACAAAAGAGTGAAAGATCATTGCTGGACTGAGCATGAAAGATGCTGTGCAGACGCAGAGCCAACCTCAGCTGGAATTGTGAATGCTCAGCATTTTGGGTACCCAGTACCCGTAAGCATTGCACTGAATCTATACCATAACTATCAATTCCCAACATGATTGCACACCAGCAGAGTTGGTATCCTTGGTGTTTTAGCAAGGAGAACGACAGGGATTGCAAATACTAATTGGGATGCAGGAAGGCTGGCAGCTGCTAGCTGGATAGATGGGTCCACAAGGAATGGCACAGGACGGAGAACAGGAAGGCTGGCAGCTGCTAACTGGATAGATGGGTCCACAAGGAATGGCACAGGACGGAGAACAGGAAGGCTGGCAGCTGCTAACTGGATAGATGGGTCCACAAGGAATGGCACAGGACGGAGAACAGGAAGGCTGGCAGCTGCTAGCTGGATAGATGGGTCCACAAGGAATGGCACAGGACGGAGAACAGGAAGGCTGGCAGCTGCTAACTGGATAGATGGGTCCACAAGGAATGGCACAGGACGGAGAACAGGAAGGCTGGCAGCTGCTAACTGGATAGATGGGTCCACAAGGAATGGCACAGGACGGAGAACAGGAAGGCTGGCAGCTGCTAACTGGATAGATGGGTCCACAAGGAATGGCACAGGACGGAGAACAGGAAGGCTGGCAGCTGCTAACTGGATAGATGGGTCCACAAGGAATGGTACAGGATGGAGAACAGGAAGGCTGGGCACACAGTGGAGCAATGGGTCCACATGGAATAGAGCAGGTTTGGACAGCAGAGGGTTGGCAGCTGCTAACTGGAAAGATGGGACCACAAGGAATGGCACAGGACGGAGAACAGGAAGGCTGGCAGCTGCTAGCTGGATAGATGGGTCCACAAGGAATGGCACAGGAAGGAGAACAGGAAGGCTGGCAGCTGCTAACTGGATAGATGGGTCCACAAGGAATGGTACAGGATGGAGAACAGGAAGGCTGGGCACACAGTGGAGCAATGGGTCCACATGGAATAGAGCAGGTTTGGACAGCAGAGGGTTGGCAGCTGCTAACTGGAAAGATGGGACCACAAGGAATGGCACAGGATGGAGAACACGAAGGCTGGGCACACAGTGGAGCGATGGGTCCACATGGAAATGAGCAGGTTTGGACAGCAGAGGGTTGGCATCTGCTAACTGGATAGATGGGTCCACATGGAATGGCACATGATGGGAGGCAACAGAACATCATGTTGGAGAAGATGGAGGTTAGCCTGGAACAATATATGAAGTACGAGAATGAATAAACAAGTATCTGCAAACAGAACTCTTCCTATATACACATAAAGATCTAGGAGTGTCAACAAACTTTGCGATTCTTTTGGCCACCAATACCTGGCACTGCAAAGCACAGCATGATGACAACCTTACTGGCCAGGCAGGCAGGCAGTGGAGACCAACAGATGGGAGAGTGATGGCTGGATAGCTGAGGTCAGTGAGGGAACATCTGGATGGGCAGCAGAATACAGCAAGGGAGTGTCTGGTGGAGGCCACAGCACCCACTGACAGAGCAGCAGGATGGGCATTGGAGATCAGCAAGAGAAGGGTGGAACAGGAGACCTCCAAAGCCTAACCACTCTCTGAAGGAAAGGAGAGGAAAACTCCCTCAACACCCTTCCAACTTCTTCAAACCTTAGGGGAGAGTGGGTGGTGGGTGAGTTGGAAGGGTGAAAGGGTTTGGATGGGGGTGGTAGGAGCTGTGGGGTATGTGGATCTGCGGGAGGTGGCTGGGGAGGAAAGAGCTGTGGAAGGTTGGGTAGATCTGGGCCTAGTGTGGGATGAAGATGAAGAATACATTGATGGATACACTAACTTTCTGGCCAACTTAAACTCAAGAAGTAGAGATCCATTGGCCAGGGGACCAGTTGTTTTTGTTCTTTTTAAGGAAAAGAAGGGGGGGGGAATTGACCATGAAAACAAACATAGGGTTGCATCCAAAGTTCATCCTGCTCAGAGTAGACCCATTGAATGTTATGAGCATGATTCATTTTGATGCATTAATTTCAATGATTCTACCCTGAATAGAACTTGATGGGATAGAGTCCATTCTGTTTCAGGAAACAAGAGAACAAGTTGTACATATAAATTCTTTACTAAACATAACTTCACATTAACTAGGTCAGATTCATAAGATCATAGTATTGTAAAGTTTGAAGGGACCATCAGGATCATCTAGTCCAACTTCCTGCAACACAGGTATCACCAAAGGTGTTGTTTCACCCTAGCTCCAATGAGCCCAGTCAACCATGATGACCAATGGTCAGGTCAAGACTGGTAGGAGTCCATCAACAGCATCTGGAGAACCAGTGTTCATCACCTTTACACTCATTCAATCTCCCAGTTTAAATACTTTGGATCAATGTTAATCAAATGTTCTTGCCTACTAACCCCTACTCAGAGAAGATCCATTGAAATAAATAGCCATCATTAACTCAAGACCATGTATTTCAATAGGACTACTCTGAGCAAGACGTAATTGGGTACATGTCTCCTTGGAAGGCAAGTAAGAACAGCTACAAAACCAGCTACGACCTTTTCTAACTACTAAGTTAGACCCAAAACCTGATAGTTTGGGTCAATTGTGGAGGTAGTGGTGGTTGGTTGTCCTCAGAAAATGATGTCCATTTTGAGAAGTGTAAGAGCAAGTAACAAATTTAAATTACTTTACGAACACCACCTCACATCCCACCAGATTCAACTAAAGTTGAGTTAAATCCAACTTACCTGTGACAGCTGATGAAAAGAAGTCAGGAGGAGGCGACAGAAGCAGTTGGAAGTGTAGGACAATGTTGAGAGCTTTTATACAAGTTCTTTAGGAGCCAGAAGGCAGCCTTGGCCACTGACACTATCATTTGCTGCCTGCCTCAAGTCAAAGGGCTCCGATCACAGGTTTCTTCTGGTTTATTATCACCCACCCCTTCCTAACCCTGGGATTTGGGATGTGTTCATCCTGTCCTGCTTTCTCCTTTCAATAAAGACTATTACAAGCCTAAGTGGCACACAGCTGGTTAGTTTTCTGGAAGCAGACCACTAATTTTACAGGTCGGTCACAATGGCTATTTTCTTCAGGACAATTTGAGCACCAACTGCACAGTATGCTGACTACATCTTGTCCTTCAGATTATTGGGGCTTAATTTGGAAGTAGGGATGCAGGAGAAAATTGACCAGGTACACATTTAAAACCAAATCTATCAAATCCACACTTTCTGAAACAATATGAAAACTGAATCACAGCCATCCTTGGAAATTCTGAATTTTGTGATATAGTTCTCCCACCCAAAAGTGTTTATAGCTTTGCATATTTTACGGAAATTAGAAGTTATTGGTGTCCAGACTAGGGATACTACATCAGTAGGATTATTTATGTACTGGCTGTGGGTTGGAATAGAAACCCTTTAAAGTTCTCCCCACCTCTATGAGTTATATCTTACCCAGAGCAGACCCATTGAAATCAATGGGAATGACCATTCCATTGAGTTCACTGAGTCAGCTCTTAGTACAACCCAATGATTCTGAGATCACCAGCCTGCTATCAAAGGAGGGAGGGAGTTTGCCACATGCTTTGGGACGGTGTATGAGGAGCACACATAGAACCGTGCTCCAGCCTGGGAGAAGGGCTTAGGGAAGCCTGGTCAAACATGTCACTGCAACATCCCTGCCTCTTCATTGGCCCATTTTGCAGCAGTTGTGGCTTTTGACATTGCAGGACCCATTTCAACCCTTCCTCAAAGGCTTCATGAATGGGAATTACATTTCTCCACCTGATCTGTTCAAGCCGAGAGTTTTCCACCACATCCGTAAATTACAACATGTAATGGCAGTTAAAGGAGAAAGTGGGGACTTAGTGGTCATATGAGACCACCCACAGTGACTCCCTCAAAGATGTCAGTGATCAGCGATAAGAGTATCATGTTCCCAAGTTTTCAGAAGATCTTGTAAATTAATACAAGAATCTTAAACCTGCCCTAGTGGTGTATGGGCAGGTAGTACAAGCTTTTGACCACCAGAATTCTGTGCTGGTAATAGTCTGTCACCATCAACAGTGTGACCTGAGCCAGTACCATCTGGAGCCTCCAGACCAGGCCCAAGAGTGGCCCAAGAGGTAGCATATTGCAATAATCTGGTATTCAAGTTACCAATGGATGGATCACCATAGCCAGACTATCCCTTTGCAAGAAAGGCCATAGGTGACATACCAGATGTAGATGGTAGAAGATACTCCTAGCTGCTGCGGCTACCTGAACCTCCAGCTACAAAGGCAGATCAGGAAGCACCAGAAACATTCCCTGTTGCTCAGAGGGGGCTCCTTGCTCTGTTGAAATTAGGCTTGTAAGAAATAGTGTTACTGTACATGCCATCCCCAATCTCTGCCGAGCAGTGACAAGAGAATAATACTAAAAATAATTTATTATTTATACCCCACCCATCTGGCTGGGTTTCCCCAGCCACTCTGGGCTTACCTTGTATTTCCTTTTGGACAACTAGATATAGCAGTGTCTTTGTGAAATATGTCTGTTGTCTTTGTCCATGGAGTTTTCTTGGCAGGGATACTGGAGTGGCTTGCCAGTTCCTGCTCCAGGTGGATCACGTTTGGTCAAAACTCTCCATTACGACCTGTCCATCTTGGGTGGCCCTGCATGGCATAGCTCATAGCTTCTCTGAGTTATTCAAGCCCCTTCGACATGGCAAGGTTTATTTGCCTGCGCCTAGATGGAGACAGTTCCTGGCATCCACATCATAAAAGAGCCCTTTTTTTGTTCTAAGAGCAGCAAACCTGAATCTACAAACAGAGGAATGAACCCTGCTGCCCATGCCTCATTGTTATGGTTTGTCCTCCTCATCACTGAGAGCCAGTGTGGTGTAGTGGTTAAGAATCATAGAATCATAGAGTTGGAAGAGACCACTAGGGCCATCGAGTCCAACCCCCTGCCAAGCAGGAAACCCCATCAGAGCACTCATGACATATGGTTGTCAAGCCTCTGCTTAAAGACCTCCAAAGAAGGAGACTCCACCACACTCCTTGGCAGCAAATTCCACTGTCGAATAGCTCTTACTGTCAGGAAGTTCTTCCTAATGTTTAGCTGGAATCTTCTTTCTTGTAGTTTGGATCCATTGCTCCGTGTCTGCTTCTCTGGAGCAGCAGAAAACAACCTTTCTCCCTCCTCTATATGACATCCTTTTATATATTTGAAAATGGCTATCATATCACCCCTAACCTCCTAAAGAGCGGTAGTCTCGTAATCTGGTGAACCGGGTTCGCGTCTCTGCTCCTCCACATGCAGCTGCTGGGTGACCTTGGGCCAGTCACACTTCTTTGGAGTCTCTCAGCCCCACTCACCTCACAGAGTGTTTGTTGTGGGGGAGGAAGGGAAAGGAGAATGTTAGCCGCTTTGAGACTCCTTAAAGGGAGTGAAAGGCAGGATATCAAATCCAAACTCTTCTTCTCTTCTTCATCTCTCCCCATGGCGTTCTTGCCACTTCCTCCTCCTCCTTCTTCCCAGAACCACTTGCAGAAACAACTTCTCCTCTTTCCACAGAATTGCCCACTGCCCCTTTCCCTCTGTGCTGGGCAGAGAGTCTTATGTTCTGTGGCTGCATTACCATTATCAAACAAACCAAGCCATTACCAGCCTTCAACGACCCACCCCCTGTGAGCCATCACTAGCTAGCTGGTGTTATTCCTAGCCCTTGCTAAATTCACAAATTTATTAGTTTGCTGAAATTCGAACCCTTTGTTGAATCTTGAGGTCTTGCCCCCCCAAAAAAAACCTTATAACAAAACCTTATAACAATTGAGAGCCAGTGTGGTGTAGTGGTTAAGAGCGGTAGACTCCTAATCTGGGGAACTGGGTTCGTGTCTCCGCTCCTCCACCTGCAGCTGCTGGGTGACCTTGGGCCAGTCACACATCTTTGAAGTCTCTCAGCCCCACTCACCTCACAGAGTGTTTGTTGGGGGGGAGGAAGGGAAAGGAGAATGTGAGCCGCTTGGAGACTCCTTAAAGGGAGTGAAAGGGGGAATATCAAATCCAAACTCTTCTTCTTCTTCTTCTTCTTCTTGTATTGAGTAATACTGTTGGCTCATCTTGCACAGTATTGTTTTACTCCAAGGGTAACCAGTGAGATGACGTCTAGATATTGTGGGACTGGAACTCCCATCTTCTCCTGCTAGCATGAATAATGGATAGGGACTATGGGACACACCTTCTTGATAATTTTTGGTCTTTATTATTTGACAGTTGCTTGCTAGGGTTGCCATATTTCAAAAAGTGAAAATTCAGACACATGAGGTGGGGTTTTTTGGGTGAAATTTGAGCCATTTTAAGGAAATTCGCTTTCATCTACACTGCCAACATGGCTTGACATACGTCCAGATTTGCCCAGATGTTCCAGCAATTCCAGACAGCAGAAACCCAGCTATGTCTTGGAAATTCTGGACATAGGGAAACCCTAGCAGCAGCTCACCAGTGTTTCAACTAGGAGTCTTCTCTCTCTCTCTCTCTCTCTCTCTCTCTCTCTCTCTCTCTCTCAATATTTTTATTAATTTTCCAATATAAAATTATAGAAACAATAACATCCACTTTATCACCAACATCATCTTTTTTGACTTTCCTCAGCTCATCTGATAATTCTCCATCTTAATCACTTCTTTCACATTCCCTAATTTATATTGCACTATAATAATAACTTGGGGACGCAGGTGGCGCTGTGGGTTAAAGCCTCAGCGCCTAGGACTTGCCGATCGAAAGGTCGGCGGTTCGAATCCCTGCGGCAGGGTGCGCTCCCGCTGCTCGGTCCCAGCGCCTGCCAACCTAGCAGTTCGAAAGCACCTCCGGGTGCAAGTAGATAAATAGGGACCACTTACCAGTGGGAAGGTAAACAGCGTTTCCGTGTGCAGCTCTGGCTCGCCAGATGCAGCTTTGTCACGCTGGCCACGTGACCCGGAAGTGTCTCCGGACAGCGCTGGCCCCTGGCCTCTTAAGTGAGATGGGCGCACAACCCCAGAGTCTGTCAAGACTGGCCTGTACGGGCAGGGGTACCTTTACCTTTACCTATAATAATAACTTAACCTTTCTTATTCTTTTTTTTTTTTACAATATTTCTACTATTAATTCTCACAGAGCTTCTTGAAAACTTACAAACGTTGCCTGATCATTACATATACTTTCCATATAATCTGTAAATTTAGTCCAGTCCTCAGTGAATTTCTGGTCTCATCAGTTCTGGATCCTTCCTGTTAGTTTATCAAGTTCTGCGTAGTCCGTTAATTCCATCCTCCATTCTTCAATCATAGGTAATTCTTCTTGTTTCCATTTTTGGGCCAACTAGGAGTCTTTTCTCACTCCTACCTGGAGAGGCCAGTGGTTGCAAAGGGGACAATTTGCATGCAAAACATGCTCTACCACTGACCTGCAGCCCTTCCTGGACCTAAAAAGTTGGGTAAGCTCACCATGGCAAAATAATATATATGCTGGCGATTTGATACATGATTTGTGAAGGCAGAATGGGCCTAGCTGAGAAAGGTCACCCAGTCCTGGTCAAAGCCCCAGACAGACATGCCAGAAAGAAATAGGATTGGTTAGATGCTAATTAGCACCCAACCTATTATTTGGATGTCTGCTGTTGCGTGACCTGAGGCTAGCCAAGGTTCTCAGAGCAAGAGCACCTGCTGTTTTTCATTTAACTTCAGCTTTAATGAGTGATGTGTCCATAAATCTGATAATTTTTTCTCCTTCATTCCTTTTTTTTTAATTGCATGTGGCTACCATCTCATATGAAAGAGATCAAAGCAACTGTTCAAACGACTAAGCAGCTCAGGCAGCTTATGTATAAGCATTTGAATTTAATTCTATGCCTCCATCAAATCAAAGGGAGGGGAGGTGCTAAATAAGGTTCAGTCATACACCAGGCAGTGATGCTTGATCATAGTTGGCTTTGAGAATGAGCTTAAAGGTGGGGGAATCACACTTCCCCTGTTGTGTTTAATTAAGTTACTTTATTTTTCTGTGGCATTTTGTTTTTAAAATTGTTTCAAGCTTCCATGATGATCTGTCTGTATCTACCTATCTTTCTACTCATTACATAAATATATGCAGAGTATCATCATAATACAGTGGTACCTCAGTTTTCAAACGTCTCCGTCGATGGACATTTTGGTTTACAAATGCTGTAAACTCAGAAGTAAATGCTTCGGTTTTCAAACACGCCTCGGAAGTCAAACATGCCACACGGCTTCCTCTGAGTGCAAGATCCTGAGAACTAGCTGTTGGCTGTTGAGTCCTTGGTTTTCGAATGTTTCAGAACCAAGCTACCACTGTACCAAGAGATTGTGTGATACACTGGTTGGTGTGTTGGGCTAGGGCCCAGGAGATAAAACTTCTGCCATGAAACTTCCTGGGGAACCTGGGCTAATCAACATTCCACAGTCCAGTCAAGTTGCAGGGTTGTTGTGATGATTAAATAAGAGAGGTAGGATCATGTATACCCCACCTTCTGCTCATTGGAAGAGCAAAACACAGGTAACAATATTCAAAGAAGTATTGCGTACTGGATAACACAAGATGTTACACAGTATGTGGAGAGACTTGGGGGAATGTATGGATCTATCTGTTTTCAATCTATCTCACTCTAGCACAGTGGTTCTCAACCTTGGGTCCCTAGATGTTTTTGGCCTACAACTCCCACGATCCCTATTTCACAGGACCAATGGTCAGGGATGATGGGAGTTGTAGGCCAAAAACATCTGGGGACCCAAGGTTGAGAAAGGCTGCTCTAGCATGTGCTCCTTTCATCCTAGCTTCCCATTAATCTGTGAGCAGCTGATTATTATTATTTATTTATTTTTAAAGAGTCCAAAATAACCTATTTTTTAAAAAGGCATTTTCTCACAAAATAACACATTGGAAGCAGTTCTGAACATAGTGAGAATAGACCACCAACCAGGTAGCTGACACTAGATGGGACACACGTTGGGATACAGCGGACTCTGACAGGATGTGATGTAGCCACAAGACATCTTGGAGGGATGGAGCTGGGTCTGAAAACTCCTTTATAAACTCCTTTATAAAGACGTTGAACATCAACGGGCCCAGGATAGAACCCAGCGGCACCCCACTTGCCCCTTGAGTTGAATTTCGTAGACTTGGTTTAAAGTGAACATCTGTAGGAATTTTAAGGGAAATGAAAAAGGACTTCTGTAAAATAAAGGAAACTGTCCCAGAATGGGAGGGTGGAGTTTACAAACACCTCTAGGATACAGTTCACTGGGAGTTCGCAGCCTTGGCATATGTATGAAAAGGAGGAAAATAACAATTTTTTAAAGTGCACTAATCACAGGTATTAACAGCTAGATGATGAAAGAGGGTTGGCAGTGTACAATTTGAAAATAATAAACACAGGTCAGGTAAGGAAAGGCTACATAAAAACAGGTTGGATTAATTAGTAGGCACTTTGTTAGGCAGAACACCTGTAGACGTTTTGGGCTTCAAGGGAGAGACTTGCTCTCCTTGCACAGTATAAAAGGACCTTTGAGTCGCGATTCTTCCATCAGCTCTTCTCAGCTCCACCTGAATATTTCACTGAGAACTTGGTAAGTGAGAGAATTTCACATCTTTTATTGCCTCTTCCATATGAACTGCATGCTCTCCATCTCCTTCTTTGAACCTAGAACTGCTTCTGCTTTCTGATCATGTTCAGCATCTTGCACTCAACTTTAGAGAGTTAGATTTTGAGGAAGATGCATTTTCCATGGGGTCAAGTTCACAATTGTCTACGCCATGGCTAGGGAACATCTTTGGTTCTTCAGGAGCTGCTGGTCTACAGCACCCATCAGCCTTTGCCCTTGGCCCTGCCATCCAGAGCTGATGGATGTTGGAGTTCATCAGCATCTGGAAGGTCTCAGAAGTTACTTCATTCCTGGTCTACACAGACTGGTTGCAGCTCTCCAGGGCTTTGAACAGGGCTCTTTTCCTGACTTACCTTGAGAGACCAAGGAGTGAACCAGGGGAAATGAGGTAGAAAGGCACGTGATCTACTCATTCTTTCTATGTTTCTCAGAGTTAGGTGCTTCCTTATTATGTCTTAATATTTTCATCTTTGCACTATATATCTCCCAGACCCTGCTGGTGTTGGTGATCATTATTAGTATTTTTTTAAAATAATTTTTATTAATTTTCATCATAAGAATTCATATTACATCACATTTCAGCTTTAACAAATTTTTCACTTTTGGACTTCCTTCAGCCTCTCTGATAATCATCCAAATTAATTTTTTTAATTACACATTTCTTAAATTTGCTATTGCCTTTTAGTATACCCTTTGATACCTGTTTTTCTTTTTTGCAATATTTCTTCGACTTTTACAGAGCTTCTTTAAATGCCACCAACGTTATTTCTCTATCACTTATACCTTCCCAATATTCCACCAACTTTCCCCAGTCCTCGATAAACTTTTGGTCTCATAGATATCTGATCTTTCCTGTCAATTTGTCAAGTTCTGCATAGTCCATCAGCTTCATTCTCCATTCCTCTAATGTTGGTATTTGTTCTTGTTTCCAGTTCTGGGCCAGTAATATTCTCGCCGCTGTTACTACATATTGGAAAAGTTTACAATCCTTTCTGTTTACCTCATTTCCTATGATTCCTAAAAGAAAAGCCTCTGGTTTCTTAACAAATGTATATTTCAACATTTTCTTCAATTCATTATAAATCAGTTCCCAAAAGCTCTTCACTTTTTTACATTCCCACCACATGTGATAGAAAGTACCATCTTTTTCTTTACATTTCCAACATTTCTTACATGTTTTATACATTTTTGCAAGTTTCACCGGTGTAATATACCATCTATACATCATTTTCATAATATTTTCTTTTAACGCTGTACATGCAGTAAATTTCATATTTTCATTCCATAATTTAATCCAGTCATCCATATGTATATTATATCCAAAGTCCCTGGCCCATTTTATCATAACCAATTTAACTTCCTCATATTTTGTATGCCATTCCAGCAAAATTTTATACATTTTAGATAATATTTTGTGTTCGTTATTTATTATTTCTGTTTGAAATTTTGACTCTTTCTCTGCATATCCATATTCTCTAAAATCCTTCTTAAACATCTCATTTGTTTGTAAATAATGCAACCAATCATACACATGCTCTTTTACCTCTTCATAGGGTTTCATTTTCCATCTGCCCCCCTTCCTTAACAATTAAATCTCCATATGTAATCCAATTTTTCCTCATATTAGTTTTTTTAACACTCATTACCTTTAATGGGGACAGCCAGTGTGGAGTTTTTGGTTCGAGTAGGTTTTTATACCTATCCCAGATTTCTTTCAGCGATCTTCGGAAAATGTGGTTCTCAAAACCTTTATGGCCTTTCTTCTTTCTAGACCATAAATATGCGTGCCACCCAAATCTATTATCAAATCCTTCTAAGTCTAACAACTCCGTATTTTCTAGTTTTATCCATTCCTTTAACCAGCAGAGACATGACGCTTCCTAATATAATTTCAGGTCTGGCAGGGCGAAGCCTCCTCTTTCTTTAGCATCTGTTAATAACTTAAATTGAATTCTTGGCTTCTTACCCTGCCAGATATACCTTGAAATTGTTCTTTGCCATTTCTTAAAAATTGCCGTCCCTCTGATTACTGGAATTGTCTGAAACAAAAATAATAATTTTGGCAGAACGCTCATCTTTATCGTTGAAATCCTCCCCCACATTGATAGTTCCATTCGTCCCCACACCTCCAGATCTTTCTTTATTCCATTCCACACTGGTATATAATTATTCTGATATAAATCAATACTCTTAGGGCTTAACCAGATATTTCACCTTATTCACCACTTCTATTCCTATTTGCTGTTGCATTATTTGTATCGTTTCTTGATCCATATTCTTAGCAATTATTTTGGTCTTTCTCTTATTCAATTTAAAACCTGCCACTTGACCAAATCTTTCCACCTCTATAAGAATATTTTTGGTGCTCTCCAAAGGTTCTTCCACCATTTAAACCAGATCATCGGCAAAGGCTTTAACCTTATATTCATTCTGGCCTACGTCTACCCCTTTTATTTCCTCATTTTCTCCTATAGAGTTTAAAAAGACTTCCAGGACCATGATGAATAACAATGGCGAAAGTGGACACCCTTGTCGTGTACCTTTGGTTTTTAATTGAATTGCTTATTATATGTCTTAATATTTTCATCTTTGCACTATATATCTCCCAGACCCTGCTGGTGTTGGTGATCATTATTTATTGGTTTTTCTTAAAATAAATGATAAACTGTTGATTGTAAGAGGGTTGGGGGGGGGGGAACTGAAAGAGGTTTACAAAGCAGGTGCTGCTGCTGATACAATTTCTCAAAACTGAATGAATGAATCATGAATGAAGAGGGTGGATGTTTTACCTATCCTCAAAACCTCAACCTATCCTTTCAGACCCAGCTCCATCCCTCCACAATGTCTTGTGGCTTCGTCTCATCCTGCCAGCCCTGCTGCGCCCCATCCTGCGTCAGCTACCCGGTCGGGGGTCTGGGCTCACTGTGCTCCCCTTGCGGTGGTGGCATCTCAGGGGGCTTGGCGTCCTATGGTGGAGGAGTGTCATCGAGTAGCCTTGGCCTGACCTCTGGGGGCAACGTTGGCTGCGTCAATCAGCTGCCACCATGTGAAGTACTCATCCAGCCACCTCCCAGTAGTGTGATCATCCCAGGAGCAGTCCTTGCCACCAGCTGTGAGCCACTTCGAGTGGGAGGATACACTGCCTGTGGTGGAGGGTCCTCTCTTGGTGGAGGGCTAGGAAGCGGCCGCTCTAAATATTGTTGCTATTAAAAGGAGAGCCCAGGCAAGGCACCGCCTCCTTTCATTAAAGCTTAGCTTCAGCATGGAACCTGTTCTCTGTGAGTTTCTGTTGTGTTCCTCCCACACTTCAACACCACCACCCCACATTTCAATTTCCAGCACTAATCGAGACCCCTAAAATGCATAACACCTTTTTTTGTGTGTGTGGGCATGGGAGCAATTTTACTATGCTAAGCTAAATACTAAACAAAGGAAAGTGTCAGGGGTTTTTGTTTAATAATAATAATAATAAATATTTTTTATTTATACCCTCCCCTCCCCAGCCAAGGTTGGGCTCAGGGCGGCTAACAAGCAGGGGACTTGTATGTATTATTATTTTTTTCCAAATCCCAATATGCTAGCAAAAGAAGACCACCAGCAGCAAAAATCAGGATCAGATCTTCCCTTTTAATAGAGAGAGGTTGGAATTCCCAGATGCCCTGAAACATCTTCTCTTTCAGATTTCAGAATGCGTGAACATTCTGTCCCTGTGCCATGTGAAACATCAGGTTGATCGCTAGATGGCACCACAACCTATGGTGGCCTGCATTTTCATTACTTATTTCTTGCTTTATAGGCAAGATGGAATTGCTGTCACATTCAGGGAGGCCAGCAATAGGTAGGAGCAGAGTCTGCTTCATGTTGCTGGAAGGACTCTGTGTGGAAGCGTTTGGTTTTGCTTGGTTTAATTGGCAGCTAGTCTGGGAAGGAAGGGACAGGTTAAGAGTGGTGGGTTCATCAAATGAGGCAGCATTGCATTGAGGGCACTCTTTGTCGATTATGATGAGATCAAAGACCACTTTCAGAGTTGGTTGCATTATCGACAACTACATGAAACATATAAAGAAGACTGTAAGAAAGGATTTAGTTATACTAGATCTAGGTTTCAAACGGAAGTGATTGAAGGGAAAGTGAAACTACTGAAGGCCGCATATAGCATACTATTAGAATGGGAGACGAAAGATGAAGAGGTAAAATCAGTTATGATTAAATGGGCACAAGATGTAGGTCACAACATCATGATGGAGGATTGGGTTAAATTATGGAAAACTGACTTAAAATTTACAGATTGTTCCCTATTGAAGGAGAATTACATGAAGATGATGTACAGATGGTACACAACACCAGTGCAGTTAGGGAAAATGTACAAAACTAGTTCAAATATATGTTGGAAGTGTAAGGAAAAGGAGGGAACATTTTATCATATGTGGTGGTGTCAGGGGTTCAGAAGGAGAGACACAGGAGGGGGAGCAAATGGAGAGTGAGGAGGAGGAGTACGAGGGGGGCGCAGGCAGTGACAGTGGCCAGAGTTATTCCACAAGCCTCTCTAGCGAATCGGAGGACTCACAGAAGGGAGCGCCGGTGGCCAGAGCAAAGGGGGGTCCAGGGGGGAAGCCCCAGGAGGAAGGGGCCAGCGGGGAGTCCCTGAGCAGCAGCTGGAGATCAGGACCAGCGTCTCCACCAGAGCGCAGTGGGGAGGGGGAGTCCCAGGAGTCGGGACCAGTGTCCTCTCCACCAGAGGGAGGAGAGGAGTCAGGTTTGGCAACACCCACATCAGGAAGCGGGGAAACGGTCAGAAGGAAAGTCACCGGCTGGGCGCGCGCGCCAAGTTCAAATGTACAGGAGCGCGGCACAGCGGGGAGCCCAGGAAGGGAGCCAGGTCCTAAAGCCCGCCGGAGGGAGGGGCAAGACTCAGGAGGCTCAGCGTCAGAGGAGTCCAGGAAGGAGGGAACCCCAGAGGGCAGAAGGACCCAGCGCAGGAAAGAGCAGCGCAAGAGGTGGAGCCGGGCTAGAATCTTAAACTGGTGTGGGTGGAGCAGTGAGTCAGAGGGGACTTAGCCGGTCTAGCGTCAAGACGTGGTTCTGCGCGCCCAGAGCTTGGAAATGGAAACTAAACTTTAATAAAGACTTTTGTATATAACATCCACTGGGCGTTGGTCCTCTGTGAGCTGGGACCTAGCGGCAGTCCTGACAGTAAGTCCCCTCTCCTCTTGTCCACCAATTCTACAACCTCGTGGAGTGTGGGAAAGCAGCGAGGGGTGAAGATTGGTGCTTCGCGAGCTCACGAAAACCAGGGAAATGACTACCGAAGAGAAGATAGCGAGTCTGCAAAACGCAGTGACGCAGCTGACTGCAGAAATTGCGGCGTCCAGAAAAAAGGAGCAGGAAGCAGCTGTTACCTGCCAGGATCTGCGAACCAGGTTAGAAGTGCTAACTACACAGAGGCTACCGGCCGCCAGACCAGAAGGGATTGGGCTGGGGAACAGAGGAGGGAGCCTTGTGTCTCACTTCAATGGGGACCTGCAGGAGTATCCTAACTTCAGAGCAGATGTACTATATGCACTGCAGCTACTTGACAAGGACTTTAAAAATGAGGAAGAAAGAGTGGGATTTATTGTTTCGCATTTACGGGGAGAGGCGAAAACGTGGCTGCGCAATCTCTGGAGAGATAAGGATCCAGCCCTACAAGATGCGGGTGCCTTCCTTAAAGTGAAGGATGCGTGTTTTTTGTCTGAGATTGATGTGGATATCGCTAGGAAACAGATTCACGGACTAAGACAAGGTAGAGCCACTGTAAGGCAATATCACTCCCGTTTTTTTGCATTGGTGAACGCACTGGGGTGGGAGAGAGATTTGCCTGCCGTCAGAGATCTGTTCTGGGAGGGGCTGAACGGAGCTGTGAAAGACGAAATTGCAAGGGGGGAGAGACCCCAAACCACCAAGGACATTGTGGAGAGGGCACTCACCATTGGGGTTAGGCTGGAAGGACGCTCTTGGGACAAAGAGGAGGGGCATTGGGGCCGCACACCAACGAAAGCACCACCCCCCTTTCCCAAGGAAGCGGCGTGCGCTCGATCCATGCCTCCGCTGGGAGGAGGAGAGGAGCCGATGGAGATAGGTGGTGCTAAGGCTCAGTCCACAGCCGGAGCCCTAACGCCGGGAGCAGTCAAAATGAAGCCTCCTAGAGGGACCAGGAAGTGCTACATCTGCGACAGTGCTCAGCACATGGCGAAAGAGTGTCCCCAGCGGTTTCACAAGCACACTGCAGCCGCAGCGACAGTAACAGAAGCAGTTCAGCAGAGTGAATCACAGCAGGAAAACTCCACTGTCTGGCTGGAAATGGAGTCACTGGGGGCCAGCCAGACAAGTCAGTGAAGCAATCCCCAGTAAGGTTACAGCCCACAGACCCCCTCCCACCCAAACCAGTAGTGCAGCTCACTGCATCCCTTCAACTTCCCAATGGGCTCACTGTAGAGATCCCCATTACGATTGACTCTGGGAGCAATGCAGATTTTATAGGCATGGACTTCATCCAGCAACATGGCATAGCCCTTCTGCCAGCGACGGTACCTCTGAACGTCGTCACGGTGGACGGCAGGGAGCTACTGGGAGGGCAAGTGCTGCAGCAGACGCCGCCAATGGTGATGCGCATTGGTAATCACCGCGAAGTCATCAGCTTCAACGTCACCCGCCTGTCAGACACGCCCATTGTGTTGGGCATGAGTTGGCTGGACAGGCACAGCCCGGCATTGGCATGGTACCAGCGTCAACTGACCTTCTGCTCCTCCTACTGCGCAGAACACTGCATCCTCGTTAACCAAGAAGATGAGGGGCACAAAGACGGACCACAGCTGCACTTAGGCATGTTGCAAGCGGTACCCAACAAGTACAAAGAGTTTTTGGAGGTCTTCTGCGAGAAGGAAGCGGACAAGCTGCCTCCCCACAGACCCTATGACTGCAAGATTGACCTCCTGCCGGGGGCGACGCTCCCGACGGGGAAGCTGTATTCCATGTCTGAGGATGAATTGCAGGAGCTCAGGGAGTTCATAGATCACAACTTGAAGCGGGGATTCATCCGAGAGTCCAAGGCGGTGGGGGGCAGCCCTGTATTCTTTGTAAAGAAGCGGGACACGCCCCAAAAGAGGCTTGTAGTTGATTACCGCGTCTTAAATGCGAAAACTAAGCCCTCAGCCTTCCCTATGCCCAAGATCGATGACCTGCTGGCGACGGTGAGGAAGGGTCGCATCTTTACCAAGTTGGATCTGCGCGGAGCGTACAATCTCATTCGCGTGAGGGAAGGTGACGAGTGGAAAACGGCCATGTTTATGCCGTTGGGCACCTATGAATATAGAGTTATGCCTTTTGGATTACAAAATGGCTCCCACTGTTTTCAAGCATTCATGCATCATGTCTTGGCGGGTCTTCTCTACAAGAAGTGCGTCTGCTTCCTGGACGACATCCTCATCTTCTCGGAGTCGCCGGAGGCTCACAAGAGAGATGTCAGGGAAGTCCTGCAGCGGCTGCGGGAGCACCGGCTTTACGCCAAGCTGGAGAAGTGCCAGTTCGACAAGACGGAGGTGGACTTCCTGGGCTACAAACTGTCCGACAAGGGACTCGCCATGGACAGTACCAAGGTACGGGCAGTGCTGGACTGGAAGAGCCCACGCAATCGAAAGGAAGTCCAGAGGTTTGTCGGCTTTGCCAACTTTTATCACAAGTTCATCAAGGGTTTCGCCATGCAGACAGCGGCCATCACTGACACCCTCAGTTCCAAGAAGAAGAAGTTCATCTGGACGGAGCAGGCAGAGCAGTCCTTTCAGAAGCTCAAGCACCTCTTTGCGTCCGAGGAACACCTGCTACACGTGAACCCCAGCAGGCCCATGAGAGTGGAGACGGACGCGTCAGACAGGGCCGTGGGGGCCGTCCTGTTGCAGCAAACCCACCAGGGGGACTGGAGGCCGTGCGCTTTCTACTCCAGGAAACTCAGCAAGTCGGAGCAGAACTACACCATCTGGGACAGGGAGTTACTGGCCATACATGCAGCCTTCAAGGCGTGGCGGCATTTCCTCGTCGGGGCCAAACACACGGTGCAGGTCCGTACAGACCATAAGAACTTGGAGGTACTGGCGCACGGCAAGGTTCCTGAACCAGAGACACATCCGCTGGGCGGAGTTCTTTGCAGATTTCGACTTCAGAATAGAATACATCCCTGGAAACAACAACATCATGGCGGACGCGCTGTCCAGGAAACCGCAGTATCTCGAAGAAGAGGTGCCGGCGCCGGCCAAGCATATTTTCGCACCCAAGGCGTGGGCATGCGCGTCAGCCACGGTGGACGGGCATGCGCGTCAGCACGGTGCGTCGCGCGCTGCAGACAGACTCCTTCGCGCGAGCCAAGATGGAGGAGGTGCGTAGCGGAACGGCGAGGGACGACGACTTCCAAATACGCGACAGCCTGCTCATCCGCAAAGGAGCCCTCTACGTGCCGGGAGACAACCTCCGCGCGAGGGTCCTGCAACAGCTGTACGACGCGCCCAGCGCGGGACACTTCGGCAAGGAGAAGACGGTGGACCTAGTGGCCAGAGACTTTTGGTGGCCCAAGATGAGGGGGGATGTCGCGGAATACGTCAGGAGGTGCGACACCTGCCAAAGGGCCAAACCAGTACACCAGCCGCCGGCGGGCCTCTTGGAACCGCTACAGACACCGTTCGAGCCGTGGGAGAGGGTGGCCCTGGACTTTGTCACGGATCTGCCCAGCTCGAGAGGCAAGACGGCAGTACTCGTGGTAGTAGACTTGTTCACCAAGATGGCCCACTTCATTCCTTGCGCGAAGATGGCCACAGCCGAGCAGACCGCCAAGCTGTTTATAGACCACGTGTTCAAGGTGCACGGCCTACCACGGTCCATCCTGTCCGACAGGGGGCGCCAGTTCATATCCAACTTCTGGCAAAAGCTGATGGGTTTCCTGAACGTCAAGGTCAGCCTGGCGTCGGCACGACACCCGCAGACTAACGGACAGGCGGAGAGAGTCAACGCCATCATGCAGCAGTACCTGAGATACTACGTGAACCAGCAGCCCTCGACCTGGGTGGACTACCTACCGCTAGCCGAGTTCGCCTACAACAACACGAAACACGTGTCCACGGGGGTGACACCGTTTTTCGCCAACAATGGGCGGCATCCCAGAACCTTCCCGGGTTTGGAGAAAGTGAGGGTGGGGGAGACGCAGGGAGCAGAGGCAGTGGCAGCGGAGTTGCAGGAGATCCACGAGCAGCTCCGGAGGCAGTTAGAGATGGCGAAACAGGCTTACAAAGTGCAGGCAGACCGACACAGGAGGGTTGGGGAAGATATCCGGGTAGGAGACTGGGTCTGGTTAGCAGCCCAGGCAGTTCCGGCCAGATCGTTGGCCAAGAAGAAGCTCGGGCACAAGCAGTTAGGGCCTTACCAAGTAGAGGCACAGATCAACCCAGTGGCCTTCCGTTTAACACTCCCAGAGGGGTCCAGAATGCACCCGGTCTTTCATAGATCAGTGCTCACACCCTACAAAGAGCCCCACAGGTTTCAGGCACCAGGGACAGCGCCAGACCCGCTCAGGGAAGCGCCCAAAAAGGGGGGGTCGCCGAGGAGGGGGCCACTCAACGAAGCCACTGAGATTTTAGACTCAAGGTGGGGGGAGGACGGGATTGAATATCTTCTCGCCACAGAGGACACCCCGGCCAGCGCCAACAGGTGGGTGCCGGATTAAGCATTGGAGGAGCAGTTGCTCAAGGAAGAATTCCATACACTTTTCCCGCACAAGCCTATGCCAGCGGGCTTTTTCGATGATTGTCTGTTCACACCCACACTCTCGGCCAGCACTTTCCGGGGTTTCTCGTCAGCGGAGGACTCGGCTCCGGGAGGCAGCTCCCCAGAGGGATCGCTCTCAGGTTTTGGCACGGGGGGGATCTTATTGGTGGGAGGACCAACCCGAAGTGGGAGGGCGCAGAGACGTGCCGGAGGGACCCTGCGAAGTGGCGGCACCTCAGGCGACAGGGGGAGAAGGGGTTGTGAGTGATTTGGGGGCGGCCTCAGATTTCGAACACACCGCCCAGGAGATGGAAGCGAAGGGAATCGCAGTCGACGAGCCCATGGAGGACTTTCCGGACTTCTCACGATGGCTGCACGCCTCGGGGGACGAACTGTATCCTGAACTCACCCCGACAACTCTAGAGCACCCGGAACCCGCACCTGAAGAGGGGGAGGGGGGAAGGGGGGGCTTCGAGGGGGGGATGGATGTCAGGGGTTCAGAAGGAGAGACACAGGAGGGGGAGCAAATGGAGAGTGAGGAGGAGGAGTACGAGGGGGGCGCAGGCAGTGACAGTGGCCAGAGTTATTCCACAAGCCTCTCTAGCGAATCGGAGGACTCACAGAAGGGAGCGCCGGTGGCCAGAGCAAAGGGGGGTCCAGGGGGGAAGCCCCAGGAGGAAGGGGCCAGCGGGGACTCCCTGAGCAGCAGCTGGAGATCAGGACCAGCGTCTCCACCAGAGCGCAGTGGGGAGGGGGAGTCCCAGGAGTCGGGACCAGTGTCCTCACCACCAGAGGGAGGAGAGGAGTCAGGTTTGGCAACACCCACATCAGGAAGCGGGGAAACGGTCAGAAGGAAAGTCACCGGCTGGGCGCGCGCGCCAAGTTCAAATGTACAGGAGCGCGGCACAGCGGGGAGCCCAGGAAGGGAGCCAGGTCCTAAAGCCCGCCGGAGGGAGGGGCAAGACTCAGGAGGCTCAGCGTCAGAGGAGTCCAGGAAGGAGGGAACCCCAGAGGGCAGAAGGACCCAGCGCAGGAAAGAGCAGCGCAAGAGGTGGAGCCGGGCTAGAATCTTAAACTGGTGTGGGTGGAGCAGTGAGTCAGAGGGGACTTAGCCGGTCTAGCGTCAAGACGTGGGTCTGCGCGCCCAGAGCTTGGAAATGGAAACTAAACTTCAATAAATACTTTTGTATATAACATCCACTGGGCGTTGGTCCTCTGTGAGCTGGGACCTAGCGGCAGTCCTGACAGGTGGGGTTGTAAAGTAATTAAAAAAAATTGGGAAATGATATACAATGAACTGAAGAAAATGTTCCATTTAACATTTGTTAAAAAACCCGAGGCATTTTTGTTGGGGGTCATAGGGAAAGACCTGCCAAAAAAGTTGAAAAACATCTTCATGTATGCGACAACGGCTGCGAGAGTTCTGATAGCACAAGGATGGAAGACTGAAGAAATCCCAACTAAAGAATCATGGCAAGAAAAATTGATGGATTATGCAGAACTGGCAAAATTGACTCATAAGCTACGGGACAAGGATAACTGTGACTTTAAGGATGAATGGGAACCTTTCACAAAGTATTTGAAGACACAACAAAGTGAACGGGACTCCTTGGCAGGTTTTGAATAAACATCCACATCTTTATTTTTTTTACTGATAATAATTATCTAAACAGTTGGAGGATCTATACAACTCTGTAACATGCAGAAAATAGCATTATTGGAGAAACCAAAGACTGGAATGGAGGGAAGTCAGGGGGTGGGGTGGGGTGGGGGGAGGGGTTTTGGGGGGAGGGGAGGAAAAATGGGGAGGGAATAAGGATATGTATTTGGAAAATATGTTTTGTTATAACTTTGAATAATTTTTTTTTTTTTTTAAAGGGCAGTCTGTCGCCCTGCTTGGCTTTGCAGGGGTTTTTTGGAGCTTCCCTTTCATCTGGCATGCACATTGGGTTGAATGCTGAGCCCGCAGAGCCACAGGGAATAATAATAATAATAATAATAATAATAATAATAATAATAATAATAATTAATAAGAAATTTATTTATACCCTTCCCACCTGGCTGGGTTTTCCCAGCCACTCTGGGCGGCTTACAACAAAAGATTAAAAATACATTAAAACATCAGTCATTAAAAACTTCCCTCAACAGGGCTGCCTTCAGATGTCTTCTAAAAGTCTGGTAGTTGTTTATTCCCTTGACATCTGAAGGGAGGGTGTAACACAGGGCAGGTGCCACTATCGAGAAGGTCCTCTGCCTGGTTCCCTGTAACCTCACTTCTCGCAATGAGGGAACCATCAGAAGGCCCTCAGAACTGGACCTCAGTGTCCGGGCTGAATGATGAGAGACCTTCCCCTCAGGTATACTGGACCAAGGCTATATAAAGCTGTAAAGGTCAACACCAACACTTTGAACTGTGCCTGGAAACATACTGGGAGCCAATGTAGGTCTTTCAGGACCAATGCTATATGGTCTCGGCAGCTTACTTGGTCTTGCAAATCCTCAAAGTTGTGACATTTCAATAAATAAAGCCTTCCTCCAAAGTTTGCTTCCTGAGCCTTTTTGTAGCATCTGACACTCGAGTGCAGATTGATTTGATAGAATCACCTTTATATGCAAGCCAAACTGAATTCACTCCTGAAACATTACCCTATTTGGACAACTTCAGAAATTTAATGGCACGTGAATTTCTGATGGTCTACAATAGGCTCGAACCATTCACAAATACACTTCTCACAATGGTAACCATTGCAGAGTTCTTGTACAATAGGTTGTGCATATTCTAAGCACAATTGAACTGGGACAAGGTACTTGGGAAGAAATATCTCTCCCACACTTTTTCCACAGCTCAAGGGCACAGAATATTATGGTTATGAATCAGCCGAAGATCAGAGATGCTTTATTTAATCCTTTAGCTTCTAGTCAGTTAATTGATTCATTAAACTATTAAAGGCAGCTGTGTTTTCATATTGCTAAACCTCAATCTGGAAATCTTCTTCATTGTGATACAAGAGGAATAAAGCTTACCTGAGCTGGCAGGTGGCAAAGGATCTAAAGCAACTGCAGACTGACTGACTGACTGATTATATACTGATTAAATAGATCTAAGTGGTGTACAGAAAACTGAAGAAACAACAGACTACTTAAACAAAATATTACAATAACACAGTTTCATAGAAAAATAACACACTAATACAAAGTTATTGATATGTACAAATCAGTTCATTTTCCTTCTGACACATCCTCCCTCTCAGCTTCCAGGTTCTCACCCAGGGCTCAAACAAACTCTCATCTCATCCACAAAAGTCACACAGTGAGAAGAGGGTATAAATAAATTAATTATTAATTATTATTATTATTATTATTATTATTATTATTATTATTATTATTCCCTGTGGCTCTGCGGGCTCAGCATTCAACCCAATGTGCATGCCAGATGAAAGGGAAGCTCCAAAAAACCCCTGCAAAGCCAAGCAGGGCGACAGACTGCCCTTTAAAAAAAAAAAAAATTATTCAAAGTTATAACAAAACATATTTTCCAAATACATATCCTTATTCCCTCGCCATTTTTCCTCCCCCTCCCCCCCAAAACCCCTCCCCCCACCCCACCCCACCCCCTGACTTCCCTCCATTCCAGTCTTTGGTTTCTCCAATAATGCTATTTTCTGCATGTTACAGAGTTGTATAGATCCTCCAACTGTTTAGATAATTATTATCAGTAAAAAAAATAAAGATGTGGATGTTTATTCAAAACCTGCCAAGGAGTCCCGTTCACGTTGTTGTGTCTTCAAATACTTTGTGAAAGGTTCCCATTCATCCTTAAAGTCACAGTTATCCTTGTCCCGTAGCTTATGAGTCAATTTTGCCAGTTCTGCATAATCCATCAATTTTTCTTGCCATGATTCTTTAGTTGGGATTTCTTCAGTCTTCCATCCTTGTGCTATCAGAACTCTCGCAACCATTGTCGCATACATGAAGATGTTTTTCAACTTTTTTGGCAGGTCTTTCCCTATGACCCCCAACAAAAATGCCTCGGGTTTTTTAACAAATGTTAAATGGAACATTTTCTTCAGTTCATTGTATATCATTTCCCAATTTTTTTTAATTACTTTACAACCCCACCTGTCAGGACTGCCGCTAGGTCCCAGCTCACAGAGGACCAACGCCCAGTGGACGTTATATACAAAAGTATTTATTGAAGTTTAGTTTCCATTTCCAAGCTCTGGGCGCGCAGACCCACGTCTTGACGCTAGACCGGCTAAGTCCCCTCTGACTCACTGCTCCACCCACACCAGTTTAAGATTCTAGCCCGGCTCCACCTCTTGCGCTGCTCTTTCCTGCGCTGGGTCCTTCTGCCTTCTGGGGTTCCCTCCTTCCTGGACTCCTCTGACGCGGAGCCTCCTGAGTCTTGCCCCTCCCTCCGGCGGGCTTTAGGACCTGGCTCCCTTCCCGGGCTCCCCGCTGTGCCGCGCTCCTGTACATTTGAACTTGGCGTGCGCGCCCAGCCGGTGACTTTCCTTCTGACCGTTTCCCCGCTTCCTGATGTGGGTGTTGCCAAACCTGACTCCTCTCCTCCCTCTGGTGGTGAGGACACTGGTCCCGACTCCTGGGACTCCCCCTCCCCACTGCGCTCTGGTGGAGACGCTGGTCCTGATCTCCAGCTGCTGCTCAGGGACTCCCCGCTGGCCCCTTCCTCCTGGGGCTTCCCCCCTGGACCCCCCTTTGCTCTGGCCACCGGCGCTCCCTTCTGTGAGTCCTCCGATTCGCTAGAGAGGCTTGTGGAATAACTCTGGCCACTGTCACTGCCTGTGCCCCCCTCGTACTCCTCCTCCTCACTCTCCATTTGCTCCCCCTCCTGTGTCTCTCCTTCTGAACCCCTGACACCACCACATATGATAAAATGTTCCCTCCTTTTCCTTACACTTCCAACATATATTTGAACTAGTTTTGTACATTTTCCCTAACTGCACTGGTGTTGTGTACCATCTGTACATCATCTTCATGTAATTCTCCTTCAATAGGGAACAATCTGTAAATTTTAAGTCAGTTTTCCATAATTTAACCCAATCCTCCATCATGATGTTGTGACCTACATCTTGTGCCCATTTAATCATAACTGATTTTACCTCTTCATCTTTCGTCTCCCATTCTAATAGTATGCTATATGCGGCCTTCAGTAGTTTCACTTTGCCTTCAATCACTTCCGTTTGAAACCTAGATCTAGTATAACTAAATCCTTTCTTACAGTCTTCTTTATATGTTTCATGTAGTTGTCGATAATGCAACCAACTCTGAAAGTGGTCTTTGATCTCATCATAATCGACAAAGAGTGCCCTCAATGCAATGCTGCCTCATTTGATGAACCCACCACTCTTAACCTGTCCCTTCCTTCCCAGACTAGCTGCCAATTAAACCAAGCAAAACCAAACGCTTCCACACAGAGTCCTTCCAGCAACATGAAGCAGACTCTGCTCCTACCTATTGCTGGCCTCCCTGAATGTGACAGCAATTCCATCTTGCCTATAAAGCAAGAAATAAGTAATGAAAATGCAGGCCACCATAGGTTGTGGTGCCATCTAGCGATCAACCTGATGTTTCACATGGCACAGGGACAGAATGTTCACGCATTCTGAAATCTGAAAGAGAAGATGTTTCAGGGCATCTGGGAATTCCAACCTCTCTCTATTAAAAGGGAAGATCTGATCCTGATTTTTGCTGCTGGTGGTCTTCTTTTGCTAGCATATTGGGATTTGGAAAAAAATAATAATACATACAAGTCCCCTGCTTGTTAGCCGCCCTGAGCCCAACCTTGGCTGGGGAGGGGAGGGTATAAATAAAAAATATTTATTATTATTATTATTAAACAAAAACCCCTGACACTTTCCTTTGTTTAGTATTTAGCTTAGCATAGTAAAATTGCTCCCATGCCCACACACACAAAAAAAGGTGTTATGCATTTTAGGGGTCTCGATTAGTGCTGGAAATTGAAATGTGGGGTGGTGGTGTTGAAGTGTGGGAGGAACACAACAGAAACTCACAGAGAACAGGTTCCATGCTGAAGCTAAGCTTTAATGAAAGGAGGCGGTGCCTTGCCTGGGCTCTCCTTTTAATAGCAACAATATTTAGAGCGGCCGCTTCCTAGCCCTCCACCAAGAGAGGACCCTCCACCACAGGCAGTGTATCCTCCCACTCGAAGTGGCTCACAGCTGGTGGCAAGGACTGCTCCTGGGATGATCACACTACTGGGAGGTGGCTGGATGAGTACTTCACATGGTGGCAGCTGATTGACGCAGCCAACGTTGCCCCCAGAGGTCAGGCCAAGGCTACTCGATGACACTCCTCCACCATAGGACGCCAAGCCCCCTGAGATGCCACCACCGCAAGGGGAGCACAGTGAGCCCAGACTCCCGACCGGGTAGCTGACGCAGGATGGGGCGCAGCAGGGCTGGCAGGATGAGACGAAGCCACAAGACATTGTGGAGGGATGGAGCTGGGTCTGAAAGGATAGGTTGAGGTTTTGAGGATAGGTAAAACATCCACCCTCTTCATTCATGATTCATTCATTCAGTTTTGAGAAATTGTATCAGCAGCAGCACCTGCTTTGTAAACCTCTTTCAGTTCCCCCCCCCAACCCTCTTACAATCAACAGTTTATCATTTATTTTAAGAAAAACCAATAAATAATGATCACCAACACCAGCAGGGTCTGGGAGATATATAGTGCAAAGATGAAAATATTAAGACATATAAATAAAAGGGGTAGACGTAGGCCAGAATGAATATAAGGTTAAAGCCTTTGCCGATGATCTGGTTTAAATGGTGGAAGAACCTTTGGAGAGCACCAAAAATATTCTTATAGAGGTGGAAAGATTTGGTCAAGTGGCAGGTTTTAAATTAAATAATAAGCAATTCAATTAAAAACCTATCATCAATGAATCCAAACCAGCAATACTGGAACAGTGGCGCCCTTCTTAGTTGTGGTGTCACTGGGGTGGCAAATGAAGTGACCTTGAGGGGCAGCTTCCATTTCTGGAATGCCAGCCCCACTGAGCTCTGCTTGCCTGCCTTATTAACTTTGAGGAAGGATGTAAAACCATTCCTGTCTGCCCAGGCATTTGGTGTCTGAGAAAT
This sequence comes from Podarcis gaigeae, assembly GCF_964106915.1. Classification (NCBI taxonomy): domain Eukaryota; kingdom Metazoa; phylum Chordata; class Lepidosauria; order Squamata; family Lacertidae; genus Podarcis; species Podarcis gaigeae. Next base: position 1,799,011 of record NC_139693.1, read on the forward strand.
CTGTTCCAAGAAACCCTGAAATTATTACTTAGGTGCATGTGATTTTTTATTTTATTTTTTAGACTTTAGCTACGTTTCTGGGTCTTCTCTCTTTTCACCATTAGCCCTCCCTCACAACTACTGCTGCCAATGTGCAATATTGGGATGATGACACTCACCTAACTTACATGGTTGTTGGAAGCACCTAACTCTGAGAAACATAGAAAGAATGAGCAGATCACGTGCCTTTCTACCTCATTTCCCCTGGTTTACTCCTTGGTCTCTCAAGGTAAGTCAGGAAAAGAGCCCTGTTCAAAGCCCTGAAGAGGAAGCAGCTCCTGAAGAACCAAAGATGTTCCCTAGCCATGGCGTAGACAATTGTGAACTTGACCCCATGGAAAATGCATCTTCCTCAAAATCTAACTCTCTAAAGTTGAGTGCAAGATGCTAAACATGATCAGAAAGCAGAAGCAGTTCTAGGTTCAAAGAAGGAGATGGAGAGCATGCAGTTCATATGGAAGAGGCAATAAAAGATGTGAAATTCTCTCACTTACCAAGTTCTCAGTGAAATATTCAGGTGGAGCTGAGAGGAGCTGATGGAAGAATCGCGACTCAAAGGTCCTTTTATACGGTGCAAGGAGAGTAAGTCCCTCCCTTGAAGCCTAAAACGTCTACAGGTGTTCTGCCTAACAAAGTGCCTACTAATTAATCCAACCTGTTTTTATGTAGCCTTTCCTTACCTGACCTGTGTTTATTATTTTCAAATTGTACACTGCCAAACCTCTCTCATCATCTAGCTGTTCATACCTGTGATTATTTAGTGCACTTTAAAAAATTGTTATTTTCCTCCTTTTCATAGACACAGGCTTTTTTTCCAGCTGGAATCTGCCAGAACTCAGTTCTGGCAACCCTCTGGTGGACCCCATTGCCAATATAAGGTAAACGGTAAAGGACCTTTGGATGGTTAAGTACTGTCAAAGGAGACTATGGGGTTGTGGCGCTCATCTCGCTTTCAGGCCAAGGGAGCTGGCGTTTGTCCGCAGACAGTTTTCTGGGTCATGTGGCCAGCAGGACTACTAAATCGCTACTGGCGCACGGAGGACCATGATGAGTGCCAGAGCGCACAAATTCGCCGTTTACCTTCCCGCCGGAGCGGTACCTATTTATCTACTTGCGCTAGTGTGCTTTAGAACTGCTAGGTTGGCAGGAGCTGGGACAGAGCAATGGAAGCTCACCCCGTCATGGGGATTTGAACCACCAACCTTCTGATCAGCAAGCCCAAGAGGCTCAGTGGTTTAGACCACAGTGCCACCCGTGCCCCTTGCCAACATAGGAGAACTTGGGAGGCATTTGTGGTGAGTACCAGCACCTCTTTTTCTAGGAAAATAGCACTGCATACACCTGTCAAGTCTGCAAGCCCCCTTCAACTGCATCCTCAAGATGTTTGTACACTCCATTTTCTCATTCTGGGACAGTTTCCTCTGTTTTACAGAATTCCTTTTAAACTTTCTTCAAAATTCCTACAGATGTCAACATTAAACAACGCCTTCAACATTCAATTCAAAGGACAAGCATGGTGCTGCAGGGTTCTGTCCTGGGCCCATTGTTTTTCAATGTCTTTGTAAGTGACTGGGATGATGGAATTTGCAGATGACACCAAACTGGGAGGGAAACTAATGCTGCAGAAGATGGAACTGAGATTCAAGATGACTTTAACAGGTAGGAGAACCTAGTGGATCACAAGCTTAACACCATGGGTAGGCAAACTAAGGCCTGGGGGCCACATCCGGCCCAATCACCTTCTAAATCCAGCCTGCAGATGGTCCGGGAATCAGTGTGTTTTTACATGAGTAGAATGTGTCCTTTTATTTGAAATGCATCTCTGGGTTATTTGTGGGGCCTGCCTGGTGTTTTTACATGAGCAGAATGTGTGCTTTTATTTAAAGTACTACTCTGGTTTATTTGTGAGGCACAGGAATTCGTTCATATATTTTTTTCAAAATATAATCCGGCCCCCCACAAGGTCTGAGGGACAGTGGACTGGCCCCCTGCTAAAAAAGTTTGCTGACCCCAGCACACAAATCAATGGTGTTATACATTAGCAAAAACAGCTATTGCTATCAACAGAAGTATAGTGACCAGATCAAGGGAAATAATAGTCCCAGTCTATTCTGGTCTTGGTTAGACCCCACCTGGAATACTGTGTCCCACAGAATACTGGGTGCCACAATTTAAGAAGGATATTGACAAGCTGGGAGGTGTGCAGAGGAGGGCGACCAAGATGGTCAAGGTCTGGAAACTAAGCCTTATGAGGAATGTTTTGAGGGAGTTGAGTATGTTTATCCTGGAAAAAAGACTAAGAGTAGATATGGTAAAGGTAAAGGGACCCATGACCATTAGGTCCAGTCATCACCGACTCTGAGGTCGTGGTGCTCATCTCACTTTATTGGCCGAGGGAGCCGGCATACAGCTTCCTTCTGATCGGCAAGTCCTAGGCTCTGTGGTTTAGCCCACAGCGCCACCTGCGTCCCTAATAGATATGGTAGCCATCTTCCAATATCTCGAGGGCTGTCACATGGAAGGTGGAGCAAGCTTGTCTTCTCCTGTTCCAGAGGGTAGGGCTTGAACCAATGGCTTCAAGTTACAAGAAAGGAGATTCCAACCGAACATCAGGAAGAGCTTTCTTTATTGAAGATTTTCTTGGAAGAACTTTCTGATGGAAAGAGCTGTTCAACTGTGGAACAGTCTCCTTCGGGAGGCTGTAGTCTCCTCTTCCTTGGAGGTTTTTAAGCAGAGCTTAAAAGCATTGTTATAGGTGCTTCAGCTGAGATTCCTGCATCACAAGGGATTGGACCACACGACCTTTGGACCTTCCAATTCTAGGATTCTTCGATTCTAGGATTTATGGTCATGGAAGCTTGCAGCAACTTTTGAAAAGAAAAAGAAAATAACAGGGGAAGAGAGATTCTGCCAAACTTTAGATTCATTCTCTAAATCAACGATGATGAAGGCCTGGAGCATGAATGAAGCTTCTTTAGCACTTCCCCTCTCTTTGATTTGGTGAAGCCATAGAATTAAATCTAAATACTCAGGCATGAGCCATCTGAGTTGCTAAAATGTCCAGTCACTAGTATTTGCTTTCTACAATATTAGAGGGTTGGAGTGTTCAATTTTGGGATGAGCTGCTCAGATCTTTATGGCTCCTATTAGATCCTGGCTCCCATGGGAGTCATTAAAGCTGAAGTTATTAAATGAAAAACAGCAGGTGTTCTTACTCGGACAGCCTCAGGCAGCACCTTTTGGTATAAACACCACAACACACTTCCAAATAATAGTCAGGTTGGGTGCTAATTTGTGTCAAACCAACACTACCACTTTGTGATTTAAGAATATGTTTGTGTAAGGTTTTGATGAGGAATGGGTGGTCTTTCACAAGCCATTTACAGATCTCCTAGCATATGCATCACAGTGGCAGCTTGGTTCTAAACTTAATCCATTCCGGAAGTCCGTCCCAAAACCAAAGCGTTTCAAAACCAAGGTGAGCTTTCCCATAGAAAGTAATTCAAAATGGATTAATGTGTTCCAGACTTTTAAAACAGCAATACAACAAGAATTTTACTATCTAACAAGACTACTGATCCATAAAATGAAAGCAATAATCAATGTAAAAAAAATAGGTAAAGAGACCCCCGACCATTAGGTCCAGTCGCAGACGACTCTGGGCTCGCGGTGCTCATCTCACTTTACTGGCTGAGGGAGCCGGAGTTTGTCCGCAGACAGTTTTTCCGGGTCATGTGGCCAGCATGACTAAGCCATTTCTGGCAAGCCATAGCAGCGCACGGAAATGCCGTTTACCTTCCCGCCGGAGCAGTACCTATTTATCTACTTGCACTTGACGTGCTTTCAAACTGCTAGGTTGGCAGGAGCAGGGGCCAAGCAACGGGAGCTCACCCTGTCACGGGGGTTCGAACCACCGACCTTCTGATTGGCAAGCCCTAGGCTTTGTGGTTTAGACTACAGTGCCACCCGCGTCCCTTAATAATCAATGTACTGTACTATAAAATAAATAAGACAGTATTGTAGATGATAAAAATTAAAATTACTTTTTTCTTACCTGCACGGAAGATACCCATTGTTTGGATGGGGGGTATCCATTTCTGCAGTCACACAATCAATCAATCTATCAGTAGCTGAACTGGGTTCCACACAGTCACAAAAACAAATTAACCAAAAAAGCCTCAAAAACAAAAATACAAAATAAATAGCAAAAGCATCAGCACCAAACCTAATCCGTTCCAGAAGTCCGTTTGACTTCTGAAATGTTGAAAAACCAAGGCTCAGCTTCTGATTGGTGCAGAAACAATAGCTGACAACAGCACCAGATGTTTGAAATACGTTCAAAAACCAGAACAATTCATTCCAGGTTTTCCGCGTTTGAGAACCAAGGCATTTGAGAACCAAGGTACCACTGTATTTTGCCCTTGTGAGGTTCACCAACTTTTTAGATTGGGGGTAAATTTGCAAACTGGGGAAACCATCATGGGCATCACAAACACTGCAACCGCACGTGCATCACAACTTACTCTATTGCTTAAAGTTGTGGGTCTGTCACCACTTCCATTTGTTCAGTGCTTTCTTACAATTTACATCAGATCAGTAATACTTGTCCAAAATTCTTTTCATTCATATCGTGGCACAAAAATGTGAACAATCGCTTTTTACCGCTGTATCAGAACAAACAAAAAACTGCTTAAAACTGGTTCTCTACCTCACACTAATATTTCCCAATGCTCTCTCTTTTTGCACTCATAAAGGCCTTGTGTTCAAGCGCCTATATCTGAGGAAAAGCAGTTTCCCGTTCCAGTGTCAATGTGTGTTGGCTGTGCAAACCCAATGTAAAACTTGGTAATGACTGGGGAATGTTCACCATTAAAATTGCCCCCGCTTCCATGGCTGTTAAGGAGGTTAGGGTCTTGTGCTGCCAGCACAAATCCTCTACATTAGGGACTATGTGGATAGCATTCCTTTAATGTCAGTTAAAGTAAGGCCAATTTTTCAACTTGCGCTTGTTGGACTCTCTGTTGGGGATTCTGGAGAAACAACAACATGATATTGTGTGCTTGTGCAAAGAAACACAGACCCTCCAAGTGTCTCTAATTTCCAGGGATGTCCCTGATTTAGAGAAACTGTACAGTGGTACCTCTGGAAGCGAACAGGATCCGTTCCGGAGCCCCGTTCGCATCCTGAGTAGACCATAACATGCGACTGTGCGACTGCACATGCACGGATCGCGTTTCGCTGCTTCCGCGCATATGCGTGATGTCATTTTGAGCGTCTGCGAATGCGCGAGCGGTGAAACCTGGAAGTAACGCATTCCGCTACTTCTGGGTCACCTGAAAACGCTCAACCTGAAGCATGTTTAACCCGAGGTATGACTGTACTGGCTTCTGATTTGATCCTGGAATGTCCCACTTTTACTTAGGCTGTCCCTATTTTGATAGGAGAAATGTTGAAGGGTATGAAGTTATTCCACCCTCGAGCTCTCTGAAGGCAATCATTCTTTAGTGGGAGAACTGCACCACAAAATTCAGATAAGCATACATTTCAAGGGACGCGGGTGGCACTTTGGGTTAAACCACAGAGCCTAGGACTTGCCAATCAGAAGGTCGGTGGTTTGAAACCCCGCGACGGGGTGAGCTCCCGTTGCTCAGTCCCTGCTCCTGCCAACCTAGTAGTTTGAAAGCACGTCAAAGTGCAAGTAGATAAATAGGTACCACTCTGATGGGAAGGTAAACGGCGTTTCCGTGCGCTGCTCTGGTTTCGCCAGAAGCGGCTTAGTCATGCTGGCCACATGACCTGGAAGCTGTACGTCGGCTCCCTCAGCCAATAAAGCGAGATGAGCGTCGCAACCCCAGAGTCAGCCATGACTGGACCTAATGGTCAGGGGTCCCTTTACCTTTACCTTTTATACATTTCAAAGAATGGCTAAGTTTCAATTTTCATATTGTTTTGGAAAGTGTAGATTTGATAGATTCAGTTTTAAATGCATACCAAATCAGTTTTCTCCAAACGAAGCCCCAGAAATCTCAAAGACAAGACACAGAAGCCATACTGTTGACCTTGTTGCCCAAATGGTCCTGAAAATAGCTATTGTGACCTACCTTTAAAATTAATGGTCTGCTTCCAGGAAACTAACCTGCTATGTGGTGCTTAGACTTGTAATATTCTTCAATGAAAGGAGAAATTAGGGTGGAATAAGCACACCCAAACTTCGAGGATTAAGAAGGGGCAAGTGATCAAAACCAAAACAGGGCTGTGATTGGAGCAGCTTGACTTATGAGGAATACAGTAAATGATAGTCCTTGTGACCAAAGATGCCTTCTGGCTTCTTTGAAAACTGTATAAAAGCTCTCAGCATTGCTCGACACATCCAACAGCTTCTCTCGCCTCCTCTTGACTTCTCCTCTTCATCAGCTCTCACCGGTAAGTTGGATTTAACTCAACTTTCTTTACAGCTTGTAGATTGTGAGGTGCTTTTTTTTTCAGTTGTGTTTGTAAAACAAGTTTACTTGCTCTTACACTTCTCAAAATGACCGTCATTTTATGAGGTCCCTCTACCTTCCATAAATGATCAACACCTGCAGCTTCATGGACCAATGAAGCACCAGCTCTTGGGTCCAGTTTGTGCAAGGACAATGTCTCAGCTTTTTCTGTAGATGTACAGTGGTACCTCGGGTTACATACGCTTCAGGTTACAGACTCCGCTAACCCAGAAATAGTACCACGGGTTAAGAACTTTGCTTTAGGATGAGAACAGAAATTGTGCTCCGGCGGTGCAGCGGCAGCAGGAGGCCCCATTAGCTAAAGTGGTGCTTCAGGTTAAGAACAGTTTCAGGTTAAGAATGGACCTTTGGAACGAATTAAGTCCTTAACCTGAGGTACCACTGTACTTGCCTGTCTTCCAAGGTGGGGATCTGGGACTTCATCCAACTAATCCTACTCAACATAGGCCTGTTGAAATGAATGGACTTAAGTTCAATATGGCCCTTGGTTCCAAGGGGTCAATTCTGAGTAAGTCTCACATGCATTGGCGTATTCATTTTTGTTCTTCACATCTCGTTCCAGGCTAACCTTCAACTTCTCCAACATGGTGTCCTGTTGTCGCCCATCCTGCGCCATTCCCTGTGGACCCATCTACCCAGTTAGCAGCTGCCAACCCTGCTGTTCTCCATCCTGCGTCATTCCTTGTGGACCCATCTACCCAGTTAGCAGCTGCCATCAACCCTGCCATCAACCCTGCTCCTATCCATGTGGACCCATCGCTCCGCTGTGTATCCAACCTTCCTGCCAGTCTTCCTGTTCTCCATCCTGTGTCATTCCCTGTGGCCCCATCTACCCAGTTAGCAGCTGCCATCAACCCTGCCATCAACCCTGCTCCTATCCATGTGGACCCATCGCTCCGCTGTGTATCCAACCTTCCTGCCAGTCTTCCTGTTCTCCATCCTGTGTCATTCCCTGTGGCCCCATCTACCCAGTTAGCAGCTGCCATCAACCCTGCCATCAAACCTGCTCCTATCCATGTGGACCCATCGCTCCGCTGTGTATCCAACCTTCCTGCCAGTCTTCCTGTTCTCCATCCTGTGTCATTCCCTGTGGCCCCATCTACCCAGTTAGTAGCTGCCATTCTTCCTGCATCCCAATCAGTATCTGCAATCCCTGTGGTTCTCCTTGCTAAAGTGTCAAGGGACAACCCCCCCTGGTACACAATCCTGTTGGGAATTGGGAAAAAAAATAATGGTACGGATTCATGGCTAAGCTTATGGGTATACGGTACAGGTGCCGAAAATGCTAAGCTTTCACAGTTCTAGCTGAGGTTGGTTCTGTGCCTGCACAGCATCTTTGAGGCTCAGTCCCTGCATTGATGTTCTTTCACCCTTTATTTTCTGGAAAAACCCCTTTGCTAGCTTTAAAGTTGGCTCTCTTTAACCAGGGAAGTGTGACACATTGTGGTCGGTTTTCCCTGCCAAAGGAGTTCTGTCTGCATTCCCATTGCAAGTAGTAGATTCAGTTCACCCACTGCTCCCGTCTCTTCGTTGTTTTCTATGTGGTATCTTCTTGAAAACTGCAAATGGTCTTGGTCTGTTCACTTCATGCTTGTTTCTCAATAAAGTCTACTCTATGCAAGGAAAGATTTGTCTCCTGGTCTCTTTTAATTCCTTTGTTTAAAAACTCAGCAACAACAGAGTCTACCAAGTCTGAGAAATAGTTAATGCAGAGGTGTTACTGTACCACAGTTGCATCATCTCTGACTATTGACCATGATGTCTGGGGCTGATGGGAGATGGAGCCCAGCAATACAAGAATAGAGATAACTGCCTAATGCTGAATCAGACCTTGGTCCATGTGACCATGTGACTTGGTCCATCTGACTGCAGCTCTCCAGAAATTCAGTCTCTCCAAGCTCTGTCTGGAGACCCCAATAATTCAATGTGACATTTTCTGCATACCTGAATAATAATAATAATAATAATAATAATAATAATAATAATACCCCACGCATCTGGCTGGGTTTCCCAAGCCACTCTGGGCGGTTCCCAACAGAATTAAAAGCACAATAGGACATCAAACATTAAAAACTTCCCTAAACATGCTCTATCATTGAGCTTCCTCAAAAGGAAGCCTCCCATAGTGCTTTATTTACACTCACATATATATATATATATATATATATATATGTTTTCGTAGATTTTCACGGGTAAAATCTACGAGTGAGACCTCGTCGAAACGTCGCCTAGACACCCCAACTTTTACACGGGAAGACACCCGAGGACACCAAAACCTGCATATATATATATATATATATATATATATATGCTTTCGTAGATTTTCACGGGTACAGGAATGCAGGTTTTGGTGTCCTCGGGTGTCTTCCCGTGTAAAAGTTGGGGTGTCTAGGCGACGTTTCGACGAGGTCTCACTCGTCATCTTCAGGCTGGTGCTTTCGGCTTCTTGTTACTGGAACAGAGCGGGATCTCAATGTTTGAGTTCCTATAAATACTGTAGAGGGGGTGTGGTGTCTAGCCTCCAATGTTCTGGGCAGAGAGGAAGTTCCCAGGCTAGTGTGCCTTTTCTTCTTTTGTTCCTTAATTACTTGAGAGATACCTTGAGTGATTTCTTGAGTGATATCCTGAGTACCACTTAGGTGGGTCATTAGGTGTGGATTAGTTGCTAAAGTCTTTGTGTCTTGACCTCTTGAACTTTGTGAAGAGTTTTCCTGAGAAGATGGCTGTATTGCACTTAGTTGTGCTTTGGCTTGGCTTCGTGTATAGGGGCGAGCTGTGGTTTTGTGGCTTGTGTCAGCCAGATCTGTGTAGGGATTGCAGGGGGGTGCAGCATCCGGAGGTGCCACCATGGATTGGCTACTGGATGGTGTCAGTAATTCATCTGTGGAGAGGGTCTGGGTTTGGGTCTGGTGTGGTTGATTGGTGTTGGCGTTCTGTGTGCCTCTGGATCTGGTGTCAGTTTTTGTGGGGAGGGCTAATTTCCAGATGTCTGGCAAGCGGGATGTGTCGTCACGCTTGTTCATGTTGTGAGGGTGTTTCTCTATCTCGATGGCTTCCATGATTATTCTCTTGTGGTGATGTTCCGTGTTAAAGAGCAATTTGGAATCTGCAAAATTAATTTCGTGTCCTGTTTCTTTCATGTGTTGGAAAAGAGAGGAAGTTTTTTCTTCTTTTTTGACGGCATTCTTGTGTTCTGCGATACGTGCATTTATTCGTCTGTTTGTTTGTCCAATGTACGTGGCTGGGCAGACTTTGCAGGGTATTTCATAGATCCCTTGGTTTTCCAACTGGATTTTCTGCCCAGCCACGTACATTGGACAAACAAACAGACGAATAAATGCACGTATCGCAGAACACAAGAATGCCGTCAAAAAAGAAGAAAAAACTTCCTCTCTTTTCCAACACATGAAAGAAACAGGACACGAAATTAATTTTGCAGATTCCAAATTGCTCTTTAACACGGAACATCACCACAAGAGAATAATCATGGAAGCCATCGAGATAGAGAAACACCCTCACAACATGAACAAGCGTGACGACACATCCCGCTTGCCAGACATCTGGAAATTAGCCCTCCCCACAAAAACTGACACCAGATCCAGAGGCACACAGAACGCCAACACCAATCAACCACACCAGACCCAAACCCAGACCCTCTCCACAGATGAATTACTGACACCATCCAGTAGCCAATCCATGGTGGCACCTCCGGATGCTGCACCCCCCTGCAATCCCTACACAGATCTGGCTGACACAAGCCACAAAACCACAGCTCGCCCCTATACACGAAGCCAAGCCAAAGCACAACTAAGTGCAATACAGCCATCTTCTCAGGAAAACTCTTCACAAAGTTCAAGAGGTCAAGACACAAAGACTTTAGCAACTAATCCACACCTAATGACCCACCTAAGTGGTACTCAGGATATCACTCAAGAAATCACTCAAGGTATCTCTCAAGTAATTAAGGAACAAAAGAAGAAAAGGCACACTAGCCTGGGAACTTCCTCTCTGCCCAGAACATTGGAGGCTAGACACCACACCCCCTCTACAGTATTTATAGGAACTCAAACATTGAGATCCCGCTCTGTTCCAGTAACAAGAAGCCGAAAGCACCAGCCTGAAGATGACGAGTGAGACCTCGTCGAAACGTCGCCTAGACACCCCAACTTTTACACGGGAAGACACCCGAGGACACCAAAACCTGCATATATATATATATATATATATATATATATATATATATATATATATATATTTGCTTTCGTAAAATAATCCCAATTACATCATCAGGAATAGGTGGACTTTTCCTGCATAAATGGCACATATTTGAAAATGTCGATTTAATATTCTGTTTCCTTTGAAGGCAAGCGTGGTTTCAACCTGCCAGATTGTAGGCAGATACTTTTTCTTTCATTCCACCCACTCCAGAACTGGACCGCGAAGGCACGGTCACGTCTTTTAAAAGGAATGGAGACTGCTCATTTTCAGAATGATTGCAGGAATGGGTACAGTAAGGGAACATGCTTTGTAGGGTTGAGGTGGGGGAAAGTGTCATGGCTGGAAAACGTCATCCACCAATAACAACCCTGTTTCCCCTAAGGATTATGGTCCCCTGCATGGCTAAAATGGGAAATCTCCATACATTTCCATAGGGAATGGTATAGCTGAGGCATGTCCAACTCACAAGAGAATGTGATCTACTCCCAGTATATATATAAAAAAACCTGCCAGTGATCAACCCATTGGAGAGAGGAGGAGCGTGTGTTTTTTTAGGGGGGAGTGCCCAGAGTTGTTGAGTCATGATCCCGCGATCTACCCACGATCTACGAGGATCACCCCGGTGATTTACCTGTTGATCGCAGCCAACCGGTTGGACAGGTAGATAAATCCCTTTAATTTAATGGGATAAATCCTTCCCCCAAATCCCAGAAGTTTTGTAGGGCCAGGGGGAAATACCCCACATTGATTAAAAGTCAGACCAGTGCAATATCACCTGTGGGATTTGCAGTCTTTCTACCAGACCCTTGCTAGGCTTAAACGCTCAAAAGCAGAACTCAGCCAGAAAAGTCTCCTGGAGAGGAAGATAGATGAAGGTGCCTCAGCTAAGTGGAGGTCCCAGGTCTGGTCCATGGAAGGCCTAAGTAGGGCTGGCAGAGAACTCCACCTGGAACTCTGGAGAGCCACCACCAGTCAGCGTAGATTAGTTATTTACGTATTTATTTATCACCCACCTGTCACCATAAGGTCCCAGTGTTGGTTACATCATTAAAAGGCACCATTAGAAACAATTGTTGAATGATACTGAGCTAGAAAAACCAAGATGGACTAAGGATCTGGCTCACTATGAGGAAGCGGACAGTTTTCCTACCAACTCTTCAGTCTGTATCGATGCTGCACAGAGTACCAAGGCAAACAAAGCTGAAAATTGTGGACTCCCTCCATCTAATAGTAAACATAATAATAATAATAATAATAATAATAATAATAATAATAATACATTCTTATTTACATCCCACCCATTTGGCTGGGTTTTAGAAACATTCTAGATGATGATGATGATGATGATGATGTTGATGATGATGATGTCAGCATTGTTAACGAAGGGACGCGGGTGGTGCTGTGGTCTAAACCACAGAGCCTAGGACTTGCTGATCAGAAAGTCGGTGGATCGAATCCCCGCGATGGGGTGAGCTCCCGTTGTTCGGTCTCTGCTCCTGCCAACCTAGCAATTCGAAAGCACGTCAAAGTGCAAGTAGATCAATAGGTACCACTCTGGCGGGAAGGTAAACGGCATTTCTGTGAGCTGCTCTGGTTCGCCAGAAGAGGCTTAGTCATGCTGGCCACATGACCCGGAAAAACTGTCTGCAGACAAACACCGGCTCCCTTGGTCAACAAAGCGAGATGAGCGGCGCAACCCCAGAGTCGTCCACAACTGGACCTAACGGTCAGGGGTCCCTTTACCCTCTACCAACAAAGGCGCATACATCTGTTTGTGTATTAGATTTTGTTTAATGAATAAATAAGCTAAATATATTAATGATGTATTTAACTGCATAATTATTTACACACACAATATATATATATTGATGCTGTTTATTCAATAACACTAACCTTAATTTACAATATGGAAATTTATTTCAGTGTCAAAAGACTACTGTGTCCCACTTGGTCTGTAAAGTGCTGATTCCTGGGGGCTGAACCCCTCTGAGCCCCCCAGTATTTGTTAGTGGGGTCTGTGCCCCCTCAATGCTCATCTGGGCATGATGCCCAGATGTGTTGCTGTTGCGTATGACGCCTGGCACGATTGTTTGCAACATCTGGTCCTTGGGTAGTCACATGAGCTGGGTATGTGGTCATAGAATCATAGAATCATAGAATCATAGAATCATAGAGTTGGAAGAGACCACAAGGGCCATCGAGTCCAACCCCCTGCCAAGCAGGAAACACCATCAGAGTACTCCTGACATATGGTCATCAAGCCTCTGCTTAAAGACCTCCGAAGAAGGAGACTCCACCACACTCCTTGGCAGCAAATTCCACTGTCGAACAGCTCTCACTGTCAGGAAGTTCTTCCTAATGTTTAGGTGGAATCTTTTTTCTTGTAGTTTGGAACCATTGCTCCGTGGTGGCTCCTTCTCCCTCTGCTGCTGCTGTGGAGAGGAAGCAGCCCCTGGACCATGGCTGTGGCAGGAGAAGGAGGAGATGGAGGATCCACTGCTCATGGAAGCCAAGCTGCCACGTGACACCTGGATGTCACGTGCAACAGTGTTGCATGACATCGTGACACCATGTGTGATGCCAGGACACAACGTTCTGATGTCATGATGTCACACACAACATCAAACCCCCCCCCAGTATCTTTCCGGAGTCAGTGTGTCTGGTTAGACCTCCCTGTCCTAAGTGCTAGAGGTGGTGGTCTGGGCCACATTCCTGGATTGATGGGTGACACCTGGCTTGAGAGCAGCAGTACATGTGAAAAGGATCTAGGAGTCTTGGTTGACCACAAGCTTGACATGAGCCAACAGTGTGACGCGGCAGCTAAAAAAGCCAATGCAATTCTGGGCTGCATCAATAGGAGTATAGCATCTAGATCAAGGGAAGTAATAGTGCCACTGTATTCTGCTCTGCTCAGACCTCACCTGGAGTACTGTGTCCAGTTCTGGGCATCACAGTTCAAGAAGGACACTGACAAACTGGAACGTGTCCAGAGGAGGGCAACCAAAATGGTAAAAGGCCTGGAAACGATGCCTTATGAAGAAAGGCCAAGGGAGCTGGGCATGTTTAGCCTGGAGGTTAAGGGGTGATATGATAGCCATGTTCAAATATATAAAAGGATGTCACATAGAGGAGGGAGAAAGGTTGTTTTCTGCTGCTCCAGAGAAGCAGACACGGAGCAATGGTTCCAAACTACAATAAAGAAGATTCCACCTAAACATTAGGAAGAACTTCCTGACAGTAAGAGCTGTTCGACAGTGGAATTTGCTGCCAAGGAGTGTGGTGGAGTCTCCTTCTTTAGAGGTCTTTAAGCAGAGGCTTGACAACCATATGTCAGGAGTGCTCTGATGGTGTTTCCTGCTTGGTAGGGGGTTGGACTTGATGGCCCTTGTGGTCTCTTCCAACTCTTCTATGATTCTTTGATTCTATGATTCTATGTCAACCTCCCCAGAAGAGGCATGCTGGAGCCACAGTTGATAAGAGCTCACAAGACTATAGCAAGGGGGTGGGTGCAGTAGGTGCAGTCTGCCCCGGGTGTCTCCACTGAGGGGGGTGACAAAATGGTGGGCGGCGCCAACTGCGGGGCCTGCCGTGTGCCCAAACCATGTGTCTCTGGTGCCTACAGACTCCACACTGTCTGCCCACTGCTTCTCCTCCAACTGTAGGGCAGCTGAGGCCCCATGGCACGCCCTGTTCCTATGGGTGTGATGCGCCCCATCCCGTCCTTATGGGCACTGCCCGTCCCATTCCTATGGGTGCCATGCACCCTGTCCTGCCTCTATGGGTGGTTTGCCCTGCCCCAGGTGCCCAAGAGGCTTCCTCTGCCACTGCTACTAGTCAGGTTAAATAGAAGGAGGCAACGTTTTGTGGTTCGCCTCAGTTGCCAACATGTCTCAGGCTTTCTAAAATATTTTCTAAAATTGGGGACTGAAAACAAAATGGCAGCCAATGCAGCAGAGTAGTCAAAATGGTTCCTTTGCATACCAGTTGCTAAAGATCACAAACAGGAGAGTGATTCAGCTTCTGCTTGTGGGTTTCCCAGAGTTGTCTTGTGTGCATGAGAAGGTGGCACCACTGTGGGCTAAACCACTGAGCCTCTTGGGCTTGCTGATCAGAATGTTGGCGGTTCGAATCCCCATGATGGAGTGAACTTTGGTTTCCGTCACGGTGTCCCGTTGTACCAGAAACGGTTTAGTCCTGCTGGCCACATGACCCAGAAAACTGTCTGTGGACAAATGCCAGCTCCCTTGGCCTGAAAGCAGAGATGAGCGCTGCACCCCATAGTTGAATTTGACTTGACTTAACCATCTAGGGGTCCTTTGCCTTTACCACAATGAGACCAGAATGCTGGACTAGATCAGCTTATGGTCTGATCCTGCAGGGCTCGTCTTATGTGTCTGAGAAAAAGAAACCCCATAACGTGTTTAAGCCAGCCACTTGGGTTAGCAGATGTATGCACGTGATTAACATTTTTTTTTTTTTAGTACAGACCCTCTGTATATTTTTAGGATGTTAAGATCTGCAACACTTTTGATGCTGCCGTGACCATTGTTGAACTCATGCTATCCACCTTTTGCTGGTTTTATGTTGCATTAGCTTTATAAAGTTTAAGAACCTGATCTCAGTATTTGGTATGTTATGAGCTGCCCAGAAAACTTTCATAACTGAGTGGCACAGAAGTCTTGAGAAAGAAGGAGAAGAAGAAGGAGGAAGGGAATCAAGGTTCCATCAGGGGGAAAACCCCAATTTATTCCCAATGGCAGGATTTGGGTATTTTTGTGCAGAAAACAGAAAGTGGCATTCTTTGGTTCAGGGCAGATAAAAGACAGTGTTCCTTCATGCAGTGTGTGGTTAAACAAAGAAACCCTCTCACACAGAAGGCAGTGATGGTCACTAACTTGGATGGCTTTAAGAGAGGCTTGGGCAAATTCAAGGAATCTTGCCTGGAGGTTTCCCACTGGCTAATTTTGGCTTCTTGTTGGCTAATTAGAGAATGAGTTGCTGGACTGAATGGGCCACTGGCTCTTCTTCTGTTCTTGGATGAATTTAGAAAATAAACCCAGTAGTCAAATATTTCCATGCAATACAATAGATTTTATTGAAAGAGAAACATGGAGAAAATAGGTTGAATACACTTTCAGTTTCAACAGACCACCAAGCAGAAAAACGAACAGTTGTTTTGTTTTCAATGAATGCATCAGAAAATTGTTAAAAGAACCTATAACTAAAGATTGCTCAAAGCTAAGGAAAATGAGAATAGAATTGGGGTCCCTATCCTTAGCCACTGAAGCCAATTATGACATAGATAGTCTTTGTATGCAGTTCAAATTTCATCGTCAAATTAGTCACTGGTCTGATTTTTCTTTCAGAGGGGGGATGCACACAAATTTGCAGCTACATCTTAAGTCAAATGAATTACTGGATTTACACTATGGGTAGCCTCTGAGTAGATCCATTGGAAATAATGGTCTTAGGTTAATCATGTCTGTTAATTTCAATGGATCTACCCTGAAAATATTCTTAAAGATACCAAGGGTAGCCATTGGATGGGTGGAACAATGACATGAAAGGAACTTTGCAAGGATGAGCAATGTTTCCTATATCTAGTGTTGTGAGAATGTATCCATTGTTCTTTTGAAGGGAGGGTTGGTTTTTTTAAAAAAGTCACCTGGACTCCTGCTGAGCAGAACTCGCATCACAGCCAGAAAAGGATTTGTTTCCAGCAAGAAGCAAAATGTTAACACCAGTTATCAAAGGAGTCATAGAAATTAGAGTACACCTTAGATAGAACTGTGAAAACTCAGCACTTTTGATACCCCTTGTATCCCTTGATAGTCCCACTCAGAGTGAATTCAATGCAAATAATGGACAGGACTTGGGTCCAATATTTTCAATGAGTCTACTCTGAGTTGAACTTATTTGGATGCAACCCATACGCTTAGCCATGAATCTGTACCATAATATTCAATTTCCGGTGTAATTGTCTACGAGGGATGCTGCCCCTTGACGTTTTAACAAGGGGGACAGCAAGGGATGCAGGATTGGGCACAGGGCTGGCAGCTGCTAACTGGATAGATGGGTCCGCTTGGAATGACACAGGATGGGAGGCAGGATTGATGGCAGATGCTCACTTGATGGACAGGTCCACATGGAATGGAGCAGACTGGGACACTGCAGGGTTGGCAGCTGCTAACTGAATAGGTGGGCCCACATGGAACGGCACAGGACTGGACATGGGAAGGCTGGCAGCTGATGATCTGATGGACAGGTCCACATGGAATGGAGCAGACTGGGACACTGCAGGGTTGGCAGCTGCTAACTGAATAGGTGGGCCCACATGGAACGGCACAGGACTGGACATGGGAAGGCTGGCAGCTGATGATCTGATGGACAGGTCCACATGGAATGGAGCAGGATGGCTGGCAGCTGCTGACTGGATAGGTGGGTCCACAAGGGACAACACAGGATGGGACACTGCAAGACTTGACAACACTGGGCTGGACACACTGTGGCTGGCAGCTGCTTGCTGGATATATGGGCCCACATGGAACGGCACAGGACTGGACATGGGAAGGCTGGCAGCTGATGATCTGATGGACAGGTCCACATGGAATGGAACAGGATGGCTGGCAGCTGCTAACTGGATAGGTGGGTCCACAAGGGACAACACAGGATGGGACACTGCAAGACTTGACCCCACAGGGATGGCCACAGAGAGGAACTGTGTAGGATGGGGTGCAGCAAGACTGACCACAAGGAACAGTGCAGCATGGACCAGAATAACAGGACACCATTTTGGAGAGGATGCAGGTGAGCCTGAAAGAAGACAAGACTGAATAAAACCCAAATCTTTTTGAAACTAGAAATAAAACCATTTCAAATTTAAAACTAGAATCTAAAAGAACGCAAAATTTTCATATAGTGCGATCACATCTTACACCCGTTTAACTTGCGCGATTTCAGCCACAAGCAGTTGAAAGCAGACCGGATGAAATTGCACGAGTTCAGTGTAAGCAAGGTGGAGAGCTTAAAGCCCATTTTGGATCAGGACTGCTTGGGTAACTTGGGACAAAAAGAGATGTCAAGCTCTCTGCCTCACTTGCAGATCAAGGCCTGCTTGGCAACACAGCTAAAGGCTTGCGCTTCTCCAGATTTTGCAATGCAAAGTAATGTGGACCAAAATGCATATACTGGGATAAAAATGCACATATTTCTGAAAACAACACGCAAATGCATGACATTAAAGGATTGTTTTCATATATTGGGGAAATTTACCATATTTTTCGCCCTATAGGGCGCACCGACCCATAGGGCGCACCTAGTTTTTTGGGGGGAGGTTATTCCCAAGATTCCCCGACCCCAGCCCCCAGAACAGGCTGCTATCTGCAAGCCTTGGGAGCCCGGTGGGAACGCCCGCCGGTCTCCCCAGGCTTGCGGATATCTGCCCGAAGCCCAGGGTGTGCTCTGCTGCGCTCCCCGGGTTTCAGGCTGCAGACTGCTGTCCGCAAGCCTTGGGAGCCTGGCGGGAAGTCGCGCCGGGCTCACAAGGCTTGCGGATAGCTTCCTGAAGCCTGGAGAGTGAGAGGGGTCGGTGCGCACCGACCCCTCTCGCTCTCCAGGCTTCAGCAAAAGCCTGCATTTGCCCCATAGGATGCACGCACATTTCTCCTTCATTTCTGGAGGGGAATAAGCGCGTCCCATAGGGCGAAAAATACGGTACATACAAAAATGTGTGTTTGGGAAGAAATTTGTACTAAAATGCTAACAAATTTTCATGAAGACATTTTTCTTGCACTTAAAGCAAACAGGTGTGGAAATGTGGAGAAGAGCAGGTTGGGAAAATGAGTCAAGAGAAGCCAGTGTAGAAATAGTTCCAGGCCCCTTCCTTTAAATATATAAATCCAACTTACTGGCAATAGCTGATGTTGAGAAGTCAAGAGGAGGTGAGAGAAGCTGCTGGAAAGATCTGAGTAATGCTGAAAGCTTTTATAAAGATCTCACTTGGAGCCTGAGGGGAATGAAGTGGCCCAGGACATTCATTATACGTTTCATAAGCCAAATGGCCACATTTGCCAGCCTTTCGTGTTTTGTGATCATACGCCCCTTCCTAATCTCATTGTGGATTCCACCCTTTCATTGGAGAATATTACAGGGATAATTGGGACATTTCATCAGCCAGAGGTCATTAAGTTAGAGATCATTTGTATTAGCTGTTAATTTTCAGGGTCATTGTTTACAGTACCCTTAGTAAAATGACTCCCTGTCCCGCAGATTATAGATGCTCATTTGGAGAAGTGGGGAATTTGGGGCTCTCGGATTTCACTAGCGCTTTGTGTGACCCGAACATTTGTCACCCCCTGCCTCTTGCGCTCTGTTACGCAACATTGATGCGGTTGCCCCTGAAGCATGGCACTCAGTGCCACCACACTGCTTGTTCCACCCCAAAACTGCCTCTGTTTGAAGGTGGAGGATGGGTTCCCCCCCCCCCATACAACAGCATCAAGCTACTGTGATGGCCTGGGACTCGGGCTTGGACTCGGAACCAGAGGAGTCTCAGTCTGCACCGGATCCTTTGCCTCAGGCATCATCTGGACCATGTCTGGGGCCTGATCCTGAAGAGCCCCAGCCTGCACAGGTTCCCCTGCAACAAGCACCAGCTGGGCTGAGTCAGGGGCCTGAGCCTGCCCTGGCTCCAGATGCGGGGATGACCTCGTTGCCTCCAGCTGGGCCATCACTTACAGCTGCTCCAGTACCAGTTGCATCAGGGGAGGCTGAGGTGGCCCCTGGGTCTAGTAACCCACCGATGTCTCCCGAGCTGCAGAGACGAAGGTCTGAGAGAAGGAGAGACCTGAGTACTCGCAGGAGGAGTGCTTGCCTTCAGGTGAAACAGGGAGGTGAGTTGCCGGGGGATCAGGATCAGCCACTACCCCAACGAAGATAAAAGGCTGTCAGACCCTGCTCCAGGTTCTGGGAGCAACATTGCTCTATGCTAGATCCTGCACCTGCCCTTGCCTGGTTTCCTGCCTCATGTCCTGCCTTGGCCCTGTAGGACTGACTCCTAGCGCAGCCTTCGGATTCTGGACCAGTCCTGGACTGCATTTCATGGGTTACCCCCGGGCCCAGCACAGCTACATACAGTGGTACCTCTGGTTATGAACTTCAGTCATTCCAGAGGTCCATTCTTAAGCTGAAACCGTTCTTAACCTGAGACGTGCTTTCGCTAATGGGGCCTCCTGCTGCTGCCGCGCCACCAGTGTGTGACTTTCGCTCGTATCCTGGGGCAAAGTTCGCAACAAGGGGCATCTACTTCCGGGTTAGTGGAGCTTGTTACCTGAAGCATTTGTAAGGAGGACGGTACATAACCAAGGTTCCATTGTAATTCTCTCTGTGTGTTCAGATATTCGGAGATGGCTATCGTATCACCTCTGAATCATATATACACAAGGTGTGACCAGAAAGTTTGGTGAATGGTCACAGAAATCGGACAGCAAGAAATATTTGAACATGCATACCTTACAGGCCTTCAAAGGATGCCCCCTCTGATACAATGCACCATTGACAACATTCGTAGAATTGTTGGAAACTTCTAGAGAAGTCCTCTTTTCATACTGCTTTCAGTTCCCTCGTCACAGCAGCTTGGACATGTGAAATGTTGGGAAATCTGTGCCCTTTCAGTGTAAATTTCAGTTTTGGAAAAAGAAAGAAACCCCTGGATGGTTAAGTCCCGTCAAAGGCAACTATGGGGTTGTGGCGCTCATCTCGCTTTCGGGCCGAGGGAGCCAGCGTTTGTCCACAGACAGCTTTCCGGGTCATGTGGCCAGCAGGACTAAACTGCTTCTGGTGCAATGGGACACCGTGATGGAAACCAGAGCGCACGGAAACGCCATTTACCTTCCTGCCAGAGCGGTACCTGTTTATCTACTTGCACTGGCGTGCTTTCAAAATGCTAGCTTGGCAGGAGCTGGGACAGAGCAACAGGATCTCACCCCGACATGGGGATTTGAACCGTCAACTTTCTCATCGGCAAGCCCAAGAGGCTCAGTGGTTTAAACCACAGTGCCACTACATTACATTACAGTAATGTCCTATGTTTTGCGACTTATTGAAACATTTATTATTATTATTACAGTGGTACCTCGGGTTACAGACACTTCAGGTTACAGACGCTTCAGGTTATAGAG
Organism: Podarcis gaigeae; assembly: GCF_964106915.1. Classification (NCBI taxonomy): domain Eukaryota; kingdom Metazoa; phylum Chordata; class Lepidosauria; order Squamata; family Lacertidae; genus Podarcis; species Podarcis gaigeae. The sequence continues at coordinate 1,819,949 of NC_139693.1, forward strand.
TCCGCTAACCCAGAAATAGTACCTAAAGTTAAGAACTTTGCTTCAGGATGAGAACAGAAATCGTGCGGCAGCAGCAGGAAGCTCCATTAGCTAAAGTGGTACCTCAGGTTAAGAATAGTTTCAGGTTAAGAACGGACCTCCAGAACGAATTAAGTTCTTAACCCGAGGTACCACTGTATTTCCTTCAAAATCCCATGGATGAACTCATAAATTTATGCCAAAGTGCAACTTTTGTTTTTGTTTGCTTGTTTAAGTACTTCAAATATGGCCCTTGAAATCAAGAAAGACAAACACCCAGTCCCTGTGCAGGTGCCATGAGTTCAAACATTTCAGTGTGCTTGAATTGGACTATTATTTGGATTGGAATAATAGTAATGATAAACATAATAGCAACCTGGATTTTCGTGCAAAGTAGCTATTCCTTAGAAGTTTTATGTGGTGCCTTCAGGAAAATCTGCCCTCTGGAGCACCCAGGAGCACCTGAGTAAGAACACCTGGCATTTGCCAGGCTATAACTTTGGCCTTAATTACTATTAAGGCAGCCAAGCATTAATCTCAGCAGCACATTCATTGAGACTCAGTGCTTTCCCTCACCTTCCTCCTTAAACTGAAACTCTCGCCCTCTAATATTCAGGAAAACAGCCCTCCTGCCATTTAACAGTTCTGGAGAGTTGCAACCACACATTTATATTTAATTCTATGGCTTCAGCAAACCAGAAAATGAAGACAGGACAGAGAAGGTGTTGACCCCATGTGCAGCAGCTTCAAAAAATCCAAATTCCCAGCAAGGAATAATGAGGAAAGGAACTGAAAATAAGACTGCCAATATCATACTGCTTTCCTCTGATCTCAATTCCTCTAATAGTAAAACCTAAAGCAAAACTGGCTACTGTAACCAAAATAGTATCCCTGCACAGGGAACTGAAGAAAACACAAGTAACCTTGAACTGCTCCATCAAAGGGCAACAAAGTCTTGGTGAAGAATTTGGAAGAGCCGTCTAGGAATTTACCACTGAAAGGGCTACAACTGTCTAATGAAAGATCTGACTTTCCAAGAACAAGCCCTCTGAAGACCTCTGCAGACGCCCTATCCCCTATAATACATTCAACTCACTCTCATTCTATGGAGGCCTCACTCTTAATACTGCCCCACATAATAAGGGTTCACAAAATCTTTGAACTTCCGACGACATGGGGGATTCTGCGAAGGGTTGTGTTTGGGGTAAATGGTAGTACTTATACTCACCCCAGTGGTACAGGACGAGAGGGGGTGGGAGGATACCCAGAGCTTACAGAGTTAACAGCTCAAGGGGAATGACGTCCTGTCACTGGGGGGTGGGGGGGTGGGGAGGTGTTCACATATGGGTATTGTACTTTGTTATGTGAACACTTTTATTTTCTGTTTTGGCTGCAGCAGGAGAAACATCATGTCTTTGCTCCCTCCTGGCTGATTTGTTGTTTTGCTGCTGTACAATAAAGCTTCGTAGAATAGAAGAGGTCCATATAGTTAAAGCTCTGGTTTTCCCAGTAATGGTGTATGGAAGCGAGAGCTGGACCATAAAGAAGGCTGATCGCCGAAGAATTGATGCCTTTGAATTCTGGTGCTGGAGGAGACTCTTGAGAGTCCCATGGACTGCAAGAAGATCAAACATATCCATTCTTCAGGAAATCAGCCCTGACTGCTCACTGGAAGGACAGATCCTGAAGCTGAGGCTCCAATACTTTGGCCACCTCAGGAGAAGAGAAAGCTCCCTGGAAAAGACCCTGATGTTGGGAAAGATGGAGGGCACAAGGAGAAGGGGATGACAGAGGACGAGATGGTTGGACAGTGTTCTCGAAGCTACCAGCATGAGTTTGACCAAACTGTGGGAGGCAGTGGAAGACAGGAGTGCCTGGCGTGCTCTGGTCCAGGGGGTCACAAATAGTCAGACATGACTAAACAACTAAACAACAAGAAGGAGAATAGAAGAAGCTGTTGTAAGAGAGTTTCACTGCATGGCTGAGATTCCTTCCACACAGACACACCGCTGCTCAAAATACTCTGCTGTAGCCAGGAGAAGCGGACTGGCACAGTGGAAGTGGACTGGACACCACAACATTGCCACTGTTCGCAGCCTTGACAGACTCTCAATGGAACAGGAAGATTCAGCACAGACAAAATAAAACGATTCCTACAGCATGTAGCTAAAGCCATGTAATTCAATATGGCAAGAGAAAGTGATGGCCACCAACTTGGATGACTTTAAAAGAGGATGATAAACACTCCTGGAGGACCAGGCTATCAAGGGCTAGAGCAGACGAATTTTACCAGACATAAAGCGGATCTGTGTTAAATGGCAGGGAAAGCCATCTTAAACAAAAAATGCATTCAGCAGGCACCTAAACATCATGGTGCTGTCTGATTTCAACTAGGAGATGATTCTATCAGGGTGGAGCTACAGAAGGCAGATTTTTCAGTCTTGCCCCACTTTCAGTGAGATTGTTAGAAATCTTCTACTGGTATTAACCCCTGGCTTTTAGTATTCTGAAATAATAGGCAGTTTTAGAGAGTAATGTGCAAATCCTATTATAAGAGGAGGGGAAGGCAGTAAGTAGATGATCACAAAGCAAGAGTTTGATGAGTCAACATGTGCAATATGTTTCACCCCAAGTCAGCAGCTGACATGACCCATACCCTTACGGCTCCCATAGGAACAGAATAAAAAGGGCTCTCAACTCAGATTACCTCTTACTAACAGCATCCAACTTCTAGCCTTCCTTGAAGAAGGAATTTACTTTTTACCTTTATCTTAAACGGCCTTGGTCCAGTATATCTGAAGGAGCGTCTCCACCCTCATTGTTCTGCCCAGACACTGAGGTCCAGCACCGAGGGCCTTCTGGTGGTTCCCCCCCTGCGAGAAGTGAGGTTACAGGGAACCAGACAGAGGGCCTTCTCGGTGGTGGCGCCCGCCCTGTGGAACGCCCTCCCACCAGATGTCAAAGAGAAGAACAACTACCAGACTTTTAGAAGACATCTGAAGGCAGCCCTGTTTAGGGAAGTTTTTAATGTTTGATGTATTATAGTATTTTAATATTTTTTTGGAAGCCGCCCAGAGTGGCTGGGGAAGCCCAGCCAGATGGGCGGGGTATAAATAATAAATTATATTATTATTATTATTATTATTATTATTATTATTATTATTATTATTATATCATCTTCTGTACACCACATTTTGTTGGTTTTTTTATTGCTATGGCTGGTGGCTGATGCAAATGAAGATTCATTCTTTCTTTGAAGTATAGTACATCAAGGAAAGTAATAGTACTGCTCTTTTCTGCCACGTTCCAACCTGCTGCTGATGCCACAAAGGAACAAGACCTTCGTTGTGTATAAGGAAATTGTTAGCCAAAAGTCCACCAGACAAGGAAGAGCCCCCAGTGAAGTCACAGCCCAGAAAGGTATCGAAACTGGCCTTTTCCCATCTTGCCATGGGAGGACGGGACCCTGACTGACTCCAGCTACAGTAGCTGAGGCTGCAGAACAGAATATTTGGCTGGGGTATTATTTTGAGGGGGGCCGTCGCACAGGAACAGTTGTGTTGCTGCTGTTAATTTTTTTTTTTTTGTCTTTTTCTTTTGGATCTTATGATATTGGAAATTGTTCAGTTTGGTTGTGTGCTTCTTGATGCTTTGTTTATTGCTTAGGACTACTTTTGTTATGTTTTGTAGCTATGTGATTTTTTTTTATATAAGCCGCCATGGTTTTAGCTTTGGAAAGGCGGCATGCAAATAAAATGATCAATTGATTGAGTCTGCCTCTGTTAGACCCCCACCTGGTGTGGATCTCAAAACAGGAAAAAAGCACTATGAATAAGTCAGAAATTAGATCGCTTTAACAAAAGAAAAAAAATATATAGTGAGAAATGGTGTTTTAAACAATTCTGGCTCTCTGGCGCTATCTGGTGTTTCATGTTTAAAACACATTCAATGCACAGTTTCTTTACTAACGTAGCTGAGTCTCTGAAGCCCTGAGTCCGGTTCTGGCACCACAGTTTAAAGGAGGATATTGTCAAGTGGGAAGGTGTGACAAAGAGGGTGACCAAGATGATGAAGGGTCTGGAAACCAAGCCTTATGAGGAACAGTGGAAGGAGTTGAGTATGTTTAGCCTGGAAAAGAAGAGACGGAGATGAGATGTTATAAGAATTGCACCCACATAAAATGCACCCCAATGCACTGTACCCCTTAAATGACCCAGCTTTCAAGCTGTCAAAACTATATTTAAAAAATCCCTTAAAATTTGACAGTGCCACCTTCTGTATCTGGCAGGTAACCGTAGTAGAACATTCAGAACTGCAAGACAGACCCTGTCTTACACTGCAACATCATCAATCTTTATTATGGTCCAGAGACCCAACAAATTGTTACAAAGCAATGCACAATTCATACAGACTACCTCCAGGTTAAACAAGCATTTTGTTCAAAGATAGGGATCATTGGTTCTTGCAACCGCCGATAAAAACTTCGCCACTGCTAGTGTTCTAGCATTTGTTCGGTCTTCCAATAGGAACCTGACATAGTGAGCCTCTGATTTTCCCGGGAAAGGTGCCAGCAAGGGTAATATCAGTTCAGCCCTGGCTTGCTCGTATTTTGCACAATGCAACAAAATATGTTTTATGGAATCGATGTCTTGGGCACACGAGCAAAGTCTGTCCTGGTAGGGAACTCCTCTCCACCTGCCATCCAACACTGCAGAAGGAAAGACGTTTAGTCTGGCTTTGGTGAATAACCTTCGATCATTTGGTACTGTTAGGTTTTTAATGTAAGGTGTTAACTTAAAGACATGCCCATATTGTACGCCTACTGCCAACGGACTACAGACTGCGTGTGATCGAGATAGCAAGTCACTGTGTGTATTATCCCATAATCTTTGCTTTAACATCTTTAGGGCGCCTTCATAACCCAGGTAATACAGTTGGGGGGGGGGGTGACAGACTGCTACAAATAATTTGGAACACCTGTTAGGGAAGGAAGTTTTCTATATACAGTTGTACCTCCAGTTGCAAACACGATCCGTTCTGGAGCTCCAACCGCATCCCAAGGAATTTGCAACCTGAGCTCTCACTTCTGCGCATGCACGCACAGCGAAACCCAGAAAAATACTTCCTGGTTTGCCATGTACATATCCTGAAGGATATGTAACCAGAGGTGAATGCAACTAGAGGTACCACTGTGCACAGTTTCTAAAGGAGAAACACATCCTCACTTGCTCAAAAGCAGTTCAATAAAGATTTTCTTTTCACTTGGCCACAGATGGAAGACCAAGCTTCCGAATACAGCCCTGGGAGATATCTGGAACATCCCTCCTTGCACATAATCCAGGGAACTCTCACAATAAACTGGAAATATCCAATGCAAATTCTTCCTTTCCACTCTGAAAGGAAACAAGTATATGTATGCATCTGTGCAAATGTGGAATTATATCAAAGAATAAATCTTGCTCAACATGCCAAAAGGGTTGTCCTGAATTCAATTAACTTGTCTTGTCTTGTCACTAGAAAGTGCCTGACATCAGGAATGTACTGATAAGACCTGCACCTTGTAAATGACCCTACCTGTTTGTTTCACCCGATGATGACACATGTCTGACATTTTTGGGAGGACACCCTAACCAGGGAACTGCTGCAAATCTGAAGGTATAAAAGGTAAAACCGTCTTTTTATTCAGGGTCTTCTCTCCTCCCCTTGCTGTTGTGAGCAGAGACCCCCTTGCAATACTATTTTAAAATAAAGATCTGGTTTACTAGCCACTTTGCTTCTGTATTCACTTGGCTGCAAGCTTCAGGTTTACTCCCTGACTGGCAGGGAAATTCCTTATCTGGCAAATATTGAACGCTAGGAGAACTTGCGTCAAAATAATTCTCCTTGGTAGTTTTATAACAGTGACATGAACCTGATCCAAAAATCCACACCCTCACACACTCCCACACATAAGCAAATCTCACTCAGGGTTCAGCAAACTTTGCAGCAGGGGGCCGGTCCACTGTCCCTCAGACCTTGTGGGGGGCCAGACTATATTTTGAAGGGGGTGGAAATGAACAAATTCCTATGCCCCATAAATAACCCAGAGATGCATTTTAAATAAAAGCACACATTCTACTCATGTAAAAGCAAGATGATGATGATGATGATGATGATGATGATGATGATAATAATAATAATAATAATAATTTATTATTTGTACCCCACCCATCTGGCTGGGTTTCCCCAGCCACTCTGGGCGGCTTCCACACAGACTAAAAACACACTAAAATGTCACACATTAAAAACTTCCCTGAACAGGGCTGCCTTAAGATGTCTTCTGAATGTCAGGTAGTTGTTTATCACTTTGACATCTGATGGGAGGGCGTTCCACAGGGCGGGCGCCACCACCGAGAAGGCCCTCTGCCTGGTTCCCTGTAGCTTTGCTTCTCGCAATGAGGGAACCGCCAGATTCCCGGACCATCTGCAGGCCGGATTTAGTAGACAATTGTGCCAGATCCGGCCCCTGGGCCTTAGTTTGCCTACCTATGAACTAAATGTTAGTAAGGACTGTCTGATGCTAAGGGCTGTTCATCAGTAGAAGAGACTACCTTGGAAGGTGGTGGACTTGCCTTTACTGGAGGTTTTCAGAGCTTGAATGACCATCTGTCTTTAGCCGTGATTCCTACATTGCAAGGAATTGGACAAGTTGATCCTTGGGGTCTCTTCCAAATCTACAATTCTATGATTCTATGACTACATGATATGAGCTAAAAGACTCGATGGGCAACCTCTCTCCCCAATGCAATTATCTAATTCAGTGACCTGGCTCTCACTACATGCTGAGGAAGTTGAACTCAGGTTTCTGTTTCTGCCAAATTCTTTAATCCATAAATATGAGCGGTGCCCAAGCAAGACCAGAACTAAAGGTGCTGCAGGTGAATTGGGAGGCAAAAAGGGAGCTGAGATGTTGACTCACCAAGATCCACTCTCCCTACCTCTGCCTAAGGAAGGGCGGGGCAGCCACAAGCCTTAGCATGGCAAACAACAGGCATTTCTACTCTGGGCAAGCCAACCAGAATTTCTGTGAGTGCCCTGGGCCTGTAAGGCTTGTTCATGCCCGTTCTGGTGCCTCCGTATCCTTGGCAATGGAAGTGCTGGCTCAGTACCTGACATAGACCAGTGTTTCCCAACCTTTTTTGGGCAAAGGCACACTTGTTTCATGAAAAAAATCTCGAGGCACACCACCATTAGAAAATGTTTAAAAAATTAACTCTGTGCCTATATTGACTATATATAAAGTAACTCTCTTTAATAGGAATCAAATAAACACAAATAAAGTATTTTATAATTACTTTATTATGAAATAGTAAGTAAACAGAAATATGAAAAATTATAAAATACTTTATTCAGTGAACCTGTGAGGGCCCGCCCTTTGCGGCAGCCGATTGGCTGCCGCCGTGGGCAGTGAATATTAATGATGTATCATTTTTGTGCTTCATGCTGTGGCCACAGACATGTGATCTGATGGTGAATTTGGGGTGACCCAATGCAAAAATCCTGAGAATCCCTGTGGATCCATGTTTTGTAACCACGTTTTTGCACCATTGCAGCCCCAGGCAACAGTGGGTGTGTGATTTTGGGGGGGCAGGCTGTAGCCATGGACATGCTATGTGATCTGATGGTGAATTTGGGGTGACCCAATGCAAAGATCCTGAGGATCCATGTGGATCCATGTTTTGTAACCACATTTTTGCACCACTGCAGCCCCAGGCAACAGTGGGTGCGTGATTTTTGGAGGGCAGGCTGTAGCCATGGACATGCTATGTGATCTGTTGGTGAATTTGGGGTGACCCAATGCAAAGATCCTGAGGATCCATGTGGATCCATGCTTTTAAACCACATTTTAAGTGGGGAGGGAAGGAAAAACACAGAACGGACAAGGAGCACGAGAGGGGTGTGCAGAGAAGCAGCTGGCTAAGAATGCAGGAGAGGGGTATAACGGGGAGGGAGGAAAGGAAGGCAAAAGTTTTCCCTCACCTACTCACCCAAGCCAGCCAGCTCGCACGCTCTCTCTCTCTCTCTCCCCCTCCTGCCTGCTTGCCTGGAGGGGAGGGGCTTTCCCTGCTCTTTGTTCCGTTTGAGCAAGCACAGCAAGGAAACAGAGGCGGGTGGGCAGTAAGACCCTGAGGCAAGTGCGGCTTGTGCTTGCTCAGCAGCTTCTTCACGGTGCTCCGCGGAACGGTGTTCTTCATCCCGCCGGCGGCGGCTCCCTCTCTTTCCTCTCAAGCAGAGCGGCCTTCCTGCTCCAGCCGCGCCTGCGCCTGAGGAGTTTCGAATCTGCCGCCGCACGCAGGGTGACGTCACGGCCGCCGCCGGGCCAATCCGCCTGCTCGGCCCCGCCTCCCTTCTTCTCGCCTCCCTCACGAGAGGAAGCGCCTCCCTCGCGCACGGCGGATGCAGCCTGAGCAGAGTCCCCTCTCGCTTAGAGCAGTGTTTCCCAAGCGGCACACGAGGCAACGTCTCGCGGCACACTAGTGTGCCGCGGAACACCGGTTGGGAAACACTGACATAGACTCTCAGGTGTTTCTCCTGGAGGAGACTCCCTAATGGCAGGAGGGCCTGCAGAGGCTGATCTTTAAGAACTGCCTGACAAGAGGTGTCTGATATGACAAGGCCATGACATGTTTCTTCTGACTCTCTTGATCACTGGCCTCTTTCACCAGTTCCATCATAAGAACATAGGAAGAACCTTTTGGATCAGACAAAATGGCCTATCTAGTCCAGCATCCTATTCTCACAGTGCCCCACCACCACCTGCCAGATACCCAAATGTTATGAAAGTCTCATTTTATGCAGGTGCCAAGTTGTGGAATCAAGATGTTTCCGAGTAGGTCTGTATATGGCAAATATGGATATTTACTCATTTACAGTGGTACCTCGGGTTACAGATGCTTCAGGTTACAGACTCCGCTAACCCAGAAATAGTACCTTGGGTTAAGAACTTTGCCTCAGGATGAGAACAGAAATTGTGCTCTGGTGGCGCAGCGGCAGCAGGAGGCCCCATTAGCTAAAGTGGTGCTTCAGGTTAAGAACAGTTTGAGATTAAGAACGGACCTCCGGAACGAATTAAGTTCTTTTTTTTAATAAATATTTATTAAAGATTTTTATAAGAAAGAAGCATAGATAACAAACAACAATGCTTATGTCATACACAAAATTCCATAACTCATTTGGACTTCCTCACGTCTCCCGCTCCCACTTACATTGTTAAAAAGTTTTTCCAAGCAAATTATCATCTTGTTTTCAATCTTATATCCACTCATTTAAATATGATCAAATAGTTCTCCCAAAGGATTTGTCTTTTCCTTAATCTCACTTATCATCTAATTTCAGTCTAGTTTAGTGGTGGCCAATTATTTATGATCAAGCATCCTTCTTAACATTCAATCAAATTACAAAATTTTTGTAAATAAATTTTAAATTTCTTCCAATCTTCTTCCATCCTTTCTTCTCCCAGGTCTCGGATTCTGCTGGTCATCTCTGCCAGTTGCATATAGTCTATCATGGAACGAATTAAGTTCTTAACCAGAGGTACCATTGTAATTATAAATGTGAGTTACTCATTTTCTTGTCCCGCATGGCAATGACCTCTCCCCACATTAAATGGGGGGGTGCCCTTTGTGTGGTCGCATGCAGCCCCCTGGACCCTATACAGCACCATTAGCACAGGCTTGGCTTTGCCTTCCCCAGGTGGGATACCTGGAGGTCTCCGCCTACCTCAGCCAGTTGCCCAATCCTACCTGGGGAGGCATTGCCAAGGTGAAACATAATAAAGTTGTGGTCAATTTTCATCCCATAGCACGTTGTCTTGAGTCGTTATTCCACATGGGGGCCGCCCAGGGTTTGGGGGGACTCCGCCTGTTCACGCAATGAGCTGTGAAGGTGGACTGTATGGTCCCGGAATTTTTGAACTGAGGACTCTCTTATGAGTGATTTGGGATGAAAGAAAAGCTGTCCGGGGGTGGGGGATCAATTATAATAACATAAGAAGAGTCACCTGGATCAGGCCAATGGTCCATCTAGTCCAGCATCCTGTAATCACAGCAACCAACCAGATGCCTCCATGGGAAACCAACAAGAAGGATTCAATCCCTAGACACAGGTTCTTTTCAAAGCACCCCTCCCATTTTTGAGGCCAAATGCGGAGCTGAGTGTGGAGCGACATCAGGACATTGAGCGATGTTGTGCATGCGACGTCAGCACATTGCGTCAGGCCCCCTCAATGTTCTTTAGAAGATGGTGCCTCTGATTCAAGTACAAGAACACTCTCCCCTCTCGTGGTTTCCAAAATAATGAATGGCTAGCACCCATACATATCCCTCTGCTGCAGGGATTTGTCCAATCTTTTTTTTAAAAAAAGCCATCTAGTCTGGTGGCTATCGCTGCTTCCTATGGGAGTAAATTCCATAATTTGACTATGCTCTGCATTTCTTAAGGTGCCAGTTTCACCTCCCTCATCCTGCACATACCCTCCCTTGGGTCATCTAGCTCCCATTCCCCAATCTCTTCCCCCCACCTTTTGGAATCCATTCATCTCCACGGGGCTCATGGCATTCAAGAATGGGGAACCATTAGTCTTGTGGATCTTCTAGGACTCCAACGTCCATCAATCCCGGGCAGAGTGGTCAATAGTCAGAGACAGGAGCATAGGAAATCACCTTATATTGAGTCAGATCCTTTGTCTATCCTGCTTGGTACTGTCTACAGTGACGGGAAGCAACCTTCCAGGGTTTTAGCCACAAACCTTTCCCAGCCTTCACTAGAGATGACAGGAATTGAAGTCAGGACATTCTGCATGCAAAGCAGATGTTCTACCACTAGGCTGTGCCTCCACCCCACCCCTGAGAACAAGCCCAGATGCAGGGATTCTGATGCAAGGAAAGGTTTATTGGAGGGGAGGAAGAATGAAGACAAGAGGTCCAGCTGAATGAAATGTCAATGCACCAAAACCAACGAGTATGAATGTCTCAGTAGTCCACCATTCCTTGAACATGCAGAGGAACAAGAAAATTCTTGCAAAAAGTACACAAGGTCTTGTGGTGTTATCAAGATAATTGCACAGGTGTAAGTGGTTAAAGAAAAGCAAACATACAGGGCAGGGGAAGTATAGGATATGAATGGCCAAGGTCATTTTTCCTCCCCTCCAAATATTGTTGGACTACAGCTCCCATCAGTCCAAGCCAGCAGGGCCAGTGCTCAGGGGTGATGGGAGCTGTAGTCCATTGTATTGGCTAAACTTGACATAGAGTAAATCATAGATCCATCAGGTCTTGACTGGTGTTGAGGACCCTCAGCTTTGACAGTCTTCGGACAGAAGCTCAGGTGCTCAGCATTTCTGAAGGACAGGTCCATAGCTGGGTCTAGTCTTTCCGGGCTTAACAAAGAGACCACAGATGCTGAACCTGTTTTGGCTGGCAAATGCTTTCGTAGCGCCCACCAATGTACCCTCCATAAGACCCCACTCCGTAGCCAGAATATCCAGATGCCTCAATGGGAAAGTTGCAAACAAGATCTGAGCTCAACAGCACTCTCCTCTCTCACGATTGCTGACAACTTGGATAGCTCAGCTGGTTAGAGCATGGAGCTGGTGAGTTGCAGGTTCAATCCCCTTATGGGACAGCTGCATATTCCTGCTTTTCAGAGAGCTGGGCTAGATGTCTTCAGGGTCCCTTCCAACTCAACAGTTCTTTGATTCTATGAATCCACATGGCCTCCAATGGATGCAGATCATAGTGATCATGCCTATTAGCCATCTAATCTTCTTTTAAAGCCATCCAGGTTGGTGGCCAAAAATGCTATTCAAGGGATTGAATCTCCTAATTTAACTATCATTATAATTCCTTCTGTCAGGGGTTCAGAAGGAGAGACACAGGAGGGGGAGCAAATGGAGAGTGAGGAGGAGGAGTACGAGGGGGGCGCAGGCAGTGACAGTGGCCAGAGTTATTCCACAAGCCTCTCTAGCGAATCGGAGGACTCACAGAAGGGAGCGCCGGTGGCCAGAGCGAGGGGGGTTCCAGGGGGGAAGCCCCAGGAGGAAGGGGCCAGCGGGGAGTCCCTGAGCAGCAGTTGGAGATCAGGACCAGCGTCTCCACCAGAGCGCAGTGGGGAGGGGGAGTCCCAGGAGTCGGGACCAGTGTCCTCACCACCAGAGGGAGGAGAGGAGTCAGGTTTGGCAACGCCCACATCAGGAAGCGGGGAAACGGTCAGAAGGAAAGTCACCGGCTGGGCGCGCGCGCCAAGTTCAAATGTACAGGAGCGCGGCACAGCGGGGAGCCCGGGAAGGGAGCCAGGTCCTAAAGCCCGCCGGAGGGAGGGACAAGACTCAGGGGGCTCAGCGTCAGAGGAGTCCAGGAAGGAGGAAACCCCAGAGGGCAGAAGGACCCAGCGAAGGAAAGAACAGCGTAAGAGGTGGAGCCGGGCTAGAATCTTAAACTGGTGTGGGTGGAGCAGTGAGTCAGAGGGGACTTAGCCGGTCTAGCGTCAAGACGTGGGTCTGCGCGCCCAGAGCTTTGAAATGGAAACTAAACTTCAATAAAGACTTTTGTACATTATATCCACCGGGCGTTGGTCCTCTGTGAGCTGGGATCTAGAGGCAGACCTGACACCTTCTGTTTGCAGTCTTCAGTGGATGAGTGCCACTCCTCATGCAAAGAAGTTTATCATCACCCACATGCAAGAGGGAAGTGGAACAAGGCTCGTGGGTAGGGAAGGTCTGTACTGCCTTTTCTTGTCCTGTTTTACTGCCACTCCAATTATTGGTACAGCTTTTCCCGTGGAGTTTTTGAAAGAATGTACAGAAACTCCACACTTAAAAAGCATGATGATGAAGAAGAAGAGTTTGGATTTGATATCCCAATTTATCACTACCCTAGGGAGTCTCAAAGCGGCTAACAGTCTCCTTTCCCTTCCTCCCCCACAACAAACACTCTGTGAGGTGAGTGAGGCTGAGACTTCAGAGAAGTGTGACTGGCCCAAGGTCACCCAGCAGCTGCATGTGGAGGAGCAGGGAAGCGAACCCAGTTCACCAGATTACGAGTCTACCGCTCTTAACCACCACACCACACTGACTAGGGTACCCACCTTTTACATAACATAAACATTTCCAAATCATTTCACTATACTTCATATGGTAAAATACCTACTTTCTTTCCATATTTACCAAAATATATGCACTTTGTGAGCACTTTCTGTGTTGCAGAATCCAAAGGATGCGCACACTGACTAGCAGTTGCATTCTGATCTGCAAGCATGTTTGGAAGCATCAGATTGGGTCGGTCAATAGTATTTGTGGTTCTCTACCTTCTATATAGGGGATGCGGGTGGCGCTGTGGGTAAAACCTCAGCGCCTAGGACTTGCCGATCGCATGGTCGGCGGTTCGAAACGCCGCGGCGGGGTGTGCTCCCATCGTTCGGTCCCAGCGCCTGCCAACCTAGCAGTTCGAAAGCACCCCCGGGTGCAAGTAGATAAATAGGGATAAGCGGCGTTCCGTGTGCTGTGCTGGCTCTCCAGATGCAGCTTGTAATGCTGGCCACGTGACCCGGAAGTGTCTGCGGACAGTGCTGGCTCCCGGCATATAGAGTGAGATGAGTGCACAAGCCTAGGGTCTGGCAAGACTGGCCCCTACGGGCAGGGGTACCTTTACCTTTACCTTGTATATGGCCACTGCTCTTCTTGTGAGCCTTGTCATTTGGGGCAGATCTACTTGACAGGACACTGTTGGGAGTTTGAGTAACAGAGGTATCAGATCATTCTTCCTGGCGAATGAGAAGGCCCCCTGCATGTGTTGACCCTTTACCAGGATTTCTGAACTCCACTATGGGTTGCTCCAAATAAAGGAAGCTCTAAGGCTTTAGAACATTTCCACATGAACGTTGGCAGAATTGGGTATTTCTGCACTCCTTTGTGGCAATGGGACACTTCTATTTTGAAATCCCACATCGTGGTCCAGACACCTGACTTTCTTTGTTTCTCTCCTACTCTTCCCTCTACCCCATTGTTGTTTTTGGTGGAGTGGAGGGAATCGTTGCTTTTTTTAAAAAAAGATACAGGAGTGATTATTATGATGCTGCAAAAGCTTTAATAGTAAATAGGGAAATCAAAAGGATACATGTTCCAACAGTAATTTATACAACAAGAACAAGAACAGTGATCAAGCAGAAGGAGAAATAAATTGATGTGCTGTGCTTTGATCCTTTGGCTCTAGCGAGTGCAAGCAAGTTGTACAAACATATTCTAGCAGGGGTGGCAGACACCCATTCAAGGACAAGTTGTAACCCCTGTCCCCAGGATTCCACAAATTTTGGTGGTGACAGGAAACACAAACATGTTTTAAAGGAGACTGAACACTGTCCCTCTGTGTGCCCATGTTTGTGTGTCCTTTGTATGTTTGTATCCTGTGTGTGTGAATGAATGTGTCTATGTGTAAGCAGGGGTGTTGCCACGGACACCATGGGCATGGAGCCCTCCCACCCTAAGATGGGGTTGGACAAGGGTGAATGCAGCCCCCACACTGAAAGAAGCAGCAAGGTTATCCACCACTGTGTTACAGGATGAAACAGCAGAGAGCAAGAGACAGATACCTGGGCTTGGTTCTCACAGGTGAAGAACACCTTGAACTTCAGCCAGAATTCCAGGTATGTACAATATCTGAAACGCTATGGATTGTTCTTTGTCTTGACAGTTCCTGGTTGTTCAGACCATCATGGCTGAGCTTGGGTTTAGCAGGGGTACTTGCAGATGCTTTGTCTACGTTTTGGTCCACAGATGCTCCCAAGGCGTCCATAGCCCCCTCCGTAACCTAATCCATAACCTCCGTAACCTCCATAACCTCCAGAAGCACATGGTGAGTAGCCTCCGACTGCCATGGGCTCACAGCTGGCAGAGAGTATGGGCCCAGGGATGGTCACAACGACCTGAGGTGGTTGGATCACCACTTCGGATGGTGGGATCTGGGTGGTGCATCCAACCTGGGCACCAGGATAGATGCCGAGACTGCTTGCTGACACACCACCACCACCGATGATGCCGCCGCCAATGAGGCCACCGCCGATGCCAGAGGTAGGCCCACACGGTCCAAGGCCAACTACTGGAGAAGAGGCGCAGGATGGGATGGCGCAAGAAGGTCCACAAGATGGGATGCAACAAGACATGTTGAGTTCTGGGGATGAATCTGGGGGGAAAGACACAAACATTAAGGAAGAGTTAGGCTAATTTGGGAAAAACAACAACTAGGGGTTCTGTCCCTGCTTGTGGCACTCTCCAGTCCCCCTTAAATAGCCTGCCAAACTCCCATGTCTATGCAAACCCTGATGACTTGTTACAATCTTATATATATAGGGAGAAAAACCAGTGTTTCAGTGAAGCCACCCCTAAACAGTACCACTCCTTCCCACCAGGTGGGGATGTTGGACTCTGCAAAATTGTTGAATGAAGTGGATTAAGGACCAATACAGTGGTACCTCGGGTTAAGAACTTAATTCGTTCCGGAGGTCCATTCTTAACCTGAAACTGTTCTTAACCTGAAGCACTTTAGCTAATGGGGCCTCCCACTGCTGCCACCACGCGATTTCTGTTCTCATCCTGAAGCAAAGTTCTTAACCCAAGGTACTATTTCTGGGTTAGCGGAGTCTGTAACCTGAAGCGTCTGTAACCTGAAGCGTCTGTAACCCAAGGTACCACTGCATCCTTAAACATCCACTTTCTCATGAATGGACTGCCTTGTTGCTTAAGATCATATGCAAAGACCCTTCCTTGCATCCTTGATTGTTTGGACCTTCTTCTGTAGCAACATCTGGACCCTAAGCTCAAAGAGGCCCAGCATGCCTGTTTCTCAGTGGTTGCTGCCCTGACTAATTCTAAGCCCTATTTGAGGTAGTTCCTTAAATAGAAAAATGTCAAGAGAGGGGGACAGTCAGTGTCTAGTAAGGAGTGGCAATCTCTCCCAGTGTTTCTTGGCTGCATCTCCTATCATCCCTGACAACTGACCTGCTGGCTGGGGGCTGATAGGAGTTGCATTCCAACAATATCTTGAGAGTGACAGGTTGCCCACAATTGCCTTAAGTCCTCACTTTGAAAAACAAAAACCCGGTGTTTTCACATTCTTGCAAGTTTAATTAGAGTTTTGCCTAAATACCACTTAAGGGGGAAGCTGTTTTAAAAGCTTGCCTATGATAAGTTTGCAAGTTTATAAGTTGAGCTTGCCCTTTTAATATTTCTGCCAGGCGAAGCAGCAAGAGCTGAAAGAAATTTCTAGCTACTATGCAGCTGTTAAAATCAGAGGAGCTTGGTGGTGGTGGTGGGTTTATCACAATCATCATCTATTTTAATAGGACATATAAATATAATATAAACAACTGTCTAAGCATTTGCTACTTTTGTTGGATGCTATTGTTAATTTTTTTTAGATGTTATTTTTTCTGGAAGTAATTTTTTTCTAATTGTAAGAGCCCCCCCCCCATTGCTTTCTAATGTTGCATTTTAAATTGTTGTAAACCACCATGGATTATAGGATGAAGGGCAAGTAATAAAGTAAAGCAATACTAAGAATAGTAATAATCACCTTCTAAACCATCGTCACAATGCAATTTATGTATAAAATAATGAAAAGTGTTAAAATGCTATTAAAAAATAACAAGAATATAGACTGAAACTCTGAAATCTTGGCAGACAGAAGTTTTCTTTTTTCTTAGAAAGGGAATGTGAGTTTATCTAGGGAAAACCTTCACACAGTTCAAGGGGCAACAGTTGCTGTGTATTGTACCAGGAGTACAATATAGCCCTCTCTAGCTGTTACTGGAGTCCAGCTCCCATTGCTCCCATCCAGTAGGGCCAATGACCAAGGGTGATGATGGAAGCTGTAGTCAATAGACTGCAGGGAGGGCCATCAGATTCCCCCAACAGTGCTTTATATGGAGACAGGACCTGTGTTCCACCACTGGGCTTCACGAAACAGCATCTCCAACAGGGATGATGAACTGGTGGCCCGTTTTAGGAGTTGTTGGGCCACTGGTTTACAGTAAACCCCAGCTGAGGCTGCCAAACAGAATTCATGAAATAGAGAAGCTGAAGAGCACAGACCCCGCAGAGAGATCATTTGTAGAATGGAAGAAAGTGCACTCACCCTTTGACCACCTTGAAAACAAAGGAGGTGCAACAACAAAAACCATCCTTCCCATGTTTTAGAATTTTACCTCCCCCTTCCCATCATTCACCAATGATAAATTTTGAACGCCTTTTTTTCTTGTTAATTGATGGAGAATGGTCCAGGGGGCTGGGACAATTTGAACTGGGCCTGACTTGAACATTGTGGGTCTACACCCTATGCTCTTTTGCTACCCAACCTTCTCTTGTATAAGAAAGGACTATCTAATGTAGCTCTTGGTTGGAGATACAATATGCACAATGCTTTATTGAAACACATGCTTTTACTGTGTCCCACACTTACTAAGTTCTGGGAGAACATGCTAGACTACACAAACAAGACACTATGGGAAAATTTAAGGTTTTCAGAGGTGAATATGCTCTTGAACTATATACCCATTGTATGGAAATTGACAACAGGACAGCAAAAATGGATTCTGCGTGACCTAATGGTGGCGAGAGACTGATACTGATGAATTGGAAGAATAGAGCTACGATTCTCCTTAATCAATGGCTTGAGAACATGGTAACATTTGGCAACATATAGATGGACAGCTTATAGACTCAGACTTTCTTTGGATAAATACAATGATATTTGGAATGAGTTTACACAGAATATATTAGGTTATTGACAATTATATGTGTATTAGGATAACAAGAATATACACAACTGTATGGTAATAAAAACAGAATTTTATCTTTTCATTCTCAATCACTTTCCCCCTTCTATTCTTTTTTCTCTCTCACTCTATCTTTTTATAAATGAAATCCTCTTATTAAAATATTAGTATGACCCAACGCTCTCTGCCAGTATCTGCCGCACATTTACTGAACAAGAAGAATTATGCCGGGGAATATGGGAGGCAAGTAAAGAATCCTAAGGAAAGTGCATTACCAGCATAGAAGAAGACCCACAAAGGTTTCTGTTTAGCTGGCAATGAGGCACCAGGATTGGGCAACCATTGGCCATCCAAGTGTTGCTGTGCTCCAGCTCCCATCAACCCCAGCCAGCCTGGCCAAATGTCATGGGAACAAATGTCCAGGAACAATTGGAGGGCCACAGGATCCTCACTGCTGCCCTAGACATATATCCAAACCAATCAGGGACCACATATTAAATGTGCTTACAGAGGTGTAAATCCTGTGGACCTCCAGAGGTGGTTGGGCTCCAGCTCCCATCCACTCCAGCTAGTGTGGCCAACAACTGGAGGGCCAAAGTTTCCCAGAAACCAATGGCCCCACTGTGGAAGGATGTGTGGATCCAGAATTGGATCCACAGTCACTTACGGACTCATTGTGAAAACTGTATTTATGGAAGACAATCTTACTCGGCTAAGAGGGATTGCCAAAGAAGAAGAAGAAGAAGAAGAAGAAGAAGAAGAAGAAGAAGAAGAAGAAGAAGAAGAAGAAGAAGAAGACTTCTGCTATAAACGCAAACACACCAAGCTAAAGATGGAATGAGAGTGAGCAAAAAAAATGGACTTACCTAGTCGACCGAAGAGAAGGAACGAGTGTCTTGTGGTGAGCTGTTGCTGAAGAAATGGAAAAGATGGAGTGCTTTTATAACAGTTCTGTGACAGGTTAATGATAGGTGACAACATTTCTGCCCAAGGATTTAATTACTTTTTGGCTTGTTTTGCTATCTGTATCTTGATTTCCCCCCATGCTAATTGAATAATTTTCTGCTATTAGTTGTTCATCAGGTTCACATATTTTAAACTTCCTTTAATTTCATGTTCTATTGTCCCCTTTCCCATCGTTTAAATCATGTGGTAAACAGGAAACGCACACAGGTGAAACTATCTATTCAGCAAATACATCATGAGCCAGAAGCAAAGCTGGTGTTCAAACCAGAGTTTTGCATTCAATGCATTTATCAAACATTCAAAAATAAGATTTTAATTTAGATCTCTCTTCATTTATTTATTGCATTTTTATGCCACCTTCCTCCAAGAAGCTCAAGGCGGCATGTGTGGCTCTCCCCCTCCTCATTCAGTGCCCACAACAACCCTGAGAAGTAGGTTAGGCTGAGAGGCAATGGCTGGCCCAAGATCACCCAATGAGTGAGGATTTGAACTTTGGGTGAGCTCCTGTTGCTCGGTCCCTGCTCCTGCCAACCTAGCAGTTCGAAAGCATGTCAAAGTGCAAGTAAATAAATAGGTCCCGCTCCGGCGGGAAGGTAAACGGCGTTTCCGTGCTCTGCTCTGGTTCGCCAGAAGCAGCTTAGTCCTGCTGGCCACATGACCCAGAAGCTGTATGCTGGCTCCCTCGGCCAATAAAGTAAGATGAGCACACAACTCCAGAGTCGGCCACAACTGGACCTAATGGTCAGGGGTCCCTTTACCTTTACCTTTACCTCTGCTAGGTCCAACACTCTAGTCACTACATCACATGCTAGGACATTGTACAGATGAAATGAATATTCACAGAGATTCAGAATTTGCAGGAATGAGGAGGGATGAATCCAAAATTGAGCTCTACATTCAATTTTTTATTTTGCATGTAGCAATTTTGACCTTGAAATCCAAGGGCTTTAAACTTGAAGGGATCTGTTGATCATTCGGGCAGATATTGAATACCTCATCTAATGCTATCATGGATGGACCTGCATTTCTAAACCCAGGGTTTACCGGGATCCAACTTTACCCTACACCAGAACATCTGTTACTATATAGCAGTGGTGAGCAATCTGTGGACCTCCAGATGTTTTTGGGACCCAGCTCCCACCAGTCCCAGACAGCATAGCCAATTGTCATGTAGGAGGAGAGATTGGGTCCTGCAACACCCAGAGGACCACAGGTTGTCTACCCTGGCCTAAAACTAATACATGCAACTGCTGAATAAGTATGGTTTCGTCAAGTCCTAGGTGGAAGTTCAGCTGGGAACCTTCAGCACCTTTCAAAGACCAGAAGCGTTGTCACATTCTCTGCCGCCATGGAGGGCACAGTTAGATCTAATGGGTGGTGTCCAGCATTAGTGACACCCAGAACAGACCCATTAAAATTGGGTGGGAGGCAGTAATGCTTCTGAATATCAGTTGTCCGAAGCCCTCAGAGGGGAGAGTGGCTCTTGTACTTGGGTTCTGCTCAACAATTTCCCTGAGGCATTTGGGTGGCCACTGTGAGAACAGGATGTTGGACTAGATGGGTCATTGGCCTCATCCAGCATTTATGTTCTTAAATTAAGAGGCATCACTAACTAATCCATCAATGTCAGTGAGTCAACTCTGAGTAGAATTAAGCTGACTACAACCCCAGTTGCACATGGCTTCCTCTGAAGAATCCTGGCAGCATGTTAAGTGAACAATGAGGATGGGACATAGCTCAGAGTGAACCTTGTTTGCATATAGAAGGTCCCAGGATAAATCTCTAGCATCTTCAGGTATGGGTGGAACACTGAGGAGACACTACCAGTCAGTGTTGGTTAATACAGAGCTGAATGGAGCAATGTTCTGGCTCAATATAAGGCAGCATCCTATGTTCCTAAATGGAGAAGATACCTGAAATAATCCATAATAGCAATCAAGCTTAAAAGAATGGATTGGATTGTGGGTCACAATCGTAGAATGATAGAGTTGGAAGGAACCCAACGTGTCAGCATCTAATTCAACCCCATGCATTGCAGGAATCATAGCTAAAGAATCCCTGACAGATGAATGAAGCAAACTAAGTTTCATTCAGGGACACGGGTGGCGCTGTGGGTTAAACCACAGAGCCTAGGACTTGCCGATCAGAAGGTCGGCGGTTCGAATCCCCAAAATGGGGTGAGCTCCTGTTGTTCGGTCCCAGCTCCTGCCAACCTAGCAGTTCGAAAGGACGTCAAAGTGCAAGTAGATAAATATGTACCGCTACGGCGGGAAGGTGAACGGCATTTCCGTGCGCTGCTCTGGTTCGCCAGAAGCGGCTTAGTCATGCGGGCCACATGACCCAGAAGCTGTACGCCGGCTCCCTTGGTCAATAAAGCAAGATGAGCACTGCAACCCCAGAGTCATCCGCAACTGGACCTAATGGTCAGGGGTCCTTTTTAAGTTTCATTCAGCCAAGTTCTACTCCAAGTTAGGGATGCATACAAAGTTCACCCTTTATGAAATAGCTTAGGAACTATTGCATGATTCGCTGTTTCATGCCCTCAATAAAACAATTGAACATTGAAAGAGTATTTGTGAGATTCCAGAGCCCTGGACCATACTTTTCTCCGAAAATTATGCAAATATTCTAATGTCAATTCTGCTATGGTAGGCTTCCTTTATCCCTTGGAATCACTTGGCTGTTCTCACCCCTCTAGGCACACACAAGGATTCTCTCTGGTTTTCCCAATAGTGACAGTGTTCTCGAAGCTACCAGCATGAGTTTGACCAAACTGTGGGAGGCAGTGGAAGACAGGCGTTCCTGGCGTGTTCTGGTCCAGGGGGTCATGAAGAGGCGGACACGACTAAACAACAACAACAACAACAACAACACACACACACACATATTCCAGCGACATTCAGATTGCCAGTGGCTGCTTCATGGTCAAGTAGGGATTTGAACCCTGGTCTCCCAGTCTAACACTCTACCCATTCCACCACACTGAATATACTGAATTTAAGGACTTTAATGTTTAAATTACATGGCAAGTGATTACTATATAGGTGGGTATTACTTCTGATAGCAATTATGAATCCTATCTCAGTGCACCGGGACGAAAGACCACCAGAATTTCTCAAGAAATGTGAAGTGGAATAAGTTCACTAATTCACAGAAACTGAACGAAGTGAGATGAGATCTCTAATTACATCACTACTGAGAATAAAACCATTGAAATGCATGAACCTAAGTTAGTCATAAGGGACGCAGGTGGCGCTGTGGGTTAAAGCCTCAGCACCTAGGACTTGCCGATCGAAAGGTCGGCGGTTCGAATCCCTGCGGCGGGGTGCGCTCCCGCTGCTCGGTCCCAGCGCCTGCCAACCTAGCAGTTCGAAAGCACCTCCGGGTGCAAGTAGATAAATAGGGACCGCTTTCTAGTGGGAAGGTAAACGGCGTTTCCGTGTGCGGCTCTGGCTCGCCAGAGCAGCGATGTCACGCTGGCCACGTGACCCGGAAGTGTCTCCGGACAGCGCTGGCCCCTGGCCTCTTGAGTGAGATGGGCGCACAACCCCAGAGTCTGGCAAGACTGGCCCGTACGGGCAGGGGTACCTTTACCTTTACTTTAAGTTAGTCATGTCAACTAGAGTTGCACGCAACCCATTGTGTTTAAGACACCAATGGGTAGATTTCAGTTTGAACATTACAAAACACCTTCTTGATATGTGCTGATTGATAATGGGATTGACTATCTAAAGGAGTGCTGGATTTGCCCTTGTTGAAGATCTTCAAACAGAGGCTGTGCAGCTCTAGCTAAGGATCTTTCTGCATTCAGGAGAGGTTTAAAGAGTATGACCTACAAGGACCTCTCCAACTTACTGATTCTACATAAGCCACTTTGAGGTCCATGCTGGAAAAAAGTGGAATATAAATCTTGTAAATTATAAATGGTACTGTAGACTTAGATCAAACCTCTCCATTCTTAAGGAAATCAGCCCTGAGTGCTCACTGGAAGGACAGATCCTGAAGCTGAGGCTCCAAGACTTTGGCCACCTCATGAGAAGAGAAGACTCCCTGGAAAAGACCCTGATGTTGGGAAAGATGGAGGGCACAAGGAGAAGGGGACGACAGAGGACAAGATGGTGGGACAGTGTTCTTGAAGCTACCAGCATGAGTTTGACCAAACTGTGGGAGGCAGTGGAAGACAGGAGGGCCTGGCGTCCTCTGGTCCATGAGGTCACAAAGAGTCACACACGACTAAACGACTAAACAACAACAAGACTTAGAATTGTATCCAATGTTAGTCACATGCATAGTAGATCCAGGAGAGGGCCATAGCTCAGTGGTAGAGCATGTGTCTTTCATGCAGAATGTCTCAGGTTCAATCCCCAGCATCTCTAGATAGGGCTTGGAATGCCTGCTATCTGAAATGATGGAGAGACATGGCTAGAGAATATTGAGCTAGATGGACCAATGATCTGATTTGGTTTCAGACAGATTCCTATGTTGCTATATAGCTATTCAATTTAACTTACATCTTGTCTTGTACATTAATGGATGTATA
This sequence comes from Podarcis gaigeae, assembly GCF_964106915.1. Taxonomy (NCBI): domain Eukaryota; kingdom Metazoa; phylum Chordata; class Lepidosauria; order Squamata; family Lacertidae; genus Podarcis; species Podarcis gaigeae. Next base: position 1,843,275 of record NC_139693.1, read on the forward strand.
CATTTTATTGTGAAATCTGTTAACTAGGTCAATAATTGGTTGGTTGATTCACAGGTTGTTCTGAGGAAGCCATCAACAGCTCACTAGGCTAACTGCCTGGTGAAATCAGAGACACAGAGGATGTCTTTCAGTTCTTTTATTTAAATCAACAGAAATACATGGAGACCATGTAGTGTGCTCCCTCAATCTTGAACTGTTGCTCAGAGTGCCTGCTCCTCACCCCCAGCAGGTACTTCCTATCTCTGAGACCTGTCCTGCTGTCCATGGTGGCCACTAAGGGAATCCCTCTGTCTCTGTTTGGCTTTCTGCTCTGTGATATGCAGGAAACGCCTGGTTCTAGGGTTCTAGGGTAAGGTCTAACACAGTGTCCAGAGAAAGCATGTGACTTGGCTGCTGTACTGTTTCTAACACATCTGACTCCTGTCTCTGTTCAGGGCTAGTGCACCTGCTACCCCTTCTCCTGTTCTTCACCATACATTATTTCCCAGCTCCTTTCTTCTTCTGAGGTTTAACCTGTTTCAGACCACCACAATCCTGAATCCATACTCCCTTCCTCTTCCCTGGAAGCCTCTTGAGGTGGCAGTCTCCACTAGTCCTCCTCACCTGCCCAGTCCCTGACACAGGTGGGATTCTTTCTGGGTCTGCACCTGCCAAGTTTTAAGCTGTCATTCAGTGGTCTCCCTTAGGAGGTTGTGGACTCTCCTTCCTTGGAGGTTTTTAAGCAGAGGTTGGATGGCCATCTGCCATGAATGTTTTGGTTGAACTTCCTGCATTGCGGGGGGTTGGACAAGATGACCCTTCCAACTCTACAAGTCTGTGATGTAAATGGGATCAGAAGTCATAATGATAGAATCCAGCAGGGCCATCTAACAAAGATGAAAGTTGGAAGATACAGAGAAAACACAAGAAACACAGCTCATAGGGAATTTGGTTCCACAGGAGGCAGCGATGGCCACCAACCTGTATTGCTTTAAAAGAGGTTTGACAAATCCATGGAAGCTAAGGCTATCAGTCACTACTGGTCATGATGACTAGATTCTACCTCCACTGTTGGAGGCAATATGCCCCTGAATGCTAGTTTCTGGGGTTCACAAGTGGGGAGAACACTGTTGCTTGTGGGCTTCCCATTGATGGTCTGGTTGGTCACTGTGAGAAACAGGATGTTGGACAAACTAGGCCTTTGATCTGATTCATCAGAGTTCCATTATGGACTCCCAGAAAAGATGTTTGTCTTGAGTTTCACATAACAGGCAACCCATTTGTGCTGTCGTGCAAAAAATTATGCACACTCCAAATCCAGGATGCGGACAATGGTTTTGGTTCCCAGAAGATGTGGCCCGCATAGCCAGTTTGACTTGTAACCTTTTTGCCAAAGGCCAGGATGGATGCCGCACTTTTACGGGAACATCCAAACCTTGATCATTTAAAAACAGAGAGATAAGCATGGTATAATAGAAGGAAAGAAATAGGTTAGGGTGGAACTAAAATGAGCAAAGGTGGCAAAAACAAGAATCCCCACCGCATAATAATTTGTAACGTACCATTATTTAATGCATAGGGGTTTAAGATTAAACATGCAGATAACATTTTCAGGAAACGACTAGTTGTGCAATAATTAAATCCTCAGGCATAGATCATGTATCACACCCATTAGAATTCCTCTGGAAGGATATAAAAGGCACCATGACATGTTCAACAGCATCCCTGAGCTCTCCACTACTTCTCTTCATTTCAGCACTCTCAAGATTCAGGTAAGTTCATTCACATTCTTTCTATCAGTGGCTGTGATACATTCTATGTTCTGTGAATTGAGTTCTGTTCTCTGAAGGTCAAAACAGTCCATCCAGGGCTGGGGAAACCTGAAGCTCTCCGAATGTTAGGGGCATAGCAAGCTGCCTTATACTGAGTGAGACCATCTGTTTTGATATCATCTGCACTGTCAGTGGCTAGCCAGGATTTCAGGCAAGGGTCTTTTTGTGGGGCAAACCCAGCCTCATATAATCAACATGCTCAACTCTAATTAATGCATGAAGGGGTTAAGGCCATAGAGTAAGCTGTCCTGCCAGGCTCAGCTAGGTCACACACCTCCATCTTGGAAGGAAAGTCTCTTTGTTCTGGGCACACAGCTCAAACGGTGTGCCTTTAGCAAGTCATCTTTGTGTTTCTATACAAATAATTTAGAAACTCTTACCATTTTTGAAACTAAGTTGCACTGCCTGCAATTTTTTTGCTGCTGTATGGAAAAACACAGCTCTGACCTTTTGAAGAGTTTGTAAGTAAAGCATTTTAAACTTATAAAACATGTGGTCTCTTTCTATATTAAGGGAAGTGAAATTTTTTGGAAAGAACTTAGAAGGGGATATTTTAAAGCTCAAACAGCCTTTATTTCCACGCTTTACTTTGCTTCATGTTTTCTGATTTTAAATCTCTGCTGGGGCTTTCTCACTAAATAGTACCTGTCCCTAAACCTGGAACTAAGCATCCAGGGAATTCTCATTTTATTCTTTACCCAAATTTACTGTTTTTATTATATACTTGTTATTTACTGTGCCGTTTTAAACTGTTTTTAGCTTATTTATTATATTGTGAGCATTGCCTTGTAACATATATGTGGAAGGTGATGTTGTTGTGGTGGTTTATTTTAATGCATGCATTTGCCCCCCCCCCCCAATTCTTGTCTATTTCATTGTACATTAGATCTACTGGGTTGTAGACAACGTTAATTCCACTCAGAGTAGTCCGACTGAAATTAATGACCATATTAGGAGTATGGAGAGCTAAAGAAAAGAAATTAATCAACACGACTAACTTAGATGCAGTAATTTCAATGGCTCTGCTCTGAGTAGAATTTCGTTGGATACGGACTATTGCAGTTCATACTGGGAGCTTTGTTTAGGGGGTGGAAAACAATTACCACACATACACACACAAAAAATCAGGGGTGACTTGATCCATCATCAGCCTCAAGCATTTTGCCTCCTCTTCCCCAAGGACCACCAAATTTGGTGACAGAGGCAAAAATAAAACCAATTTCAAGCAGAAACAGAGTTGGTGTTGGACAAAACCAAATGCCCTGATGAGGATAGAGTCCTCAATTACTTGATGAGGAACAAGGGATGGTTAATGTTGTCCTTGGGAAAAGAAGGAAGGTGTGTGTGTGTGTGTGTGTGCGTGCAGAAACTAGCTGTTGAAGAAAACAAGACGTCGGCCTCAATTTAGGGATAAAAATCTGCCAATACCACCTTATTTCAAAGCAATATTGCTAGACCACCCAAGTGCACTCACACAGCACTCCGCCCTAGGCAGATTTCAGGCAAGCATAGCTTGCACTCTGCATTCCATGAGCATATTTCTAGATAAGGAATGAACCAGTGGCATTTCCTAGAGAGAGAAAACAAGCAGCTGTCAGCAGCACTGCAGCTTCGAGGGTTACCGGTTTATCAGAACTTCTTATTCTTCTTGTCGTATACACATTTAACCATCTCCCTCCCATAGTCACTTGTGAGTATTTCAAGTTAGATTTGACGTCTTGGAGGCTTTAGTAATAATAATAATAATTTATTATTTATATCCCGCCCATCTGGCTGGGTCTCCCCAGCCACCCTGGGTGGCTTCCAACAAAATATTAAAATACAGTGGTCTGTTAAACATTAAAAGCTTCCCTAAACAGGGCTGCCTTCAGATGTCTTCTAAGAGACAGATCGTTGTTTATTTCCTTGACATCTGGTAGGAGGGCATTCCACAGGGCAGGTGCCACTACTGAGAAGGCCCTCTGCCTGGTTCCCTGTAATTTCGCTTCTCACAGGGGGGGAACCACCAGAAGGCCCTCAGATCTGGACCTCAGTGTCCAGGCAGAACGATGGGGGTGGAGACGCCCCTTCAGGTATACTGGACCGAGGCCATTTAGGGCTTTAAAGGTCAGCACCAACACTTTGAATTGTGCTCAGAAATGTACTGGGAGCAAATGCAGATCTTTCAAGAAGGTTTAGCCTCTATGCAAAAATCTCTACCTGCAAAAAATGTAAGGATTACAATTTCAATTCAGTACAATAAAGTACTTGCTGAAGGAGCCCATAGTTAAACTATGGAACTCACTCCGACAAAAGGCAATGGTGACCACTGACCTAGATAACCTTAAAATAGGATTAGACAAATCCTCTTTTACGGCTTTTTGATGATTACAAGCCATGATAGCTATGATCTGCCTTCAATGTTGGAGGCAGCAAAGCTTCTAGATGCCAGTTGCTAGAAACCAGGAGAGAGGAGAGGGCTGCTCCCTGCTGGTTTCCTACAGAGGCATTTGAGTGGAAAAAGTGAGGGCAGGATGCTGGACTAGTTGGGTCATTGGCCTAATCCAGCAGGCTCTTCTTATGTTCTTATAGCTGAGCCCCCACCTCCAAACAGCTTTTCTTTCAACCCAAATCACTGACCAGAGATCCATCAGTTCAAGAATCCCAAAACCATACAATCCATCTTCATAGTGTACCAACTTGGGTGGCAGGAAGGTGAGTAACTCAGTTTTATAATTAAATAATAATAATAATAATAATACTTTAATAATAATAATTTATTATTTATACACCGCCCATCTGGGTGGGTTTCCCCAGCCACTCTGGGTGGCTTCCAACAGAACACTAAAATACAATGACCTATTAAACATTAAAAACTTCCATAAACAGGGCTGCCTTCAGGTGTCTTCTAAAAGTCTGGTAGTTGTTTTCCTCTTTGACATCTACTAATAATAATTTAAATGAGTAAATATCCATGTTTGCCATATATAGACTTACTCTAAATTATGTCTTGATTCCCCAAATGGGCATCTGCTTAATACGGGCCTTTCTCAACATGTCCTTTCAGATTCACCTTCCGTGCCAAAACATGTCTTGCTGCATCCCATCTTGTGGCCCATCCTGCGCCATCCCATCTTGCGCCTCAAAACCTGTCATTGGTCTTGGACGGTGTGGTGTCGGCTCTGGATATGGGGGCATTGGCTATGGAAGCCTTGGAGGCGGTGGCGCAGTCTCAGCCAGCAGCCTTGGGGTGCTGTCTGGAGTCCACCCCTCATGCCTCAACCAAATCCCACCATCTGAAGTGGTGATCCAACCACCTCAGGTCGTTGTGACCATCCCTGGACCCATCCTGTCTGCCAGCTGTGAGCCCGTGGCAGTCGGAGGCTACTCATCATGTGCTTCTGGAGGTTATGGAGGTTACGGAGGTTACGGATTAGGTTACGGAGGCGGCTATGGACGCCTTGGGAGCATCTGTGGACCAAAACGTAGACAAAGCATCTGCAAGTACCCCTGCTAAACCCAAGCTCAGCCATGATGGTCTGAACAACCAGGAACTGTCAAGACCAAGAACAATCCATGCCTGAATCCATAGTGTTTCAGGTGTTGTGCATACCTGGCTGAGGTTCAAGGTGTTCTTCACCTGTGAGACCAAGCCCAGGTATCTGTCTCTTGCTCTCTGCTGTTTCATCCTGTAACACAGTGGTGGATAACCTTGCTGCTTCTTTCAGTGTGGGGGCTGCATTCACCCTTGTCCAACCCCATCTTAGGGTGGGAGGGCTCCATGCCCATGGTGTCCGTGGCAACACCCCTGCTTACACATAGACACATTCATTGACACACACAGGATACAAACATACAAAGGACACACAAACATGGGGCACACAGAGGGACAGTGTTCGGTCTCCTTTAAAACATGTTTGTGTTTGCTGTCATCACCAAAATTTGTGGAATCCTGGGGACAGGGGTTACAACTTGTCCTTGAATGGGTGTCTGCCACCCCTGCTAGAATATGTTTCTACAACTTGCTTGCACTCACTAGAGCCAGAGGATCAAAGCACAGCGCATCAATTTATTTCTCCTTCTGCTTGATCACTGTTCTTGTTCTTGTTGTATAAATTACTGTTGGAACATGTATCCTTTTGATTTCCCTATTTACTATTAAAGCTTTTGCAGCATCATAATAATCACTCCTGTATCTTTTCATTAAAAAAAGAACAATGATTCACTCAACTCCACCAAAAACAACAATGGGGTAGAGGGAAGAGTAGGAGAGAAACAAAGAAAGTCAGGTGTCTGGACCACGATGTGGGATTTCAAAATAGAAGTGTCCCATTGCCACAAAGGAGTGCAGAAATACCCAATTCTGCCAATGTTCATGTGGAAATGTTCTAAAGCCATAGAGCTTCCTTGGATTGGAGCAACCTATAGTGGAGTTCAGAAATCCTGGCAAAGGGTCGACACATGCAGGGGGCCTTCTCATTCGCCAGGAAGAAGGATCCGATACCTCTGTTACTCAAACTCCCAACAGTGTCCTGTCAAGTAGATCTGCCCAAAATGAAGGGCAGTGGCCATATAGAAGGTAGAGAACCACAAATACTATTGACCGTTCCAATCTGTTGCTTTCAAACATGCTTGCAGATTAGAATGCAACTCCTAGTCAGTGTGCGCATCCTTTGGATTCTGCAACACAGAAAGTGCTCGCACATTGCATATATTTTGGGAAATATTGAAAGAAAGTAGGTATTTTACCATATGAAGTATAGTGAAATGATTTGGAAATGTTTATGTTATGTAAAAGGTGGGTACCCCAGTCAGTGTGGTGTAGTGGTTAAGTGCGGTGGACTCGTAATCTGGTGAACTGGGTTTGCTTCCCCGCTCCTCCACCTGCAGCTGCTGGGTGACCTTGGGCCAGTCACACTTCTTTGAAGTCTCTCAGCCCCACTTACCTCACAGAGTGTTTGTTGTGGGGGAGGAAGGGAAAGGAGAATGTTAGCCGCTTTGAGACTCCCTAGGGTGGTGATAAAGTGGGATATCAAATCCAAACTCTTCTTCTTCATCATGCTTTTTAAGTGTGGAGTTTCTGTACATTCTTTCAAAAACTCCACAGGAAAAGCTAGACCAATAATTGGAGTGCCAGTAAAACTGAAACAGAACAATTAAAGGCAGTACAGACCATCCCTACCCACGAGCCTTGTTCCACTTCCCTCTTGCATGTGGGTGGTGATAAACTTCTTTGCATGAGGCGTGGCACTCACCCACTGAAGACTGCAAACAGAAGGAATTATAATGATAGTTAAACGGGGAAATTTAACCCCATGAGTAGCATTGATGGCCACCAGCCTGGATGGCTTTAAAAGAAGGTTAGATGGCTAATAGGCATCACCACTATGAGCTGCATCCATTGGAGGCCATGTGGATTCATAGAATCAAAGAACTGTAGAGTTGGAAGGGACCCTGAGGACGATCTAGTGTCCAGCCCCCTGAAAAGCAGGAATGTGCAGCTGTCCCATAAGGGGATCGAACCTGCAACTCACCAGCTCCATGCTCCAACCAGCTGAGCTATCCAAGTGGTCAGCAATCGTGAGAGAGGAGAGTGCTGTTGAGCTCAGATCTTGTTTCCAGTTCTCCCACTGAGGCTTCAGGTTGGCTTCTGTGATATGCTGGACTAGGTGGGCCACTGGTTTGATCCAGCCGACTCTTCTTAAATTTATTTGCTGTGTACTACCTCTACTGTTGGAAGCAGTATCTCTCTGAATAACAATTTCTGGGGAATATGGAAAGAAAGATTTGCCGCTGCGTTCAGGTCCTACTTGTGGGCTCTGCATTGGCATCTGATTGGCCACTGTGAAAACAGGAAACTGGACTGGAAAGGCCATTGGCCTGATGCAGCGACAGAGCATTTCCTATGTTCCTATTATAGCTAAGTTCAACTGTCACTCTCAGGAGCAGTGGCCAATCAGAGCTGGCAGTACTGGACTGGATGGACCAATCACCAGTCAAAGACAGCTTCCTATATTCTTGTTTCAAGAGCTCACAGCTTAGTAGAACACATTTTTTTGCATGTAGGAGATTCCTGGTCGATCTCTGGTTCAAAAAAATAAAATAAAGGATTTTAGGTAATGGGAAAGAAAAAGGTACCCAGTCCAATTAAGCAGAACTGGACTAGCATGGATCAGACCTGGAATTATTATATTCTAGTTCTGACTTCTAGAAATTGGAATCTGAGACAGTTAAGATGAAAGGCCTGTTCACATGTTACACTGAACACAGACACAAGCTGTCTCTACATGTGTACAATATTGTGAAAGAGTGTAAATTGTTGAACAGGTCAATTAATTGTGTACGCGGAGACTGTGCACCCATTGTATATTGCATGTGAATAACTTATGAATGTACAGCTCATCTTGGTGCATACTTGTTTAGTTGTTTAGTCATGTCCAACTCTTCGTGACCCCCTGGACTAGAGCACACCAGGCACTCCTGTCTTCCACTGCCTCCCACAGCTTGGTCAAACTCATGTTCGCATACAGAGGTACACAAATTGTACACTTGTTGAAGGTTACATGTGAGTAACATAGAAGGGTGAAACTCAACTAGCTGTGTACAGAGGTACACTAGTTGAATGCAACCAGCATTGCTTATCTTTCTATAAGCCAATCTGAGGTGGTGGTGGTGGTGTTTTTGCAATCAAACGTTGTACACATTTTATTCAATAAAATAATAAATAAGATAATAGCAGACAGGTGTACAGCTCACCTAGTTGGGTACAGAGGTTCACAGCCCTCGCTGAATGCAAAGTGTAACTACTAAGATGGAAAACCTGTACTCAAGTATCGTAAGTGTTCCTCAAGTTGAACGCGCACCTTCTGCTTCAGGTGAGATTCCTCTGTTGTTCCAGGGAAGCAGCCGAGCAAGTTTAAGGATGTGTGGGCTGTGGAGAATAGCTTGTGTGGGCTGGAGGAGCACTTTGTTTAACTTGAGTGAATTAAGGGAAAAAAGAACTGTCTTTCTTAAAACTCTGCTGAAGGATTAAATGATCTGGAAAGATAATGTGTAACATGCTCAGGGATTAGGACGTGGGAAGACGAGAAGGGGAGAAATGGAATCCAGAGTCCTCTTCAGGCAATTGTGAGAATAGGAATGTGGAACATGCGCCTTTTCATTGGCCAGTGGTAGAGGCATGCGATAGTGGATTGGCCAGGGCTGGTGTAAGCAAATATTAGGAGTCTCTGTTTCTTTTACTTGCCTGATCTAGAAGGCAGAAACTCCGCCCATCTCCAGCCCTTGGTTGCAGTGACTTTTTAAGCAGATTCAGTCAATGGAGGGGTTTTGTGCTACCTGCCAATCCTAGGGGGTTGATGTTGAGCTCAGAGTCTAACTCCATTTTTTCCTTACACCGGCACCTCGTTCTCTCGTGCTTGACTACTGCAATTCATTCTAAGTGGGGACAACCCCTGGAGGCTACATGGAACTTTAAAATTACAGTACCTAAACCCCGGGTGGTGCTGTGGGTTCAACCACAGAGCCTAGGACTTGCAGATCAGAAGGTCAGCAGTTTGAATCCCTGTGACGGGGTGAGCTCCCATTGTTCAGTCCCTGCTCCTGCCAACCTAGCAGTTCAAAAACACACCAGTGCAAGTAGATAAATAGGTAGTGCTCCGGCAGGAAGGTTAACGGCATTTCTGTGTGCTGCTCTGGTTTGCCAGAAGTGGCTTAGTCATGCCAGCCACATGACCTGGAAGCTGTACACCGGCTCCCTTGGCCAATAAAGCGAGATGAGTCAGTCACAACTGGACCTAATAGTCAGGGGCCCCTTTACCTTTACCTTAAACCACACCCCTCCCCCCAGGAAAGAGAAAACAAAGACTGTGCTGCAACAAAAGCTTTAATGGAGCAGGGGAAAGAGCGATACGGGTGGGAGGAGATGTTTGTATTACAACAGCATCGAATATAGTTTTACACGACACAACTAGCATGTGGTGAAGTACATTCTGTCCTGCCTTCCTTTGGGGAAGGTTTTCCTGCATCTAGCACAAAAAAGCAAGCAGAGGGGGTGGAAAATAAATACCAGAGACAATGCAACGTATCTCAGTAAAAGTGCAATGTGTGAATGTCATGGTACAGATTTCAGAGGCAGGGAGCAACTCACGGCTTCTGCTTGAAACTGCAGCAGCTCAGCACTTGTGAAAGCTCAGGTCCTTAAATTCAGTTGCCGGTTTCGGTCACGGTTGTCAGATTCCCAGGTTGCCCCAGATCCCGATGGATAATCTACTTGATCTTAGCAGGGATACCCGCAGATGCTTTGCCTGCGCTTTGACCCATAGCAGGATTTGCCCAGGTACCCACCTCCAGAGCCCCCCAGTCCGTAGCGGGAGGAACCGTAGCCGTAGCCTCCGGAACCACCATACCCATATCCGCCGCCATAGCCACCGCCATACCCATAGCCGCTAGCACATGGGGAATAGCCGGAGACGGCCAAGGGCTGGCAGCTGGAGGACAGGATGGCTCCTGGGATGGTCAACACAATTGGAGCTGGCTGGACCGTCACTTCAGACGGTGGGATCTGGCTCATACAGGACTGGGGGACACCGGGGACAACGCCAAGGCTGCTGGATGACATAGCACCGCCGCCGCCATAGCTGACGATGCCACCGCTGATGCCACCACCAACGCCACCGCCGATGCTACCGATGCCACCGCCGATGCCACCACCGATGCTACCGCCGATGCCACATTGTCCAATACCATGGGAAGGCCTGCTACATGGGATGGAGCACGATGACTGAGAGAAGAAAGACATGTCTGAAGAATATAGGTGAGCCTGGGGAACAACAGCAAGGAGAAAAGCAATTCATTAATTTGGAAGAAGGTGCAGAAAGGCCACGTAGCGTGGAGCAGGGCAGGTTGAATCCACCACTTTTAAGTTTCTCACTTTCCCAATATAAATTCTAGTCCTCCCCAATTTCGCTGAAAGTTGTAGGTTATTTATTTATTTATTTATTTATTTATTTATTTATTTATGGCTGGCAAATCTTTAGCCTGACCCAACAAGGCAATTATTATGTTATCCACTCTTCTAGTATGGAAATTACATCCTACATTAACTATGACAATTTATCTCTACACAGCGATGTTATCTCGGAAAAATAAACAAGGGCATTAAAAAAAAAATTATTTTAATCATCAAAGCAACGATCTTTGGTTTCGAAAGCTTAGGAGGTGAGCCAGAATAGTTAATGAGTAAGCACACACAATCTTAATTGTGAGACCTCAAGGGCAAAATTCTTAACTGATGTAAAACAACAGGCTGGTATGGAACATCTATTCACTGACACCAGGCGTGGCTTTGAGCTTCTTTGTCAAGAGATGGTAACACAGGAGCAAATTAACTCTCTCTCTCTCTCTCAGTCTCTCTCTCTCTCTGTTTCTCTCTCTCTCACACACACACGAGAGAGAGAGAGAGAGAGAGAGAGAGAGAGAGATTGTTCAAGTTCAATCTTCTCACTAGGCCAGATTTAATTTTTGAATAAAGTTTTGTTGTTGTTCATCTCCAACCCACAAGAAATCTACAAACCTCCCAATAAAAAAGCAACAAATCACAACCACCTGATTATTATGTTTTGTAAAAAAAAATTTTTTGAAACAATTTGGGATTCTTGTTATGGAGATAAGGAATGAGTTATGCCCATTGAGTCTCCCCTGAGTAGTATTAATATTGCATACAGCCCACTGAGTCTATCTTAGCATGGTTTCTTCTGGTTGGTTGACTATGTTCCAAGGGCTCGGCTTCTGTCATCTGAGAACTCTTTGAACTGGGGTGGGGTGAGTGGATTTCCTCTGGGACCTTCAACAGGCTCTATCACTCGCCTAAAAGCTATCCCTTAACTTATTACTGGACTGCAGGCATGGAGAACTTGTGGACCTCCATATGTTGGTCTCTGACTCCCATCCTTCCTGTCAATTGTCCATATGTTAGCTGGGGGCTGTTTGGAGTTCTAGTCTAACAATATCTGGAGGGCTACAGGTTCCTCATCCCTGGCATATGGACTCTCTCTCTCTCCTTTCTATCTTCCTATCTATATCTACCATCTATGTATCTAGCATTTATCTATCTATATTCTGAACTGAGCAAAGCTTTCTTTCCCTCTCTCATAATTCTTTGCAGGTTCTCACCCCATCAGGAACCTTCAAATCCCTCTCAGAACTTCACTTCAAGCAACATTCAGTGGCAGCTTAAGAACCTAAGAAGAACTCTGCTGATGGATCAGGACAAAGGCCCATCATCTAGTCCAGCTTCCTGTCCTCACATTGACCACCCAGAATGCAACCACCCAGAAGGCAACCGCCCTCTCCCCACTCACAGTCTCCAGAAATGGCTTTTCAGAGGCATGTTGCCACCAACAGTAGAGGTAGAACATTGCCATCATGGCTGGTAGCTGCTGATAGCTACATTCTCCATGTATTTACCTAATCCAAAAAGAACATAAGGACAGCCCTGGTGGATCAGGCCAAAAGTGGCCCATCTAGCCTGGCATCCTGTTCTCGCAGTGGCCAACCAAGGTCCCAGGGAGAAGTCCACAAGCAGCACCTGTGTGCAAGAGCAGTTCTCCCCACTTGCCTTTCCCAGCACCCAGAGTCTTGCTTCCTCTGAGACAGAACTTGAGAGAGACAGACGGGGAGACTCTCAAGAATGTTCCTCTTACCCGGTTCTCTAGAGTGCAGAAATGAAGAGATGCGCTTGAGAGTTGCTGCTGAAGAGACTGTGGAGGAGCCTGGCCTTTTATACCTTTTTTCCAAGGCGCAGGCCACAGGATGAGAGGCGTACCGCCTTCCACTTTGAGATTTAATTATTTCTCAACAAGCATTTGATCTATTATCTCTATCTTTGCCCCAATTAATTGGACATATTTATTTTTTGCTTATTATGAAGTATGAGTCGTTCGCCTTCCTGGTATATCATAATCTCTCTCACTCGCTCTTCTTAAACTCCACCCTACATTTTATTTGTCATTTGCCCTTGGTAAAATTCCCATGACTAAAAAACAAAACAAAAACCCTAGTAAATAGGGCAGCAGTGTATCCCCACCCTTGTTGAGAGAGAGGCAAGTTGAATCAACTTGGTGGCATCTATCTGAACTGGATCTAAAACACATGTCCAAGCGGGAATGTCAACACCAGATTATGTCTTAGGCAACCATTTCTTCATTGGGCTAACTTCACATTCCGCAGGAAAGTGATGGGCAATAGGAGTTTCCCCACCTTCCAGACCCATCACTGGCAGAGGAGAGATGGGGAAGAAATTAGATTCATCTCTCAGTTACAGTGGTACCTCGGGTTACATACGCTTCAGGTTACATACGCTTCAGGTTACAGACTCCGCTAACCCAGAAATAGTGCTTCAGGTTAAGAACTTTGTTTCAGGATAAGAACAGAAATCGTGCTCTGGCGGCGCGGCAGCAGCAGGAGGCCCCATTAGCTAAAGTGGTGCTTCAGGTTAAGAACAGTTTCAGGTTAAGTATGGACCTCCGGAATGAATTAAGTATTTAACCCGAGGTACCACTGTAATGGTAAGCCAACCTAATCCACACTTTCCAAAAACAGTGTATAAACCAAAACACAGGTGTCCTTTGAAACAGTCATTGACTGTTAACAATGAAGATTTGATTTCATTAGAAACTTGCATTTCTTTAGGTTTTGCAATGCAAGCCCACAGCCAAGTAATGTGTAGCAAAATGCATATATTTGCAGAAAGTGTGAAAATAGTAAGCATATATCAGTGAAATGAGCTTACAAAAATGCACCGGGAGCCGGTGTAGTGTAGTGGTTAAGAGCAGTAGTCTCGTAATTTGGTGAACTGGGTTCGATTCCCCACTCCTCCACATGCCGCTGCTGGGTGACCTTGGGCCAGTCACACTTCTCTGAAGTCTCTCAGCCCCACTCACCTCACAGGTGAGTTGTGGGGGAGGAAGGGAAAGGAGAATGTTAGCCACTTTGAGACTCCTTCGGGTAGTGATAAAGTGGGATATCAAATCCAAACTATGGCTGAGAAATTAGCTATGCAAATAATATATACATATTAGGGGAAAGGGTGTCCAATCAATGTGTATATTATGAGAAATGTGCAGAAAAAATATTGCTGATGAACTTTCACGAGAACATTTAAAAGGAAAAAAAAAATTGCAAACCAATGCAGAAATGTGGAGAATTGAACTTAAGGCTAGGAAAGATAAAAAAACGAAGAGAAAGCAAAATTGACAGATTTGCCCATCCCTAAAGCAGCTCCTTGGGCAGAGCAGCTGTTACTAGCAACAAAACTGCCAACAAAGTTAAGGTGCAATCTTAAGTATGGAAAGCCAATTTAATTTACACTGGTTTAAGATGAGCTGCTACAAAGTATGCTAGATACAAACACCATTTAGGAATGGGGATATTGCTGACTGAGCTGGCCTAAGGCTGGCAGAGGGGAAGCAAGCCTTCAAAATAGAGTATGGCTTACACCACCATTTTTGCCATGTATGTGGGAGTTCGAGTCCAGTAACAGTTGTCAAGATACAGTGCTATTCATACCACTTGGGTTACAGACCCAGGCAAAAGTATTATCAAAGCACTTCTGACTCCCATACTGCAGATTGGTCACCTATATCTTAGGATGGTCTTCCCTAATCTGGACTTTAGATGTTGTTGAACTCGCAATGCCCATCAGCCTTCACTGGCATGGTCAATGGTGATGGAAAGGTGTGGTCCAGTAATGTTTGAAGGGCCACAGTTTCTCCATCCCTAACATGGCCAATATGGAAGAAGACAGACCAGTGTTCTGGTGTGATAGAAGACACCTTCTTTTGCTTAAGAATAGGGAGATATATAAATTCAATAAATGAAAATGAAATGAGATAGCTAAGTGGTAGAGAAACAGCTTTGTACTCAGTCGTCCTTGATTTCAATCCCCAGCACCTCTGGGTAGGTGCTGGAATGACCCCTTCTCAAAACATTGGAGACCCTCTGCCAGTCAGTGTATACGAAGGTAGATCTGACTTGTCATAAGGCAGATTCTTATGGTTCTGTTGAAAGCAGCCCTAGTTAAGCAGGAGAACAGCCACAGCCAATATCATCAGTGGTCAGAGAGAGTGTGAGTTTTAGACTGTGGAAGGCATCAAGCTGGGGAAGGTCAGTCTAGAGTGGGAAGCCTTTGACCCTCCAGATGTTTTTTGAAATCCACCATCCTTGATGATTGGCCATGCTGATCAGCTGAGCCTGACAGAGTCTAAAAACACCTGGAAGGTCATGAGGACCGGAATCTTCCTTGAGCAGGGGAACAACCATCACTCAGTATAGCATCTAGATCAAGGGAAGTAATAGTGCCACTGTATTCTGCTCTGGTCAGACTTCACCTGGAGTACTGTCTCCAGTTCTGGGCACCACAGTTCAAGAAGGACACTGACAAACTGGAACGTGTCCAGAGGAGGGCAACCAAAATGGTCAAAGGCCTGGAAACGATGCCTTATGAGGAACGGCTAAGGGAGCTGGGCATGTTTAGCCTGGAGAAGAGGAGGTTAAGGGGTGAATTGATAGCCATGTTCAAAGATATAAAAGGATGTCACATAGAGGAGGGAGAAAGGTTGTTTTTCTGCTGCTCCAGAGAAGTGGACACGGAGCAATGGATCCAAACTACAAGAAAGAAGATTCCACCTAAACATTAGGAAGAACTTCCTGACAGTAAGAGCTGTGGAATTTGCTGCCAAGGAGTGTGGTGGAGTCTCCTTCTTTGGAGGTCTTTAAGCAGAGGCTTGACAACCATATGTCAGGAGTGCTCTGATGGTGTTTCCTGCTTGGCAGGGGGTTGGACTTGATGGCCCTTGTGGTCTCTTCCAACTCTATGATTCTATGATTCAGTGACAGAACACCTCTTTGGCATGCAGGATGTTCCAAGTTCAACCATCAACATCTCCAGCTAGGGCAAAGGTAAACTCCCTGCCTGAAACCTCAGAGAGTCACTGTATATCAGTGTGGACATTGCTGAGTAAGATAGAGCAAAGATGCACTATTGGGCCTTTGGTCAAGGATCAGGGAGAGTAGGACTCTAATAGTGCTGGAAGGGCACCAAGGTGCCAACCACTGAACTATTTATATATTTTTTAGAATATGAGAAGGGAAACTGAGCAAGGGCACTGTCAAATAACTGGCTCATTGTAAAAGCATTGTCAAGGTTTCAACTATCCATGTCATAGCCTCCCCATAGGTAGGTATGACTGGCTGGAGGTCTCACACTGACATCTTGTGTGTTTACATAGTTGATATTAGGGAGCTATACCTTGACAAAATGATCATGTTTAAGTTGTCTGCTAACAACCCTTCTGTGTTGGTTTAAATCAGGCATAGGCAAACTCGGCCCTCCAGATGTTTCGGAGCTACACTTCCCATAATCCTTGACCACTGCTCCTATTATCTAGGGAAGATGGGTGTTGTAGTCCCAAAAACATCTGGAGGGCCAAGTTTGCCTTTGCCTGGTTTAAATGCCTGGAAAGAGCCAGATCCCAAATGTTCCCTTGTCATCCTTTCAGAGATGGACCTTTGGGGTGTTTTCCAATGGAAGGTGATATCTAAGTGGGCAGTGGTAAACAGCATGGCAGTTAGGTCTAAAAGGGCCACAGTAGGACATAGTTTCAACGACTGACCAATAATATTAGAAACAACATTTTAAAAAAATAAAATCTGATCTTAGGGAGAGAAGCACTTCTTGCTCAAATCTTTTGGTCACCCATGAAACGTATCATAAATCCCAATGGGCCGGTCATACCTGATCAGCCTCTGCTCCACATCACTGTATGCAGGTCAGTTGTGTCAGAAGTTATGGAGGTGAGGAAACCGACACGGAGCTGTTTTCAAAAACAGGAGGCCTTAATTCATGGAACTCTTCGTTCCACCCAACGCCATGTGGGGAAAAGTTATTATCAGCCCACAAAAACCACTGGACTACCACCTGTTTACAACACAGGCTGCTTCTACAAAGGTTTCTAGAAGCGTTTCCTAACTCTCTTTGAATTTAATTCAAATCTCTTTGGATGCCACCACAGTGAATTATTTGCTGCGATCGTGAGATAGATCTGGAATGTCTTAAGCAGGCATTCCCCCCCTCGTCAAAGAAAATTTTATTGCTATTCATTAGTGGGGTGTTGAATTTAAAATCATTCCATTAGAAGTAATCATAATATTGCAGGCATGGAAAGAAGAAAAGAACTGCCATCCGACTAATTAAAGGGTTCACAAAGCCGTCTGAAATCCTTTCGGTAACAGGAGGCTGAAAAATTGCAGCCTCCGCCCCACCTCTGGCTGTTGTTCCCATTAATATCTCAGAATCATCCAAGGCTCAGCAAGATGAAGTCATAAAGGGAGTTTGTTGGCAGGAGGGGGGGGGGAATATTGTGAAACGTTGTGCAGTGAACCCAGAAACGAGGCATTGCAACATTAAGACATTCATTTTTGAAGAAGTTGATGAACATGAAAGGACTCCGAAGAATTGGTAGGTAGACACAGGGCTTTTTTCAGGCTGGAACTCACCAGAAATCAGTTCCAGCACCTCTCAGGTGGGTGTCATTATAAGAGGACAAGGGTGAGTTCCTGCACCTCTTTTTCTAGAAAAATAGCACTGGGTACACAGATACCCTGTCCAGTGGTACCTGAATTAAGTACTTAATTCATTCTGGAGGTCTGTTCTTAACCTGAAACTGTTCTTAACCTGAAGCACCACTTTAGCTAATGGGGCCTCCTGCTGCTGCCGCGCCGCCAGAGCACGATTTCTGTTCTCATCCTGAAGCAAAGTTCTTAACCCGAGGTACTATTTCTGGGTTAGCAGAGTCTGTAACCTGAAGCGTATGTAAGCCGAGGTACCACTGTATATTTGCACGTGACATAGCAAGGGTGCAGGAACCTTACAACCTCCATCAACCCTGACCTTTGACTGTGGCTGATGAAGTTCATAGTTCAGCAACATATAGAGGGTCAAAGGTTCTCCCACATATGCTTCATTTCTATGTCTTCCTAACTTTTAAAAAGCATTTATACCCCACCATATAAAAAAGCAAACAAATGCTCAGGAGTTCTTCATGACATTCATAGGTTCTCTCAGAACCTTTTTACAAAGAGTAGAGTATAAATAGAGTCAAAATAAGGAGTGAGGACCCCAATGTTCATCATAATCTGGAGGGCCACAGGTTCCCATCCTTGCTTTATACCTCTGGAAGTACATTTAATGTGATCCCTGATTGGTTGGGACATGAATCTACAGGGATGATATGCTATAGGGTAGGATCCGGTGGTAGTCCTACTCAGAACAGACCCTTTGAAATCAATGGACATGTTTAAATTAAACCAATTGGTTTCAGTGGGTCTACTCTGAGTATGATTTGGTTGGATGCAACCCTTGGTTTGGAAATGGAGTTTTCTAAAAGTGTTTCTGAAGTCGATACAATCAACACAAATCTCAAAAAATCTGTGTATTCCCTGCCCATGGATTCAGATTCAAGCTGGTTTTTTCGACTTGTTGATTTGCCATTTAGGAGGACAGTTGGGTTGAAACACATCTGCCTATGGAAGCTTCACTTTGGAAGATATTTGTACTGTATAGTGTAAGCTGGATATACCCACTCACCTTAGGTTGGGTGGACATTTGGTCTAAAATTATCTGAATTGTTTTGAATGCATAGTGAATTTTATGTGATTGTAAATGGAGATGAAACATTTGATAGTTCTTGGCTATGTTATTTATTTTATGAAACAGTAGTTTTTAAATTGTGAGTTTAAACTATTTGCACTAAATTTAGTGCCAATCAATACAACTTAGATCCTCTTTATTTTGCATGTTGGCAGAGGATCCCTATTAAAGAATTCCACACATACTAATGGATCCCTTTGAAATTATCTAAATTCAAGTGTTTGTACTAAGGGCCAGCAAGTGCAAATTACTAAGATTTTATAATAGCTTTGGTCTGCTATGGCAGTGGTACATTACTCCAGGCTTAGTGGTAATTGTTGATTTGTACACTGTAATGTCTTGGAGATATTTATACAAATAAAAACAACCATCTTGAAGACTTGCTTTGTGGATCTAACATTCAATACTTGCCATGATCACATCACCACATCTTTTTTTTAAAAAATATTTATATATTTTATAGAGAAACACACTAACCTTCTTTGTCCCTCCTGGAAAGAAGCCAAGTTTTAAAAAGGGATTGGGGGTGCTTAAAATATGCTCTTGGTAAAATAGTTTCTAACAGCATGAAATATGAAAGAGAGGGAGAAACAGAGACAGAGAGAATCAAGCAAACAGAAGGACAAGTCTTGCTGAAGAAGAATCAGCATGGCTTCTGCCAACGTATGTGGATGGGGGTGATTCTGAAGATACTGTGTACTTAGACTGTGTGCTTTTGACAAGAATCTCCCCTCTCAGTAAATGTATCAGTCATGGAATGAGAGGACCTGCTGTCTTATGGTAAAAATAATGGGAAGCAGAGAGAGTAGAAATAAATGGACAGTGCCAGAAAGTGGAATCCCCAAAGGTTCTATGGGGTGCCTCAATGATTTTATTTTTTTGAAACTGACCCCTAAGGAAGGACTGGGACCACTGTAGGTGAGGGTATTTCTGAAGGACCTTCCCAACAGGTGGTTGCTGGCATCAGATCTACCAGGGTGACCAAAGCTAAGTCTAAGGGGGCTTGAAATGGGTCTAGATAATCCATTTCATCCAAGATTCCCTGAAACTGAGGTCCCTCCACAGATTCCAACTTTCGTCCCCAGATTCCAACTTTTCAACTTAATCTGTTTGATTTATGTATTACAATAAGCCATTTTAGTTAAGAATGACACCTTCCCTGAATACAATCTGTAAATGGTGCCAAAGACCAAACCTCGAATATTCTAAATGGAAACTGTGTGTGCTCTACTCCTGAGCAGTGCACTCCCCTCTTCCAATTAATATATGCAAATAAATATGAGACATTTCCTCTCACTAAGCCAGACCATCGGTGAACTATTTCAGCTGCCACCAGCTATTTGATTTGTTATTGGCATAGGAGCTATTTGAGTTCTTAGCCTCAGGCAGCAAAATGTCTTGTGCTGCTTCTGAATCTAAGAACAGGATAGTGCAAACATGACCACTACCCCTAATTCCATGCATGGAAGGTGGCTGGACTGGAAGCTGAGACTTATTTTATCCCATGCAATGTGAAAACAATGTTTCTAGCAACAGGTGAGTAGCACGCTAGTTTCCAGCCCTGGAAGGCAGCACCATAGTTTAGCAGCTGCAGAACAGATCTGTAGCATACATAGCTCTGGTTTCCAACACAAGGGGTCTTAGGGAGCTCTAGAGGAAAGGTTGGGAGTGGGGGACTGCCACTGCTGCCCTCCAGTATTATTTGCCTCAGGCAATTATCTCGTCCGGTCTCATGATAGGTACAGTCCTGCTTAGGTTGAGGTCAGGGATGACTGGTGCCCTTTGAGGGTGGAGAGGTGGAAGGCAGGAATACTAGTAATAGGTGACACCAGAAAGTCAACAATAGCTTTTAGCTTTGTCTCCATTCTCCTCCCTGCTTGAGACTAAGGAAGAGGAAGACTGGCAGTCAGGGCTAAGTAATCAATTGGTTCTAAGTAAAAAGACAGCATCTTAAAAAGCTGAGACATCACCATGCTGACAAAGGTCCATATAGTTAAAGCTATGGTTTTCCCAGTAGTGATGTATGGAAGTGAGAGCTGGACCATAAGGAAGGTTGATCGCCGAAGAATGGATGCTTTTGAATTCTGGTGCTGGAGGAGACTCTTGAGAGTCCCATGGACTGCAAGAAGATCAAACTGATCCATTTTGAAGGAAATCAGCCCTGAGTGCTCACTGGAAGGACAGATCATGAAGCTGAGGCTCCAAGACTTTGGTCACCTCATGAGAAGAGAAGACTCCCTGGAAAAGACCCTGATGATGGGAAAGATGGAGGGCACAAGGAGAAGGGGACGACAAAGGACGAGATGGTGGGACAGTGTTCTTGAAGCTACCAACATGAGATTGACCAAACTGCGGGAGGCAGTGGAAGACAGGAGTGCCTGGCGTGCTCTGGTCCAGGGGGTCACAAAGAGGCGGACATGATTAAACGACTAAAAAAAAACAACAACAACAAATGGCAGGCAGACTGAGACTGGTGGGGCAGTGTCCTCTCCAGGGTTTCAGGGAGGCGTCTTCCCTAGCCATGTAGATGTCAGGGTCTGAACCTGGGACCTGTTAACAGGGTATCCTTTTAAAAGGATCTGGAAGGAGTGGCTCCTGTCCGATGCCCAGATGGGAGCAAGGACCATACTTCTTCTCCAAAGGGGACCAGTTGGGGGATGCTCTGATTTGACGTAGGTCATAGGGGGTCATTTCCCCCCACTGGCTTCACCCTTAGTAACACTCCCAGTGGTCGGGCAGGAGTGACACACACAGTTGCTTAACACAATGCCTATGGCCAAGTCTTCACATCTGTAACCAATAAAGTTGTGGCCAAACCAATATGCCATGTGTTGTCTAGTTACTTGCCCCTTAGGAAACAGGGTGGTTACAGGGCCTCGAAACACAAGAGAAGCCTGGAGGGCCACGTTTGCACACACCCTTCTCCTGAGGTTCCTTGTCCTGGCTTGCAGAAAAGCCCAGCTGAAAATGCCTCAGGGTTTTCAATAAGTGCAGGAACACAGAAAGGTTGTAAAGTGCAGATCACCAGTGATATGATTTTAGCTATCCATTCATTCAATCAATCAATCAATCAATCAATCAATCAATCAACCAACCAACCATCTATTAAATTTATATCCTGCCCTTCCTTCCAAAGGAGCCCAGAGTGTCAAGCAGTCTGTGATAAAACAATAAAAAATACATCTTATTCATGGTATGGAAAAAGTGGATCGAGAAAACAATGTCTCAATTTCTCATAACACTAGAACTTGTCAACATCCAATGAAGCTGAATGTTGATTGGGACAGGCAAAAGAGAGTACTTCTTCAAACGTCATTTAGTTATACTATGCAACTCACATCTGCTGGAGGAAGCGATGGTCACCGACCTAGAGGGCTTCAAAAGAGCATTGGAACCATTCATGATGGGCAAGGCAATGGTTTGCTGCTAGCCATGATGGACAAAGGCATTAATGCTTCTGAATATGAGTTGCTGGGAACCAGAGAAGGGGAGTAATAATAATTATTATTATTTATACCCTGCCCATCTGGTTTGGTTTCCCCAGCCACCCTGGGCGGCTCCCAACAGAATATCAATAACACAATAAAGCATGAAACAATAAAACCCTCCCTGAACAGGGCTGCCTCCAGATGTCTTCTAAAAGTCAGATAGTTGTTTATTTCCATCTGATAGGAGTGTGTTCCACAGGGAGGCTGCCACTACCACTACAGAGAAGGTCCTCTGCCTGGTTCCCTGTAACTTCACTTCTCACAGTGAGGGAACTGGCAGAAGACCCTCAGAGGTAGACCTCAGTGTCTGGGCTGAACAATGGGGGTGGAGACGCTCCTTCAGGTATATTGGATTGAGTCTGAGTGTGTTCTTATGCTCAAATCCTGCTTGCAGGTTTTCCATAGAGGCATATGGTGGCCACTCTAAGAACAAGATGGCGGACCAGATGGGTCACTGGCCTAGGCCAGTAAGTTCTTCTTAAAAATGATATTAATGTGGATGCAGACCGGGAAGCACCTCTGCTCAAAGGTCTTGTTGGAAGAGGAAGGTCTTCAACAGGTGACAAAAATAACAACGTGGAAGACGCTTGTCTAATATTCGAGGGGAAGGACATCCAAAGGGTAGCTGCCAACACAAGGAAGGCCCTGTTTTTACATTGTGTGTAACAGAACTCCTGATAAGAGAGACTGCTGAAATCAAAAGAGAGAGAAATCTAATTCCAGTCACAGATTCTTGAGTTAGCCTCTGCGGGCTTGATAGGAGAGCTGAAAATAATGCCAATATATTTCACACTTGGCAACCCAAGTGTATACTCAATTATGACCAAACTAAGCTGCATAGAGCACAATATACAGCAGGAGGCTTTCATTTGGTCAGAATTAAATATACACCTCCAGAGTTAACAGTAAATACATTACTTCTGGTAAATGAGACACCATAGCTGCTGGAGGGCTGTGAAAATTTGGGTCTTGGACTTTTTAGACTTGACTACCCATGAACTATCTGAAACCCAACGGGCACTTGGGTTGCCAGATGTCATTTTCTTTTCCAGCTCTCTTACCCCACTATGGAGATATGTTCCTATGGGGAGCTACTAGGCTTTGGAAAAGTTCCACAACAGCCTTGCTGGAACACAAACATGTGGAACACCAATCCACGGCAGTGCTGACTTTTATTGGTTTGCTTTCAGCCTAGCAAACATAGGAAATGGAGAGGTCCCTGGTTCAGAAATTATCTGAATTATCCAGACTATTTCCATCAGACATGAAGGAAAGTAGTATCACACAACTGGTTGCTTCCAAATAAGAGTGGAGAGTTCAGCTCTCCTTGCAGAACTGACATAAAAAATAATAATACTACAGCAACCATCAATGTGCACATTCCAGATTGCCAGACAGAATAACCTCCCTTACCTCCTCCTCCAAGCCAATTTTGGGGCTGCAGGGGGAGAAAAATGGGGGAACCCCATTGCGCTAGCTGAAGTCCTTGTGTGGGCTACCACCAGTGGGACTTATTCATTGTATCCAGCCCATGGGTTGCAACCCTCATTTCCCTTCCCACTGACTTCTGAGCCATGCCTTTAATTGCCATTAATTGGTTTATCATGTGCTTAACATTTTTGTTATGACAAGGGTTGGTTTCAGATCCAAGACTGGTTTCAGAGCCTTGCCTCCTACACTGCTTCCTTAGAGTCAACGGGGTGGGAGGAGGGGCGAGAGCAGTAATGGGTATGCGTGGCACTGAAGACTGAGGGCAAGGAAAGCGGACGTTCCCTACCCAAGATTCTCCCTTATGAAAGAGGTTACAACCTTTGGAGCTCTTTATATATATATAAAAGCAAGTAAGTGGGACATAACTTATGGGTGGTGCAGAGAAAGTGAATAGAGAGAAGTTCTTCTTTCCTCTTCCATGTATGGGGCCATCCAATGAAGCTAAATGTTGGAAGATTCAGAACAGATAAAATAACACACTTCTTCACACAGCACAGTTGAATCCATGGAACTTGATAGTGCCACAATGTATTGATGGCCACCAACCTTGATGGCTTCCAAGGAGGACTGGACAAATTCATGGAGGGCAAAAAGCTTACGAGTAGTCATAGTGGCTAAGCTCTACCTCCACTGTTGCAGTATGCCTCTGAATACCAGTTGCCGAAAATAGGTGGGGAGATTGCTTTAGTGCCCATGTTCTGGTTGTGGGCTTCCTAAGGCCATCAGGTTGGCCATTGTGAGCACAGGGTGCTAGACTAGATGAACTTTATCAAGTGGGGCTCCTCATACGCTCTTGTGGGTACCAAAGAGGGAGGGCTCTGGTGTCCTTGCCCTGCATGTGGGTTTCCTGGAGGAATCTGATTGGCCAATGTGAGAATAGGTTGATGGGCTGTGGTGCTCTATGGTCTATGTTATGAGAACTAGATGGGCCTTTGGCTTCATCCAGCAGGACTCTTCAAATGTTGAGGCCTCAATGAGATCCTACCTCTTCCACTTTCTGTTGCTGCAGTGTACCAATTCCCTTATTTCCTGTTCCTTATTTGGTTGCAAGAGACGTTCTGAGTTGCACATTGTTTGACAAGAGAGGGCATCATGGCTCACATGGTTTCAAACGTTGGGTCTCGTGAATGCATCTCAGGTTTCAGGGCCAAGGAAGACCCCTCAGCCCAAGACTAAGTTGCTTCCTGTTAGGCAGAGCAGACAATTATTGGGCTGATGGACCATTGACCTGACTCAGTAGAAGGCAATTAACCTCTGCAATTTTCTTGGGGAGATTAATGCTGACTGCCTGGTTAAAAGAGAAGAGAGAGAAGGAAGCGCTAGATCTAAATGACAGGGCTGTGGGTAATCATTGGTGGAACCTCAATTAAATCCAAGGCAATTTCACAAAAGATGAGACAGATAAATTCAAAGGTGGAATGTGCGGTTTTCAGATGGCTGATGGAGGCCTGGAATCCAGAACACAACAAAGCAATTTGGGATTTCTGGCTCTCAACTGCTCATATCATCCCAGATTAATTAAGCCCTCGGGCAAAGATGGGTGTCTCTCTTTCCAGTTCAGGGCCCAAACATGAAACTGTATAAAAGGGACAGGGGAGCCCCAGACTTTTCAGATCGCTCCTTTCCTCTCTACATCCAAACGAAACTTCTTCTAACCAGGTAAGACTGATAATCTATTCATTTCTTTGTTTATTATGTTTGGCAGATTGACTACCAACGTAAGAATTGGCCTTATACCAAGATGGACCGTTGGTCCACCTGGCTAAGTATTGTCTACACAGACTGGCAGTGGCTCTCCAACGTTACTGGCAGGGGATCTACACCAACCCTTCCTGGAGATGCTGGGGCTTGAACCCGGGTCTTCTGCATGCAGAGCAAATGCTCTACCTACTGAGCTATGGCCCTTCCTCTGCTGCTTCCAACTTGTAACAGGCAGCCATGGTGCAATATATTTAGGGATGTTTGGGTGTGTGTATAGCACTCTCCTCAGGCTCTGGCTGTTGATGATACAGTACAGTTCTTGACTCAACCTTTCAAAAGGTGTGGTGGCTGAAGGAGCTTCGGTTGCACTCATAGCCTAGTTGAGAGTCAATATCTTAATGCACCAAAGTGGCTCTTCCATTTGTCTTGACGAGGAACTCTTTATTATATATCTACTTACCTCTAATAACCCCATCAATGTCCAGGGAAATGAGGTTTCCAGGCTAAATTTTAACACAAGAGGTTGCAATGGTCACCAGCATGGATGCCTTTAACAAGGGACTAGAGGAATTCATGGAGGACGAGACTACAAGCCATGAGGGCTTTGTTCTACCTCCATTTTAGGAGACAGTATGCCTCTGAAGAGCAGGGGATTCTGGGAATCACAAGTGGGGAGGCTTGCTGTTACTTGTCCTGTTTGTGGGCTTCCCATTGTGGTATCTGGTTGGCCAATGGAAGAACCAAATGCTAAACTGGATGAGCCCTTTATGGCTTGCTCTGGCAGGACTCTTCTTACATTCATTGGGGGGGGGGCAGCGAGGAGGAGGCTCCCAGAGCTTTTTACAACAATCAAAAATAGTTCTAGTTACAGGCAAGTAGCCGTGTTGGTCTGCCATAGTCAAAACAAAACAAAATAATTCCTTCCAGTAGCACCTTAAAGGTAAAGGGACCCCTGACCATTAGATCCAGTCGTGGCTGACTCATCTCGCTTTATTGGCCGAGGAAGCTGGTGTACAGCTTCCAGGTCATGTGGCCAGCATGACTAAACTGCTTCTGGTGAACCAGAGCAGCGCACAGAAACACTGTTTACCTTCCTGCCAGAAGGTACCTATTTATCTACTTGCACTTTGACGTGCTTTCGAACTGCTAGGTTGGCAGGAGCTGGGACCAAGCAATGGGAGCTCACCCCATCGTGGGGACTCAAACAGCCGACCTTCTGATCAGCAAGTCCTAAGCTCTGTGGTTTAACCCACAGTGCCACCCGCATCCCATAGTAGCACCTTAGAGACCAAGTAAGTTAGTTATTGGCATGAGTTTTTGTGTGCATGCACACTTCTTCAAAAATAGAACACCCTTGCTTTCAAGCTTACAATCTCAAAGACATGGCACAAGAAGGAAGGGATGAGGAAGGCAGAGGGGGAAAGCAAACCCACTGTTTCTTAGGTAAAGGACCTTCAC
The DNA here is from genome assembly GCF_964106915.1 of Podarcis gaigeae. Lineage (NCBI taxonomy): Eukaryota > Metazoa > Chordata > Lepidosauria > Squamata > Lacertidae > Podarcis > Podarcis gaigeae. Next base: position 1,869,911 of record NC_139693.1, read on the forward strand.
TTTGGTAAAAAGAAGGGAAGCACTACAACAGCTCCTTCTTTGGCTAATGGACAGGGCCAAGATGGTCTTCCCTTGCTGTGATGCTCTTGCTGGGAGGCTCCTCAGCTCTGTCTCCTAGAACAACTGCCACTTGGAGATGAGGTGCCTTTCTCCTGACCCATTCTTCTTCAGATAAGCCTAGCTGGATCAGGCCAAAGGCCCACCTAGTCCAACATCCTCTTCTCACAGTGGCCAACTTGTAGGAAACCTGCAAGTAGGACCCAGACACAAGAACAACTCTACCCTTCTGTGGTTTCCAGTAACTGGTATTCAGAAGTATTACTGCCCTCTCACCATGGAGGGCAGAGGAAAGCCACTGTGACTAGTAGATGTTGATAGCCTCATCCTTCATGAATCTGGACAATCCACTTTTAAAGTGATCCAAGATGGTAGCCATCACAGCCTCCTGCGGGAGCAGGTTCCATAGTACAACTCTGCGCTGTGTGAAGGACTTTCTTTTATCTGATCTGAATCTTCCAACATTCAGACTCATTAGATGTCCACAAGTGCTAGTGTTAGGAGAAAACATGTTCCTTATGCCACCCACCCACCCCACAAATCCACAATTTATTCCAGACCAAATTTTCTAATCCATTAATATTTATCCTTCCTGTTGTTCTACAGCCAACTTCCAAAACACAGCCATGCATTCTAAAAGTCAATCCTGTGCTGTCCCATCAATTGGCCTTGGACATTGTGGATACGGCGGTGGATACGGCGGTGGATATGGCATCGGAGGTGGCATCATCGGAGGTGGTGGCATGGGAGGTGGCATCATCGGAGGTGGTGGCTTCGGTGGCGGCGTATCATCCAGCAGCCTTGGCATAGTCCCCGGGGCCAATGTTTCCTGCATGAGCCAAATTCCACCATCAGAAGTGGTGATCCAGCCAGCTCCAGTTGTGGTGACCATCCCAGGAGCCATCCTCACCTCAAGCGAGCCAATATCTGTGGGAGGTCACAGTCCATGTGCTTCCGGTTATGGCTACGGGTCTTCTGGTTATGGCTATGGGTCTTCTGGTTATGGCTATGGGTCTTCTGGTTATGGCTATGGCTGTGGGGTGGGTTCCTCTTCTGGAGGTTACCTCGGTGGTGGCTACAGAGGTGGCCAGTCATCCAAGGGTTACCCCTGCTAAGCCATTGTGAGAAGACTAGGACTATCCAGAAATCGCCAACCCACCAGTACGGACTCTGTAGCCAAGTTTATGGGTCTGGGCTTCAACTAATGTTGAACTCCAGACTTATGAATGGTTCTCCATGTATGTGAAAGATGAAAGCCCTGTTATGTATTCTTTCCTCCTATCTATTTACTTTCCTTAAGTGTATATTCCCTTTTCCACATTGCTCTCCAGCTACATAAGGACCAAAGGTCCATCCTACATCTACACGTCTCACTTCTGAGAAATTATTCTCTTGTTGCATAGCTTGGTTGTATGTTTTCTTGATACTCTTCATTTTCTAATAAAGCTTCCTTTGCATCATAAACCAGCTTCTTGCTGTTCTTGTTTGGTAATAATAATGATAAGAAGAAGAAGAAGAAGAAGAAGAAGAAGAAGAAGAAGAAGAAGAAGAAGAAGAAGAAGAAGAAGAAGAAGAAGAAGTTTGACCAAACTGCGGGAGGCAGTGGAAGACAGGAGTGCAACTAAATGACTAAACAACAACAGATTGATCAGGTCAACATCAGGTAGGGAACCCCTTGTTTATGGGACTGATGCTACTACAGGTGCAAGCAGGAATCAACTTACAAGTCCCTAAAGTACCCTTTCTCAAGCTGTAGATCCCCAGATGTTGTTGGACTACAACTCCCAGATGACAAAAAGTCACCAAGCGATGAGTGAAGTGACTATCCCAGACCACAGCAGTTCATTAATAGAATCATAGAATTGTAGAGTTGGAAGGTTCCCCAAGGTTCATCTAGTCCAGCCTTTCTCAACCTGTGGGTCCCCAGATGTTGTTGAACTACAACTTCCATCACTCCTAGCTAGCAAGGCCAGAGCTCAGGGATGATGGGAATTGTAGTCCAACAACATCTGGGGACCCACAGCTTGAGACAAAAAGAATGATGGAGAGTTAAATGAGGCAATTGCTCAAAATGTTGATGCCTTTGGAGAGGTTCCTTTATGGCGGAGAAAGTTAAGAGATAACAAGATCAAGAGAGCTGAGTGGGCAGCAAAGGAGGCAGATGCGGTGACAGGGGAGTTTTGAAGTGGTTTTTGTGAAATCAGGGAGACACAGCTTAGAAAACCACCCTGCCACATTCCACAATAACAACTGCAGAGAGGAATTTTGCACCAGGTTCCCAGCCGTGTCATAAAGTCAATCTAGGAGCACATCAGAAGGTTGGCTATAACTTGAAGCCCCGGACGGATCCTGATGTATTTTGTCCTCTACCTCCGGGGTGTCAGTTATTAATCTATGGACCCTGGTGACATTTGCTAAGGCAATCGGGGGGGGGGGCTTTGTCAATTAAATCTGTCTCTGTTTGTCTGTGTGTCACGTTTCCTTTGGGAGGAGCATCACTTGGCGATGGCTGATTGGGCTCCAGCCAGGGTAATGGATGGTGAATTTCAAGATCATCCAAGGAGCTACTGGAGTGTCCTGTCTTTGACGTACCTAGGTTGGGCGGGCGTTCTTTATTTAACTGGCCTTTTTGATCTAAAGATTTCCTCTCCAAGGGAGTGTTACTGTTAAATTGTGGGTGAACATATCAGACGACACAGCGATTCTTCAGACAGCTCTTGTTTATTCACAGGCCAGAACAGAACTGAGCTGAAGGGCTCAGTCAGCCTGCTTATATAGAGCTCCAGTACAACATAACTGTAACAATTTTCTAAAACTATCCAATCACAGAACGTCACTTTCGATCCCTTATTTGCATAACTATCTACAGTATCCCCCTGCTGGCCCAGGGTGAGAACTTCAGTACTTAACAGTTACAGCTGGGTGCATCGCACGTATCCATCCTTAATGGCCCTGCCGAATGAACCACGAATGAACCAATCCTACTGCAAGAATCTGCAGTCCCTCTAGGGATGGGGGAGAATCCAAAAAAATGTAGAGTTGGAAGGGACTCATATGGTCATCTAGTCCAACCCCCTGAAATGCAGGAATCACAGCTAAAGAACCCCTGATTTGTATTTTCCACACTCTCCCAGCAACTCTGGAGAGCCAGATACTAATGCTCTAACTAACTAAATAATTTGGATACAACCCTTTGCAAAATAAAAAAGTTGTGGCTTTTTTTTTTGCTTGCTTGCTTGTTTGTTTTTTAAATACTTAATTGGGTTTTAGTTGAACCTATTAAAGTTGAAGCACTTTAAACTTCTTTTAAAGTGCGGCGAGGTTATTCAGCTCTTTTACAGCACTTTCCCAGCCAGGCCAGTTCTGCAGCAAATTATAATTGCAGTAAACTGCTCCCAGTTGAAACACCTTCATGAATAATGCTTCGCTCTCAAGAAACCGCAAGTTTTTCTTGTATCTGCATCATTATTTTGCCATAATGCACCAATTAAGCCTGAAATTGCACCCTATTGAAAAGCACTCTGGTTCTCCTTAGATAAAAATCATTGCCAAAGCGCTTTCCCCCCCCCCTTCTCACCAACACAGAGACGCCAAGATTAGAAAAGATTTCTAAGCTTTGTTCTGAAACTTTTAGAGCAGGGTTGAGGAATCAGTAGGGATGGGATAGAAGTTCAGTATAGTTTGCATTTGCAGGCAAACATGTTTCATTTGCACTTTCCAAAACAATTCACGATCCAAAACTCAATCGTCCTTCGTAATTCACACTTCTACAAAGTTTACAATGCAGTTCTCCAGCCAAGAGATGGGTTGATTGCCTGTGAAGAGGGTTTTATGTTAAACCACTCTGGGAATTGTAGCTCCAGGAGGGTAATAGGGGTCTCCTAAGCACTGTGGGTTAAACCACAGAGCCTAGGACTTGCCGATCAGAAGGTTGGTGGTTCGAATCCCCGTGATGGGGTGAGCTCCCGTTGCTCGGTCCCTGCTCCTGCCAACCTAGCAGTTCAAAAGCACACCAAAGTGCAAGTAGATAAATAGGTATCGCTCTGGCGGGAAGGTAAACAGCGTTTCCGTGTGCTACTCTGGTTCTCCAGAATTGGCTTAGTCCTGCTGGCCACATGACCTGGAAGCTGTACGCTGGCTCCCTTGGCTAATAAAGCGAGATGAGCACCGCAACCCCAGAGTCGGTCACGACTAGACCTAATGGTCAGGGGCCCCTTTACCTTTACCTTTACCTTTACCACTCTCATTAATAAATGACAGCTCCCATAATTCTTTGGGTGAAGCCATTACTGTTGCATACCCTTCAACATTTCTCTGATGAAAATAGGAGTGTCCTACTGAAGAAGAGGAGGAGGAGGAGGAGGAGGAGGAGGAGGAGGAGGAGGAGGAAGAACTAGTTTATTATTTGTATCCCACACATTTGTCTGGCCACTGTGGTCAGCCTCGAACATACATAAATACATTAAAAATATTAAACATTTAAAAAGCTTCCCTATCCAGGTCTGCCTTCAGATGTCTTCTAAAGGTTGTGTAGTTACTAATCTTCTTGGCTTTGGGATCACATAACTCCATGCCCTCCAACATCTCTCCAATGAAAATAAGGACGTTCTAGGAAAAGTGGAACATTCTGGGATCAATTTAGAAACTGGGGAGGCTTCTGTAAATCCAGGACTGTCCCTGGAAATTAGAGGCACTTGGAGGGTCTTTTATCAAAGCACTTTATGGTGTGAATGTGTCTTTTGATTCTGGATTTGATGGTCTGAAGTGAGGGGGAAGCACTTTAGGTTGGTTTAGCAATCCCCTCAGATACTGTATCAGGATTTTTTTAATGTTTGGCCTTTTATTATGTTTTTATATGTGCCAGAAGCCACCCAGAGTGACTGGGGAAACCCCGCCAAATGGGTGGGGTATAAATAATAAAATTATTATTATTAAAATTACTGTAGGACTCCAACATCCCAGCCAGTATGGCCAGTTGTAAGGGTTTTAACCCTGCAAAATATGAAGGTCCACAGATTCCCCGATCACTGTTCTTCAGGGAAACATGGGCCATGAGTATAAGCATGCATTTTTATTTTTAGCCTGTGCACATGATGACACATGGTAGTGAAATAAAAACAAGCAAGAGGTGGTTCTGATGCTTTAAGAGTTGAGTTTTATTGTAAAAAGGGACTCGAACAGTTACAGGATACAAAGCCAGGAGGGGAAAATGTCACAGACGTACCCCGAAGCTCAGATGTCAGTAGCAGATTTGTAATGAAACGGTGGCTATTTAATTATCTCAAGCTGCCCAACCGCTGTGGCAGGGATTCAAATGCTCCACCATGTTTTCCTTGGTTCTGCCTTTGGCTTATGATGGGATGTGAGGAAGCTGAGCAAGAGACCTCACTCAACTTGACCTGCCCATTCTTCTTGTCTCTGGAATGCCAGAATCCAACTTTGGTATATGATCTGTGCCTTCTGAAGAAGCTAAAGTCCCAAGGTTTTGCCGAGGTGATGACCTTCCAGATGAGCTTCATAGGTTAAGGAGGGATAAAACCAGAGATGGTTCAAGAGAGAGAATTTGCCCTTTTGCCCAGAGAAGCAAAAAAACAAAACAAAAAACCCAGAACCACGTGACCCCATGTTTCCTGTTGATGTTAACAAACATCCACCCCTGAGCAGTTGGGATGTTTGTTAACGTTCCATAGCCGCTGAGAACATGGGCTCATTTCAAAGGGAACCAAATCAAGGGCCATCACGCAACTTTGGAGGGTTCAGAGAGCTTGCAGTGCCACTTCATGGCCCCAAGGTGGCGAGCTTGCAGCACCCGAATGATCCAAAAGGAAACAGGAAAGAGGTGAGAAATGAATTTGGCCATCAGAGGTCTCAGAAATGGGAAGCAGAAATTGGACCCATAGAAAAACCCAGGAAAGCATGTTATGGGGGGGGGGGTTGGGGTTGGCAAATCCCTCCACCAAAGAAGAGGGAGATGTTAAACAGAAATCAGAGTTGTTGCTGGTTTGGCTGTTTCAAGGATCTCCCATTCCTGCTGGCCTGGAGAGCTGCAGCTGCTTCGTATTTTGCAACCGGAACTTCCTTGCTCACACACCCAGCTTCTCACTTAATAGCAGCCTTTGTAGCAGCTACGCGAGTACGGGTATGAGCACACAGAGCTGGAACCCCACTTCCTGGAGCCGTACCCATAGCCGCCCCATCCACCGTAGCAGGGCTCGTAGCAGCTGCCGGTGGCACACGGCGTGTTTCCTGCCACAGCGGCTGGTTCGGGGCTGGCAGTTATAATTGGTCCTGGGATTGTGATGTGGAAAGCCGGGGGCTGGATGACCATTTCTGTCGGTGGGATTTGGGAGACGCAGGAGGTGTTGATACCACACAGAGAGTTGCAGCTGTAGTTGCAGAGGGCCATGTTGATGCAAGCGGAAGGTGGACCTGAAAGCACATGGGCACAGATAAAACGGTCAGGGCAAACCAGGACCCCACTCCATTTCCCAGCCTGAGCTCCGTGTAATCACAAGAACAGAAGAGGCCAAATATTGCTGGCCAAAAACTGGAAATCACAAGAAGTACCAACAGTGGAGGAATGGCAGATGAAGATGATGGATTTTTCGGAGCTAGCCGACCTGACCGGAAGAGTCCGTGACCAGAAGGAGGAGGAGTACCAAGAGGAACGGAAGAAATTTAAAGAATATTTAGTTAAATATGCTAAGATAACTTAAATAGAATTATTTGCGAGTACCATATAGGCCTAGGATCTAAATATGTGATGTTGTAGAACATTATGGATAAAAGGCAAGATGAAAAGAAAGAAAGATGTTAATAGGACTATGTAAATTTTATGTGAAATTAGTTCTGAAAAACTGCTACAATGATTTATATGGAAACTCAGCCAGGGGGAATCGAGGAAGTCACTTAACAATGTCAACAAAAGTGGAATTATTATAGTTAAGATAAATGTTTTTGTTTGTTTATTTTTGATGTTCTTGTTTTATTTGTTTGCTATAAATTTGGAAAACCAATAAAAAATGGGAAAAAAGAACAGAAGCGGAGCCTGTTGGATCAGGCCAATGGGGGACCATCTAGTCCAGCCCTTCAACAGTCCACAGATGAAAATAGGGACATCAGGAAGCTTCTCCTGTGTTTGATCACATAGACATCATATACACATCCCACCTTGAGCCAATTGCGACCTCTCAGCCCAACCTACCTCGCAGGATTGTTGTAAAGAAAAAAAAATGGGTGAGGGAAGGGATCATGTACAACACCTTCAACAGATAAATGGAATGAGATAAAGTTTTAGCTCTAAGATGCCTTGAGTCCCTGTCAAGGGAAAAGGTATAATAATAATAATAATAATAATAATAATAATAATAATAATAACAACAACAACAACTGTGAAAATGATCAGGAACATACCAGAGAGTAAACCTTGTTGAACTCAGTGAAACATTGTTCTGAGTAAGAACGCTTAGGATTCCAGTGTAAGGCTGCACAGTTTTTACCCAGTTACGTGGGAGTAAGCTCCATTGCCTAGAGCGGGACTTATTTTTGAGTAGGCATGTAAAGGCTTGCAGTGCGAGTCTCAATTTGAAATGAAGGAATAAACATGCCATGCATTTCCTTAAACAAAATTGCTGGATGCTGAAGTATTGCAATTAAAGAATTTAAAGGGGGCTGGTTACATGTTCCTTCAAAATTATGGGAAGGGCTTCATCTGGTGCAGGTTTGGGGATCTGATTCCTCCACCACTTTTAATTGTTCTCCGAGACACGGAAGGGAGAAAAAAGGTAAAACTGGGACAGTCCAGGATCAAACCAGAAACCAGGATGGCTTCTGTAATTCTGGGACTGTCCCTGGAAAATGGGGTTACTTGGACAGTATGGCATCCTGTTCTCACAGTGACCAGCCAGATTCTAGCTGTCAACGTTCCCCTTTTTTAAGGGAAATTCCCTTATTCCGAATAGGATTCCTCACAAGAAAAGGGAAAAGTTGGCAGCTATGAGCCACATGCGTGTAGGAAAGCCACAAGCAGAATTCAAGCACAAGAGCTCTCTCTCTCTCTCTCGCTCTCTCTCTCTCTCTCTCTCTCTCCTGTGATTTCCAGCAACTGGTATTCAGAGGCACATCACTGCCCCCAACTGTGGAAGCAGAGCATAGCCATTGTGGCTATTAGCCATTGATAGCCTTCTCCTCCATGAATTTGTCCAGTCCTTTTCTAAAACCATCCAAGTCGGTGTCCATCACTTTCTTCCCTAAGTTGAGCTCCATTAAAGCAATGCATTTCATAATTCTATGAGCCTAGGCATCACATTTTGGAAGACTTAAAACAGAACTGATGCCCACTACCCAAAAGCATCTAGGATGCCAGCAGGAGGCAAAGGTGGCAAGTGGCAAATGGGTTGGGCCAATGAGAAGCCCTTCCAAGCCCTTATTTGGACAATGGTTGGTATGAAAGAATTCACTGATCAGATATGCAGTGGGTCTAGTTTGAAATCTAAGCAATCACATCACCACTGTGTGTGGTGGAGTTGATTCCTGAAGATGTAAAGTCCTTTCATGGTTGTAAGAACATAAGAAAAGCCTTCATGGGCTCCTCTGATTAGAGCTCTAGAGCTCAAAAGGACTTTGTTCACTGAAGCTAAGAGACGGCGGCCCTATCCTCTAGGTCAGGGATGCCCAACAGGTCGATCACAATCTACTGGTAGATCCCCGTGAGGTTTTGGTAGATCTCTGGCACCCCTTTCCTTAGCGTCGCTAAAACTGACTCCTGCCCCGCCCTCCATTGTCGTATGATCTCTGGAAGGGAAGATGGAGTTTTCACTGTGCTGCTGTTTTGATCTACAGTGATCTTTTTGTGAGTGACTTTACCCCTTTGTCCCTTGCCTTTAACCCCCTCAAAAACAGAACTTCTCCCCCCCCCCAAAAAAAAGCTTTTTTAACCCCTAAAAAAGGGGGTAGATCACTGCCAGTTTTTAATTCTGAAAGTAGATCGCAGTCTCTTGAGAGTTGGCCACCCCTGCTATAGGTTGAAGTCAGTATGTGATCCAGAAGTTATCACTCAACACATTAACACCTACATTGCCTCAACCTAGAAGATAGTTCCAGCATCTCCTAGCTTCAGTGAATGGAAAAAGCCCTTCTGAACACCCCATTCTCAAACCTTTATAACTCCCACCTTGGAACACAGCATAATTTTTATCAGAGCAACTGGTGAAAGCAGAATTGCCTGGACCTTTAAACGGAGAAACAATTAACAGTAACGTCTGCTCCCCTCATTACAAAATGTAGCCCCGTGTTACATCTCAGCAGAAACAGAACTACAAGTCAAACACAACGTACCTGAACTGTGAAGGAACAGAATACAATCAGGAGCAATCAGGAACTGAGAAAGTTGATGGAAGCTCAAAGTTCTTCTTGCATTTATATGGTTTCTGAAACAGCCCTGAGGGCATCGGAGAGAGCCTTCCCTCATATGAACCACTAATTATTGAACCAAGGCCAGCAACAAAAAATGCGGTTTCTGCATCACATTTTTATTGCCATAGTTTTAACGTGAGGTCTGCCGTCATTAGGCCGAATTATGGTCCTCCTTCCCATCAGCAAGTCTTCCCCACCCTGTTGGTTCCTGTGATTCTGAAGCTTTATTGGGCCAAATTATCCCAGTTGACACTCCCTCATCCCTTTGTAGTTGCACCAAGGCCATGCAATCCAAACACCCTCTCTCATTGGGAAGGCCCATATCTCAGCACGAGAGTCCATGCTTTGCCTGCAGAAGGTTGCATGTTCAGTTCCTGCTGGGACTTCAAAGTATCTGAAGCCCTGGAGAGCCATTGCCAGATAGTGTTGACAATATTGAGCTCGATGGACAAATTGAGCTCAATGGCAGCTTCCTATTCTTCTAAATGTTTTATAAAGAAGAGCTGTCGCTCAGTGATAGAGACCCTGCTTCCCATGCAGCAGACGCCATGTTGAATCCCTGGCGTCTCCATGTAAGGCTGAGATAGACCTCCACCTGAAACCTTGAGGAGCTACCGTCGATTAGGGCAGAAAATACTGAGCTAAATGGAAGTGTTACTCTTTAAACATGGATGGCGCTGTGGGTTAAACCACAGAGCCTAGGACTTGCCAATCAGAAGGTTGGCAGTTCAAATCCCCGCGGCGGGGTGAGCTCCCGTTACTCAGTCCCTGCTCCTGCCAACCTAGCAGTTCAAAAGCACGTCAAAGCGCAAGTAGATAAATAGATACCGCTCTGGCGGGAAGGTAAACGGTGTTTCCGTGCGCTGCTCTGGTTCGCCAGAAGCGGCTTAGTCATGCTGGCCACATGACCCGGAAGCTGTGCACCGGCTCCCTCGCCCAGTAAAGTGAGATGAGCACCGCAACCCCAAAGTCGGCAACGACTGGACCTAATGGTCAGGGGTCCCTTTACCTTTACTCTTTAAATCAGCACTTTATTCAGAACTCCAAAGATTGGATTCTTAGAGTTGGGCCCATAGGATCATAGAGTTGGCCAATGCTAGTCCTACTCAGAGTAGGCTCATTGAAATGAATGGACCTAAGGTAGTCATGACCCCTGATTTCTTTTTTATTAATATTTTTAAATTTTCTATATACGTATTACATACATGCCAAAAAGTACAGTTATACAAATGGCACAGGTTACCAAATATCAAAAAAGTGATTAGTAAGAAAAGAAAATAATACATATCAAAGAAAAAGAAAGCTAGAAAAAGAAATAGAAAGATTATAAAAAGGCAGGAGAACGGTAGAAAAAACTGACTTCCTTTGACCTCTACATAGTTTAAATGATCTCTTTATCTTTGGTTGTCCATAATCATTTTAAGCTTTATGGAGAGACAATTTGTTTACCTGTGGAATTTTCAATCTAGATCAAGCCAATCCTAATTTTGGGAACCGACTTTCTTCATATAGTTTGTAACGACACCCCATTCTCTCCTGATTTTTTTCACTTGGCTGGTTTCCTACTATTTCTGTTAATTTCGCCAGTTCAAGGTATTCGCTTGATTTTAATAGCCATTCTTCTTTTGTAGGAATTGTGTTACTTTTCCAGTATTTTGCAATTTACTATCCTAGCAGCCATTATTGCATGCAACACTTTTGTTGTCTTTTGGGATGTCAGGGGCCAACAGACATCCCATGACCCCTGATTTCAATTGGTTTACTATGAGCAGGGTTTTGGAGATCGTTTCAACTGGAGATATTATGGCTTGAACTTGAGCCCTTCAGCATGAACAGTGCATGCCCTCCCACTGATATCAAACCCTTCCCAGTTGTAAGATGCAGATGGCCATATTTAAAGCACTGTGATGTGGTACCACTTTAAATAGCAATGGCTTCTCCCCAAGAATTCTGGGAGCTGCAGCTCGGTAAGGGTGACAAGAGTTATTAGGAAATCCTCTATTCCCCTCACAGAGCTATAAGTCTCAGAGTCGTTTAACAGTCAATCGCTCTTCACAAGGAAATCAAGGAATTGCAGCAGAGAAAAAGAGGCTCTCCTGTGAACTCTCAACACCCTTAGCAAACTACAGCTCCCAGAATGCTGTGGGGCGGGGGGAACCATGATAGTTTAAAGTGACACCATAGTGCTTTAAAGGCATGGTGCAGACATAGGCAAACTCAGCCCTCCAGATGTTTTGGGACTACAACTCCCATCATCCCTAGCTAACAGGACCAGTGGTCAGGGATGATGGGAGTTGTAGTCCCAAAACATCTGGAGAGCCGAGTTTGCCTATGCCTGATGTAAGGAATTTCCAATTGGTGTTTTAGAGGATAATAGACTTCCTCCATTCAGCCAAGCATCCACAGTCACTCCCAGAAATGTTCAAAAGCCAACGGGTGGTGCTTTTTTAATCCTCATCTCACCTCTGGTTATTCTTGGGTGAGTCAGCCTCTCTGTTCATAGACCCGGGGTGCTTATTTTCCCATCCATAAAATGGAGGTAATGAGTGACACGCATTTCAAGGGAGCTTTCAGTTGGTGTTTAAGAGGATAATTAGTTTGTGCTTGGGCAGCGTTTAAGTCTCATTAAAACAACATGCAGACTCCTACAGCTCTCGGAAGGAACTGCTGATCTGGGCTTCTGGACACGGCAGCCTTCGTTAGAGGACTGGGGGGAGAAGTCAATTTCAGTTTCTTTCAATTTCTCATTTTCCCAGTCCTAAATTCGGTTCTCCACATTATCACACCCATGTGCAATTTATATGTTTTGTTTTATATTGAAAATTCACCAGCATTTCAGAGTGAATTTCTTCCAATACACTCTCTGTTTTGTAAACATTTTTTGCCCAATAGACACATTTTTGCAAAGCTATTTCCCCATAATATAACACATGCTTATATGTTGTTTTTGCTATTATTTGCATTTGTACAAACACTTTAGAATTTCCGTACATGGTACCTAGGTTGAAAAACTGAAATGCAAAGTTCAGAGCAGTGCAAATTTCAAAGGACGGCTGGTTCTCACAATACATATTGTTTGGGGATGTGAATATTTGATAGATCCAGCTTTAAATTTGAATGGAATCAATTTTCCGCCCAGTCCCTAACTCTTAGCAGGACTAGCACTGGATAGCACACATAGAATTGGTCCACACTAAAAACAACAACACTGTGGGCATTCTAGTTCTTGGTTTTAAATGCAGTGTAAGCTAGTCTCTGTGGGAGTATATTGTATTTAATTATGGGGTAATAGAGTTTTTTAGGGGGTTAACCAGGCTGGGATAGCTGGGATAGCAGGCTTGTTGGTTTCTGAATGTCTGATATAGAGTTTTTCAATTTCGTTGTTCAATATGGGGCAATGAGAATGAAGATTATCATATCATATCATATTGTAAAAATGATAGAACATTTACTGGAATCACATGAATTCATCTTTCTTTCTGCTATTTTGGGAAAGCTGGGGAAAATGTGAATTGGATAAGCCAGCCTTTCAGTGTGAACTAACTGGAATCTCACTCCCATCCCTAGAAATTGAAAGAGGAAACAGATTCAATTCCCACATCAAAAGATATCCTTCAGCGCTCAAGCATATGGAATATGGAATATGAATTAGCGGGTTTATTTCTAGTCTATGCCCATATCAAGGTCCATATAGTTCTAGCCATGGTTTTCCCAGTAGTGATGTATGGAAGTGAGAGCTGGACCATAAAGAAGGCCGAAGAATGGATGCTTTTGAATTCTGGTGCTGGAGGAGACTCTTGAGAGTCCCATGGACTGCAAGAAGATCCAACCTCTCCATTCTGAAGGAAACCAGCCCTGAGTGCTCACTGGAAGGACAGATCCTGAAGCTGAGGCTCCAAGACTTTGGCCACCTCATGAGAAGAGAAGACTCCCTGGAATAGACCCTGATGTTGGGAAAGATGGAGGGCACAAGGAGAAGGGGACGACAGAGGATGAGATGGTGGGACAGTGTCTCGAAGCTACCAGCATGAGTTTGACCAAACTGCGGGAGGCAGTGGAAGACAGGAGGGCCTGGCATGCTCTGGTCCAGGGGTCACGAAGAGGCGGACACGACTAAATGACTAAACAACAACAACATGCCCATATTACTCAAGTTCATTAAGATTGTAAGCCGAGCCTGTGGATCAGACTAATGGCCCATCTAGTCTCACATCATGTCCTTACAATGGCCAACCAGATGCCTGTGGGAAACCAGCACAAGAAACTGAGCACAAGAGCCTTCTCCCTTCCTGTATCTTCCAGCAACTGGTATTTGAAAGTGTTGCTGCCTCCAACTGTGGAAGTGTAGGATAGTCAATGGAATTAGCAGCCATTGATAACCTTGTCCGCCATGAATTTGTGTAACCCTCTTTTAAAGGAACCAGTCGTTGCCTGCTGTGGGAGTGACTTCCATGGTTTAGCTATCTTTTCTCTTTTTTTCATCCATGCCATTCATTTCCTTCATTCATAAATCCATTTTGTCCCATTTCTGCACCATTATGTGATTTTAAAAAAACCATAAAAAAACCCTGATGATTGAAAGAGATTTCCCCCCAGAATGCCTTTTTAAGAACATTGTACTTCAGATTTTTTGTATATATTCTATCCTAAAATGTTCACACATATTTTAAACTAAACTATCCATTTGATATTTGCATTTTGGGTACGTTTTAGGAAAGAATTTCACTATAAAATCCAGAGAATTGCAAAAACTGAAGGGAACTTTATATTTTTCTAGCCATACTCACTGAAAAGCTTCCTGGCTTCCTAACATGCAAGTTATACTGCCCAGATGACCCAAGAGGAACACAACAAATGGGTGGCGTTGGGACGCCAGTGACATCAGCAGAAAGGTACCATGAAATACAACTGTTTTGCTTGAGAAATGCTTGAGTTGCAAGGGGGAAATATAAATGATTATCCCAAGATGCTGCACTAATAACATGAAGTGTTCTTTAATCATCAAAAACAGTTGTAAATATTAGGAATGGACAAAAAGATATTGCATACAACTTGAGGAGCTAATTGGGCGTCGGCTAATTAGGACTATCTGTTGCATTCTAAGGAGTGGTTCCTGGGCAAAAAGAGGTCATCAGCCAGTATAAAAGCTCTTGCCACTCAACCTTATTCCAAGAACTTCTACTGACTTCTCCTTCTCAAGGAAGCAGGTAAGTTGAATTCTACTCACCTTTTCCATACCAGCTATAGGCAAGCTTCAGATCTGAATGTAGGAACCTGCTAATACCAAGTCAGTCCATTGGTCATTCTGTTGTTGTTGTTGATGAGGGGTGAAGTCAAACCACTGTATTAGCAGCACCAAAGATAGCCAGTGTGGTGTAGTGATTAAGAGCGGTAGACTCGTAATCTGGTGAACTGGGTTCGATTCCCCACTCCTCACATGCAGCTGCTGGGTGACCTTGGCTAGTCACACTTCTTTGAGGTCTCTCAGATCCACTCACCTCACAGAGTGTTTGTTGTGGGGGAGGAAGGGAAAGGAGAATGTTAGCTGCTTTGAGACTCCTTAGGGTAGTGATAAAGCGGGATATCAAGTCCAAACTCTTCTTCTTCAAAGTGACCTCTCTGGGGCACAAACCTGGACAGTGCATATGGAGGTCCTGGGCTGCCCAGATGATAAGACCCTCATCTCAGCATTGCTGATATGATCTGTGCAGTGTAGAAAATATGGAACTAGATGAATCAAGAATGCTACTCAGTATAAGGGCAGCTTCCTATCTTCCTGTACTTCTGCACTGCATCTAAAGGAAGCAGAATTCCTTACACTGTTGGATGCAATGCAGAGCAACAAGGAGTGTGGAGACAGAAGAAAATTGGGGGCAGGGACAATGGCTAGATGGGATTACTAAAGCACATGGTTTAAGGAAACAAGTCAAATCTTTGAGTCTCTTTAGCGTATTTTCCTACTCATTCATATTCTGGGTAAACCATGCTATTAACTCCCTAACTCTTCATTCCAGACCCTCCGGTGTTCCAGCCAAGATGACTTACTCCTGCAGTGTTGCCTGTAGGCCATGGAGACACCAGTCTTGCTATGAGCCATGCGGTTACGGCTATGGTTACGGCGGCTGGTGCAGTTCCCGGTATTGCGCCCCCAGATGTTATGAGCCATGTGGGTATGGCTATGGCGGCTATGGTGGCTATGGCGGCTACGGTTGCTATGGCGGCTACGGAGACTGGTGTGGCTCAAGGTGGGGCTACCCCTACTCCCGCTGGGGGTGTGGTTGGTGAACACAACAATGTCAGCTGGATCACCTGCAGGAAAAGGAATCACCAGACCTTCAACTGAGCTTGCCTAGTGATAGTCTTGTGAGAAGCTTATTGCCCAGAATGCCAACCAAAGTCAAAAGCAGCTGCGGCTTCTCAGCATCTCTAAAGCTTTCCATTAGTTGCATCTTCTGTGTATAATTCTGTCATGCTTAAGCAAACTCACTCTTTCTGTGATTTCTTCTACATCTTTGCAAATTAGCAATATATCTTCACCTGTGTGAAATGCAGAACTATCCTCATTAATAATAAAGCTATTGCATTTTGAGAATTGACCTCTGTTTGTCATTTTTAACCATCTGATCCTGGTTACAGTTGATGACAGAATCCCATGTATCAATGAGCTCCAATAGGTAACTGGGCTGAGTTTCAGTATCTTCCCACTCCATTTCTTTTCTTGATCATCCCGTCCACCCAATCTATCTACACCCAAGCATGAGCCACTGCTGCTTCCTAGCTCCTTGGTCTAGCATAGAATAGAATAGAATAGAATAGAATAGAATAGAATAGAATTGTCAGGGGCTCAGGAGCAGAGGCACAGGGGAGAGAGGAAATGGAGAGCGAAGGGGAAGAATCGGAGGGCAGCGTAGGGGAGTATGAAAGTAGCCCGAGAGATTCCATGAGCTTCTCCAGCGATTCAGAAGATTCCCAGAGGGGGGCGCCGATGACCAGGGCAAGGGGGGTCCCAGGGGGGACACACCAGAAGCAAGGGGCCAGCGGGGACTCCCAAAGCAGCAGTGGGAGATCAGGACCAGCTCCTCCACCAGAGCGTAGTGGGGGGGAAGAGTCCCATGTATCAGGGCCAGCTTCTCCTCCAGCAGGGAGAGAAGATGAATCAGGGCTGACCACGCCTCTGTTGGAGAGTGAGGGAACGGAGGGGAAGTCAGGTCCAGCTAGCCTCTCCGAAGGGGGAAGCAGTGACAGGAGCAGTGTAACAGTCAGGAGAAAGGTTGCCGGCTGGGCGCGTGCGCCCAGTTCGAATGTACAGGCGCGCGGCACAGCAGGAAACCCGGATTGGGAACCAGGTCCTAAAGCCCGCCGGAGGGAGGGGGAAGACTCAGGGGACTCAGCATCAGAAGAGTCTAGAAAGGGCGAGACCCCAGCGGACAGGCGGACCCAGAGGAGGAAAGAGCAGAGGAAGAGGTGGAGCAAGGCTAGAGTCTTAAACTGGTGTCTGGGGGGAGGAGATTCAGACGGAGCTTCAGCGGTCTAGAGTTTCAGATGTAGAGCTGCACGCCGCGGCTTTGAAATCGAAACTGAACTTCAATAAAGACTTTTGTATATAACAATGAACTGGCGTTGGTCCTTTGTGAGCTGGGACCTCGGGCAGCTCTGACAAGAATCATAATGTTGGACGTAACCCTGAGGATCATCTAACCCAGAGCTGTCCAACAAGTTGATCGCGATCTACTGGTTGATTAAGGGATGCCCCTGGTCAATCCTGGTCGATTGTGGGACCCTCTTCACCCTCCAAAAAACACAAGTGTGGCTCCCCCAAAAAGCTCAACAACTTTGGTCAACTTTGGTCAAGATCACTGCCAGTTTTGTTTGTTTTTAATAGTGGTTGTAGATTGCAGTCTCTTGGAAGTTGGACAGCCCTGATCTAATCCAACCCCCCACAAAGCAGGGATATTCAGCTGCCTTTTACAGGGACTGAACCTGCAGCCTTGGCATTATCAGCACCATGCTCTAACCAACTGAGTTATCCAGCTGAGCAATAGTATTTTTTTACAACTGCATCATCTGACACATTTGAGCATAGTGGCCCTGTTGAAAGTTCCAGTTGGTGTAAAATTCAGCTGTGCCAGCCTACCCCTGCCCAGGAGAGCATATGAGACTTTTTAGTTTAAAGAAAAGGCAAGTAAGAGGTGGGCTGATAGACGTTTATCAAATTATGCACTTTCTCGTGGAGAAAATGGATAGACAAAAGGTGTCCCCCCCCCCTCTCTCATAATGCTAGAACGCATGGACAATGAAATGGAATGGAATGTTGGGAGATTCCAGGCAGATAAAAGAAAGGACTTATTCACACAGCGCATAGTAAGACTATGGAACTCACTGCAACAGGAGGGACAGATGGTTTTGTTTTCCCCCCAACAGAATAAAACTTTATTTAGAATTCAACAATAACAAAGAGAGAGAAAAAACCACAGTAGTTGCTACATCAAATCATTACAATGATCCAGTGTTAACATTTTATAAATACTAATAAAGAAATTACATAGCATCACTTTTAACTTACTGAGGTTTTCATAATACACTTTTATCTCTTTATCTTTTTCTTAACATATCAAAAAGAGAAAGACCAAGAAAGGAAACACAAAAGGGAAGAGAGAAAAAGAGGAGGGGGGGGGGTAAAAGGAAGGGGAAAGAAGAAAAGAGGAGGAAGAAAACACAGCAAAACAAACATATTTGACTTCCGATTAGACTCACTGTATTATTATTTCTACAGATGGCCTTGAAAGGGCACCGGACATATTCACAGAGAAAACTATCAATGGCTACTAGCCAAGATGGCTCTGCTCTGCTTCCATGGTCAGAGATAGTAATGTTTCTGGACACCAGTTGCTGGAAACCACAAGAGGGGGGACTGTTATTGTGTTCAAATCCTGTTTGTGGGGTTCCTGCAGTCATCTGGTTGGCCATTGTGAGAGGAGGGTGCTGGACTACAGGGTCCCCTGACTTGATCCAGCTGGCTCAGCTTCTGTCCTTATGATAGAGCCTTTGTCTGTTAACCACAATACAGTGGTACCTCTGGTTGCGAACGGGGTCCATTCCAAAGCCCCGTACGCAACCTGAAAGGAACACAACCCATGTCTGCGCATGTGCAGGTCGCAATTCACCACTTCTGCGCATGCATGTGATGTTATTTTGCATGTCTGCGCATGCACGAGTGGCGAAACCTGGACGTAACCCTTTCTGGTATTTCCGGGTTGCCGCGGGATGCAACCTGAAAAAACATATCATGAAGCAAACGTAACAAGGGGTAACTCATCCAGTCCATGACTGAGGCAAGACCCTGGTCCAGCACTTCCACAGCCTCACCTGCAGATGTAATGGAGAAATAGAGCTGAGCGTCATCAGCATACTGCTGACAATGTACTCCAAACCTCTGGATAACCCCACCCAATGGTTTCATGTGGATGTTAAACAATGTGGGGGATAGGATTGAGCCCTGCAGAACCCCACATTGAAGGTTCCATGGGGCTGGAAAGCATTCCCTAAGCAACACCCTCTGGGAACGACCATCCAAGTAGGACTGGAACCACCACAATGAGGTGCCACCCACCGCTAGTTTAGTCAGTTGCTCCAGAAGGATACCATGGTCAATGGTATCGAAAGCCGCTGAGAGGTCAAGAGGAATTAGCAGGGACATGTTTCCTGTTATGTACTGAGTTGAATAGGATCCAAACTGCAGCAGTCTGATTGGTCCTAGAACAATAGGATCCAAAAGGCAGCAGTCTGATTGGTCCTAGAACAATAGGATTCAGAATGCAGCAGTCTGATTGGTCCTAGAACAATGCAGCAGTATGATTGGTTGGCAGGAACTACCCAATCATGCTCCAGATAGAAGTGAATCCACAACCTGATTGGCTTACAGTAGAATTCTGGAATTAGCCAATCATGTGCAGCCCATTGTGTAAATAATGTATATAAAGCAGATACTTTGAGGGGACTTTCATTCATTCCTCCTCACCACTATGAGCTGAATAAAGAGCATGAAATCACCTTGCGACTCTGAGTATATTTCATTTCCCTTGTCTCTCTCTCGACAGAGGTCATCATACAGGGTGACCAAAGCAGTTTCTGTGCCAAAACCAGGCCAAAACCTCGATTGAAATGGATCCAGAAAACCAGTTTCTTCCAAAAGCACCTGGGTTCTTTATTCTTTCAACCATCTGTCTTACCTAAAGCCACTCCCGACATAAGGAGGGGGGGTTGCGGGCTCATGCCTCTCCTGCATCCTCTCAGGGCTGGCTGCAGCCCCGCGGGACTTGGGAATCCCAGGATTAGTTATTATTCATCATTTTCTGTGGCAGCCAATCAGCTGGCGGCAGGGGGCAGGCTTAGTGGAGTTCATTTAAGGTCGGGGCAGCCCGTGCTCGCCCCTTTCTTTTCTTACAGGCAGCTGTGGTTTCCCACCCACCCACCCTCTAGGTTGTCATTTGGACTTTGCTATGGGCTTCGGCTGGTCGCCGCAAGGGGCCTGGTAGGAGTTTTTCCACTTGGCTAATTGGCGTTATTTTGGAAGCCACTTGGTTTTTTCGCCTACCTCGTAGCAAAACGTCACAACACTTTTGGTTTGGGCGGTTAGGCATTGGCAGGGGTATTTTTATGCAAATGAGTTGGGGGGAGAAACGCCATCACCTCCCCCAAATGATGAAGGGTAGTTCGTTAAAGGACTCCGGGGGGTGTCGCCTCATCCGAAACCTATGGAGGCTAAGGCTTAAAGTGCGAAACCTATGGAGGCTAGGGCTTAAAGTGTGAAACCTATGGAGGCTAGGGCTTAAACCCCTCGGGGAGCACCTAGGGATGTGCATCTCGGGGGCTCCCCCTGTTGGTGCTTAACCCTTCCCAGTTCTATGCCTGTTAGTCTAATAGGGCCAATGCCTAAAGCCAATACCACACTTGCCTGTAATCAATAAAGTTGTGGCCATTTTTCGCCCATTAACCTAAATTCTGGTGTCCATGTGTCTTTATTTATTCCACCTGCGGGAGGGGGCGAGTATCGCCACACAACTATTTATTTCTGTTTCAATATACAATATACCAAAACTGCGTCATCACAGGTTTCTCCATGCATGTCTTAGCCCTTCTCTGCCATCATCTTAATTTGTTATCTATCAAGTTCTCCAAACTTTCTATCCATCAAGTTCTTCAAACTGGTTTCTCAACCTGCGTTGCCCCTCAGTTGTTATAACTGATAAGTTGGCTGTTCACCTTTCCATACCACTTTGCTTCCTGGATTATTAACTTGCTGTGGAAGACCTGCACCATCTCCTAGGGGCTGAGGCAGTTTCACCCACCCAATGTATTTTCTGAGGGGGCTGGGGCCCCTCAATATTCAGAGACCGTTCAGCTCCACTCCGTTTTCTCGCAATGTCATGTGTGTGACATCAGGACGTCATGTTGGGCCCCCTCAATCAAAATGGCATCTCTGGTGTAGGATTTATGGTTTGTTAGATATGCAAATAGGTCTGAGATTAGCCCAGGGATTGGTGTTACAGCTCTTGATAATAATAATAATAATAATAATAATAATAATAATAATAATAATAATTTATTATTTGTACCCCGCCCATCTGGCTGGGTTTCCCCAGCCACTCTGGGCGGCTTCCAACAAAGATAAAAGATACACTATCTTGACACTGCAAGGATAAGAATGGTTTGCTAAAACACAACAAGGCATGGGAAACAGTTATTGGGGTGCATGCTTTTCCCAAGGGAAACATTTCAGGCTATCCAAGATAAACCTTATTATATTATCCTGCCTTCTTTCCCACCTCTCAGGTGATTCCCATCAGCCATTGCACTGGAAATACTGATACACCCCAAAGCCACATTTTAAAAGGGCATAGGATGTCAACCCTGATCGGTGTAATATGCTCAAACCATTTTGCTCCGTTGAGCAACCTGGCTGCTGAATTCTGCACTAGCTGAAGTTCCTGAACCATCTTCGGAGGCAGCCCTAAGTATAACACATTGCGGTAATCTAACCTTGAGGTTACCAGAGCATAGACAACAGTAGTTAGGCTATCCCTGTCCAGATAGGGGCATAACTGGGTCCCCAGTCAAAGCTGATGGAAGCCGGTCTGGGCCATAATGAGGGCAGTTCACAAAACAAGATCAACATATAAAACCACAATATATATAATCAAAATAAAAACAATTACCCAATAGCTCTCCCCTCCCAAAAAAGAATCACATTTTAAAAGGACATGGGATGTCAATCAAATCAACAAAAGGCCTGGTTAAAAAGGGACCTTTTCGCCCAGCGCCTAAAGGTGTATAATGAAGGCACCAGGCAAACTTCCCTTGGGAGAGCATTCCGCAGATGGGAAGACACTGCAGAGAAGGCCCGTTCTCGTGTTGCCACCCTCCGAACCTCTCAAGGAGGAGCAACACTAAGAAGGGCCACAGAAGATGATCTCAGGGTCCAGGTAGGTTCATAGGGAAACAGGCAGTCCTTGAGGTATTGTGGTCCAGAAAAAAACAGCAAAGGGGTTCAGGAGGCTAGACAGACCTGCAGAAGTGGTGAATATTTTTTGCCAGAGTGATAGTGCTGTGTGTGGCCCTGTGGAGAGCGTTCCATAAAGAAGGAGTCACCACTGAGGAGGCCTGTACTTGTGTCACCAATCTCTCACCTCCCTTAGTGGAGTCACATGGACAAGGTCCTAGGAATGCTACTTCTACTCAGAGTAGACTTATTCAATAGACATGGCTAACTTAGGTGTATTATTTTCAATGGGTCTGTGTTGAGTAGGAGTCAGCTGGCAAAAACTCTTTTGATACTTTTTAGCTGTACAAAGGACTCCCTTGTTACTGTTTAGAAATAAGATGACAAGTGTTTCCCACCATCATTGATGCATGGACTCCTGTCATCAAGCGTTACAAGGATCAGATGGCAAAAAAGGACAACCAGAGGTCAATTCTCAAAGTGCAATAGCTTTATTATTAATGAGGATAGTTCTGCAGTTCACACAGGTGAAGATATAATGCCGATTTGCAAAGATATAGATGAAATCACAGAAAAGTTTGCTTAAGCATGACGGAATTATACACAGAAGATGCAACTAATGGAAAGCTTTAGAGGTGCTGAGAAGCCGCAGCTACTTTTGACTTTGGTTGGCATTCTGGGCGATCAGCTTCTCACAAGACTATCACTAGGCAAGCTCAGTTGAAGGTCCGGCGATTCCTTTTCCTGCAGGTGATCCAGCTGACCTTGTTGTGTTCACCAACCACACCCCCAGCGGGAGTAGGGGTAGCCCCACCTTGAGCCACACCAGTCGCCATAGCCGCCATAGCAACCGTAGCCGCCATAGCCGCCATAGCCATACCCACATGGCTCATAACATCTGGGGGCGCAATACCCAGAACTGCACCAGCCGCCGTAACCATAGCCGTAACCGCATGGGTCATAGCAAGACTGGTGTCTCCATGGCCTACAGGCAACACTGCAGGAGTAAGTCATCTTGGCTGGAACACCGGAGGGTCTGGAATGAAGAGTTAGGGAGTTAATAGCATGGTTTACCCAGAATATGAATGAGTAGGAAAATACGCTAAAGAGACTCAAAGATATGACTTGTTTCCTTAAACCATGTGCTTTAGTAATCCCATCTTGCCGTTGTCCCTGCCCCCAATTTTCTTCTGTCTCCACACTCCTTGTTGCTCTGCATTGCATCCAATGGTGCGATCAGGAATGCAAGAAGTTCCAGTAAACAAGTCTGCTTCCCCCAGATGTGGAAGAGGAGGACAGGAATATAGGAAACTGCCTGTATACTGAGTAAGAACCAGCTCCACATTTTCCAGACTGACTGGTTGCCACTGTGCAGTGTTTCAGTCCAGAGTCTGCCACAACCCTACGAAGAGTTGCTAGAGATTGAATCTGGAACCTTGTGCCCGCAAAGTAGATGTTCTTTGCCTTTTCACTAAACATGGAATCAGATTCTAGTCCTAAGGATTCTGAAGAATGGGCTGATTTAAATTGGAACAGAGAAAACTGCCTCTCCCCAAGTCAGACCATTGGTCAATCTAGTTCAATATTGTCTACAGGCAAGAACTCGCCAGCACAAGACCCCTATCTCAAACCTTACAGAATCACTGCCAGAAATTGTAAAGACTATTTACCAAGATGATTTGATGGTCTGATTTAGCATAGGCAGCTTTCTAAGTTCAAGCCTGAAGCCTGCCCACAGCTAGTTCGGGGAAGGTGAGTAGAATTTAACTTACCTGCTTCCTTGAGAAGAAAGAGAAGTCAACAGAAGTTGTTGGAAGAAGGCTGACTGGCAATGGCTTTTATACCAATTGATGGCCTCTTTGTGCCCAGGAACAACACCTTGGAATGCAATAGACTGTCCTAATTATCCAACGGCTAATTAGCTCCTCAGGTTGTATGCAATATCTTTCCATCATTCCTAATTGTTACAGCTGTTCTTCATGATTAAAAAACACTCCGTGTTATTAATGCAGCATCTTGGGATATCATTAATAGTTCCTTTGCTGCTTAAGCACTTAGGGGAACTGTAGTATTTCCTGGGACCTTTCTACTGGCGTCAATGGTTTCCTAACACAACCCATTTGTTGAGTTCCTCTTGTGTCATCTCAGTAGCATGACTTAAATGCCAGGAAGCCAGGAAACACTGGAAGGTCAGATCCTGAAGCTGAGGCTCCAATACTTTGGCCACCTCATGAGAAGAGAAGTTTCCCTGGAAAAGACCCTGATGTTGGGAAAGATGGAGGGCACAAGGAGAAGGGGACAACGGAGGATGAGATGGTTGGACAGTGTTCTCGAAGCTACCAGCATGAGTTTGACCAAACTGCGGGAGGCAGTGGAAGACAGAAGTGCCTGGCGTGCTCTGGTCCAGGGGGTCACGAAGAGTCAGACACGACTAAACGACTAAACAACAACAATGTGTATAGGAGCATGTGAAGCTGCTTGATAATGAGTCAAAGCAATGGTCCATCTAGCTCAGGATTATCTACAGCAGGAGTGGGGTGTCAAAGACTGACTGGATGAAGAGGAGCGGTGGGAGGCACTAGCCGGGGAACCCCCAAGGGAAACCCTGAGATGAGGAAGGCTCAGAGCCAGGAGATTGGTGGTGGGACATTGAGGAGAGGTCAGAGGAAGAGGACTGGGTAGAGGGGCTGGATGCTGAAGGGGCAACAGGGTTTAGTGAGCAGGAAGAGCTAGTAACAGGGAGCAGTTCAGACTCTGAGGCTGAAGCAGAGGAAGGGAGTCAAGAGACTGCCGAAAAATCCAGGGAGTCTTCCCTCTCCTGCTGCAACAAATTCCCCTCCCCCTGGTTTCTAAGAATTCGCAGGATAATGAGAAAAGTGGAACAGAGACTAAAGTTGTGCAGGCACAGTTTGAGACTGCTTGGGAAATATCTGGGAGAGGAGGAGGCTTAGAGAGGGTGGAAGGCGCGGATCTTCCGTCCTGTCAAGTGCTCCACTGTCTCGCCAGAATGGTGCATGCTCTAGTTATCTCCCGCTTGGACTACTGCAATGCGCTCTACGTGGGGCTACCTTTGAAGGTGACTCAGAAACTACAATTAATCCAGAATGTGGCAGCTAGACTGGTGACTGGGAGCAGCCACCAAGACCAAATAACACCAGTATTGAAAGACCTACATTAGCTCCCAATACATTTCTGAGCACAATTCAAAGGGTTGGTGCTGACCTTGAAAGCCCAAAATAGCCTCAGTCCAGTATCCTTGAAGGAGCGTCTCCACACCCATCGTTCAGCCTGCACACTGAGGTCCAGCTCTGAGGGCCTTCTCGGTAGTGGCGCCTGTCCTGTGGAATGCCCTCCCATCAGATGTCAATGAAATAAACAACTATCTGACTTTTATAAAACACATGAAGGCAGCCCTGTTTAGGGAAGTTTTTAATGTTTGATGTTTTATTGTGTTTTTAATATTCTGTTGTAAGCTGCCCAGAGTGGCTGGGGAAATCCAATAAATAATAAATTATTAGCAGTATTATTATCCATAGGGGCAAGACCTGCTGGGAAGGGTTGCTAAGTATGCCATTTCCTTCAATAAAGATTTAATTTCATGGACAATGAAGCCTTGCGTATTTTGTCCTGACCTGTAGCCCTGACATGGGGGTATGTTTGACCCTTTAGCTGTTGCTAACCTACCTATCACATCAGCCCCAGCAAGCAGCAAGGCTGATGGGAGTTGTAGTCCAACAACACTTGACCACTGAAGCCCGCATGCTGGCACCCTTGAGGCTTGATGACTGAAATGTGCTCTGTTTGGGGCTGCCTTCGATTGTCATTTGAAAGCTCCAGCTGATAGAGAATGCTGTGTCCAGACTGCTGCCCAGCAACATGAGACTCCATCGTTCAAAGTTAACTTGTATTAATTTACAAAGGAATTGCATGAACCCTTATAGCACAGCTGAATTTGTATTAGATGTTTGATGTGGGAGAGTGGTCCTAAGCCGTGAAATGGCAGCCCTTATCCTACCCTCAAGCCTAGAATGGTTTACTGAGCATTGGTGTTCCAGATGTGGCCAACTCAACCACAATCTGGGGGCATGAACCGAACACCCATTATTGTAATGAACGTGGTGGAATCTCCTTTGTTCGCAGTTTGAATCAAAGCACATGACCAAATACCTCTTAACACTGGAGTTGCACAAAACTCCATACACCATTACATGACTAATTTTCGTTGCTTGCATTTATAGGTTCCCTTGAGAAATGTTAGCATCCCTATAACTAATAATGAAAAGGTTGCAATAGCTGACCTGCTTGTATAAACTTCTAGGTGGCGATGAAGCTCGTGTGCAACTTTACAAGGGCAATTTGGCTGGAATGTGCAGACGTGTGATGAGATGCCCATTGGAATTGCCCTGGGGTCCCCTTCCTAATTAACCAAAGTGGTTAATTACTGTGGTTTTGCCATAGTGATGCTGGAAGGCCCAAGGACCCCTGTGAGGAAAAGTTTCAGCGTTTGGGACCTTAAGAGAAAAGGCAAGTTAAGTTTACAGACATGATAGAAGTTTATAAAACTATGCATAGCATGAAGGTAGTAGGTAGAGGAAAGTTTTTCTCTCCCTTTCTCATAGCACTGAAAGACATGGACATCCAAATTTTGGAACATTCAGGACCTTCTTCATGTAGTGCACAGTTAAACTCTGGAACTCAATCCCCCAGAAGACTGCAATTGCCACAAACTTGAATGGCTTTAAAAGAGGATGAGACAAATTCATGGAGGAGAAGGAGATCAGTAATTGATAGCCACAATGGCTGTGCTCCACAACCTCTGCCAAATACAGTATTCCTCTGAATGTCAGTTGCAAGGAATTGTGGGTCGGGACAGTGCTGTTTTGCTCATGTCCAGGTTTCAGGCTTCCCAGATGCATCTGGTTAGTTGTGGTGTGAACAATATCCTCCAACATTTCTCCAATGGAAATAGAGAGGTCCCATTCCATAATGATAATTCTACTATTTATACCCCACACTTCTTAATGGGTTGCCCCAGCCACTCTGGGCAGCTTCCAACAAATATAGAAACACAATAAAGCATTTAACATTAAAAAAAACTTCACTATACAGGATTGCTTTCAAATGGCTCAGGGGTCAGATAATTCCATACCCTCCAACATTTCTCCAATGAAAATAGAGACACCCCAAGGAAAAGGGAAGGGACGTGGGCGGCGCTGTGGGTTAAACCACAGAGCCTAGGACTTGCTGATCGGAAGGTTGGCAGTTCAAATCCCTGCGACGGGGTGAGCTCCCGTTGCTCGGTCCCTGCTCCTGCCAACCTAGCAGTTTGAAAGCACCTCAAAGTGCAAGTAGATAAATAGGTACCGCCTCCTGCGGGAAGGTAAACGGCGTTTCTGTGTGCTGCTCTGGTTCGCCAGAAGCGGCTTAGTCATGCTGGCCACATGAACTGGAAGCTGTACGTTGGCTCCCTCAGCCTATAGAGCAAGATGAGTGCCGCAACCCCAGAGTCGGCCACAACTGGACCTAATAGTCAGGGGTCCCTTTACCTTTTTAAGGAAAAGGGAAGGACAGATCCTGAAGCTGAGGCTCCAATACTTTGGCCACCTCATGAGAAGAGAAGACTCCCTGGAAAAGACCCTGATTCTGGGAAAGATGTAGGGCACAAGGAGAAGGGGACGACAGAGGACAAGATGGTTGGACAGTGTTCTTGAAGCTACCAACATGAGCTTGACCAAACTGCGGGAGGCAGTGGAAGACAGGAGGGCCTGGCGTGCTCTGGTCCATGGGGTCACAAAGAGTCGGACACGACTAAAAGACTAAATGACAACAAAGGAAAAGGGACATTCTGGGATCAAATTAGAAACCGGGACAGCTTCTCTAAATCAGGGACTTCCCTGGAAAATAGGGACACTTGGAGGGTCTAGTGAACAGGATGCCAGACTAGATGGGCCATTGTCCTAATTCAGCAGTTGCATTATATGGTCTTAGATGTTCCACACCCCTGCATTAGAGGCAGGAGGCGAGATGCTGGCTTGTTGGTACATTACCGGAACAAAGGGGATCCATAAAGTTTTAAATTAAAAGGAACCCATGGGAGGGTACACTCATTATGACCCACAGTGCAATAAATAATGACAGCTCTTTGGGAGGGATATTTCCTGGTGAACAAGGTCCTAACTGGATGGTAACTAATTAGAACATCAAAGGGGATTTGATGCACAAATCATGAGTGGCTGGGGAAACACAGCCAGATGGGCGGGGTACAAATAAGAAAATTATTATTATTACTATTATTATGCACCAGAGACAAAGTATAAAAGGAATAAGTATGCTGATGGCTGATCACACAACACTTCTTGGTTCCAGCTGCTTCAAGATCACGGTAAGATTGACTCCGTCCTAAGCTCTTCTTGATCCTTTCCATTCCTGGTTTTGTGACTTGATTTTTAGCGATGGAATGGCTTTTAAAACTATAAAGAAAAAACAGGTCCACCAATAACAACACAAAAGTTATCCATATCTAGGTAATGATGAATTAACAAGAGAAAGTTAAGTTTTGACTTCTTTCCATGATGTGACATAAAATTAGAAGGGCCCTGCTGGATCAGGCAATAATAATAATAATAGTAATAATAGTAATAGTAATAGTAATAGTAATAGTAATAGTAATAGTAATAATAATAATAATAATAATAATAATAATAATAGTATAAAATTACTTTTTCTTATAAGCAAGAAACAAGTGGAAATGGATCATTTTAGCATTTTAGATTATGCCTGTTTTTACGTCAGTTCTTAAATAAATGATTTCCGGAAGGAATGACGCTTTCAACACTGTGTCCGCAGATCTAACTCAAGCGAAGACCATGACTTACTACGGTGGCTACTGCAGGCCCTATGGCTACTCCTCCTGTAGCACCAGCTGCTATGATCCCTGCTGCTATGGCAGCGGCTATGGGCACTGGTATGGCTCAACAACGTGTCGTACTGGGTGCTATGATCCATGCAGATATGGAGGGTACAGTGGTTACGGCTGTTATGGAGGATCTGGCTGCTATGGTGCTTACGGTTCCAAAGGATGCTACCCTTATTCTCGATGGGGACGTGGCTGGTAAACAACTATCCCACCCTGCAGGAACAGGAGGAAAGAAGGCAGATGGCCAAGAATAACCCACTGGCAGAATATCTGATTTTTTAAAAAATGCTGAGAAACCTATCTACCTCCTTTTGCACACTAGACTCCTCAACGCTTCAAGCACAACCACATTTACCTTCCACCAGAAACCTAAAAATTGGAATCCTTATCCTTCCATGTTGTTGTGTTCTTTCTGTAATTGACTTGCTATTAAAAACATCTCATTGCATCATAATGTTCTTTGTTCTGTGGCTGAATTTATCTCACAGCATGATAGAACTGTAGACATGGGAGGGACCCAAAGATTCACCCACTTCGACCCCCTGAAATGCATGAATTACAGCTATCTCCCTACGACTCCCTTCCCCTCCTATTAATGCTAAAGGTGGTTTAGGGATGGGGAGTGTCTTTCAACCCTGAGGAGCACATGCTCTTCTGGGCAACCTCCCAGAGGCCACATGCCGCTGCTGGGAGGAGCCAGAGGCAGAAGTGGGTGGAGCCAATAATATAAATGTGACCTTTGTCCAGTAGGATAGCTTCCACATATCCTATGAAACGCCCTTCTCTGTCCTCCATCCAGGCAGTCAGGAGGTGAGGTCAGAGTCCAAGGCCACATTTCAGGCAGGCTAAAACTCAAGAAAGGTGTAAAGCCAGTGAGGAGTGTGTCAGAGGGTGGGTTTGGAGGGCCAGATAGAAAGGTAGGAAAAGACTGGGGCATGCAGAGGTAGAGATGGTCGTATCTGAAGGAGCATCTCCACCCCCATCGTTCTGCCCGGACACTGAGGTCCACGCCGAGGGCCTTCTGGCAGTTCCCTCACTGCGAGAAGCGAGGTTGCAGGGAACCAGGCAGAGGGCTTTCTCCGTGGTGGCGCCCGCCCTGTGGAACACCCTCCCACCAGATGTCAAAGAGAACGACAACTACCAGACTTTTAGAAGACATCTGAAGGCAGCCCTGTTTAGGGAAGCTTTTAATGTTTGATGTATTACGGTATTTTAATATTTTGTTGGGAGCTGCCCAGAGTGGCTGGGGAGGCCCAGCCAGTTAGGTGGGGTATAAATAAATTATTATTATTATTATTATTATTATTATTATTATTATTATTATTATTCTGCTCATTCTCAATCTTAATGAAGCAAAGTGTGAGAAGGTACAATTGCAGCTTCTAGTAGCATTTGGCTGGAGGGTACTTCTGTTGGGCAAATGGAAGGAACATTTAGGAACTGAAATCTAGTCAGTGGCAGAGTTAGGGAAATGTAGGTTCTGGATTTGATGGTCTTATAGTGACCCACCCTCTTGAGAGCAGGGCTGGGGGACCTTTCTGGTGGCCACATGCCAGTGGTAAGCAAGACCAGAGGGAAAAGTAGGGGAAGCAACAGATGCAAAATTCACCTTTGTCCAGTAGGCTAGTTTCTGCACACACCTGCTGTAATGGTTCTAGGGGTTGCTCGCCACTCCTGGCTAGGTTGCCTGGTTGAACCCTTTCTGTCTGGACAGCCTCTCACTTTGTGGCTGTCTCAGTCGCTGGCAGAATCCGTCAGTCGGCGTTTCTTGAACTTCTTCCAGCAAAGAAGTTCTTTGATGCCAAGTCTCCTCCTACTCTCCCTGCGCAGAAGTCTTCTGCGCAGGGAGGGTGTGGGCAGCGGAGGACCCGTGCTCTCCCCGCTGGTCTCCGGCGAAGAGTCCTAGAGCCCCCTCGCCGATTCCCCCATCTGCCACAATCAGACACAATCTGAGGATGGGGACAAAACTAGAGTAAGCTGCCTCTGCCTGTAATTTTCTCTGGCGCCACCTACTGTTGGACTCCCTGCTTTCCACCCCATCACTCCCAATGGGCAACACCAGTCAGTACTGGCGGCTGCTAATATTTAACGGGCAGAAATTGTGTGAAGTGGGAGAGGTGGGTGTGAAAGAGGTCTTTCCTGGCGCTGTTTATATAACTCCCTGGAGCAGGATTTTAACCGTAGGGAAGGCACAGGAGCCAGCTGCTCACGAGAGTCTCCTGCTAGCTATGAATTATCGCACAACTCAGTTCATGCTGGGGGCTCATTCATCTGGATCAAATCCCATATGTGTTTGGAAGCTGACAAAATGAAAATTATGCCTCCTTCCAATCTGGTGCAATGGCTAAAAACCAAACTTGCAGTGATGGTAAATGTGTGAGTTGTATCCATGACTTGTCGCCTGCACTCCAAGAATCGAGGGAGGCAAGGAAGCCAGCCAAGGAAATCCACCACTTTCTCCTTAACTGCACCTTCATAAGGTTTACTTAAGGTTTTAGTGAGGCAATGGGTTGCCCTGTTTGAGAAAGCAAGTTTTAAAACAACCATTTTACAGTGTGAGTAGGTAAACAGAGATTAATACACCAGCTAAAGCCATCTATTTGCAATTCTCATTTCAGCTGCTGGGACCCTTTGCGGTTTTCTCCTGGCCCCTATCCGCTGCAGTACCCTTTTAAAGTGTTCCAGCTAATATATATATATATATTGACATGAAACATGAAAAAATATGGTTCCGGAACTGGAATATTAATAGATAATGTGTAAAACATGCAGGGGTAAGCAAGGAAAGAATAAAAGAATCATCAACTGAATAATTATTAAACTACAACAACACAAGAAGATGGAAGAAGTTTTAAAAAAATATTGAGATCACACATTGGTGGAGGGGAGGGGAGGTATAGGGGAATTTATAAAAAATTGTAATATAATATTTCTAATTGCATTGCATTTATATACAGCAAAGGGAAGTCTATAGCAATTAGGTATATTTTAATCTAGTCAGCTATGTAATAGGCTTATGTTGCAAAATGAATATGGATTTTGAATTTGATGTTTGTAATTCTTTTTCGGTTTTGGAATAAAGATTTCTTCTTCTTTTTTTTAAGTGTTCCACCTCGATTTTCACTCCTCCCCAGGGAGAGAATTCCACAAAGAAGGAGCCACTGCAGAAAGGCCGGTTCTTATGTTGCTGGCCTCTGGGCCTTGCATGCAGGCGGCAAAGAGAGAAGGGCCTCAGATGATGGACACAAAGTCTGGGTAGGTTCATATGGAGAGAGGTGGTCCTTGAGGTATTGTGGTCCTGAGACATTAAAGGCTTTATATGACAAAACCAGCACTTTGAATTGGACCTGGATGCAGGGGAGAAGGAAGGAGGGGCGGGGGGCGGGTCACCCTCGGTGCCATCGTGGAGGGGCGTGACAAATTATCAAGGAACAATTCCTGCCCTACTAGGGCACCTAGCCTCAAGTGCGTATTCATGTCAATGAACGCCCATTGCCGATTGGCGATTGAGCTGGATCCAGCCCCCGGGCCTTAGTTTGCCTACCCATGCCCTACTCAGTAGTTTCATGCAGATGTTAAACTGTGTGTGTGTGTGTGTGTGTGTGTGTGTGTGTGTGTAAGTAAATGTGTGTGGGGTGCCAAACTGGGTCTTTGGCCCAGGTGGTATCAAAAGTCACAAAGAGGTTGAGGAGAGTTAACAGGGACACATTTCCCCTGTCTCTCTCCCGACAGTGCAACCAAAGTAGTTTCTGTGCCAAAACCCTGATTGAAATGCTAAATAACAACAATAATAATAAAGACAAGTACTCATATTGCTTTGATGAAGACTAGGGGTTTTAATATGGGGAATGTGCACAGGGTACAAATGGCAGGAAAAAGCGTAACAAGAGTGCAAATGAACTAACAGTAGTATGAGCACACACGAGTAGTTTCTTATTGGGTGGTAGCAAATCCAAGAACTTGCTCTGTACTAAGCCCCATTTGGTCTCATTTAAGGCCCCTCCCAAAGATCACCCAGTTCCTGCAACAACAATCATCAGTCATTCACTAACAGGGCACTCCTATGCATGTTGACTTAGGAGTAAGCCAAACTGAGTTCAGCAGGGCTTACTTACAGGGCAACATGTATAGGATTGAAGCCTAAAATGATCACCAAGAACAGAGGGGATAACACTGGTGTTCAGAGCACTCCACAAGCATTTATCTTGGTGTCATCTTTGCAATGACCCTGAATTGTTATTGCTGATCCACGTATTGCAGGTGGGTTGGGTTGTATCCCATGCTAATCCTACTCAGAGTAGGCCCATTAAAGTTAATAGAGATCAGTAACTTGGGTTCAATAACTTTCAGTGTGTCTATTCTGAGTTAAACTTAGCTGAGGGAGGTTCATCTCCAGCCAACAGGTCGGAAACTAATAGTGATGGTTCTCCACAATGCTTTGCATCTGCTGGTGGTACCAAAAGAGCCTTGTATTGACCATGGAGGCAGCTGACTGCCATCGATTCCCTTACACCAGCTAAGCTAAGCAAAGCAAGTCCTTGGGGTCAACATGCCGTTTTGTTCCCAAAGCAAGGCAGCAAGAAGAAGGTGGTAGTCATGGTGGGGACATAGCTCAATATCTTCGGAAAGGAAAGGTAGATCTGCTCTTCCGAGGACCTGGACACTCACGGCTTCTTCTGAAATGGTGAGTGCTTACTTAGCCCTTCATAAAAGCAGAACCAAGAGATCTACTGTCCATGTTGAAGCCATTCTTCTTGCCGATCAGTTCCCGTCCTCACCATCCACAGACTCCATAGCCTCCGGCACACCTTGGTCCGAATCCGCATCCCCGGCCACCATAGCCGCCATATCCGCCGTATCCGCCTTGACCGCCAAAGCCTCCATGACCGCCAAAACCACCCCAGCCTCCGCCATAGCCACCATAGCTGCCATAGCCGCAACAAGGTGCATCAGTTGCCACGGCACATGAATCATTGGCACAGCTCAAGACGGGCCCTGGGACAGTGACGCAGAAAGGGGGCGACTGGATGGCCACATGGTGAGGGGGGCATTGAGACTCGCAGGTGAAACCACAACCGCTTCCAGAGACCATCTTAGCAGTGAGGGTGGAAGTTCTAATGGAAAATGACAGAGAGAGAGAGAGGAGGAAAAAAATAAGTCCATGTTCTAATGCAGAGAATATGTGCAGTGTAATCTTAAAACACTCCATCCCATGAATTCAATGGGACTTTGTGCAAATACACTACAAGTCCTATCATATCTGGCTGTTGGCTTGTTGGCTAACCTGACTGGGGTTGGCTGAAACTGTGGTCTAGCAACATCTGGGAACCCAGGGTTGAAGACCTTTGCTGCCATCATCCTTGACCCTTGGCCACATTGACTAAGACTCATGGGGTTTGCAAACACATGGAAGGCACCTTGTTGGAGAACCCAGCTATAGTCAACCCACCTTGAAACATTGATCTTAAGTACTATTGGAGAAGACCAACCAGGTATCTATAGGAAGCCCACAAGTAGGCAGGAAAATGTAGTTTGTATTCTCCAGAGACCATATTGAGAATATGCTCTCTCTAATCCCGAAGGTTGTTGACTAATAGCCACCCACTCCAGCTAAATAGCCCCCCACCAACTTAAACCACTCTTGGTTCACATCTATTACATGTCAATTAATACTTTAACTTAATAAAATTCTATATAGTTAAATTTAATAGATTCACATCTATTAAGCTTACCAAAGAAAGGAGGGATAAAGAAAGCTACTTTCTACTGAATCTGGCCATTGGTTTGGACTACTTTCTGCCTCGTGTTACAGAATTTCACCAAGGTCTCAAGCAAAGGTACGTCTTTTCTATTTTTGCTTTCTGAAATCCATTTAACTGGCAATGGTGGGTCTTGATCCTTGCACCTTCTGCACTCAAGGGATGAATTCTATCACTGAGCTGCTGGCCTTCCAAGTGCACAATCCACCCCAGAGTCAATATTTGTAATCCATCCCATAGTCCAAGGGTGGGGAGACATGTGGGCCTCCAGAAGATGCTGAAATATAATTTCCATCATCCCTGGCCATCTGCCATTCTTTCTGGGGCTGATGAGAACTAGAGTTCAAGAACATTGTTGAACTACAGATCCCATCATCCCTGGCCTTTGACTATGCAGGTGGCTGGGGTTGCTGGGAGCTGGAGTCCAAGAATGCTGTTCCCACTATTCATGACCATTGGCCAAGTATGCTGGGTCCCACAATATCTGGAGGGCCACAGGCTCTACAGGTGTGGACTACAATTCCCATCACCCCTGACCATCAGCCTTCTTGGCTAGGACTGATGGGAGTTAGAGTCCAGTGACATGGAGGGTCACAGGTCTCCCAGCCCTGCCCAGCTTGGTATCCAACTCCTTTTCCAATACCCTTCTCAGCGCTGTCCGACTTACCCAATTCTCTGAGGTGAAGAAGGTGAGAGGAGCTGTTCCAGGTTAGGAGAAGCTGTTGAGAGAAGCACCGAGGCAGCTTCCTTTATATACGATTCTGGGAGGCAGATGTGAAGAAACTTCAGCAAAGTACTAATTTGGGGCCAACCAAAATTGGCTGTTTGCCGCTTCAAGCTCTTTTAATAGGTTGCCTTGATGCGTGCATCAACGCGTCTATCGCTTGTGATCATCAGCATATAATTAAGTTATCACTTGCCCCACATAGATGGTAGAAATCCAGTGGTGCTTCAAGCATCCCCATCTCCTGGACAGACAGACATTGTGTCCGTGAACCCATATCGTTCCATCTTTCCATCTGATGCAAGCTTGCATATGGTTCAGGGATTGGGGATATGAAACTAGAAGCTTGTCTATGGTTCAGGGATTGGATCTTTGGCTCAAATTGCGTCTGCTTCGCAGCTGCGAAACTCACTCCTACAGGAAGCAGTGATGGCCACCGATTTGGATGGAATGGACAAATTCATGGAGCATAAAGCCATCAACGGCTACTAGCCCTGATGGATGTGCTGTTCATCCACAGTTGGAGGCAGAAATGCTTCTGGATATCAGTTGCTGGGAGCCACAGGAGGGGAGAGAGCGTTCTTGTGCTTGGTTCCTGTTTCTGCGTTTCCCGCAGGCTTCTGGGTGGCCCTGGCGAGAACAGGATACTGGACTAGATGCTGGTCCAGCAGGCTTGACTTATGGATAGCTTGAAAAGAGGAGTCAATGAATTCATGGAGGAAAAAGGGATCGATGGCTTCTAGCCACAATGGCTAGAATACCTTCACCGTCAGTTGCAGAGAATCACAAGAGGAGAGAGTGTTGATGTTCTCAGCTCATGCTTGAGGACTTCCCACAGGCAGCCAGTTGGCTGCTGTGAGAACAGGATCCTGTAGTGCTGGAATCCTGTCCATGGCTGTCCCTTGGTGGGCTCAAAACCCCAACCTTCTGGTTAACACTCAGACATACTGTCGCAATGTGCCACCCAATTGGCTACTCCATAGAATTTTAGAGTTAGAGGGCACCATGGAAGGATACCTAGTCTAAGCAGCTGCTCAACGTGGAAAAGATACACCTGGAGAAAGCCTACAAGACACATTTCCAGTTTCTTCCTGTAAAGCCCCCATCTGTCAGGATACTATCAGTGGCCTTGGCTGGTTGCCCAGGAAAGTATAAAGACAAGGAAAGGTTTCTTACTGTTCTTTTTTTATTTCAAACTTTACAGAGAGAGGCCATAGAACCCAGCCTCTTGGATAATGGTGTTGTCCTGAGTGAATCTCTACCCCTCTTGTTTCCCACTTCCTCATTCATTGTCATCATAGCCTCCTTTGTGGGTGCAGCTAAATGCCCTCTGTCTTTGAGCTCTTTCCTCTCCCACTTTTAAGGCTCGCCAGGTTCTGGAAGATGGTGGGTTTGGAATGCTACTCCTCCTCTCCCATTATTTCCTACCTCCCACCCCCCATCTGCCTCTGAACGGTGACGTCCCACAAACCCCTGTTTTAAATCTATACTGTCTTCCTCTTCCTCCTCCTTGGAAGGGACCCCTCTAGGTCACTGGTTCCACTGCTGAACTGAAACGAGCGTACTATCTACATTTCTTCCAGGCCATGATGTCAGGGTTGACAGGACCCTGACAGCACCCTGACACATGATGACATTCATGTGATGACTCTTTCAAAGTTTGACCTTTCCATGTAGGCCACCTTGAACGCTTCTCTGCCTTTAAACAGTGTTCTCGAAGCTACCAACATGAGCTTGACCAAACTGCGGGAGGCAGTGGAAGACAGGAGTGCCTGGCGTGCTCTGGTCCAGGGGGTCACGGAGAGTCGGACATGACTAAATGACTCAGCACCACAAAGGAAAAGGGACATTCCAGGATCAAATCAGAAACCAGGACAGCTTCTCTAAATCAGGGACTTCCCTGGAAAATAGGGACACTTGGATAGTCTTGTGAACAAGATGCCAGATTTGGTGGGCCGTTGTCCTAATTCAGCAGTTGCGTCATATGGTCTTAGATGTTCCACACCCCTGCATGAGAGGCAGGAGGAGAGATGCTGGCTTGTTGGTACATTACCGGAACAAAGGGGATCCATAAAGTTTTAAATTAAAAGGAACCCACGGGAGGGTGCACTCATTATGACCCACAGTGCAATAAATAATGACAGCTCTTTGGGAGGGATATTTCCTGGTGAACAAGGTCCTAACTGGATGGTAACTAATTAGAACATCAAAGGAGATTTGATGCACAAATCACGAGTGGCTGGGGAAACCCTACCAGATGGGCGGGGTATAAATAATAAAATTATTATTATTATTACTATTATTATGCGCCAGAGAAAAACTATGAAAGGAACAAGAATGCGGATTGCTGATCACACAACACTTCTTCGTTCCAGCTGCTTCAAGATCACGGAAAGATTGACTCTTCTTCATATTTTCCATTCCTGGTTTTTCGACTTGTTCTTTAGCGATGGAATGGCTTTTAAAACTATAAAGAAAAAACAGCTCCACCCAATAACACAAAGGATATCCATATCTAGGAAATGATAAATTAACATGAGAAAGTTAAGTTTTGGCTCCTTTCTGTGATATGACATAAGATTAGAAGGGCTCTGCTGTATCAGGCAAAATTGTAGTAGTAGTAGTAGTAGTAGTAGTAGTAATAATTTAAAATTACTTTTTCTTATAAGCAAGAAACAAGTGGAAATGGATTATTTTAGCATTTTAGATGATAGTAGTGTTGTGATGCTGGTCTCTTAGGAGATCACATGATTATTATTTTTTAAAGAGATGCTTTCTCATGGTTGTACTAATATGGACATTACTACCTTTGGTCCATTGATTTCAATGGGTCTGCTCTGAGTAAAACTAGCATTGGCTGCAACCGAGTATTTTTATGTGTGTTGCAGTCTTCTCTTTTCCCTAATCAGTCAAACATTGCAGAGAACTCTGGTGGCAAGAGCTGTTTGACAGCGGAATGGAGTAACTTGGAGGGGTGGTCTTCTTCGCTGGAGGTTTATAACAGAGCTTGGGGGGGGGGGCTTCTGTTGGAAATTCTTTAGCTGGGAAATAATTGCTCAGGGAGTCTCAGCCAAAGGGAAAATTGTAACCAATAGTATTTCATCTAACTTATGGTACCAACATTTTTCCCGGCTATACACAGCTCCAAACATTGCTAAACCGAGCCAGTTTCCTCCTATTAAAAATGATCTATTAATGGGCTGGGATCCTGTTACCGAATCAGAATGCTTACAGCTAATTAACACACTCAAGAATTGCAAAGCTCCCGGTGAAGACATGATTCCTCCTGAGGTGCTTAAACTAAATGCCCAGTGGTGGGCTGTTTTTTTGGCCCAACTTTTCACGGCAATAAATGATACATACAAAATCCCAGAAAATTGGAAACTGAGCCTGGTAGCCCCCATCTATAAGAAGGGAGACCCCCAAGACCCCTCAAATTATCGCCCCATAAGTCTCCTGGACATTGTGTATAAACTTTATACTCGCCACCTGCTAAACAAATTGGTTGATTGGGCTGACCACTCTAACTTGTTTAATCCGGAACAGGCAGGGTTTAGAAAGGGCCATAGTACAATAGGCCACTGTTTGGTATTACAGACAATGATAGATAAGTATACAAAGACATATAAGAGCAAACTTTTTGTGGCTTTCGTAGATCTCACATCCGCTTTTGACTCAATCTGTAGGGACAAATTATGGCAAAAACTATATGACACAGATATTGATAGACGACTTCTCAAAATACTTAGAGAGTTACATTCAGACACCACAGTTAAAATCAGAACTGGGATGTCAGGCAACTATACTGACCCTCTGCCACTGGGAAAGGGGGTTAAACAGGGCTGTTTGTTAGCACCGTTCCTCTTTAATTTCTATATAAATGACATTGTTCAACATATGGCAAAGTATAAGTCATCAGCTCCTGCCCTGGAAGGCAAACACCTGAATATACTGCTATATGCTGATGACATGGCGGTCATGGCACTCACTCGAAGGGGCCTACTCAGCATGCTGGAGGGACTCGCAGCTTATTGTTCTCAAAACTCTCTAAAGATAAACTATGATAAAACAAAAATTGTGGTGTTTACTAGAGCTTGACATACATTTAGATGGTCTCTAGATGAACACAAAATTGAACAATGTCTCCTCTTTAAATACCTCGGTATCACTTTCCAAGCCACATCTAGCTGGCTTGCCCACTTCAAGACTGTAGCCCTTCTAACACGTAGGACAACTGGTGCTCTGCTCAGCTTTTTTTATTCGAGGGGAGGGCAATTGGTGATCCCGGCACTAAAAATTTTTGTTGGAAAAGTGATTCCACAGATGTTATATGGAGTAGAACTCTGGGGTTGGAATCAGAAGCTGTTAGAACGGCTTGAAATCTTCCAAAATTTTTATCTCAGAAGAATTCTAGGCCTCCCTCAGAGTACTCCGGCAGCTCTCCTAAGAGTGGAAGTAGGATTACCTTCTGTGTCTGCCAGGGCCCACTTAAGATTCCTGCGTATTTTTACGAACCTCATAGATGCCCCGAACACCTTATTGGCTAAACAAGCCTTTGTATCATTACAAAATAATACCACTTGGCATAAAAGCCTACTAGACATTCTATCCAGATACAACCTACCTGAGTTTAATACTCTCAAACTGTGGAGCCCTGATAAAGTTTGGGAATGGATCTTTGAAAAAGACGCCTTTCTGGACTCCACCAAGATAAAAAACTCTGGGTTTTCCTACTGGCTCCCCCGAGTAAAAGCAGTCAAAATCTGTGCCAACTACTTGGTGGATATCACCGATCCCACCCTTCGGAGAGCTTTTACTATGGCACGGTTTCAAACATTGCCAACTGCTTACCTGACCGGTAGATACACAAAAACCCCAGTAGAACATCGTCTATGTCCTTGCCTTATGAAAATTAAAGAGGACCTTACACATTATTTCCTCTATTGCCCCATTTATTCGGGCTTTAGAGATGCATTGCTGCAAATTATACCCAACTCTATAACCAGTCCTGAAGATAGAGTAAAATTTTTGTTAGTTGATGCAAACCCACGCATTACCCATGTGGTAGCGGTCTTTGTGATGAAGGCCATGAAAGCCAGGGAAAGATTTATGAACGACAATGTAAAGACCCCTTCATCGTCTGTTTGACTCGCTGCTCGTTTTCCCTCCTTTTCTATTTCGTGGGAAGAAGGTTTTGTCGGCATAGTATGTAATGAATTTTAACAATTTTTAACTACTGTAGTGTTGATTTTTGTGCACAGGCATGGTCCTCACAATAAACGGATTTGTACTTGTACTATTATTTTTTAAAGAGATGCTTTCTCATGGTTGTACTAATATGGACATTACTAACTTTGGTCCATTGATTTCAACGGGTCTGCTCTGAGTAAGACTAGCATTGGCTGCAACCGAGTATTTTTAGGTGTGTTGCAGTCTTCTCTTTTCCCTAATCAGTCAAATATTGCAGAGAACTCTGGTGGCAAGAGCTGTTTGACAGCGGAATGGAGTAACTTGGAGGGGTGGTCTTCTTCTCTGGAGGTTTATAACAGAGCTTGGGGGGGCTTCTGTTGGAGATTCTTTAGCTGTGATTCCTGAATCACAGGGTGTTAGACTAGATGACTCTTGAGGTCCCTTACAACTCTACAATGCTACGATCCCATGATTCTGATGTCAGTTCTGAAATAAATGATTTCTGGAAGGAATGACGCTTTCAACTCTGTGTCCGCAGATCTAACTCAAGCGAAGACCATGACTTACTACGGTGGCTACTGCAGGCCCTATGGCTACTCCTCCTGTAGCACCAGCTGCTATGATCCCTGCTGCTATGGCAGCGGCTATGGGCACTGGTATGGCTCAACAACGTGTCGTACTGGGTGCTATGATCCATGCAGATATGGAGGGTACAGTGGTTACGGCTGTTATGGAGGATCTGGCTGCTATGGTGCTTACGGTTCCAAAGGATGCTACCCTTATTCTCGATGGGGACGTGGCTGGTAAACAACTATCCCACCCTGCAGGAACAGGAGGAAAGAAGGCAGATGGCCAAGAATAACCCACTGGCAGAATATCTGATTTTTTAAAAATGCTGAGAAACCTATCTACCTCCTTTTGCACGCTAGACTCCTCAACGCTTCAAGCACAACCCCATTTCCCTTCAAAAGAAACCTAGAAATCGGACTCCTTATCCTTCCATGTTGTTGTTTTCTTTCTGTAATTGACTTGCTATTAAAAACATCTCATTGCATCATAATGTTCTTTGGTCTGTGGCTGAATTTATCTTATAGCATGATAGAATTGTAGACATGGGAGGGACGCCAAGCTTTACCCACTTCGACCTCCTGAAATGCATGAATTACAGCTATCTCCCTACGACTCCCTTCCCCTCCTATTAATGCTAAAGGTGGTTTAGGGCTGGGGAGTGTTTTTCAACCATGAGGAGCACATCCTCTTCTGCGCAACCTCCCAGAGACCACATGCCACTGCTGGGAGCAGCCAGAGGCAGAAGTGGGTGGAGCCAATAATGTGACCTTTGTCCAGTAGGATAGCTTCCACATATCCTATGAAACGCCCTTCTCTGTCCTCCATCCAGGCAGTCAAGAGGTGAGGTCAGAGTCCAAGGCCACATTCCAGCCAAGCTAAAACTCAAGAAAGATGTAAAGCCAGTGAGGAGTATCTCAGAGGGTGGGTTTGGAGGTCCAGATAGAAAGGGCAACATTTGTGGGAGGAAAAGACTGGGGCATACAGAGGTAGAGTTGGTCGTATCTGAAGGAGCGTTTCCACCCCCATCGTTCTGCCCGGACACTGAGGTCCAGCGCCGAGGGCCTTCTGGCGGTTCCCTCACTGCGAGAAGCCAAGTTACAGGGAACCAGGCAGAAGGCCTTCTCGGTAGTGGTGCCTGCCCTGTGGAACACCCTCCCACCAGATGTCAAAGAGAACGACAACTACCAGACTTTTAGAAGACATCTGAAGGCAGCCCTGTTTAGGGAAGCTTTTAATGTTTGATGTATTACGGAATTTTAATATTTTGTTGGAAGCCGCCCAGAGTGGCTGGGGAAACCCAGCCAGATGGGTTGGGTATATTATTATTATTATTATTATTATTATTATTATTATTATTAGGAGTGTACTGCTCATTCTCAATCTTAAGGAAGCAAAGTGTGAGAAGGTACAATTGCAGTTTCTGGTAGCATTTCACTGGAGGGTATTTCAGCTGGGCAAATGGAAGGAACATTTAGGAACTGAAATCTAGTCAGTGGCAGAGTTAGGGAAATGTAGATTCTGGACTTGATGGTCTTACAGTAACCCACCCTCTTGAGAGCAGGGCTTGGGGACCTTCCTCAGCCTGAAGGCCACATTCCTTAGCCACTTCTGGTGGCCACAAGTCAGTGGTGACCAAGACCAGAGGGAAAAGTAGGGGAAACAACAGATGCAAAATTCACCTTTGTCTAGTAGGCTAGTTTCTGCACACACCTGCCTATCTGCCTTCCTACAAGCAACAGACACAATCTGAGGATGGGGACAAAACTAGAGTAGGCCTGTAATTTTCTCTGGCGCCACCTACTGTTGGGCTCCCTGCTTTCCACCCCATCAGTCCCAATGGGCAACACCAGTCAGTACTGGCAGCTGCTCATATTTAACGGGCAGAAATTGTGTGAAGTGGGAGAGGTGGGTGTGAAAGAGGTCTTTCCTGGCGCTGTTTATATAACTCCCTGGAGCAGGATTTCAACCGTAGGGAAGGCACAGGAGCCAGCTGCTCACGAGAGTCTCCTGCTAGCTATGAATTATCGCACAACTCAGTTCATGCTGGGGGCTCATTCATCCGGATCAAATCCCATATGTGTTTGGAAGCTGACAAAATGAAAATTATGCCTCCTTCCAATCTGGTGCAATGGCTAAAAACCAAACTTGCAGTGATGGTAAATGTGTGAGTTGTATCCATGACTTGTCACCTGCACTCCAAGAATCGAGGGAGGCAAGGAAGCCAGCCAAGGAAATCCACCACTTTCTCCTTAACTGCACCTTCATAAGGTTTACTTAAGGTTTTAGTGAGGCAATGGGTTGCCCTGTTTGAGAAAGCAAGTTTTAAAACAACCATTTTACAGTGTGAGTAGGTAAACAGAGATTAATACAACAGCCAAAGCCATCTATTTGCAATTCTCATTTCAGCTGCTGGGACCCTTTGCGGTTTTCTCCTGGCCCCTATCCGCTGCAGTACCCTTTTAAAGTGTTCCAGCTAATATATATATATATTGACATGAAAAAATATGGTTCCGGAACTGGAATATTAATAGATAATGTGTAAAACATGCAGGGGTAAGCTAGGAAATAATAAAAGAATCATCAACTGAATAATTATTAAACTACAACAACACAACAAGATGGAAGAAGTTTAAAAAAAATATTGAGTTCACACATTGGTGGAGGGGAGGGGAGGTATAGGGGAATT
Organism: Podarcis gaigeae; assembly: GCF_964106915.1. Lineage (NCBI taxonomy): Eukaryota > Metazoa > Chordata > Lepidosauria > Squamata > Lacertidae > Podarcis > Podarcis gaigeae. Next base: position 1,913,726 of record NC_139693.1, read on the forward strand.
TATAAAAAATTGTAATATAATATTTCTAATTGCATTGCATTTATATACAGCAAAGGGAAGTCTATAGCAATTAGGTATATTTTAATCTAGTCAACTATGTAATAGGCTTATGTTGCAAAATGAATATGGATTTTGAATTTGATGTTTGTAATTCTTTTTCGGTTTTGGAATAAAGATTTCTTCTTCTTTTTTTTAAGTGTTCCACCTCGATTTTCACTCCTCCCCAGGGAGAGAATTCCACAAAGAAGGAGCCACTGCAGAAAGGCCGGTTCTTATGTTGCTGGCCTCTGGGCCTTGCATGCAGGCGGCAAAGAGAGAAGGGCCTCAGATGATGGACACAAAGTCTGGGTAGGTTCATATGGAGAGAGGTGGTCCTTGAGGTATTGTGGTCCTGAGACATTAAAGGCTTTATATGACAAAACCAGCACTTTGAATTGGACCTGGATGCAGGGGAGAAGGAAGGAGGGGCGGGGGGCGGGTCACCCTCGGTGCCATCGTGGAGGGGCGTGACAAATTATCAAGGAACAATTCCTGCCCTACTAGGGCACCTAGCCTCAAGTGCGTATTCATGTCAATGAACGCCCATTGCCGATTGGCGATTGAGCTGGATCCAGCCCCCGGGCCTTAGTTTGCCTACCCATGCCCTACTCAGTAGTTTCATGCAGATGTTAAACTGTGTGTGTGTGTGTGTGTGTGTGTGTGTGTGTGTGTGTAAGTAAATGTGTGTGGGGTGCCAAACTGGGTCTTTGGCCCAGGTGGTATCAAAAGTCACAAAGAGGTTGAGGAGAGTTAACAGGGACACATTTCCCCTGTCTCTCTCCCGACAGTGCAACCAAAGTAGTTTCTGTGCCAAAACCCTGATTGAAATGCTAAATAACAACAACAATAATAAAGACAAGTACTCATATTGCTTTGATGAAGACTAGGGGTTTTAATATGGGGAATGTGCACAGGGTACAAATGGCAGGAAAAAGCGTAACAAGAGTGCAAATGAACTAACAGTAGTATGAGCACACACGAGTAGTTTCTTATTGGGTGGTAGCAAATCCAAGAACTTGCTCTGTACTAAGCCCCATTTGGTCTCATTTAAGGCCCCTCCCAAAGATCACCCAGTTCCTGCAACAACAATCATCAGTCATTCACTAACAGGGCACTCCTATGCATGTTGACTTAGGAGTAAGCCAAACTGAGTTCAGCAGGGCTTACTTACAGGGCAACATGTATAGGATTGAAGCCTAAAATGATCACCAAGAACAGAGGGGATAACACTGGTGTTCAGAGCACTCCACAAGCATTTATCTTGGTGTCATCTTTGCAATGACCCTGAATTGTTATTGCTGATCCACGTATTGCAGGTGGGTTGGGTTGTATCCCATGCTAATCCTACTCAGAGTAGGCCCATTAAAGTTAATAGAGATCAGTAACTTGGGTTCAATAACTTTCAGTGTGTCTATTCTGAGTTAAACTTAGCTGAGGGAGGTTCATCTCCAGCCAACAGGTCGGAAACTAATAGTGATGGTTCTCCACAATGCTTTGCATCTGCTGGTGGTACCAAAAGAGCCTTGTATTGACCATGGAGGCAGCTCACTGCCATCGATTCCCTTACACCAGCTAAGCTAAGCAAAGCAAGTCCTTGGGGTCAACATGCCGTTTTGTTCCCAAAGCAAGGCAGCAAGAAGAAGGTGGTAGTCATGGCGGGGACATAGCTCAATATCTTCGGAAAGGAAAGGTAGATCTGCTCTTCCGAGGACCTGGACACTCACAGCTTCTTCTGAAATGGTGAGTGCTTACTTAGCCCTTCATAAAAGCAGAACCAAGAGATCTACTGTCCATGTTGAAGCCATTCTTCTTGCCGATCAGTTCCCGTCCTCACCATCCACAGACTCCATAGCCTCCGGCACACCTTGGTCCGAATCCGCATCCCCGGCCACCATAGCCGCCATATCCGCCATATCCGCCTTGACCGCCAAAGCCTCCATGACCGCCAAAACCACCCCAGCCTCCGCCATAGCCACCATAGCTGCCATAGCCGCAACAAGGTGCATCAGTTGCCACGGCACATGAATCATTGGCACAGCTCAAGACGGGCCCTGGGACAGTGACGCAGAAAGGGGGCGACTGGATGGCCACATGGTGAGGGGGGCATTGAGACTCGCAGGTGAAACCACAACCGCTTCCAGAGACCATCTTAGCAGTGAGGGTGGAAGTTCTAATGGAAAATGACAGAGAGAGAGAGAGGAGGAAAAAAATAAGTCCATGTTCTAATGCAGAGAATATGTGCAGTGTAATCTTAAAACACTCCATCCCATGAATTCAATGGGACTTTGTGCAAATACACTACAAGTCCTATCATATCTGGCTGTTGGCTTGTTGGCTAACCTGACTGGGGTTGGCTGAAACTGTGGTCTAGCAACATCTGGGAACCCAGGGTTGAAGACCTTTGCTGCCATCATCCTTGACCCTTGGCCACATTGACTAAGACTCATGGGGTTTGCAAACACATGGAAGGCACCTTGTTGGAGAACCCAGCTATAGTCAACCCACCTTGAAACATTGATCTTAAGTACTATTGGAGAAGACCAACCAGGTATCTATAGGAAGCCCACAAGTAGGCAGGAAAATGTAGTTTGTATTCTCCAGAGACCATATTGAGAATATGCTCTCTCTAATCCCGAAGGTTGTTGACTAATAGCCACCCACTCCAGCTAAATAGCCCCCCACCAACTTAAACCACTCTTGGTTCACATCTATTACATGTCAATTAATACTTTAACTTAATAAAATTCTATATAGTTAAATTTAATAGATTCACATCTATTAAGCTTACCAAAGAAAGGAGGGATAAAGAAAGCTACTTTCTACTGAATCTGGCCATTGGTTTGGACCACTTTCTGCCTCGTGTTACAGAATTTCACCAAGGTCTCAAGCAAAGGTACGTCTTTTCTATTTTTGCTTTCTGAAATCCATTTAACTGGCAATGGTGGATCTTGATCCTTGCACCTTCTGCACTCAAGGGATGAATTCTATCACTGAGCTGCTGGCCTTCCAAGTGCACAATCCACCCCAGAGTCAATATTTGTAATCCATCCCATAGTCCAAGGGTGGGGAGACATGTGGGCCTCCAGAAGATGCTGAAATATAATTTCCATCACCCCTGGCCATCTGCCATTCTTTCTGGGGCTGATGAGAACTAGAGTTCAAGAACATTGTTGAACTACAGATCCCATCATCCCTGGCCTTTGACTATGCTGGTGGCTGGGGTTGCTGGGAGCTGGAGTCCAAGAATGCTGTTCCCACTATTCATGACCATTGGCCAAGTATGCTGGGTCCCACAATATCTGGAGGGCCACAGGCTCTACAGGTGTGGACTACAATTCCCATCACCCCTGACCATCAGCCTTCTTGGCTAGGACTGATGGGAGTTAGAGTCCAGTGACATGGAGGGTCACAGGTCTCCCAGCCCTGCCCAGCTTGGTATCCAACTCCTTTTCCAAGACCCTTCTCAGCGCTGTCCGACTTACCCAATTCTCTGAGGTGAAGAAGGTGAGAGGAGCTGTTCCAGGTTAGGAGAAGCTGTTGAGAGAAGCACCGAGGCAGCTTCCTTTATATACGATTCTGGGAGGCAGATGTGAAGAAACTTCAGCAAAGTACTAATTTGGGGCCAACCAAAATTGGCTGTTTGCCGCTTCAAGCTCTTTTAATAGGTTGCCTTGATGCGTACATCAACGCGTCTATCGCTTGTGATCATCAGCATATAATTAAGTTATCACTTGCCCCACATAGATGGTAGAAATCCAGTGGTGCTTCAAGCATCCCCATCTCCTGGACAGACATCCATTGTGTCCGTGAACCCATATCGTTCCATCTTTCCATCTGATGCAAGCTTGCATATGGTTCAGGGATTGGGGATATGAAACTAGAAGCTTGTCTATGGTTCAGGGATTGGATCTTTGGCTCAAATTGCGTCTGCTTCGCAGCTGCGAAACTCACTCCTACAGGAAGCAGTGATGGCCACCGATTTGGATGGAATGGACAAATTCATGGAGCATAAAGCCATCAACGGCTACTAGCCCTGATGGATGTGCTGTTCATCCACAGTTGGAGGCAGAAATGCTTCTGGATATCAGTTGCTGGGAGCCACAGGAGGGGAGAGAGCGTTCTTGTGCTTGGTTCCTGTTTCTGCGTTTCCCGCAGGCTTCTGGGTGGCCCTGGCGAGAACAGGATACTGGACTAGATGCTGGTCCAGCAGGCTTGACTTATGGATAGCTTGAAAAGAGGAGTCAATGAATTCATGGAGGAAAAAGGGATCGATGGCTTCTAGCCACAATGGCTAGAATACCTTCACCGTCAGTTGCAGAGAATCACAAGAGGAGAGAGTGTTGATGTTCTCAGCTCATGCTTGAGGACTTCCCACAGGCAGCCAGTTGGCTGCTGTGAGAACAGGATCCTGTAGTGCTGGAATCCTGTCCATGGCTGTCCCTTGGTGGGCTCAAAACCCCAACCTTCTGGTTAACACTCAGACATACTGTCGCAATGTGCCACCCAATTGGCTACTCCATAGAATTTTAGAGTTAGAGGGCACCATGGAAGGATACCTAGTCTAAGCAGCTGCTCAACGTGGAAAAGATACACCTGGAGAAAGCCTACAAGACACATTTCCAGTTTCTTCCTGGAAAGCCCCCATCTGTCAGGATACTATCAGTGGCCTTGGCTGGTTGCCCAGGAAAGTATAAAGACAAGGAAAGGTTTCTTACTGTTCTTTTTTTATTTCAAACTTTACAGAGAGAGGCCATAGAACCCAGCCTCTTGGATAATGGCGTTGTCCTGAGTGAATCTCTACCCCTCTTCTTTCCCACTTCCTCATTCATTGTCATCATAGCCTCCTTTGTGGGTGCAGCTAAATGCCCTCTGTCTTTGAGCTCTTTCCTCTCCCACTTTTAAGGCTCGCCAGGTTCTGGAAGATGGTGGGTTTGGAATGCTACTCCTCCTCTCCCATTATTTCCTACCTCCCACCCCCCATCTGCCTCTGAACGGTGACGTCCCACAAACCCCTGTTTTAAATCTATACTGTCTTCCTCTTCCTCCTCCTTGGAAGGGACCCCTCTAGGTCACTGGTTCCACTGCTGAACTGAAACGAGCGTACTATCTACATTTCTTCCAGGCCATGATGTCAGGGTTGACAGGACCCTGACAGCACCCTGACACATGATGACATTCATGTGATGACTCTTTCAAAGTTTGACCTTTCCATGTAGGCCACCTTGAACGCTTCTCTGCCTTTAAACAGTGTTCTCGAAGCTACCAACATGAGCTTGACCAAACTGCGGGAGGCAGTGGAAGACAGGAGTGCCTGGCGTGCTCTGGTCCAGGGGGTCATGGAGAGTCGGACATGACTAAATGACTCAGCACCACAAAGGAAAAGGGACATTCCAGGATCAAATCAGAAACCAGGACAGCTTCTCTAAATCAGGGACTTCCCTGGAAAATAGGGACACTTGGATAGTCTTGTGAACAAGATGCCAGATTTGGTGGGCCGTTGTCCTAATTCAGCAGTTGCGTCATATGGTCTTAGATGTTCCACACCCCTGCATGAGAGGCAGGAGGAGAGATGCTGGCTTGTTGGTACATTACCGGAACAAAGGGGATCCATAAAGTTTTAAATTAAAAGGAACCCACGGGAGGGTGCACTCATTATGACCCACAGTGCAATAAATAATGACAGCTCTTTGGGAGGGATATTTTCTGGTGAACAAGGTCCTAACTGGATGGTAACTAATTAGAACATCAAAGGGGATTTGATGCACAAATCACGAGTGGCTGGGGAAACCCTACCAGATGGGCGTGGTATAAATAATAAAATTATTATTATTATTACTATTATTATGCGCCAGAGAAAAAGTATAAAAGGAACAAGAATGCGGATTGCTGATCACACAGCACTTCTTCGTTCCAGCTGCTTCAAGATCACGGAAAGATTGACTCTTCTTCAAATTTTCCGTTCCTGGTTTTTCGACTTGTTCTTTAGCAATGGAATGGCTTTTAAAACTATAAAGAAAAAACAGCTCCACCCAATAACACAAAGGATATCCATATCTAGGAAATGATAAATTAACATGAGAAAGTTAAGTTTTGGCTCCTTTCCGTGATATGACATAAGATTAGAAGGGCTCTGCTGAATCAGGCAAAATTGTAGTAGTAGTAGTAGTAGTAGTAGTAATAATAATTTAAAATTACTTTTTCTTATAAGCAAGAAACAAGTGGAAATGGATCATTTTAGCATTTTAGATGATAGTAGTGTTGTGATGCTGGTCTCTTAGGAGATCACATGATTATTATTTTTTAAAGAGATGCTTTCTCATGGTTGTACTAATATGGACATTACTACCTTTGGTCCATTGATTTCAATGGGTCTGCTCTGAGTAAAACTAGCATTGGCTGCAACCGAGTATTTTTATGTGTGTTGCAGTCTTCTCTTTTCCCTAATCAGTCAAACATTGCAGAGAACTCTGGTAGCAAGAGCTGTTTGACAGCGGAATGGAGTAACTTGGAGGGGTGGTCTTCTTCGCTGGAGGTTTATAACAGAGCTTGGGGGGGGGCTTCTGTTGGAGATTCTTTAGCTGGGAAATAATTGCTCAGGGAGTCTCAGCCAAAGGGAAAATTTTAACCAATAGTATTTCATCTAACTTATGGTACCAGCATTTTTCCCGGCTATACACAGCTCCAAACATTGCTAAGCCGAGCCAGTTTCCTCCTATTAAAAACGATCTATTAATGGGCTGGGATCCTGTTACCGAATCAGAATGCCTACAGCTAATTAACACACTCAAGAATTGCAAAGCTCCCGGTGAAGACATGATTCCTCCTGAGGTGCTTAAACTAAATGCCCAGTGGTGGGCTGTTTTTTTGGCCCAACTTTTCACGGCAATAAATGATACATACAAAATCCCAGAAAATTGGAAACTGAGCCTGGTAGCCCCTATCTATAAGAAGGGAGACCCCCAAGACCCCTCAAATTATCGCCCCATAAGTCTCCTGGACATTGTGTATAAACTTTATACTCGCCACCTGCTAAATAAATTGGTTGACTGGGCTGACCACTCGAACTTACTTAATCCGGAACAGGCAGGGTTTAGAAAGGGCCATAGTACAATAGGCCACTGTTTGGTATTACAGACAATGATAGATAAGTATACAAAGACATATAAGAGCAAACTTTTTGTGGCTTTCGTAGATCTCACATCCGCTTTTGACTCAATCTGTAGGGACAAATTATGGCAAAAACTATATGACACGGATATTGATAGACGACTTCTCAAAATACTTAGAGAGTTACATTCAGACACCACAGTTAAAATCAGAACTGGGATGTCAGGCAACTATACTGACCCTCTGCCACTGGGAAAGGGGGTTAAACAGGGCTGTTTGTTAGCACCGTTCCTCTTTAATTTCTATATAAATGACATTGTTCAACATATGGCAAAGTATAAGTCATCAGCTCCTGCCCTGGAAGGCAAACACCTGAATATACTGCTATATGCTGATGACATGGCGGTCATGGCACTCACTCGAAGGGGCCTACTCAGCATGCTGGAGGGACTCGCAGCTTATTGTTCTCAAAACTCTCTAAAGATAAACTATGATAAAACAAAAATTGTGGTGTTTACTAGAGCTTGACATACATTTAGATGGTCTCTAGATGAACACAAAATTGAACAATGTCTCCTCTTTAAATATCTTGGTATCACTTTCCAAGCCACATCTAGCTGGCTTGCCCACTTCAAGACTGTAGCCCTTCTAACACGTAGGACAACTGGTGCTCTGCTCAGCTTTTTTTATTCGAGGGGAGGGCAATTGGTGATCCCGGCACTAAAAATTTTTGTTGGAAAAGTGATTCCACAGATGTTATATGGAGTAGAACTCTGGGGTTGGAATCAGAAGCTGTTAGAACGGCTTGAAATCTTCCAAAATTTTTATCTCAGAAGAATTCTAGGCCTCCCTCAGAGTACTCCGGCAGCTCTCCTAAGAGTGGAAGTAGGATTACCTTCTGTGTCTGCCAGGGCCCACTTAAGATTCCTGCGTATTTTTACGAACCTCATAGATGCCCCGAACACCTTATTGGCTAAACAAGCCTTTGTATCATTACAAAATAATACCACTTGGCATAAAAGCCTACTAGACATTCTATCCAGATACAACCTACCTGAGTTTAATACTCTCAAACTGTGGAGCCCTGATAAAATTTGGGAATGGATCTTTGAAAAAGATGCCTTTCTGGACTCCACCAAGATAAAAAACTCTGGGTTTTCCTACTGGCTCCCCCGAGTAAAAGCAGTCAAAATCTGTGCCAACTACTTGGTGGATATCACCGATCCCACCCTTCGGAGAGCTTTTACTATGGCACGGTTTCAAACATTGCCAACTGCTTACCTGACCGGTAGATACACAAAAACCCCAGTAGAACATCGTCTATGTCCTTGCCTTATGAAAATTAAAGAGGACCTTACACATTATTTCCTCTATTGCCCCATTTATTCGGGCTTTAGAGATGCATTGCTGCAAATTATACCCAACTCTATAACCAGTCCTGAAGATAGAGTAAAATTTTTGTTAGTTGATGCAAACCCACGCATTACCCATGTGGTAGCGGTCTTTGTGATGAAGGCCATGAAAGCCAGGGAAAGATTTATGAACGACAATGTAAAGACCCCTTCATCGTCTGTTTGACTCGCTGCTCGTTTTCCCTCCTTTTCTATTTCGTGGGAAGAAGGTTTTGTCGGCATAGTATGTAATGAATTTTAACAATTTTTAACTACTGTAGTGTTGATTTTTGTGCACAGGCATGGTCCTCACAATAAACGGATTTGTACTTGTACTATTATTTTTTAAAGAGATGCTTTCTCATGGTTGTACTAATATGGACATTACTAACTTTGGTCCATTGATTTCAACGGGTCTGCTCTGAGTAAGACTAGCATTGGCTGCAACCGAGTATTTTTAGGTGTGTTGCAGTCTTCTCTTTTCCCTAATCAGTCAAACATTGCAGAGAACTCTGGTGGCAAGAGCTGTTTGACAGCGGAATGGAGTAACTTGGAGGGGTGGTCTTCTTCTCTGGAGGTTTATAACAGAGCTTGGGGGGGCTTCTGTTGGAGATTCTTTAGCTGTGATTCCTGAATCACAGGGTGTTAGACTAGATGACTCTTGAGGTCCCTTACAACTCTACAATGCTACGATCCCATGATTCTGATGTCAGTTCTGAAATAAATGATCTCTGGAAGGAATGACGCTTTCAACTCTGTGTCCGCAGATCTAACTCAAGCGAAGACCATGACTTACTACGGTGGCTACTGCAGGCCCTATGGCTACTCCTCCTGTAGCACCAGCTGCTATGATCCCTGCTGCTATGGCAGCGGCTATGGGCACTGGTATGGCTCAACAACGTGTCGTACTGGGTGCTATGATCCATGCAGATATGGAGGGTACAGTGGTTACGGCTGTTATGGAGGATCTGGCTGCTATGGTGCTTACGGTTCCAAAGGATGCTACCCTTATTCTCGATGGGGACGTGGCTGGTAAACAACTATCCCACCCTGCAGGAACAGGAGGAAAGAAGGCAGATGGCCAAGAATAACCCACTGGCAGAATATCTGATTTTTTAAAAATGCTGAGAAACCTATCTACCTCCTTTTGCACGCTAGACTCCTCAACGCTTCAAGCACAACCCCATTTCCCTTCAAAAGAAACCTAGAAATCGGACTCCTTATCCTTCCATGTTGTTGTTTTCTTTCTGTAATTGACTTGCTATTAAAAACATCTCATTGCATCATAATGTTCTTTGGTCTGTGGCTGAATTTATCTTATAGCATGATAGAATTGTAGACATGGGAGGGACGCCAAGCTTTACCCACTTCGACCTCCTGAAATGCATGAATTACAGCTATCTCCCTACGACTCCCTTCCCCTCCTATTAATGCTAAAGGTGGTTTAGGGCTGGGGAGTGTTTTTCAACCATGAGGAGCACATCCTCTTCTGCGCAACCTCCCAGAGACCACATGCCACTGCTGGGAGCAGCCAGAGGCAGAAGTGGGTGGAGCCAATAATGTGACCTTTGTCCAGTAGGATAGCTTCCACATATCCTATGAAACGCCCTTCTCTGTCCTCCATCCAGGCAGTCAAGAGGTGAGGTCAGAGTCCAAGGCCACATTCCAGCCAAGCTAAAACTCAAGAAAGGTGTAAAGCCAGTGAGGAGTATCTCAGAGGGTGGGTTTGGAGGTCCAGATAGAAAGGGCAACATTTGTGGGAGGAAAAGACTGGGGCATACAGAGGTAGAGTTGGTCGTATCTGAAGGAGCGTTTCCACCCCCATCGTTCTGCCCGGACACTGAGGTCCAGCGCCGAGGGCCTTCTGGCGGTTCCCTCACTGCGAGAAGCCAAGTTACAGGGAACCAGGCAGAAGGCCTTCTCGGTAGTGGTGCCTGCCCTGTGGAACACCCTCCCACCAGATGTCAAAGAGAACGACAACTACCAGACTTTTAGAAGACATCTGAAGGCAGCCCTGTTTAGGGAAGCTTTTAATGTTTGATGTATTACGGAATTTTAATATTTTGTTGGAAGCCGCCCAGAGTGGCTGGGGAAACCCAGCCAGATGGGTTGGGTATATTATTATTATTATTATTATTATTATTATTATTAGGAGTGTACTGCTCATTCTCAATCTTAAGGACGCAAAGTGTGAGAAGGTACAATTGCAGTTTCTGGTAGCATTTCACTGGAGGGTATTTCAGCTGGGCAAATGGAAGGAACATTTAGGAACTGAAATCTAGTCAGTGGCAGAGTAAGGGAAATGTAGATTCTGGACTTGATGGTCTTACAGTAACCCACCCTCTTGAGAGCAGGGCTGGGGGACCTTCCTCAGCCTGAAGGCCACATTCCTTAGCCACTTCTGGTGGCCACAAGTCAGTGGTGACCAAGACCAGAGGGAAAAGTAGGGGAAACAACAGATGCAAAATTCACCTTTGTCTAGTAGGCTAGTTTCTGCACACACCTGCCTATCTGCCTTCCTGCAAGCAACAGACACAATCTGAGGGTGGGGACAAAACTAGAGTGGGCCTGTAATTTTCTCTGGCGCCACCTACTGTTGGGCTCCCTGCTTTCCACCCCATCAGTCCCAATGGGCAACACCAGTCAATACTGGCAGCTGCTCATATTTAACGGGCAGAAATTGTGTGAAGTGGGAGAGGTGGGTGTGAAAGAGGGCTTTCCTGGCGCTGTTTATATAACTCCCTGGAGCAGGATTTCAACCGTAGGGAAGGCACAGGAGCCAGCTGCTCATGAGAGACTGATCTACTGCTAGCTATGAATTATCACGAAACTCAGTTCATGCTGGGGCCTCATTCATCTGGATCAAATCCCATATGTGTTTGGAAGCTGACGAAATGAAAATTATGCCTCCTTCCAATCTGGTGCAATGGCTAGAAACCAAACTTGCAGCAATGGTAAATGTGTGAGTTATATCCATGACTTGTAGCCTACGCTCCAAGAATCAAGGGAGGCAAGGGAAGCCCCCCAAAGAAATCCGCCCCTTTCTCCTTAACTGCACCTTCTTAACGTTTATGGAAGGTTTTAGTGAGGCAATGGGTTGCCCTGTTTGAGAAAGCAAGTTTTAAAACAACCATTTTACAGTGTGAGTAGGTAAACAGAGATTAATACACCAGCTAAAGCCATCTATTTGCAATTCTCATTTCAGCTGCTAGGACCCTTTGCGGTTTTCTCCTGGCCCCTATCCGCTGCAGTACCCTTTTAAAGTGTTCCAGCTAATATATATATATATTGACATGAAACATGAAAAAATATGGTTCCGGAACTGGAATATTAATAGATAATGTGTAAAACATGCAGGGGTAAGCTAGGAAATAATAAAAGAATCATCAACTGAATAATTATTAAACTACAACAACACAATGCCACTACCGATTTCATGAGGAGGGGGGGTTGCGGGCTCCCGATCCCGCCCCACACTCCCGCGAGGCTAGCCCCAGCCTCGTGGGAAGCGGGGATTCCCTCAATTTGCATCCCCCCGCGGCACCAGCCAATCGGCTGGCGGCGGGGGCGGGCCTTCAATAGGCCACTTAAGGTCGGGGCAGCCCTCGGCTTGCCCCTTTTCTCCCCTTGCAGCGATCCTGCCAGCTGAGAGGTTTCCACGCGCTTGGAAAGGGTAACACGCGATTGCCGGGTCTCCCTTCTCTGTGTGGTTCATTTAAACCTCCTTGCTCTTTGGAGCCGATTCCTCCCCCCTTCGTGCGTCCTTCTTCCCCTCCTTTAGCCCTCCTCCCCCCCTTTCTGTTTGTCCTTTTAAAAAGCAAACCCTTGAATCCTTGTGTGCCGGAACCCTGTCTGCTTGGTGCTAGCGGTTTATTTTCAGCTTCCTTTTTCACTCTCCCCCGTTACCCCCTTACCTCTACGGCGTGGGCTGGTTTAATTATTCTCATCAGTAGTTCAGGTTGCCGTTCGGTTGTGCTTCGCGCAGGAGTGCATCTCCGTGCTGGTTGCTATAGAAGCTTGTGGGCGTCACGTGGTGAAGGCTCAGAAGCCATTTTAGCTAAGGGCAGACCAGCAACCTCATCCACCCTCCGGCCGCCACTTTGAGGAGCCTTGTGGTGAAGGCTTGGTAGCCATTTCAACTGAGGGCGGAACAGCGACCACCCCCACCTTCCTAACGTCACATGCAGAAGCCTGAGGGGCCATTTTGAGATAGGGCAGAGTGCACGGGCCGCCATTTTGGGCAACCACGTGTGAGGACAGGGGCAGCCATTTTGTTTAAGGGCAAGGGCCTGGCAATTACTTTTGATCGTTAAATTCTTGCCTTCCTATTCCTCTGAACTTATAGATAATTTCATTGGCCATTGCAGCATCATTGGCTGCTGCCGGTTATTGTAGGGCTGCACATTTAATTTCAATTTGAGGAGCGTTGGTAAGCTTTTCCTCCAGCGTTTACAAGCACGCTCCGGGTGAACATCGCCATCTAGCGGCAGGAGTGATATTAGCAGCTTTATCGGAAGTGTTATTTTGTGCCTTTAATTTGCCTTCAGCCTGTAATTGTGTGCTTATCAGGTCGCTTATTTGCCTAGTTATTTTGTTCCTTATATTACTTAATTCCTAGTTATTTTATTCCTTTAATTCGGCAGCAGCCTGTGGTTGTGTGCTTATCAGGTTGCTTATTTGTCTAGTTATTTTGTTCCTTTAATTACTTAATTCCTAGTTATTTTATGCCTTTAATTCGGCAGCAGCCTGTGATTTAATTCCTAGTTATTTTATTCTGTGGTTGTGTGCCTATCAGGTTTGCTTATTTGCCTAGTAGTGCTAGACAGTATTTTGGCTTCAGCAGCTAAAATACTAGCTAAGCTTTAGTTGCCTCTTGGAAGTTAAGCTCCTGTTTCCCTCAAGATTGGAGAGTCCCTCTGGTGGTGCAGCAATAAAACTGCTAGCACATTTGCAAAGCTAAGCAGGGTCCGATGTGGTCTCAAATTGGATGGGAGACCAGGTGTTGAAAAGTTAACATCAGATTACTAGAAAAAGGCGGAATATATTTTGTTTTACTGTTTTACTGCAAAGTATAATATCTGCACATTTAGTCTCATATATTGAGTTTGACTGGTAGGAGGAGTAGCTCAGGTAATTAAAACACATAGTTATTTCTGTGATTTACATTTATAAGTGGGACTTATTTAATACTTTCACAGGCAACCGTTTTAGCAATCATTCCACTGTGTGCTATTTGCTTGGATTTCTCTGAGTGTCTCAACAGCTGGGCCATTGGTCGCTATTAGCACTCTGGTCACTGCTAGCCCGTCCCAAGGTGGTAGTGCAACCAGGGGGTGGAATTGCTGAACAGTACAGTGTAGATAATACTGAACTACATCTCACTACAATAGGTAATTCTGAAATAAATAAATAAATAAATAAATAATAATAATAATAATAACAAAATACTACATAGTAATTAAATAATTATATATACTTTTTAAAAAAAAAATCGATTGAACAGGCCTAGGCATCCAGGAAGTTAAATCCCTGTGTTTGGTCAATAGGTCTAGCGATTTGGTCTGGTTCCTCACTAGAGTTAGAAGCCAGGCAGCGATCGGTGTGCGGTACCCATTTGTACCGGCCGGCATTTGGTGACTCGCCTGCTAGGGAATTCTCGCCTGCTGCTAAACATGGAGAACAACAGCGCTCCCCATGCACCTCAGCCCGGTAGTGTGCTGGTTCCAGCAGGCCCTTATAACCCTCAGGCCCTGGCTCAGCTTTTTTCCGCATTGCAATCCTTCTATGCCCAGTGCAGGGCCCCTTTAACTCCATCCCCAAACATAGTGGAGGTGACGCAGGATTGTATACCGGACACCCCCCAGAGTCAGCAGGGTCAGGATGGCCCCTCCACTAGTGCAGCTGCTTCCGATCAACAGGCCGCCAGTAGGCCCCAGACACGCTTGCAAACTGCGCGGGCGCAAAAATCTAAGTCAGGTACGCAGAAGGGTAAGGCACCCACAAAAAAGGCCAGGGCCAATTCCCAAAAGGCTAGACCTCCGGTGGCTGCCAACCCAGCACCACAGCAGGAGGTAATCGATGTTCCAAGTGTTTTTCAGGACAATTCGGGACCACAGAGCTCCTCAGAGGCGATGACATCGGATGAGGAGTTGCCTCCTCAGCAGGCGGACGCAGCGAGCAATGACCCAGCCCCAAGTGACGGCGTTTCACGGGGTGGGAAGCGGAAAGCGAAGAAGAAGCATCGATCCAAGAGTAGTAAGAAGAAGGACACTTCTGACTCTGAGGAAGAGACAGGTACGTCTTCTTCAGATGGGGATAGTGACGCTCCGCTGGAGACCTATTGGGGGGAGGGGGAGGACACAGGAGCCCCCCTGTGGGTTCATGAAAGGCGGGCCAATTCACACAGAAAATCCTTCAATGGTACCCTGGATTGGAAGGATGGTGCCCTAGTCCAGGATGTTAAAATTGCAACTCACTCTGCCACTGATTTTGTTTTGGGAAATCACCTCTCTAAGAGAAAGAGGAATAAGATTCTGAATGGTGATTATGTAGATGTTTTCATTGATTCCACCAACTCAGGTTAAGGGAAAAGGGGAAAAAAGGAGGTACTACGGTAAGAAGAGGTATAGGACGCCCCGGGTTGAACGGACTTTTGAAAATTGGCTTAACGGTTATCAAGTTTTTATGGCAGTAGTGTCAGGATGTTATCCCAAACGTGGGATGCACCTCGTCTCCTACCTGGCGCACGTCAGGAGAGCGCGGGAGTTGGCAGGGGATGAGGCCGCCTTAGCCTATGATGAGGAATTTCGGAGGAATGCCTCCCAACTGTCTTCAACGCGCTGGGATCAAAAAGACAATAACTGCTGGTTGGAACATGTTGGGCCTAACATCGAAAAGAAAACCTCAGAGCAGCCCAAAACGGGTAAGGTGGTGCCTCAACGCCGTAGACAGTGCTGGGACTTCAACAGGCGTACCTGTCAGCGCGCAACTTGTAAGTATGTGCATGAATGCGACAAGTGCATGGGCAGCCACCCCGCTTTCAACTGCTACAAAGGGAAGCAGCAGCCCTTTCGTGGAGGCAGGGGTCACCTCACCCGGGGTAATCGAGGTGCCCCTGCTGGATCTTCAGGTCCCGCCCAAGGGCCGCCTGGGGCTCGATACTAATGTCTCCCTTAGTCTTGCGTATTCCCCGATTAAACTACAGCCCCTAAGATCATTGTTGAAGTTATATCTGAATAGACAACGGCTCAGCTCCTGGAGGAAGGGTTTTCACAAGGCTTTAGAATACCTGTTGCCTTCACCCCCAACGCCGGTTGCCCCCCCAACCAAAAATCAGTTTTGGAGAGACCCGATATTGCTACAAAAAAGATCCAGAAGGAGATAACCGCCGGAAGGGTGGCTGGCCCATTCGCAATACCTCCCATTGATAACTTACATATTTCCCCTCTCAGCATCGTTCCAAAGAAAGCTCCAGGAGAATTCCGAATGATTCATAACCTATCCCATCCCAAGGGAGCCTCAGTTAATGATGCCATTCCCCAGGAAATGTGCACGGTAAAGTACGCCTCCTTCGATCAGGCGGTCAGGCTGGTGAGGAGTTTTGGTAGAGGTGCATTTCTGGCAAAATGCGACATCGAGTCGGCATTCCGCCTTCTTCCTGTCCACCCAGATGATTATCGTTGGTTGGGTTTTAAATTCCAGGGAGCTTACTTTATAGATAAAGCCATGCCCATGGGTTGTTCTATCGCCTGTGCTGCTTTCGAGACCTTCAGCACGTTTTTGGAATGGGCCCTGAAATTTAGAACCGGCGCAAAAGGGGTAGGGCATTATCTCGATGATTTTATTTTGGTAGCGAGTAGTGCGGAAGAATGCAAAGCCCTGCTTCAGGCCTTTGAGTCATTGGCTGGAGACCTGGGGGTCCCTTTGGCCAGTGAGAAGACCGAGGGCCCAGTCACGACCATGACTTACCTGGGTATCGAACTCGACACCCTAGCCCAAACATCGCGCTTACCAGCCGAAAAGTTGGCGGCCTTAAGAGAACTTATCGGCCAAATGCTGCCCCTAAAAAAGGTCACCCTGAGGCAGATTCAATCCCTCCTGGGGCACCTTAACTTTGCCTGCCGTGTGGTCTCCCCCGGTCGCCCCTTTTGTGGTCGGTTGGCTAAGCTGTCCGCGGGTCTACGTTCCCCTCACCATAGGGTACGCCTCTCTAGGGCAGTGAAGGCGGACCTTCAAGTTTGGTTGCAATTTTTAGATGGTTTTAATGGAATTTCACTATGGCAGGATAGCTTGGCCCTTCATTCAGATTTTCAGGTACACTCGGACGCAGCCGGGTCCTTGGGGTTCAGTGTCTACTTCAGGGGTCAGTGGTGTGCTCAGCCTTGGCCTCGCTCCTGGCAAGGAAAACCAATTCTGCGCGATTTAACTTTTCTTGAGTTTTTTCCTATCGTAGTCGCAATCCATATATGGGAAGAACACTTCAAAAATCACAGGGTCTGTTTCTGGACAGATAATTTAGCAGTTGTGACAGTATTGAATAAGCAGTCGGCCCACTCTCCTAGAGTAGCCTCCCTTTTGCGTTATTTCGTCCTCTCATGCCTACGGTTGAATCTCCACGCCTCAGCCAAGTTCGTCCCCGGTATAGACAATAACATCGCGGATGCTTTATCTCGTTTCCAGATGGAACGCTTTCGCTCATTGGCGCCGGATGCGCAGCTGCAGCCGCAACCGTTTCCGGAGCACCTCTGGAATATTGGCAACGAGAAGCAATAAAGGGAGTATTGTCAGCTTTAGCGCCCTCTACCCTAAGGTCTTATAACAAAGCCTGGTTAGATTTTACATCCTTCCGCAGGAAAAAGGAGCGGTTCAAGCCAGGCAGGCCACCGTCCAAGTCCGAAGTCATAGAGTATTTGGTTCACCTGCGCGACTTAGGCCGCGCCCCCAAAACTCTCAATATTCATTCAGCGTCAATATCCTTCTTTTCTAAAGCCTTGTTTTCTGTCGACCCCTGTTCACACTTCGTGGTGCGCAAAATGCTGGAGGGCTGGCGCAGGTCCGCACCTCGCAGCCAAGACGTTAGAAGGCCCATTACACTTGACATACTCACACAAATCCGCTTCAAGCTAAGGGCCCTGTGTTGGTCTAAGTATGAAGCGAGATTATTCTCCGCCGCATTCTCCTTCGCATTCTTTGGGGCCTTGCGCATTGGTGAGGTGGTCTGCACGGACCGCCTGTCACAGAGGGGTCTGTTGTTTGAGGATGTGACGGTGGCTAGCTCGCATGTGGTGCTAAAGATCCGTAGTTCCAAGACGGATCAGCTCGGTAAGGGGGCGCTGGTTCGCCTCCAAGCAACCCTGAAGGCTGGTCCTTGCCCTGTTAAGGATGCCAGGAAATACCTGTATTTAAGGCCAAAGGCAAGCGGCCCCTTTTTTCTACACGCCGACGGTTCCCCCCTTTCCAAACAGCAGTTCACAAGGGTTATGCGCAAAGCGATTGCAGCCATTGGTCTCCCACAGGAGGAGTATGCCGCTCACTCTTTCCGCATTGGCGCAGCCACCACCGCCGCCCATATGGGTTTACCGGCGGAGAGGATTATGGACATGGGGCGTTGGAAATCCAACGCGTATAAGGGTTACATCCGGAAGCCTCGTTAATTCCCCTATGGCTTTCCCCCCTAGCAGCACCCCCCACCCCCTGTCTTCCCCTTGACCGGTATTTTCTGTTCTTTCATTCCAGGAGCAAGTGTGGTGCGACTGTGGATTATCGGCCACAGCATTGTGCATTGGGCAAAGCAACGCGCGGACCGTAGGGGTCGGGTCGCTGACCTACTGCTGCCTAGCAACGTCAAAGTAGTATGGATCTCCAGGCGGGGCATGCTCTGGGAGGAATTTCTCCCGGCTATAGCCGGGAGAATAGCGGTCGAGGGTTCACCTGACGCCTTGGTCATTCAACTGGGCGAGAACGACCTGGTTTGCAGAAAAGGGGTGAACCTGATGTGGAACATTATTAAGGACTTGGAGTTCTTGAAGGCATCCCACGTTAATATGACAATAATTTGGTCATCGTTGTTGGAAAGGCGATTTTGGAGGGGTGTGGCAAAACCCGCGGCCATTGACAGGGCCAGGAGGATTGTTGAGCGTACTGTAGCACGTAGAGTTGCCGCCTGGGGCGGTCGTGTCATCAGGCACCCTGAAATACAATACAACAGGGACACGCTCTATCGCTGGGATGGCGTGCATCTATCCGATGCTGGCAATGACATTTGGTTGGCAGATATCTTTCAGGGACTTAGGGATTGGTTACAGGTTCGAGGGTATTGGCGGTGAGCCGGATAATCCGGCTCAGGTGGCGGTAGGCATTGGCCGGGGTATTGTTATGCAAATGAGGACGGGGGGAGGAGCGCCATCACCTCCCCCAATGCTTGAAGGGTAGTTCGTTAAAGGACTCCGAGGGGCGTCGCCTCGTCCGAAACCTACGGAGGCTAGGGCCTAAAGCGCGCCCCCGAGCGGTAACCCCTCGGGGAGCGCCTAGGGATACGCATCTCGGGTAGCTCCCCCTGTTGGTGTTTAACCCTTCCCGGTTAGACCGGATAGTCGGTTAGGGGCCAATGCCTAAGCCAATACCTCTCATACCTGTAATCAATAAAGTTGTGGCCATTTTCGCCCATTAACTCTAAACTCTTGTGTCCGGTGTCTTTATTTATCACACTTGTGGGAGGGGAGGGAATAGCCACGCAATGCCACTACCGATTTCATGAAGAGGGGGGGTTGCGGGCTCCCGATCCCGCCCCACACTCCCGCGAGGCTAGCCCCAGCCTCGTGGGAAGCGGGGATTCCCTCAATTTGCATCCCCCCGCGGCACCAGCCAATCGGCTGGCGGCGGGGGCGGGCCTTCAATAGGCCACTTAAGGTCGGGGCAGCCCTCGGCTTGCCCCTTTTCTCCCCTTGCAGCGATCCTGGTTTCCCGCCCACCCGCCCTTTAGGCTTCGCCATCGACTTGCTATGGGCTTCGGCTGGTCGCCGCAAGGGGCCTGGTAGGAGTTTTTCCATTTGGCTAATTGGCATGTGGAAGCCACTTGGTTTTTTCGCCTACCTCGTAGCAAATCGTCACAACTCCCTTGGTTTTGGCGGTAGGCATTGGCCGGGGTATTGTTATGCAAATGAGGACGGGGGGGAGGAGCGCCATCACCTCCCCCAATGCTTGAAGGGTAGTTCGTTAAAGGACTCCGAGGGGCGTCGCCTCGTCCGAAACCTACGGAGGCTAGGGCCTAAAGCGCGCCCCCGAGCGGTAACCCCTCGGGGAGCGCCTAGGGATACGCATCTCGGGTAGCTCCCCCTGTTGGTGTTTAACCCTTCCCGGTTAGACCGGATAGTCGGTTAGGGGCCAATGCCTAAGCCAATACCTCTCATACCTGTAATCAATAAAGTTGTGGCCATTTTCGCCCATTAACTCTAAACTCTTGTGTCCGGTGTCTTTATTTATCACACTTGTGGGAGGGGAGGGAATAGCCACGCAACAAGATGGAAGAAGTTTTAAAAAAATATTGAGATCACACATTGGTGGAGGGGAGGGGAGGTATAGGGGAATTTATAAAAAATTGTAATATAATATTTCTAATTGCATTGCATTTATATACAGCAAAGGGAAGTCTATAGCAATTAGGTATATTTTAATCTAGTCAACTATGTAATAGGCTTATGTTGCAAAATGAATATGGATTTTGAATTTGATGTTTGTAATTCTTTTTCGGTTTTGGAATAAAGATTTCTTCTTTTTTTTTTAAGTGTTCCAGCTCGATTTTCACTCCTCCCCAGGGAGAGAATTCCACAAACAAGGAGCCACTGCAGAAAGGCCGGTTCTTATGTTGCTGGCCTCTGGGCCTTGTATGCAGGCGGCAAAGAGAGAAGGGCCTCAGATGATGGACACAAAGTCTGGGTAGGTTCATATGGAGAGAGGTGGTCCTTGAGGTATTGTGGTCCTGAGACATTAAAGGCTTTATATGACAAAACCAGCACTTTGAATTGGGCCTGGATGCAGGGGAGTAGGAAGGAGGGGCGGGGGGCGGGTCACCCTCGGTGCCATCGTGGAGGGGCGTGACAAATTATCAAGGAACAATTCCTGCCCTACTAGGGCACCTAGCCTCCAGTGCGTATTCATGTCAATGAACGCCCATTGCCGATTGGCGATTGAGCTGGATCCAGCCCCCGGGCCTTAGTTTGCCTACCCATGCCCTACTCAGTAGTTTCATGCAGATGTTAAACTGTGTGTGTGTGTGTGTGTGTGTGTGTGTTTGTAAATGTGTTTGGGGTGCCAAACTGGGTATTTGGCCCAGGTGGTATCAAAAGTCACAAAGAGGTTGAGGAGAGTTAACAGGGACACATTTCCCCTGTCTCTCTCCCGACAGTGCAACCAAAGTAGTTTCTGTGCCAAAACCCTGATTGAAATGCTAAATAACAACAATAATAATAAAGACAAGTACTCATATTGCTTTGATGAAGACTAGGGGTTTTAATATGGGGAATGTGCACAGGGTACAAATGGCAGGAAAAAGCGTAACAAGAGTGCAAATGAACTAACAGTAGTATGAGCACACACGAGTAGTTTCTTATTGGGTGGTAGCAAATCCAAGAACTTGCTCTGTACTAAGCCCCATTTGGTCTCATTTAAGGCCCCTCCCAAAGATCACCCAGTTCCATGGAGGCAGCTGACTGCCATCGATTCCCTTACACCAGCTAAGCTAAGCAAAGCAAGTCCTTGGGGTCAACATGCCGTTTTGTTCCCAAAGCAAGGCAGCAAGAAGAAGGTGGTAGTCATGGTGGGGACATAGCTCAATATCTTCGGAAAGGAAAGGTAGATCTGCTCTTCCGAGGACCTGGACACTCACGGCTTCTTCTGAAACGGTGAGTGCTTACTTAGCCCTTCATAAAAGCAGAACCAAGAGATCTACTGTCCATGTTGCAGCCATTCTTCTTGCCGATCAGTTCCCGTCCTCACCATCCACAGACTCCATAGCCTCCGGCACACCTTGGTCCGAATCCGCATCCCCGGCCACCATAGCCACCATATCCGCCGTATCCGCCTTGACCGCCAAAGCCTCCATGACCGCCAAAACCACCCCAGCCTCCGCCATAGCCACCATAGCTGCCATAGCCGCAGCAAGGTGCATCAGTTGACACGGCACATGAATCATTGGCACAGCTCAGGACGGGCCCTGGGACAGTGATGAGGAAAGGGGGCGCCTGGATGCCCACATGGTGAGGGGGGCATTGAGACTCGCAGGTGAAACCACAACCGCTTCCAGAGACCATCTTAGCAGTGAGGGTGGAAGTTCTAATGGAAAATGACAGAGAGAGAGAGAGGAGGAAAAAAATAAGTCCATGTTCTAATGCAGAGAATATGTGCAGTGTAATCTTAAAGCACTCCATCCCATGAATTCAGTGGGACTTTGTGCAAATACACTACAAGTCCTATCATATCTGGCTGTTGGCTTGTTGGCTAACCTGACTGGGGTTGGCTGAAACTGTGGTCTAGCAACATCTGGGAACCCAAGGTTGAAGACCTTTGCTGCCATCATCCTTGACCCTTGGCCACATTGACTAAGACTCATGGGGTTTGCAAACACATGGAAGGCACCTTGTTGGAGAACCCAGCTATAGTCAACCCACCTTGAAACATTGATCTTAAGTACTATTGGAGAAGACCAACCAGGTATCTATAGGAAGCCCACAAGTAGGCAGGAAAATGTAGTTTGTATTCTCCATATTGAGAATATGCTCTCTCTAATCCCGAAGGTTGTTGACTACGTAATAGCCACCCACTCCAGCTAAATAGCCCCTCACCAACTTAAACCACTCTTGGTTCACATCTATTACATGTCAATTAATACTTCAACTTAATATAATTCTATATAATTAAATTTAATAGATTCACATCTATTAAGCTTACCAAAGAAAGGAGGGATAAAGAAAGCTACTTTCTACTGAATCTGGCCATTGGTTTGGATTACTGTCTGCCTTGAGTTACAGAATTTCACCAAGGTCTCAAGCAAAGTTCCGTCTTTTCTATTTTTGCTTTCTGAAATCCATTTAACTGGCAATGGTGGGTCTTGATCCTTGCACCTTCTGCACTCAAGGGATGAATTCTATCACTGAGCTGCCGGCCTTCCAAGTGCACAATCCACCCTAGTGTCAATATTTGTAATCCATCCCATAGTCCAAGGGTGGGGAGACCTGTGTTTCTCCAGAAGTTGCTGAAATAAAATTTCATTGTCCCTGGCCAGTCTTTCTGGGGCTGATGAGACTTGGAGTTCAAGAACATTGTTGAACTACAGATCCCATCATCCCTGGCCTTTGACTATGCTGGTGGCTGGGGTTGCTGGGAGCTGGAGTCCAAGAATGCTGTTCCCACTATTCATGACCATTGGCCAAGTATGCTGGGTCCCACAATATCTGGAGGGCCACAGGCTCTACAGGTGTGGACTACAATTCCCATCACCCCTGACCATCAGCCTTCTTGGCTAGGACTGATGGGAGTTAGAGTCCAGTGACATGGAGGGTCACAGGTCTCCCAGCCCTGCCCAGCTTGGTATCCAACTCCTTTTCCAAGACCCTTCTCAGCGCTGTCCGACTTACCCAATTCTCTGAGGTGAAGAAGGTAAGAGGAGCTGTTCCAGGTTAGGAGAAGCTGTTGAGAGAAGCACCGAGGCAGCTTCCTTTATATACGATTCTGGGAGGCAGATGTGAAGAAACTTCAGCAAAGTACTAATTTGGGGCCAACCAAAATTGGCTGTTTGCCGCTTCAAGCTCTTTTAATAGGTTGCCTTGATGCGTGCATCAACGTGTCTATCGCTTGTGATCATCAGCGTATAATCAAGTTATCACTTGCCCCACATAGATGGTAGAAATCCAGTGGTGCTTCAAGCATCCCCATCTCCTGGACAGACATCCATTGCGTCCGTGAACCCATATCGTTCCATCTTTCCATCTGATGCAAGCTTGCATATGGGTCAGGGATTGGGGATCTTTGGCTCAAATTGGGTCTACTTCTTCTATGCAGAGCATAGTTAAGTTGCAGAACTGGTGGCCACCAACTTGAATGGAATGGACAAAGTCATGGTCTGGTGGGGATGTGAGAAAATTATTTTTTTGGGGGGGGGGAATATACATG
This sequence comes from Podarcis gaigeae, assembly GCF_964106915.1. Taxonomy (NCBI): domain Eukaryota; kingdom Metazoa; phylum Chordata; class Lepidosauria; order Squamata; family Lacertidae; genus Podarcis; species Podarcis gaigeae. The sequence continues at coordinate 1,937,428 of NC_139693.1, forward strand.
AGGGACTGGGGAAAAAAATGTTTAAAACAACAATTGGTAAGAAGCCGGAAACATTCCTTTTAGGAATTATAACAAATGACACCCCCAAAGATATGAAGAGAATCTTTTTATATGCAACAGCCGCAGCAAATTATTGATTGCAAAAAAATGGAAATCAGATGAAGTACCAACTTTGAAAGATTGGCAACATAAATTTATTGAAATGATTGAATTGAATTGACAAAAATGACGACAACAATTAGAATGCAATCTAATCAAAACTTTGAACAGGAATGGAAACGTGTAGAAGAATACATGACCAAAAGATGCTCCAACAATAATTTATTGACATGTATAGACTGATTTCACAAAGTTAAGGGAAGCAGGTATATAAGATTGAATGTTTAATTATTAAGATACGAAATTTCAATCTCAATAATAAAGGAAGTCACGCACGGGTGAAGACACAGGGCAAGAAATAAGAAATGGATAAATGTTGGGACATAATGAAATGAGAAAATTTGAATTTACGGATGTAATGTATATGTATCATTATGTAAAGATTTCATATATGTATTGCAACATTAATAATAAATAAATAAATGAGAGAAGAAGAAGAAGAAGAAGAAGAAGAAGAAGAAGAAGAAGAAGAAGAAGAAGAAGAAGAAAGGAGGATAAAGGTAGGATAAAGGTATTGATGGCTTCTAGCCACAATGGCTAGAATACTTTCACCGTCAGTTGCAGAGAATCACAAGAGGAGAGAGTGTTGATGTTCTCAGCTCATGCTTGAGGACTTTCCCACAGGCAGCTAGTTGGCTGCTGTGAGAACAGGATTCTGGATTTGATGTGCCATTGGCCCGCTCTAGCAGGCTCTTCTGGTGTGCTTGACTGCAGCTCCTATCCTCAGCTCATGTTGCCCATCATGAGAACCTTACAAGCAGGACCCAGCCTCAAGAGCAATTTTCCCTACTCTCAATTCGCAGCAATATATGTTCTGGAGGATACCTACTCTGGTAGTGGAGGTAGAAGATAGCCATCACCAGAGATGATGCAAGCTGCAGGTCGGCAACATCTGAATAGAAAATAATTGGAGTACCAGGGATGTCCAACAGTAGATCGTGATCTACCGGTAGATCCTCAGCTGATCCTGGTAGATTGCAGGATCCTTATTGTGTACAAAAAGTGATGGGGGGAGCTAAAAATCTCTGTGCAATCCTCCCCCCCAAAAAAAACTCAACAACTCTGGGCAATCCACCCACCCCACTCATGCCTGGAGTAGACAATAGCGTTCAACAACACTTCCAGAGTCTCAGGAGCAGGAAATCAAAGAATCATAGAGTTGTAGAGCTGGAAGGGATCCCAATCTAGATCAACCCCCTGTTGTGCTGAAAAAGGTATTTAAGTATACCTTCTTGAAGAAACCAGAGGCCTTTCTCCTGGGTATGGTCGGCCAATTGGTGTCAAAGAAGGACAGAACCTTTTTTATGTATGCTACAGCAGCAGCAAGAGTACTCATTGCAAAGCATTGGAAGACGCAAGATCTACCCACCTTGGAAGAATGGCAGATGCAAGTAATAGACTATATGGAACTGGCTGAAATGACCGGCAGAATTCGAGATCAAGGAGAAGAGCAGGTGGAAGAGAACTGGAAGAAGTTTAAACTTTACTTACAGAAACACTGTAAATTTTTTGAATGTTGAGGACATTGAAAAGGAAAAGAAGGGGTTCTAGTGATTAAGTTAAACAAGAGTACAAAGGGAGGGACTAAGAATGAAAATGAATAAGAATCAACGCATCTATCACTTGTGATCATCAGCATATAATTAAGTTATCACTTGCCCCACATAGATGGTAGAAATCCAGTGGTGCTTCAAGCATCCCCATCTCCTGGACAGACATCCATTGCGTCCGTGAACCCATATCGTTCCATCTTTCCATCTGATGCAAGCTTGCATATGGTTCAGGGATTGGGAATATGAAACTAGAAGCTTGTCTATGGTTCAGGGAATGGGAATCTTTGGCTCAAATTGTGTCTACTTCTTCATGCAGCTGCGAAACTCACTCCTACAGGAAGCAGTGATGGCCACCGATTTGGATGGAATGGACAAATTCATGGAGCTTAAAGCCATCAATGGCTACTAGCCCTGATGGATGTGCTGTTCATCCACAGTTGGAGGCAGAAATGCTTCTGGATATCAGTTGCTGGGAGCCACAGGAGGGGAGAGAGCGTTCTTGTGCATGCTTCCTGTTTCTGCATTTCCCACAGGCTTCTGGGTGGCCATGATGAGAAGAGGATGCTGGACTAGATGCTGGACCAGAAGGCTTGACTTAGGGATAGCTTGAAAGAGGATTCAATAAATTCATGGAGGATAAAGGCATCAATGGCTTCTAGCCACAATGGCTAGAATACTTTCACCGTCAGTTGCAGAGAATCACAAGAGGAGAGAGTGTTGATGTTCTCAGCTCATTCTTGAGGACTTCCCACAGGCAGCTAGTTGGCTGCTGTGAGAACAGGATCCTGAATTTGATGTGCCATTGGCCCGATCTAGCAGGCTCTTCTGGTGTGCTTGACTGCAGCTCCTATCCTCAGCTCATGTTGGCCATAATGAGAACCTTACAAGCAGGACCCAGCCTCAAGAGCAATTAACCCTACTCTCAATTCGCATCAATATGTGTTCTGGAGGATAACTCCTCTGACAGTGGAGGTAGAAGATAGCCATCACCAGAGATGATGCAAGCTGCAGGTCGGCAACATCTGAATAGAAAATAATTGGAGTACCAGGGATGTTAACACTCAGACATACTGTCGCAATGTGCCATCCAATTGGCTACTCCATAGCATTTTAGAGTTAGAGGGCACCATGGAACGTCACCTAGTCTAACCAACTGCTCAAAGTGGAAAAGATACACCTGGAGAATGCCTACAAGACACATTTCCAGTTTCTTCCTGGAAAGCCCCCAGCTGTCAGGATGATATCAGTGGCCTTGGCTGGTTGCCCAGGAAAGTATAAAGACAAGGAAAAGTTTCTTACTGTCCTTTTTTTTATTTCAAACTTTACAGAGAGAGGCTATAGAACCCAGCCTCTTGGATAATGGCGTTGTCCCGAGTGAATCTCTACCCCGCTTCTCTCCCACTTCCTCATTCATTGTCATCATCACCTCCTTTGTTGGTGCAGCTAAATGCCCTCTGTCTTTGAGCTCTTTGCTCTACTAATTTTAAGGCTTGCCAGGTTCTGGGAGATAGTGGGTCTGGAATGCTATTCCTCCTCTCCCATTATTTCCTAACTCCCCCCCCCCCATCTGCCTCTGAGCGATGACCTCCCACAAACCCCTGTTCTAAATCGATAGTGTCTTCCTCTTCCTCCTCCTTGGAAGGGTCATAATGGGGAGGTGTTCTCCGCCACTCCTCCTCCTCTGCCCATCCCCCTATCGGAATCTCCGCTACGACCCAGCTGAAAAGCTCATCCTCCGGTCGAGCCTTCATAATCTCCTCCGACGATGCTTAAGGACTTGAGCCTTTGATAAGGCTCCAGGCATGTTCTCCATTCAGCAGAGTATCAAAGCACTCAGGGAAGGACGAGAAATATGAGCTACATTGCAAAGAGTTTTATTTCTAGTTACGCAGACAGAAAAGAAATATACATGCTCTCTCTGTGAAAGCAGAGAGCAACCTGGAAAACAAAGGAACAGGAAACCAGTAACATCACATCTGTCTTCTGTCTTCCGTGAGACTTCCAACAGCCTGGAATCTCTGGAATGCAAAACAGAGTCTTGTAACTCCAAGCACTGCACAGTGGCACAAACAGAAACCAACACCCCCGACCCCTCAAGGTCACTGGTTCCACTGCTGAACTGAAATGAGCTTACTATCTACATTTCTTCCAGGCCATGATGTCAGGGTTGACAGGACCTTGACAGCACCCTGGCACATGATGACATTCATGTGATGACTCTTTCAAAGTTTGACCTTTCCATGTAGGCCACCTTGAATGCTTCTTTGCCTTTAAACACACCTAGATCTTTTGACATTCTTCAGTTAAAAAAAAAACCCAAACTAAACCCAAGGATAATAACCCCTTGATGAGAAAGGTGTGTTTCTAATGCTCCCATTTAACAAAGGGCTTCAACAGGTGCTCATGTTTATGTGTTGTGCAAATAAAAGCCCATTTAATTATAAATCACTCCGGTTGACTCTTGAGTTATATGCCCAAAGAGGACAGTCTGTCATGACCCCCTGCGTGGCTGCATTTCTGAGAGTTCATGGCAATGAAGGTGATTAATTATAGCTTAATCAGACCTATTTCTTGATCATGCCAGGTGGAGCTTAATTTATATCCCTGACAGTGCTGGTCCAAGTTACAGGTATGTCGCCTGCTGGTGTGCCATAGTCAAAATAAAAAAAAAAATTCCTTCCAGTAGCACCTTAGAGACCAACTAAGACTCTTGAGAGTCCCATGGACTGCAAGAAGATCAAACCTATCCATTCTGAAGGAAATCAGCCCTGAGTGCTCACTGGAAGGACAGATCCTGAAGCCGAGGCTCCAATACTTTGGCCACCTCATGAGAAGAGAAGACTCCCTGGAAAAAGACCCTGATGCTGGGAAAGATGGAGGGCACAAGGAGAAGGGGATGACAGAGGACAAGATGGTGGGACAGTGTTCTCAAAGCTACCAGCATGAGTTTGGCCAAACTGCGGGAGGCAGTGGAAGACAGGAGTGCCTGGTGTGCTCTGGTCCGGGGGGTCACGAAGAGTCGGACAAAACTAAATGACTAAACAACAACAACAAAGTTTGTTATTGGCATGAGCTTTCATGTGCATGCACACTTCTTCAGATACGCTGAAACAGAAGTCACCAGACCCTTATATATAGTGAGAGGGTGGGGAGGGGTATTACTCAGAAGGGGTAGGAATGGGTGATTGGCTGATAGGTGTGGTAAACCTGTTGATGACTGTTAACAACTGTAATTGATGTTACAGGGAAAAGCAAGGGATGAGATGGCTAAAAACAGCTTTATCATGTATAATGAGAAAATGAGATTCCCTTCTTAATTGCTCCCTTGTTTTAATTTTCTAATCTTGATAAAATTCTCTCAGTTCTTGGTATGTTTTCCATTTCTCTTTGCCTGTCATCTTTTTTTTTGCGGAAATATGCTTGCTGTGAAATCCATAGTCTCCTTTGTCACAGCCTAGGTCTGTATTTATTCCAGATTCTTATTATGGCACTTCTATTAAAGTGATTTTTTAAAGTCCGCATGAACTTTAACTTTATCAGACCACAAATAACTATGCTATCCAAACGTTAGGTCCTTTCCCATCTCCAAGAACTTCTCATTTCTCAGTGTCAACCAGTCCTTCTTCCACATTAAACAACAGGCTACAAATTGCAATTTCAGGTTTGGTACACCCAATCTCCCCCTTTCCTTTGCATCTTGTACTAATTTGTATAACACGTGGTTTCTCCCACCCCTTGCCACAAAAACCTGGATAAATATTTTTGGCCATTGTTTAAACAGTAAGTCATTAGCTAGAACAGGTATTCTAAGTTCAAATTCTAACATCAAAGAGAGTATGACAAGTCTGTGTATTAGCTCCCTTTTTGTATAATATATATGTAAATGATGTCATACTTGAACTTAAACGATCAAAATACTTTCCTTCCTTGGTTTTATTCCATAAAGTACAGTGGTACCTTGGGTTAAGTACTTAATTCATTCCGGAGGTCTGTACTTAACCTGAAACTGTTCTTAACCTGAAGCACCACTTTAGCTAATGGGGCTTCCCACTGCTGGAGCACGATTTCTGTTCTCATCCTGAAGCAAAGTTCTTTTTTTAAAAATAATTTTTTATTGATTTTCCAATTTTATCAACACAGCAACACTAAACAATATATACAACAACAGACACACACAAAAAGAAAAGATAGATCCAACTTTCTTAACCTCCTTTTCATAAGCCTCTTTTCTCGGACTTCCCCATACCTTCCCCTTTTTGCATCCTAGTTTCACAATTTTTCAGCAACTCTTTTAACCAATTAAAATTTAAACTTATTCTCCTTTTCAATATCACATTAAATGAAAAAGAATAGATATACCTGTAATTATACATCTTCCTTTCCCTTCACACTTTAACACTCCTCAATTTTATAGCGATTTTTAAGATATACTTTAAACTTCTTCCAATCTTCCTCCACAGTTTCTTTCTCCTGGTCGCGGATTCTGCCGGTCATTTCTGCCAGTCCCATAAAGTCAATCACTTTCGCCTGCCATTCTTCCAGCGTGGGTAGCTCTTGTGTCTTCCAATACTTTGCTAGTAGAATCCTTGCTGCCGTTGTGGCGTACATAAAAAAGATCTTGTCCCTCCTTGGCACCAGTTGGCCCACCATACCCAAAAGAAATGCCTCTGGTTTCTTATGAAAAGTACATTTGAGTACTTTCTTAATTTCATTATAAATCATTTCCCAGAAAGCTTTAATCTTCGGGCAGGTCCACCAAAGGCGAAAGAAGGTACCTTCAGTCTCATTACATTTCCAGCATTTATTATTGGGCAGATGATAAATCTTAGCAAGCTTGACTGGGGTCATGTACCACCTATAAATCATTTTCATAATGTTTTCTCTTAAGGCATTACAAGCCGTAAATTTTATACCTGTGGTCCACAACTGTTCCCAGTCAGCGAACATAATGTCATGTCCTAGGTCCTGTGCCCATCTAACCATTGCTGATTTAACAGTTTCATCAATTGTATTCCACTTCAACAGCAAGTTATACATCTTTGATAGGTTCTTAGTATTGGATTCTAACAATTCAGTTTCTAATTTCGATTTTTCCACCTGGAACCCAATTTTCCTGTCTTGTTTAAAGGCCTCCATTATTTGATAATAATGGAGCCAATCTCGTACCTTGGACTTTATCTTCTCAAAACTCTGTAATTTAAATTCGCCACTCTCTATTTCTAAAATCTCAGAATATTTTGGCCAGTTGGTTCTCGTGTTTAGCTTCTTCACCTCTTTAGCCTCCATTGGTGATAACCACCTGGGAGTTTTATTTTCCAGCAAATCCTTATACCGAGTCCAAACATTATATAATGCTTTCCTGACAATATGGTTTTTAAAACCCTTGTGCACTTTAACCTTGCCATACCAGATATATGCATGCCAACCAAACATGTTATTAAAACCTTCCAAATCCAGAATGTCTGCGTTTTCAAGTAGTAGCCAGTCTTTCAACCAGCAGAAAGCTGCCGATTCATAGTACAGTCTTAAGTCTGGCAGGGCAAATCCCCCTCTTTCTTTTGAATCAGTAAGTATCTTAAAGTTTATTCTGGGCTTTTTGCCCTGCCAGACAAATTTAGATATATCTTTCTGCCACTTCTTGAAACAATTCAGTTTATCCACAATTTGTAATGTCTGAAACAAAAATAACATTCTAGGCAATACATTCATTTTAATCACTGCAATTCGTCCTAGCAAGGTAAGCTTCAAGTTCGACCATATTTCTAGATCCTTCTTAATCTCAGTCCAACATTTATCATAATTGTCTTTAAATAAATTCACATTTTTAGGTGTCATATTAATTCCCAGGTATTTCACTTTTTTGCCATAATTAGACCAGTTTCCTCTTGGAACCTCTCTCTTTCCACGCTTGTTAAGTTTTTTTCCAAGACCTTGGTTTTTTGTTTGTTCAATTTAAACCCTGCTACCTGACCAAAAACTCGGATTAGTTCTAAAACTCTTTTTGTACTAGTGTCTGGCTCCTGTAGGGTCAAAACTAAGTCATCTGCAAAAGCCTTCAGTTTGTACTCTCTGGCTCCGACCTGAACTCCTTTAACCAGCTGGTCACCCCTTACCATGTTTAACAGAACCTCCAGGACTAATATAAAAAGTAACGGGGAAATTGGGCACCCCTGCTGTGTCCCTTTTTCTATAAGAAGTTCATTCGTAACCACATTATTTACAATTAATTTTGCCTTTTGTTCCGAATATATTGCACCCATACCATTTTCAAATCTTTGGCCTACCCCCATCCCATGGAGATTCTTCTTCATAAACTTCCAAGAAATATTGTCAAAGGCTTTCTCCGCGTCCACAAAAATCAAAACTGCCTTTGTGTTACTATTAACTGTCAGCATTTCTATTATGTCAATTATGTTCCTTACATTATCCGATAGGTGTCTACCCGGGAGAAAGCCTGCCTGGTCCTTATGAATCTCCTCCACCAACACTTTCTTCAATCTTTTTGCCAAAATGTCTGCAAATATTTTGTAATCCACATTCAATAAAGATATTGGGCGGTAGTTCTTGATCTGTTTTTTATCAACCTCAGTCTTTGGTATAAGTGTAATAAAAGCTTCTTTCCACGATTCAGGTGCCTTCCTCCCCTCTAATATTTCATTACAAACCTCCTTAAGCGGCTGTATTAACCATTCCTTTAACGCCTTATAGTATCTGGAGGTTAGTCCATCTGGTCCTGGAGATTTCCCTAGTTTCATATTCTGAATGGCACCCTCTATTTCTTGCTCAGTTATTTTCTCATTCAGAGTCTGCACACTCTGTTGCGAAATTTTTTGTAATCCATATTTCTTAAGAAAATCTTCTATTTCTCCTTCATTTTCTGGCCCTTGTGCATAGAGTCTTCTGAAATAACTCTGAAAGCAATTACTGATCTCATTTGGCTTAGAAATGTTCTTTCCATCCACCTCCAAACTTGTAACAGTGTTCAATTTCTGTCTCTTCTTCAATTGCCATGATAGGAGTTTCCCACATTTATCTGCTGATTCAAATGTCCTTTGTCTCATTTGCTTTATCTTCCATTCTATCTCCTGATTCATCAGTTCCATATATTGCGTCTGGTAAAACTTAATTTCTCTCAAGATCTCATGAGACTTTGGTTTAGACCTCAATTTCTTTTCGCCTTCTTTTATTTTTTCCAGAATCTTGTCTTTCTTCTCATTTTGTTTCCTCCTTTTTAGGGAATTCTGCTGTATTAGGAAACCTCGCATCATGGCCTTGCTTGCGTCCCAGATCACTCTTTTCTCCACCTCTGTCCTCAGATTTATCTCAAAGTAATCCCTCAAAGTTTTTTGGGCCTTTTTGTAGACTTCTGGATCTCTAAATAGGGTGTCATTCATTCTCCATCTAAAGGAACCAGCTGTTGTTACCTTCATTTCCATCTTTACCGCATTGTGGTCGGAGCGTGTCTTTGGGCAGATTTCCACTTTTTTTATCATTGGAGCCATTCCACTAGTAATCCATATTTGATCTATTCTTGTCCATGTCATCTGGGACTCTGAGAAAAATGTCCCCTCTCTCTCGAGAGGGTTTCTTAGTCTCCAAATATCTATCAAGTCCATATTGTCGGTCATTTCAAAGAAAGTCTTAGGTAATCTCCCATCCTTAGAAATCACCTGTCTTTGTGCTTTGTCCATATATGTAGAGACAACACCGTTCATATCTCCTAAAAGAATCACCTTATAATCCAGGTAGTCCATCAGTGTCTCATGCAATTTCTTATAAAATTCTGCCTTCCCTTCATTTGGAGCATATATGCCGACTGTCAAAAACTTTTTTCCTTGGATTTGTATTTCAATTGCCAATATTCTTCCATGTTCATCTTTAAAAATCAGTTTTGGGGCCAATTTCTCCTTTGCATAGATCACCACTCCGCTTTTCTTAACTTTATCCGATGAAATAAATTCCTGTCCTAACCTTTTGTTTATAAGCAATTTTCTGTGTATTCTTGTTATGTGGGTCTCTTGTAAACAAATCAAATCCAATTGTTCTTTTTTTAAGATATGGGAAACTTCACGTCTTTTTCTGGGAAGGTTCAAACCGTTACAGTTCCAACTTAAAAATCGCAGAGACGTTGTTGGTTAGTTTCCTCCAGCCGCACCCTGCGGCGGTTCTCCCTCTGGAGGTGATTTAAGTCCAAATGTCAAATTTCCCAAATCTGTATCCGATGTCGAGTCCAGCACTCCTTTCACCAGATCCTCTTCGTATCTGTCCAGGAATTGTTCTTTATCTTGTACTGTTCTTATCCTAACTTTCTTTCCTTTGAAATTGAAGGACAGGCCTTGCGGATATTCCCACCTAAAAGGTATGTTGTTCTTCTTCAGCAGGTCAACCAGGTTCTTAAAGTAGGTCCTTATCTCTAAGATGTATTTTGGGATGTCCCTGTATATTTGCACAGTAGCGTTTTCAATCTGAAGAGTTTTCTGATAATGCAAGTTCAGTATTTTATCTCTTTCCTCTTTAGATCTCAAAGTTATCAGACAATCCCTTGGGATCTTCCTACCTTGCTTTCTGCCCAATCTGAAGGCAGTTGTTATCTCGAATTCTTCTTCCTCTAGGTTCACCTGCCAAAATTCCGAAAGTTCTTTTGTGAGAAAGTCCACTAGGCTGTCCCCTTCATTCTCTGGGACGAATCTCAATCTTAAATTCTTCTCCTTACGCTGCATCTCCCACAAAGACAAGGTCGCCTCATGCTGGTCAAGCTTCTTGCAAACCGGTACTAAATTTTCCTGTGTGGATTCCGCTGTAAATTTGGCCTCCTCCGCAATTTTCCTGATTGTGGCGTTTTCTTGCACCAGTTTATTTATAGTCTCTGTATTAGATGTAATACTTTTAGTATTTAAGTCTAATTTTGCTGTAAGTTCTGTCAATTGTTTAGTGTTTTCCGTACTCTGCTTGGTCAAATTTTCTAAAGATTCATTTATTTTAAGTAATGCCTGTGTCACTGAATCCATGAATGCTGTTATTCCTTTTTCCTGTCCTGCTGCACCTGTTGGCGGTAGTCCTGATAGCGAGCCCCTTTTCTTTTGTGCAGCTTTAGCTTTAGACCTTGTTGCTATTTCGTCTACAGGGCCGCTCATGTCCCAAGGTCGTTCTCACAGGAACAGGTTTACAGTGGAAAAATCCAGTGACTTTCTTTTTAAAGCCTATGTTGCAACTGTTACCTTCAGCCCCTCTAGAGGGAGCATCAATGTGTCCAGTAAGCAAAGGAAACAAAGAATCCAACAGCCCTCAGAGGAGAAAAGTTTCTAAAAAAGTCTATCAGTCTTTTAGTTGCAACAATGTTATTTCACAAAGTCTCAAAAGTTATATCCAATAAAGTCCACTTTAAAACAAAGGTGATCTGACAGTTCCTGTCAAAGTGCTTCACCCAGGCAGTCCGTTCCCAGAGTCAGAGACTGCGGGAAATTGTCCTTTTAAACTCCCTTATGCAGGTTACCTTTTCTTCTACTTCTTCCCCCCCTGATCCTGCTTACAGGGGGGGGGGGAATTAACTTCAGTGTTAGGGTTAGCCCAATCCAAAAAGTTCACAGTAAATTTTCAATTGCAGCTTCCTATTTCCGTTGCTTTAGCGATCATGCAGTCCGGGGGAGGCAGACTTCCTTTATTTACCGTCCCCGTTTTCAGCCAAATTTAAAAGGTTTTTGTTTGTAATCCCAGTAAGGTATCCAATCTTACATACGGGTGCTCTTTTTCAGACCAAATTTCAGGAAGGAATCAATGCTCTCCGCCTATGGCGATGCGGCTTCACTCCACGGGCTGGGTAGTGACTCTCAGCACCGCGCGATCCCCCGATGCTCCTCCGGAGCCTTTAAAAAGGCTCTTTTGCAGTAAGGGGGGGGCGCAAATGGTGCCCACCGAGTCTCCTTGTTCACAGGCTTCCGCGCCTGTGATTTTAGGGGTCCCCGCTTCGCCGTAGCGGTCAGACCCGAACTCGTGGAGCAGCCCTCTCCCCGGAGAACAGAGAGAGAACCGCCATTAAGCGCTGGCGCCGACCGATCAAAATACTTTCCTTCCTTGGTTTTATTCCATAAAGTACAGTGGTACCTTGGGTTAAGTACTTAATTCATTCCTTAAGTACATACTTAAGTACTTAATTCATTCTGGAGGTCTGTACTTAACCTGAAACTGTTCTTAACCTGAAGCACCACTTTAGCTAATGGGGCCTCCCGCTGCCGGAGCACAATTTCTGTTCTCATCCTGAAGCAAAGTTCTTAACCTGAATCACTATATCTGAGTTAGCGGATTCTGTAACCTGAAGCGTATGTAACCTGAGGTACCACTGTACCCATTTTGTTATATGGCAGGCATGTCCAAAGTCCATTTGGGGGGCCTAATCAACAACTTCAATCCTTAAAAAAGTCAACATCTTTGGTCGGCCCTTTGGTTGGCCCTCACAAATGTTCACTTCATCAAATCTGGGCCTCTTTGAAAAAAGTCTGGACACCCCTGCATGCTGAGGATATGGTTTCATTATCACAATCACAAGTGGATATGAGGCGATTATTAAAATTTGGGGGCGATGATTTGCCACAATGAATGTTTGAGCGTAAATCATGCCAATAGAAAAGTTGTAGTGTTTGGAGCAAGTCCTTATAAACACAAATGGTCAAATAATTGAGCAAGTGAGGCACTTTAATTAGGTGTGGATACAATTTTCTGATAGAGGCATTTGGTCCCATCTCATGGCGGCCACAGCTTTGAAGGCCTCAGGATCCTCACAAGCAGTTCTCAGCTGCAGGAGAGAAGCCGCAACCAGGACAACTGCCCATCAGGTAAAACTTCTGACACCATTTCTTTGCTCTTGTTCCTCCTTGAAGGGAGAGGCAAGATGGCAGACCATCCATGGAAGAGAATGCTGGACCCACCTGGCCCGATGTCAGACTTTTGAGTGGGGTGGGGAAATTGTTGGTTCAGTGTGAAAGGTTTTTGGTCTAGGTAAGGGATAGAGGTTTTGTTTAGATAGGGTTGCCATATTTCAAGAAGTAAAGGTCCAGACACAAAAGGTTTGGGAAATCAACATCAAAGTTGAGGTTGAAAAACCAGACATATGGCAACCCTAAACCTAGAGCTCATCAGGTAGCAAGTGACTAATAGTTTTAATGAAGAAACAAATAAATACCTGAAGAAGTGTGCATGGACATGAAAGCTCATACCAGTAACAATCTTAGTTGGTCTCTAAGGTGCTACTGGAAGGATTTTTTAAATTTTGTTTCAAATAAATAGAAGATAGAAATCAACAGTTTGGGAAATTGTGGGATGGAATAGTGGGATGGTCAGACCACAATTGGAATTCTGTGTCCAGTTCTGGGCGCTACGATTTAGGAAGGATGGTGACAATCTGGATCGTGTGCAGAGGAGGGCGACCAAGATGATCCAGGGTCTAGAAACCAAGCCTGATGAGGAACGGTTGAAGAAGCTGGGTATGTTTAGCCTGGGAAAGAGGAGACTGAGAGGAGATAGGATAGTCATCTTCAAATAGATTCTGGAGCAGATCATTAAGCAAACAGTCTGTGAGCACCTAGAAAGGAATGCTGTGATCACCAATAGTCAGCATGGATTTTTGAAAAATAAGTCATGTCAGACTAACCTGATCTTGTTTTTTGACAGAATTACAAGTCTGGTAGATGAAGGGAACGCAGTGGATGTAGCCTACCTTGATTTCAGCAAGGATTTTGACTAGGTGGCCCATGATATTCTTGTAAAGAAGCTGGTAAAATGCGGTCTTGACTATGCTACCACTCAGTGGATTTGTAACTGGCTGACTGACCGAACCCAAAGGGTGCTCATCAATGGTTCCTCTTCATCCTGGAGAAGAGTGACTAGTGGGGTGCCACAGGGTTCTGTATGGGGCCCGGTCTTATTCAACATCTTTATCAACGACTTGGATGATGGACTCAAGGGCATCCTGATCAAATTTGCAGATGACACCAAACTGGGGGGGGGGGGTGGATAACACCCCAGAGGACAGGATCACACTTCAAAGCAACCTTGACAGATTAGAGAACTGGGCCCAAACAAACAAGATGAATTTTAACAGGGAGAAATGTAAAGTATTGCACTTGGGCAAAAAAAATGAGAGGCACAAATACAAGATGGGTGAAACCTGGCTTGAGAGCAGTACATGTGAAAAGGATCTAGGAGTCTTGGTTGACCACAAACTTGACATGAGCCAACAGTGTGACGCGGCAGCTAAAAAAGCCAATGCGATTCTGGACTGCATCAATAGAAGTATTGCATCTAGATCAAGGGAAGTAATAGTGCCACTGTATTCTGCTCTGGTCAGACCTGACCTGGAGTACTGTGTCCAGTTCTGGGCACCACAGTTCAAGAAGGACACTGTCAAACTGGAAGGTCAAAGGCCTGGAAACGATGCCTTATGAGGAACGACTAAGGGAGCTGGGCATGTTTAGCCTGGAGAAGAGGAGGTTAAGGGGTGATATGATAACCATGTTCAAATATATAAAAGGATGTCACATAGAGGAGGGAGAAAGGTTGTTTTCTGCTGCTCCAGAGAAGCGGACATGGAGCAATGGATCCAAACTACAAGAAAGAAGATTCTACCTAAACATTAGGAAGAACTTCCTGACAGTAAGAGCTGTTCAACAGTGGGATTTGCTGCCAAGGAGTGTGGTGGAGTCTCCTTCTTTGGAGGTCTTTAAGCAGAGGCTTGACAACCATATGTCAGGAGTGCTCTGATGGTGTTTCCTGCTTGGCAGGGGGTTGGACTCGATGGCCCTGGTGGTCTCTTCCAACTCTATGATTCTATCATTCTATGATTCTATGAAATATCTCAAAGGCTGTCACATGGAAGAGGGAACAGCTCTGGAGTGTAGGACTTAAGGCAATGGCTTCATGTTGCAAGAAAGGAGATTCTGAGTAAACATCAGGAAGAACTTTGACAGCGGAAGGTGGTGGACTCTCCCTTCTTGGAGGCTTTTAAGCAGAGGTTGGATGGCCATCTGTCATGGAGGCTTTAGCTGAGATTCCTGCATTGCAGGGGGTTGGACTAGATCAGTGGTTCTCAAGCTGTGGGTCCCGAGATGTTGTTGGACTACAACTCCCATCATCCCTGAGCTCTGGCCTTGCTAGCTAGGAGTGATGGGAGTTGTAGTTCAACAACATCTGGGGACCCACAGGTTGAGAAAGGCTGGACTAGATGAACCTTGTGGAACCTTCCAACTCTACAATTCTATGATTCTATTAATGAACTGCTGTGGTCTGGGATAGTCACTTCACTCATCGCTTGGTGACTTTTTGTCATCTGGTGGAAGAGAGAGGTTGCAGCTCAGTGGTGGAGAATCTGCCTTGCATGTAGAAGTTCCCAGGTTCAATCCCTGCCTAAAAACCCAATGGAACCGCTGCCTGTCAGAGCAGAAGAGAAGGGAATCTGGCGCCCTGCAGGTGTTTCTGCACTGCAACACTCATCAAGCTTGAACGCTGGCCATGATGGTTCCTTCATAGCATAGTCACCACGGTACAGGATGAGCCATAAAAGGAGATAACGGTATTCGACATGTGCCTTATCGTTTTCATCCAGGTAAAGAAGGCTGCTGTTAGATTGTAATTTGCTGAATGTTCTCTTACATGTTGTGACGTAAAAAGTCCTATAAATATTTGCTGAGCCCTGAGTTCAGGGCTCAGACTTTGGAAATTATTCCTCTGAGTCAACTTGCTAGCAAGTACCGTACTTTACAATCAACTTTCTGAGTTTCTCCATAGCGGTGTGGAGTTCTTTCTTTCAGCCAATGCTGGTTTTCCTACATTATCTCTTTCTGTCAAGGTCATGCTGACTATAAAAGTAGGGTTAGAAGGAGCCTGGGTTTCACCTTCTCTTTCTATCTCTTTTACTTCTATTGTGGTGTTCTGTACATAGTATGCTTATTGTTGAGGTTTAGACTTATTATAACTTATTGTAAGTATGAGTGAAGTCTGCTGCAACTGGATTTCTTGTGGACAGTGCCAATCCTGAATGTATATGGATTTGTGATCAGTATGCTCATTTGCCTTCAGTCGCAGTAAAGCTCTGCTGGAGGAAATAATAATTGCCTCTGGTCTATTTTGGGGGGAATCCTGCAATGCGTTTAAGTTATTACTCTGTTAACAACACACTGGAATCTGCTCTGGATCAATACTAAATAGAATTCCATGAAACCCAACTGCTGAAAATCGGGAATTTCAGCTAGATTCAAAGGAAAACAAAATGGAAATGAAAACTCAGTAGACATTGGTTCTGATGCAGTATGGTATTTAATTTGGAACAGGTAGGAAGGAAGGTACAAAGGGGATGAGGAAGGGGATGGATGTCCTCTTGTGGAGAAGACCAAACCATACAGGTGATGTGGAAGCAACAGTGAGGAACAGCAGGGGAAAGGCAGGCATCTGAGCTGGAGACTGAGACCCTTGAGGACCCTATTCATGGAGCTTCCAGGAAACTCAACCTGGAGGAAAACCTTCTCTTGTGTCCAACCAAGTCCTGCTCATAGTAGACCCACTGGCATGAATGAGCCAAAGTGGGCTGTGTCCGTTCACTTCATTGGGATTACTCTGAGTAGGGCTAGTGTTGGAGGCAAGTTCTTTACTCAGATGCTTCTCATGTAGGTGAGGGAGAATTACCATCCCCAGCCGCCACAACATCTGTTGCCGCAGCAGTTGCCACCATAACCTCCGTAGCCTCCGTAGCCGCCACATCTGTTACCACAGCAGTTGCTGCCGTAGCCGCTGTAACCTCCGTAACCTCCGTAGCCGCCACATCTGTTACCACAGCAGTTGCTGCCGTAGCCGCCGTAACCTCCGTAACCTCCGTAGCCGCCACATCTGTTACCACAGCAGTTGCTGCCGTAGCCGCCGTAACCTCCGTAACCTCCGTAGCCGCCACATCTGTTGCTGCAGCAGTTGCCGCCATAACCTCCGTAGCTTCCATAGCCTCCATAGCCGCCGCCACATCTGTTACCACCGCAGTTGCCGCCGTAGCCTCCATAGCCCCATCCTCCGGAGCCACAGGGGCTGCAGCAGTTTCCGTAGCCACAAGTCATCGTGCGGGTAGTGGTGGTGGATTTGGAAAGCAAAGTACTGGGAAGCAAAAGGAGCCTCATTAGAATTGTGGCATCGCAAGGGATTTCAAAGGCCAAGTAGCCCAAACATCCTGGCTCAATGCATGGTCTCAATAAAGGATGAGTGTGGCGTTCATACAGAGCTCCCAGTCATCTCAGGGACTATTGTCTCACCACTAATCCGCTGCCACCAACCAGGTCCTCCAGATAAACCATTTAGTCTCAGTCATGTTCTTAAGTTAACGAAGAAGAGTGTAGTTTATTGCAGACACAAATGAACTTTAACTGCATTCCAAACGTTGTTACTCTTTACCTTCTTAGCTTTATTTTTATCCTGTCTCTAACTCTTCTACCTCCCCTCAAACAAGAACTAACTGAACTAACTGTCTCTCTAATTCCAGCTGCCTGCCAACTGCTTTCCCAACTGCCTTTCCCAACCCACTAAAACCAACCAGCTACCCACTACCCAAACCTCAGGCTAAGCCTTTTTATAAACAGGTAGGCTCCGCCTCCGGCTTTCCTATTGGTCTACACATTAACCCTTTCTCTCCCCCTGTACAGACATTTTCCAACGAACGGGCAAACACCACAGTGGGGAACCTCAGGCCGAAGGGGAGAATGAGATTGCGGCCTTCCAGGTCCCAGTAGTTATGGGTGTCTAAGGCACAGGGTTTGGGTTTTGTGAGCATTCTGAAAGGAGCACATAAAAAGTTCAGGGATCGTAAAGCATCTCAGCCACTTCAGGAAACAAACTGATAAATAATGCTTCTAGCCCTCATGGAAGTGGCTATCTGCTTAAAAGGAACCCATGGAAAGCTCCTGACCCTTTCTAGAAAATCCATGGTGATTATGATGATTTATCTGCCCTCCACATTCAGATCCCAGGGCAGTTTACAACATTAAAACATAATATTAGAAAAGAAGGTCTGTCCTAAAAATGTGCACCTCAAGTGTCACAAGCCAGGGTAAAGAGGCACATCTTCAGCCTTCTGCAAAAGTTGTTTCATGAAGATTTCTCTGTGGTGAGGGAGTTCCACAGCTTAGGGGCCACCACAGAAAAAGCCCTCTCCTGGGCTGCCACCCTCTGAGCCTCTGGGGTGGAGGAACTATCAAGAGGACCCTCTCTGCCAATCACATCCCCTGAGAGGATGTGTCTGGTAGGAAGCTGTGTTTGGGTATGTGAGGCTTTAGTCGTTCACTGCCAGACCTCTGCACAATCTCTGTCCTCGAATTAGCATCAACCAATTGAGTTCCTTCTCATCCCAAAGAGGAAGTTCTTTCCCCAACCTCCTACCCATTCCACAAACACTCAGGCTGACATTTAAGGAACCAGTTTTTGTGCTTTCATCTTGATGTGCATGGCTATAAATCCCAGAGATGCCTTGTCATTAGTTCTGCTTTATAAGCAGGGCAGGCTGGGAGAAAAAGCTAAACAAGGCATGGCTTGAGAAGCCAAGTAAACACCCACAAAGCCTAAAACCTCCACCAACAGGACATGAAAAGGGCCTTGTCTAGTTCAGCATCGTGCTCTCACAAGGGACAACCTGGTTCCAGCAGGGAGCCCACAAGCAGAGTCTCAGCACAACGGCACCCTTCCCTCTTGTGAGTCCCGAAACCCTACTTCTGATGGTGAAGGCAGAACATAGCCACCATGGCTAATAGACCCTGATAGCCTTATTTCCCACTGATATGCAGAATCCCCTTCTCAAGCCATCCACGTTGGTGGCCGTCATTAGTTCCTGAAGTAATGAAATGAACGCATGGTCTCACTAATTGTTTATCCCCAGCCTTGGACATGAGATCTTCGACTAAGTCAGAACTTTGGTCCATCCAGCTCAGCGTTGTCTCTACTGGCTGATGGTGGTTCTCCAGAGCTTCAGATAGGGGGGTTTGCAGCCCTACTGGGGATGCCTTCTGCATGAAAAAGCGCACACCACGTCCCATCCCCTAAGAGTAAGATTCTAGTCCTCATACTGGGAGTTGAACCTGGAGCCTTATCCATAAGAACATAAGAAGAGCCAGTTGGATTAGGCCAAAGGGGCCCCATTTAGTTCAGCATTGTGTCCTCACAGTGGACAACCAGTTGCCAGTGAGAAAGCTGCAAGCAGGACTTGAATGCAACAGCAACTCTCCCTCCCTACAGTTTCCTGCAACTGGTATACAGAAGCATATTGTCTCTAACAGTGGAGATACTCTGTTAAGAATAAGAATAAGAATAAGAACAGTATTATTTATACTCCGCTCATCTGGTTGGGTTGCCCCAACTGCTCTATGACCTATGCCCCTTCTCCTAGAACTATTTTTCTCCTAGCGAACACATTCTTAAAACTGCAATTCTAACAGCACAGATCCAGATTCAGAATGTTTCCAAGCAGGACTGCGTTACCTTGATCTCTGAGGAGCTGAAGTCCAGAAGAGTGTTTGGAGGAACCCCGAGAGTTGAGGGCTTTTATATCCGTTTCCCAAGCCACCTCATGGGTAGGAATGTGCGTGGCATGACACCTGTTAGCAGCTAACTCATACTTAACTCACACATGCATCATGGCTCAAATTGCTGTATGGGAACAGCGCTCCTGTTTAGGAACACCAGAGTTAAAAATAAAAATAAAAATGAGGACGTCCTCGTCCGTTCCCAATGGTTCCAGTTGCTCCATACATTTATGGGCCTCATTCCTTCCCATTGAATCAACTGTTTCCATCGGACTCAAACCGGGAGTGCAGGCAGTTGGACTGGTTTGCTTCCGAAGCACCTGTCCAAATGGTCCACCACTGAGGGACAAGCAAAACATGGCAAAGGGACGTGCTTAGCATGCAAATGTAGAAAAAATATGCTCAATACGGTGAAGTCTAGGCCAGATGCCACATGTGTGTTTTTGTCTGTGTGTGTGTGTTCTGATTTTGTGGTGTTTCTTTTTCTTTTCTTTTATAAAGTTTTTATTTCATTTTAATGCACCACACACAAAAAGAAAATAGAAAGACACACAAATATCCATCACCTCCTAACAAGTAAAAAAGGAGAAAATAAAAATAAACAACAACACCAACACCAAAACATTAAGTATTACTCACAATACATTTAACATAAAAATGACTTTTTCCTATATAGCTGACTTCCCGTCTACTCCTTCTATTTCTCATCCATTATTCACTGCCATATTACAGTTGAATCTCAGGTTAAGAACTTAATACATTCCGGAGGTCTGTTCTTAACCTGAAACTGTTCTTAACCTGAAGCACCACTTTAGCTAATGGGGCCTCCTGCTGCTGCTGCGCCACCGGAACCCGATTTCTGTTCTCATCCTGAAGCAAAGTATTTAACCTGAAGCACTATTTCTGGGTTAGCAGAGTCTGTAAACTGAAGCGTATGTAACCCGAGGTACTACTGTATAGCATATTTTGGCTTTAATGTTATTTATTCTATCCTAGGTTTTCCATCAGATTTAAAACTCCTACTGAAGTTGTTCAAATGCTGCTTTTGTGATGTTTCAAACCGCGAAGGCCAAAACATCAATGATGATTTGAAAGAAACATCACCAAGCCATAAACCCAGCAGAAAGAACCAACTGGCTTGCAAATTAGCAGATTTGAGAAGCATAGGAATGTGCGGTGGGCTGGCAAGAGGTTCCCCATTTTTGTTTCATTTCAGAACAAGATTCCAGTCCTCATAGGGTATGAAGCTTAGAAATGTATTCACATCTGAGCCCCAACCCTCGCCAAGCCTTTTCCTTTGACCCTCTTGGTTGCTAAAATTATATACTGCCTAACTGTAAAAAAAATAACTAACAACCAAACCGTCACCTCAGAGTGGTTTGAATGGAAAACAATTGTGTTCCAGTGGAGGTGGGAGAGAAGTGTTAACAGAGACTCCAAGAATCTCCCAGTGTCCCTATTTTCCAGGGACAGTCCTAGATCTACAGAAGCTGTCCTGGTTTCTGATTTGATCCCACAATGCCCCGCTTTTCCTTAGGACGTCCCTGTTTTCATTGGAGAAATGTTGGAAGGTATGAACTCCAAAGCATATACAGTCATACCTCATGTTGAATGTGCTTCAGGTTGAGCACGTTCGAGTTGCGCTCCGCGGCAACCCTGAAGTAATGGAATGCGTTACTTCCGTGTTTTGCCGCTCGCGCATGCGCAGACGCTCAAAATGATGTCAGCGCATGCGCGGAAGCAGCAAAACACGACCCACACACGCACAGACCCACCGTCGCAACTTGCATTCCATTCGGGATGTGAACGGGGCTCCGGAACGGATTCTGTTCGCATCCCGAGGTACCACTGTAGAAGCTAAACACATATAAGACCTCAATTCTCTTTTTGTTTTAAATCAGGGGTCAGCAAACTTTTTCAGCAGGGGGCTGGTCCACCGTTCCTCCGACCTTGCGGGGGGCCAGGCTATATTTTGGAAGAAAAGAAATGAACGAATTGCTATGCCCCACAAATAACCCAGAGATGCATTTTAAATAAAAGCACACATTCTACTCATGTAAAAACACGCTGATTCCTGGACCGTCCGCGGGCCGGATTGAGAAGGCAATTGGGCCGGATCTGGCCCCCGGGCCTTAGGTTGCCTACCCATGTTTTAAACATATGATCCTTGTCGGCTGTGCAATCCAATTCTCATGACTGGATACTATCGCTACTGAGCAACATGCCATCTACAGGTGAAGATAGCATGAAGTTCACCTGCAGCAACGTCTAAATCTTGGGTAGGCAAACTAAGTCCCGGAGGCCGGATTTGGCCCAATTGCCTTCTCAATCTGGCCCACGGACAGTCGAGGAATCAGCGTGTTTTTACATGGGTAGAATGTGTCCTTTGATTTAAAATGCATCTCTGGGTTATTTGTGGGGAGTAGGAATTCGTTCATTATTTTGTTCCAAAATATAGTCCGGGTCCCCCACAAGGTCCGAGGACCGTGGACCGGCCCCCTGCTGAAAAAGTTTGCTGACCCCTGAAATTGTCTGGAGCCTGTCCTTGGTGGCAATGGGCGTTCATTGACATGAATACGCACTGGAGGCTAGGTGTCCCGTTTCCCACAAACAAAGGATTAACTTTCAGACAACACACAGGAATGGACATGGAGTGGACATGCTGAGACCTTTTGGTTTGTTTTTTAAAAAAATGCACCTCCCAACTGCCACACACACAAAAATTTAGCAATTTTTACTAGCCAGTTAGGTCTGTCACAGATAAATCAGGAAAACTAGAGCAGAAGAAGTCCCCTTCCAGCCTCCCACAACCTCCAACCCACCACGCTCCACATCACGACGTAAACTGGGAAGACTTGTGACACAGTCTGCTGTGGTTGATGACCTCTTGCGAGGCTATTATACCAAAATAACATCAGAGCCCATTAAGATTGGGTGTCAAGCCATAGAGGCAATAATAATAATAATAACAGCAACATATTTCAAGCATATAAAACACTAATGACTGTTTGTGGAGAGATCTGGAAGCCTATTGTCTGCTTCCCAGCTTCCCAGCACCACCACCGAATGAAAACGCAAATAGATGTAATCAGTTTGCTGACCGTGTCATCCTGAGCCCCATGGTGTGGTCAGAAAGGGGATGGTCAAATATTGAAGAGGAATGGGAGGAGCTGGGGGAATAATAATAATAATAATAGTAATAATAAATTTTATTTATACCCCACCCTCCCTGGCCAGTGCCAGGCTCAGGCATAGCTGTCAACTTTTCCCTTTTCTTGCGAGGAATCCTATTCGGAATAAGGGAATATCCCTTAAAAAAGGGAAAAGTTGACAGCTATGGGCTCAGGGTGGCTAACAGCAGTAAAATTACATTAAAAACATAATAGAGAGGGGAAAACCCAATTTAAAATACAGGTTAAAATGCAATTTAAAATGCAGCCTCATTTTAAAAGTAGCCCATAGATCAAAACCATAAGGGGAGGGAAACATAAGGGTCATTCTGAGGCCAAATCAAAGGCCAGGCAGAACAGCTCTGACTTGCAGGCCCTGCAGAAAGATGTCAAGTCCCGCAGAGCCCTGGTCTCTTGTGACAGAGCGTTCCACCAAGTCGGGGCCAGTACTGAAAAGGCCCTGGCCCTAGTTGAGACCAATCTAACCACCTTGTGACTTGGGACCTCCAAAGTGTTGTCATTTGTGGACCTTAAGGTCCTCCGTGGGGCATACCAGGAGAGGCGGTCCGTAGGTACGAGGGTCCTAGGCCATGAAGGGCTTTAAAGGTCAAAACCAGCACCTTAAACCTGACCCTGGACTCCACCGGGAGCCAGTGCAGTTGGTAAATTGGTGCTGAGCGACTCCAGGAGGGTGCTAGTGGAATGGGGAGATGAACTCTGGACCCTACTTGGGCTTAGGATCCTGTCTGCTCAGGATTACCCTAAAGATGACCTCTGAACCTTTCTATTGACTGCTGTCCGTATGGAGCTAGCCAGATGTTGAAAAACCACTGTTTGGGTAAGTATTGATTCTTCAGCACTGGCTGAGAAGCGAACATGCCAGGTGAGAGTAGCAAAGAACAAACACAATCAATATTCCTTTTATAAGGAATGGCAAAGGTATTACTGAATACATAAATTGTTCAGACTGTGGCAGGAATCCACCCAGCACTCATGGGGAAATGTGACGTGATCTCTTCGACTAATCAAATTAAGTTTTAGCATGATAAAAAAATCTGTATTTTTATCAAGACAAGTTATTTGGTGTTTATCAAATGAAGCTTTAACACACGACATGATAAAAATTTATGTAATTTTATCGAGACAAGTTACTTGGTGTTTACTGTTGTAACAATTGTTTTCTCAAAATGTATCTTCTGTACCATGAAAATAAATAAAAACTGTGTTTGAAGTGTTAAAGGGAAGGGATAAAACAGTCTGAAGGTTGGAAAACTGGCAAAGGACCATGTGGGTTATCTATTTATTTAAATTCATAAAATTTTATACACCAATTGATTTAAAAAAACAACAACTCAAAGCAGTTTAGAAAAAAGATAAAGCAATAAAATTATCACCCATAAAAATTAACAACATTAATTTAAGACTTTTGAAAAGTTGACGTAACAACAGACTAATACCAGAATGAAACTTGCACCAACTTTTTAAACAGCTGGGTAACTTTGTCCAAGCGAACAAATGTTTTTAGCAGCTGTCAAAAAGAGTACAGTGGAGGTGGCTGCTTGCTATCAATAGGCAGGGAGTTCCAAAGGTGCTGCAGTGGCATTGGAAAAGTCTTGGCTGGCTGGCTGGGCCCCCTGAGCGAGAGCGGTTTACGCTGCAACATTGCATTGCAGCTCTTTCAAACCCGCTGTGTCTTTTACCCAAGAAGAGCACAAATGCATCACCAGAGCCAGTTATTTTGAGAATCGTTGCAATCAATACAGTGGTACCTCGGGTTACATACACTTCATGTTACATACGCTTCAGGTTACAGACTCTGCTAACTCAGAAATAGTACCTCGGGTTAAGAACTTTGCTTCAGGATGAGAACAGAAATTGTGCTCTGGCGGCATGGCAGCAGCAGGAGGCCCCATTAGCTAAAGTGGTGCTTCAGGTTAAGAACAGTTTCAGGTTAAGAAGGGACCACCGGAACGAATTAAGTTCTTAACCCGAGGTAGTCTTTTAGAAGAAAAAAGAGGGGGGTGTCTAACAGCACAGTTCAATAATGGTCTATGCAGAAATGTCGGTGGGTTCTATCCAAAATTAGTCCTGCTCAGAGTAGACCCACTAAAATTAACAGACTTGCGTTACTCATGCCCATGAATTTCAGTGGATCTGCTCTAAATAGTAGTAACTCTGAAGACAACCCATTGAGTTTAATGGGATTAATTTTAGGTCAGCCGAGTGATCCTATTCTGGTGATTCCCGCCCTCTGTCAGAGTGCATATGTTAGAAAGAAATCATCATGATACCATTGTGGTGGAGGGCATTTCATGAGGTTCTTTTGTTGCAAAGAATTTCAGCGCTCCTTGCAAGCATTCATTAGTGGTTGCACATGTCAAGCGATCTTGGGTTATGCCCCTAATTTGTTCTTGCAATTATATAACCCCAGATTTAATAACAGACTCGTTTGGAAAACAGCAACAACAAAAAATGCAGTAATTGCTTCACAGGTCATCTCCCCCCAAACGGTAATCATTTGTGCCTCTCAATTCGATGGTTGCACCCGATCTGAATGAAGATGAAACAGTAATTAATTCTTTTTATGAACACTTTAACCATCAGGGTTTCCACCACCCCTGCCTTTCCAAGGGACTGGGTTTGAATTTCGGGGATAGCGATACCATCTATGCAAGCATAACATTTCTAGATTATACGTTGTTATGTAGAAGAGGTTTTTCATTTTTTAAATAAGCTTTTCTTTTTTAAAAAAAATCTTATCTAGCCATGGAGGTCACACTGCCTCTCGAACACTGGCAAAACCTATCACAGTTTTAACCATACGACTGGATCTATGCAGAGATACTTTAATTCATCAAAAAATTAAGGTAGGGAATATCCAGAATACCATTGTATTATGAGGAGTTAGGCACGATGCCCTGAAAATTTCCCCTTTTGATGCCCTCAAAGCTGCATCTAGGCAGAGACCTAGATTTCGCCGTAAAGAGTGCCGCTCTGTCAATTAGCACTCTCTAGGAGTTAATCACAGCTTGCTGGAATCAGCGCTTATTATAGAAAGGCCACATGACAAAAGGAGTGAAGACGTGGGGTATCCTCAGACCCATGTGAGTCATATAACAGCAGAGCAGCATGGGAATATTCAGGCTGCCCCATCCCTTTGCAGCCTGACATTTGCTATGACCTTTGTTATGACCTTGCAGGACATAAACATAGACAAGGCCATGGGGAGGTGACCCCAACCACAGGTGATGACGTGTTCTCAGCACTCCCGGATAGTATTTAAGGCTTCAGTGAGAACATCTCAGTGCAGACCAGGGCTGCACACTGTGGCGGAAAAGTTGGTTTTGCTGGACTGGTTGGAACAACAAGCACTGGTGGAGGAACGGGAGTGCGGAGGGAGTGGACCGCCCCCCTGCACCACTATTCTGGTAGGGTGCCATCACAGCGGCCACCCCAAACATGCTCCGCGCACCCCCCTGCGCTAGCTGGACGCCACGCCCCCACAGGCAGCGCACCACGCCCCCAGAACGCACACCATGCCCCGTGGGCGGCGTGCCATGCGCCATGCCTCCAGGGAGCACAAGCCATGCCCTGCATGCTCTCCACCCCCGCTAGTGGAACATGCAGCTTCACCATTGACAACAAGTCTTTCTTTTTTCTGTCTTTCCCTGCCAGCAAATGGTTAATGAATGGCAGTCTCTGATTGGCCGTGGTTCCAGGAGAGAGGGTTTAAAAGGAGAGGATTTGAAGAGAGACAGTGAGTTGAGAGGGTTGGTTGAAGTGGGTTGGAATTGAGATTGGAGCATCGCTGTCAACTTTTCCCTTTTCTTGCGAGGAATCCTATTCAGAATAAGGGGATTTCCCTTTAAAAGGGGAAACGTTAACAGCTATGGGCTGGAGAGTTTGGGAGATAGAAGGGAGACAAGTTAGAAGGCAGGCTGAGGTATAAAGAGTGATGGGAAAGACTACTTCTGGAAAGACTACTTCCACTCTAAGTGTATTGTGAAGGACTGAGGAATAGACCAGAATCTTACTGGGAGGCAGAGGTTGAGCCAGGAGAAGTAGGAGCAGGAAAGGAACAGTCTCCTTGGGACTCAAATCTAGTCTGGAGGGGAGAGATTCTTCAAAAGGAATCAAAATTTTAAGTTGTATTTTGATCAATTGTTTTTATACCTGGTGTTAGCCGCCGTGAGCCTGGTCTTGACCGGGGAGGGCAGGGTATAAATAAATTTTATTATTATTATTATTATTATTGAAATGAAGAAACTCCCAAACCCAGTGAAGGGAGGGGTGTGTGGAGAGCCCTTTGGTCTATTACTTAAAGTACCTCAGGAGCAGGATTGTAAAAGGGGATGGATAACTGAAAGTATGACCGTATAAAGGAGCCAAACCTATAATGCAAAAACAACTGAGGATGAATTAAAGTGAAACTGCACTGTATTCTCAAAGCAACCTAAGTTCAACCCATTTGTGTTGCATACTATCTTGCCATAAATTAATCTTTATTGTTGTTTTAAAGAAAACCTGTCTGAGACTCCAACTTACTCGTTACCCCCTGACAAAGGTCCCCCACAGGATACTTGGGCTAGAATTTTAAGAAGAAAGGAAACAAAAACCTTCGGGTAAAGGGTTGTTCAGTGAGGTGGGGGCAATTCGTCTGAGTGAGAGCGGGCCCAACGGCGTGAGAGGAAAAAGTGCCGCCGCGCCCGTCACACACAAATCTTCTGTCAGGAGTTTGACCCGTATCCTGCCCGAGAAGATAAAACGATTCTCTGGCAACTGATGAGACATAAGACATTGTCTGCTTCCTCTTCCTTTGTTCTTTATTTCCCCTGCTCTGTTAAAAAGCAACTTGGATGGTCTTCATTGTCCAGTCAAATCCTAAAGCATCCTTGCTTTAGAACATTTTGTATAACAAGATGGTCATTGTTACCTGTGCTTCCCCCCCCCCCTCTCCCTCTGATGCCTTTACATATTAATTTAGACCAGAACCTCGTCAGGGCAGAGACCAACATTTTGTGTGTGTTCGTTTGCAAAGGATAGTGCAGATGGTGCTATTTCCCTCGACAGGAACACACAAGCGCTGGCAGTTGCAGAAATGATGCATTGCATAGTCCAGAAGTTGAACCAGTCAGGGGTTCTAGTTAACTCAAGTTCATAGATGAGTTCCAGCAACAAAACTGCTTTTGGGGTGCATTTACATGGCTCATTTTGTACTTTGGTGATGTCTCTTGTGGCCACCAAAAGCTTGCCTTGTTTTCAGCCGGTACTGAAAAGTGTTGTTGTTGTTGTTTAGTCATTTAGTCGTGTCCGACTATTCGTGACCCCCTGGACCAGAGCATGCCAGGCACTCCTGTCTTCCACTGCCTCCCACAGTTTGGTCAAACTCATGCTGGTCGCTTCGAGAACACTGTCCCACCATCTCGTCCTCTGCCATCCCCTTCTTCTTGTGCCCTCAATGTTTCCCAACATCAGGGTCTTTTCCAGGGAGTCTTCTCTTCTCCTGAGGTGGCCAAAATATTGGAGCCTCAGCTTCAGGATCTGTCCTTCCAGTGAGCACTCAGGGCTGATTTCCTTCAGAATGGAGAGGTTTGATCTTTTTGCAGTCCATGGGACTCTCAAGAGTCTCCTCCAGCACCATAATTCAAAAGCATCCATTCTTCAGCTATCAGCCTTCTTGATGGTCCAGCTCTCACTTCCATACATCACTACTGGGAAAACCATAGCTTGAACTATACGGACCTTGGTACTTGGCCAGAACAAGGACATAGAAGGACTGTGGGTCAGTGGCAGAACATCTGCTTTTCATACAGAAGACCTCAGGTTCAGTCTGCAGCGTCCCCAGATCAGGCTGGGAAGGATCCTGTCCGAAACCCTGTAGAGTGATGATCTATCAGTGTAGACAGCCCTGAGTTAGATAGGCTGCTGGACTGACCTGGGTGCAAGGCAGATTTCTATGCTCAGCCCTTTATTCAGAACCACCAGGGCTGGATTCTTAATTCCACTTTAAGAGAAGAACAGTAGTTCGATGACAGAATCCATGTTCTGAACATCTCCAGGGAGGGCTGGAAAAGACTGATACCTTGGAAAGAAGCTGCTAGTGTCAACAGTGCCATAGCCGCCAACATTTCTCCGATGAAAATAGGGACATCCTGTTCAATACCATCCAATATGTTCCCAATGAAAATAGGGACGTCCTAAGGAAAAGTGGGACATTTGAGGATAAATCGGAAACCAGGACGGCTTCTGGATTCTGGGACTGTCCCTGGAAAATAGGGACACTTGCCAAGGGTCTGCAATACCCAGTCAGATAGACCCCAATAGTCTGACTCAAGAGAAAGTAAAGGTAAAGGGACCCCTGACCATTAGGTCCAGTCGTGGCCGACTCTGGGGTGGAGGACAGATGCCAGAATCTGAGAGGGCATCTATAGGTCTCATTTATGTTCCTTTAAATTCCAGCAGGAGGCACTCACAGACCTTTCACCTCCCTTTTGTGGAATAAGCAGGGTGATAAATTCTCTACTTGACTAGTTGATGGGGAAGGGATCTCCCTAACTGACTTTTGTTTTGTTTTGTTTTGTTTTGTTTTGTTTTGTTTTGTTTTGTTTTGTTTTGTTGTTTTTTTAAAAACAACACTAGGATTCAGCTAGGCTGGATCTGGACATATCAAAGAAGCATTTCAATTTAAAGCGTTATAAATTCAAACACAGATTTATATGCAAAACAAAAAAAAAATTCCTTCCAGTAGCACCTTAAAGACCAACTAAGTTAGTTCTTGGTATGAGCTGTTGTGTGCATGCACACTTCTTCTTTTTGTTTTGACTATGGCAGACCAACACGGCTACCTATCTGTAACTAGATTTATATGCGTTGTATGTGCGATGCAACATTGTGCCACCAGATGGCGACACAGAATCGTGTTTTTCTTTACCTGTTTTCCCTGTTTACATTTACAAAGCTGAAACCGAAATGCTTCTTTGATGTGTCTAGAGATCCAGCCTCAGCCTTTGTTTCCCAAGCGTATAACTTTCGTTTTGTAGGAAAACCCACATTTCACAACCCTACCCACATCTGAAGAGCTAATTACAGTAAGTCTGGAAGCTTTCTTCAACAGACTCTCTTCAGAGGAAATCTCCCTCTCTCTCCCCATTGTTAATGTTTCGATTTTATAGGTGGATAAATATATGTACATCATAGCCAAGATCCCGAAACCTGCCATGAAACACACCTAAGAGCTTGGCTATGCCTGTGGTGTGTTTTGTTTGAATGCCATGCCTAAGAGCCTAAGAAAAGCCCAGCTTTTCAGAGCAGTTGCTCACCTGGTCCAGGGTCATGCTCTCACAAGGCAAAACCAGATGCTTGTGGGAAATGTACAAGCAAGACCCAAGAACATGAGCATCTTTCTCCTCCTGCAGCATTCAGAAGCATCACTGCCCCAGGAGCAGAAGCAAAGCCGAGCCATTGTGACTTTGTTGTTGTTTAGTCGTTTAGCCGTGTCCGCCTCTTTGTGCCCCCCTGGACCAGAGCATGCCAGGCCCTCCCGTCCTCCCACAGTTTGGTCAAACTCATGTTGGTAGCTTCGAGAACACTGTCCCACCATCTCGTCCTCTGTCATCCTCTTCTCCTTGTGCCCTCCATCTTTCCCAACATCAGGGTCTTTTCCAGGGAGCCTTCTCTTCTCCTGAGGTGGCCAAAGTCTTGGAGCCTCAGCTTCAAGATCTGTCCTTCCAGTGAGCACTCAGGGCTGATTTCCTTCAGAATGGAGAGGTTTGATCTCCTTGCAGTCCATAGGACTCTCAAGAGTCTCCTCCAGCACCAGAATTCAAAAGCATCCATTCTTCAGCGATCAGCCTTTTTTATGGTCCAGCTCTCACCTCCATACATCACTACTGGGAAAACCAGAGCTTTTACTATACGGATCTTTGTTGGCAAGGTGATATCTCTGCTTTTTAAGATGCTGACTAGCAGCCACCAATAGTCTTCTCCTGCATGAATTTGTCCAATCCTCTGTATAAAAGTCGGTGGAGCATGAAGCCATAAACCAGGGGTCCCAAACTAAGGCCCGTGGACCAGATAAGGCCCGAGGAACTCATTTATCCAGCCGGCGGCGACACCCGCCGCCCGCTGCTGCTGCCCACTCTTACCAGCGCTGTGTGGCTGCCCACTTCCGGGCCGGAGGCTGATCGTTTTCAGCCGTGCAATCTAGTCCTCATGACAGGATACTATCGCTACTGAGAAACATGTCATCTGCAGGTAAAGATAGCATGAAGCTCACCTGCTGCAACATCTAAATCATGGGTAGGCAAACTAAGACCCGGGGGCTGGATCCAGCCCAATCGCCTTCTAAATCCGGTCCTCGCACGGTCCGGGAATCCACGTGTTTTTACATGAGTAGAATGTGCGCTTTTATTTAAATGCATCTCTGGGTTATTTGTGGGGCATAGGAATTTGTTCAATTTTTTCTTCTTCAAAATACAGTGGTACCTCAGGTTAAGAACTTAGTTCGTTCTGGAGGTCTGTTCTTAACCTGAAACTGTTCTTAACCTGAGGTACCACTTTAGCTAATGGGGCCTCCTGCTGCCACCGCACGATTTCTGTTCTCATCCTGAAGCAAAGTTCTTAATCCGAGGTACTATTTCTGGGTTAGCAGAGTCTGTAAACTGAAGAGTATGTAATCCGAGGTACCACTGTATAGTCCGGCCCCCCACAAGATCTGAGGAACAGTGGACCGGGCCCCTGCTGAAAAAGTTTGCTGACCCCCGGTGAAGAGTGTCTTTCATGCCTTCAACAGTCATGGCTTCCCACAAAGAATCATGGGAATTGTAATTTCTTAAGGGTGCTGGGACCTGTTAAGAGGAGACCCTCCTCTTCCTCTCACAGGGCTACAAATCTCAGAGTTTCTGGGACTAACTGATAAACAGCTTTGGGAATTGTCGTTCTGTGAAGAGGGATGGGGATTTCCTGACGACTCTCAGCAGCCTCCCACATAAGAAGTCCTGAACATGGTCTGAACATCTCACGGCTCTTTTCGTTTTTGCATTTGAAGGGGCAACAGAGAGTTGAATTGCACATGTCTTGAATTGCGCGTGTCTTGAATTGCACATCTTGTGGGAGCTAATAAACCATAGCCCAGGTTCACTCGAGCATCAGTTCATTATTCCAGGGTGTGCTTGCAAAGGGACTCTCTTCTCTTCCCCACAATGTGTAAATAAAATGCACGTTGAAGGCAGTCTGCTAAGTCTACAAAGCAAGAAAGTTCAAAAGCTAATAAGCACATACAAACATTGAGGCGACAAGGGGGGGGGGGGGCGACAACGAGATACTTCTGGCTGTGAATCCTTCAACAATCCTGGGCCTATAATTACCCTGAAAGTTGCACAATGAAGGTGTTTTGTAAGGACGCAGCTGTCCGTGGCAAGAGTATAAAAGTGTCCAAGAATCCAGGCATTTCCTAGATGCATTTTCTTGGCTTCTCTCGTTTTGCATTCTGAGGAAGACTTGGGTGAGTCCAGCTTGACTAAATCTGCCTTTAGAACCCTAAGAGTGTTTGCTTGAGCTATTTGATTTTTCAGCTGAGCATTACGCAGAGAGAGAGAGGGAGAGAGAGAGAGAGAGAGAGAGAGAGAGAGAGAGAGAGAGAGAGATACGTAGGAAGCTGTCTTGTACTGAGTCACACCATCGCTCTATCTACCTTAGTTTTGTCTACACTGACAGGCAGTGGCTCTTCAGGGATTCAGGCAGGGAATACCGTATTTTTCGCTCTGTAGGACGCACCTTGTTTTAGAGGGGGAGAACAAGAAAAAAAATCTCCCCCTCTCTGCTCAGCGCCCCTTCAGCGAAGCAGCAGGAGAAAAGAAGCCCCTTCCATTTCTCCTCCCACTTCGCTGAAGGGGCGCTGCGCAGCTCTCCCTCTCTGCTGAAGCCAGGAGAGTCTTGCTCTCCTGGCTTCAGCAAAAGGAACTCAAAGCCTGCGGAGCCCAGCAAGAACTCGTGCTGCGCTCCAAAGGTTTTAGGCGGCTATCCCTGAAGCCTGGAGAGCGAGAGGGGTCAGTGCGCACTGACCCCTCTCGCTCTCCAGGCTTCAGCGAAAGCAACGCGAAGCCAAGGAGCATGGAGGGAGCACTCCCTCTGCGCTTTGGAGGCTTCTCGTTGCTTTCGCTGAAGCCAAGGAGCCTGCATTCGCTCCATAGAATGCAAACACATTTCTGCTTAATTTTTGGAGGGGGAAAAGTGTGTGCTATACAGCGAAAAATACGGTATATCCCAATAGAAAAAAAGACAGTTGCGGAACCAATAAATTGCACAAAACAAATGAAATACCATGAAAATCCCTGAAACGAGAAGTAATCGACTAGAAATATTATCTTGTGGAAATAAACTAAATAATAAAAATCAAAAAGTTTAAGGAAAAAATTAGAAAAACCTAAAATTGAACAGTCTTTAACATCAGCAGTAGTATCTAGACCATGGGAGCGTCTCAGCCCTGTTCTTGAGTTTGTTTAAAATCTAAAACAGCTTATCTTGTATTCCTTTCTTTGAATTTGTGCCATTTGAGTTTTTTTAACCTTTTTGTAAAGGCAACGCTAGAATTTTCACAGCTGACTCCTCAACTCTTTATTACTGTTCTTTGCTTTCTTTAAGTCGGGCTTTGTCTAAAACTTGCCATTTAGATTTTCAAACCCTTTTTTGTAAATTCAGTATTAGAAACTGTACCTTTGAGTACTCAACCCTTTATTACTGAGCTTTGCTTCACCTAGGTCGAGCTAGGATTATAATACTTCAGACTTTTTGGGAGTTCTGCCCCCTTTTTTTGAATTCTGGTCATTTAAGGTTTATGATTTTTCTATTTCCTTCTGAGGAAACTGAACAGTTCAGTGAAATGAGGTTTGTAGCCGGCATCCTGTTAAGGCTTTGTTCAATTTTGTTGTTGTTGTTTAGTCATTTAGTCGTGTCCGCCTCTTCGCGACCCCCCTGGACCAGAGCACTCCTGTCTTCCACTGCCTCCCGCAGTTTGGTCAAACTCATGCTGGTAGCTTCGAGAACACTGTCCCACCATCTCGTCCTCTGTCGTCCCCTTCTCCTTGTGCCCTCAATCTTTCCCAACCTCAGGGTCTTTTCCAGGGAGTCTTCTCTTCTCATGAGGTAGCCAAAGTCTTGGAGCCTCAGCTTCACGATCTGTCCTTCCAGTGAGCTGTTCAATTTTAGGTTTTTCTAATTTTTTCCTTCAACTTTTTTGATTTTTATTATTTAGTTTATTTCCACAAGATAATATTTCTAGTCGATTACTTCTTGTTTCAGGGATTTTCAGGGAATATAGGTTCCAGCTCAACCTGCAGATGCTATTGAAGGTTGAAGCTGGGGACTTCTGCATGCAAGGCAGCTGCTCTGCCACTGACCTTTTCCTTAAAGATAATAATGGCAAGGTTGTAGTCCTTACGTTTCCAATTAAAGAGGCAATTTAAACAGGGAGTTGGGAAGTGGCCGCCTAGCAAACCCAATCCAAATAACTTTATTGTGCTGACAAGTAAAGATCTGCTGTGACTCAAATCATAGCATCTGCTTAGATCTCTGTGTCTCCCTTACAGTTCAGTGCTATAAGATCCAGGGTCTTCTTTCTCATCTTTTTGGCCACCAAAGCAAAAAAGAGCAACTTTATGAGGCACTGAGATGTTTACATTGCCAAGAAGCTATAGGGCCTTCTCTGGTTTGGCGAGAAATCGTACCAAACCAGAACATTGGTCCATCCAGCTCAGGGGGAATCTACAAACATATTAAAAAATGCTGTTGGAGTGTTTTGTTTTGTTTTATTAAAAAATATATTCATTTTTCTTATTCATTCATTATATACATTTCAGATTCTTAACATTTATTATGTACAGTGGTACCTCGGGTTACGTACTTAATTTGTTCCAGAGGTCTGTTCTTAACCTGAAGCACCACTTTAGCTAATGGGGCCTCCCGCTGCTGCCACACAATTTCTGTTCTTATCCTGAAGCAAAGTTCTTAGCCCAAGGTTATTTCTGGGTTAGCGGAGTGCGGAGTCTGTAACCTGAAGTGTCTGTAACCTGAAGCGTATGTAACCTGAAGCGTATGTAACCCGAGGTACCACTGTATTCCTTCCTCCCTCCCCTCTAAGACTTCCCCCAACTTCCGCTTCTGGTTTTGTTTTCTCCTTTCACCCACTTTGCTACCTCCTAACAGAAAAAGTTATTAATAACATAACATTCAACCTAAAAACATAGAAGTAAAAGTAAATACACTGTTGTATTTCTCTATCTTCTAAACATTTTCTAATACTAATACTGTGAATGTTTATTTAATTCCTGCCATCAAGTCTATTGACTTTCTTTGTTTCTGCAAACATAATATAAATGGTTCCCATTCTTCTTCAAAGTCGCTGTTGTCCTTTTCTTAGTCTGTCTGTCATTTTTGCCAGTTCTGCATAGTTCATCAACTTCTCTTGCCATTGTTCTTTAATTGGTATTTGTTTTGTTTTTTAAACATTTTGAAAACTATATGGAATTTACCATAGCTCACTCCTACCATCTAGTGTCGAATTTGTATACTGCACTTTACAACACAATTAAAACATTTTATTTGCAGATGTATCGCTGAGTCCTCAGTATTGTCTATATTTTATTCAAGTTGGCACTTGCACCCCTGGTCCAAGTGAATTAAGGACACGTTTTTCCGACCTTCTTGCCCCATTTTCCTCTAATTCTTTTCACACCTGTCTCCTATTATGCTTATTTCTGTGTATGTCTCTTTCTCTGTCTCTCTCTGCCTGCCTCATATCACTTTCCCTGCATTAGATTTGTCTCTGCTTTGTCTGTTCCAGGCCTTTGTTTGCTCTCCCAGGGATGAGTAACTACGGGACGTACGGACTGTCATCATGCAGCGGCAACCAATCAGGCCGGGAACCATCTAGCCAAGGCTCCGGCCATTGGTTTGGTTCGACGACGTCTTGGCCCAGATGCTATGAGCCAAGCAGCTATGGATCGTATGCCAGCTCTGGTAGCTTCGGAGGTTGTGGAAGCTGTGGAGGTGGCTATGGTGGCTCTGGCCGGATGGGTGGCCATAGCGGTTTCAGCAGTTTCGCTAGTTCCGGCGGATGTGGCGGCCAAGGGAGCTACGGTGGATGGGGCCACCCAAGGCCCTGCGCTTCTTCCCCCTGGGGGTCTGGCTGGGGAAACTGAAATCTTCCCAAGGCTCCTGGGAGTAGATGCGGTTCATCAGCGATGGACGGAATTTAAGCCATTCACTCATTTCCAGATTCCTTCTGACAAATTGTAAGCAGCAGTCAGGTTTAAATATGTAGGAGATATCCCCAACCTCTCTTAAAAGCAAACCTTGGCAAACAAGCCAGGGGTCTTTTGATTTTGTACATGAATGTGCTTGAGTTATCAAAACAATAAAAGGTACATTTGAAAATGATGGTTTCTCATTCCTTGTCTGAGTAGCTTTGAGCTACAACTTTGCACAGGAGGGGCTGACCCTAAGGATGTTCCTGCATATCCACTTGCATGGCGAGTTCCCGCTGCCCCCCCCCCCCAGTGGAAATAATGACACATGACACAATTATTAATGTTAATTGGCTAAATAAGGCCACAACTTTATTGGTTACAGGTGATGAGCGGTATTGGCTTAGGCATTGGTCCTAACCGACTATATCCGACTTCAGCCCATCCGCTAGAACAGTGTTTCCCAACCTTTTTTGGGCAAAGGCACACTTGTTTCATGAAAAAAATCTCGAGGCACACCACCATTAGAAAATGTTTAAAAAATTAACTCTGTGCCTATATTGACTATATATAAAGTAACTCTCTTTAATAGGAATCAAATAAACACAAAGAAAGTATTTTATAATTACTTTATTATGAAATAGTAAGTAAACAGAAATATGAAAAATTATAAAATACTTTATTCAGTGCGCAACCTGGGCCTGTTTGGCTGAACACAAAGCTGATACAGACCCCTTTTTTTTACAGCACAGCTCACACAAATGTACACGGAACACCCTTTTCGAATTAAAACACACAGTCTCACGAGAGCAAGGAGCAGCGATTTTATATTTTACGAAAAGAAGTCGCTAGTCCTCATGGTGACTGGGTGGAAAATATTTAAAAGCAGAACCACCCTGAGGAAGGTGGAGCCATATCACATCCCGGCAGGAGGCCTAAATTGGTGGAACGCTCAGGCCCCGCCTATTCAAAGAGGACTATTAATTTGGAGAGCTGCTATCTTCCAAACTGTGAGACGACGAGGCAAAAGGGGAGCCCTGAATGGAACTTTGCGTTTTTGTCTCAACGCCTGTCTCACGCTGCCGCTTCCCGCGCTCTCAAGGACCCGGGAGGAGGAAGGCGTGAAGGGAATCCCGAAGGCGCAAAAACCTCGCGCATGCGCAGGCCTTCCGCCTGCGACAGCCCAGTA
The DNA here is from genome assembly GCF_964106915.1 of Podarcis gaigeae. NCBI lineage: Eukaryota > Metazoa > Chordata > Lepidosauria > Squamata > Lacertidae > Podarcis > Podarcis gaigeae. The sequence continues at coordinate 1,974,277 of NC_139693.1, forward strand.
GGCCGGCCGAAGCGAGCGGCGATGGGATGTGGGAGGGAGCTCGCTCGCCGCCCCGCGTGTGCTCGCCGCCGCCGCCCCGCCTCTCGCCGCCCGACTCGCCCGCCTCCCTCCCACGGCACACCAGGCAACGTCTTGCGGCACACTAGTGTGCCGCGGAACACCGGTTGGGAAACACTGCGCTAGAAGTCCGGGAAAGGTTAACCCCCAGTAGGGGGAGTCCTGATGATGCACATCAACTAGGAAACCCCCCCCCCCGGAGCACTGAGTGGGGATGTGCCTTAGGCCCTCACCTCCATAGGCTTCGGACAGGGCCATGCCCCCCCGGAATCCTTTAATGGACTACCCTTCAATATGCGGGGCAGGTGATGGCACGTCCTCCCCTCTTCTGTCTACAGAACAATACCAATGCCTAACCGCCAATGCTGAGGAAGTTGTGACGATTTGCTACGAAGTAGGCGAAAACCAAGTGGCTGGTGCCAATTTGCCAAGTGGGAAAATTCCTACCAGACCCCTCAACAGAGACCAACCAAAGTCCATAGCAAGGTCAAGGAACGAAAACCTTATAGGGTGGAAGGGCAGGTGTCAGATGGCTTTTGTGGTTGCTCAAGAGTAACCAGGCAGGACTCCAAACCTGTGTTTTACAGGTTTTTATTTTGGTGCAAACTATTTACAGTGAAGAGCCCCAAAGCTGGCTCAAATGCTAGCAGAATCCAGGAGTGGTTTTTTCTTGGACCTCCCCCAACATAAGAGTTTCATTACCCCCAACCTTCTCCTTCCCTCTTTGCACCTTAGGCTATTGCGTAGGATGGGCGATGGCAAGGGCGTGTTTCCCTCCTGTCCGCCTTGCCCAGGAGCAGTGTTAAGGCTCCCACAAGCATTCTCTGGTCCTTGCACCTCTTCCCCACTAGAGGTGGGACATTCTTCCTCCCCGGAAGATTTTCAGAGGCTCCCTGTAACACAACTGCCCTTCTGTCCCTCGCCTCTGAGCCGATGGCAGTTCCCTGATAGTGGGAAAAGCAGGAACAGCTGGCAGGCGAGAAAGAGGGTGATTCTCAGCCATGTCCTGCCTTAAATAGGGCAGGCCACACCCCCTGAGCCAGCCGATTGGCCGACCAGGGGGTGACACGGCCGGGGATCCCCCCAATCGCATGGGGGCTGGGCTTCAGCCTCCGCGCACATGGAGGGGCCATGAAGCCCACAACCCCACCTCATCCATAGGGCAGATGTGGCTATGCTAGAACTCACGGAATTGCATGGAATTCATAGAATCACATACAACTCATAGAATCCAATTGTAGAGTTGGAAGAAACCTCCGGGAATCATCTCGTCCAGGGCTTTTTTGGCCATGGCCCCGATCTGGCGGAACGCTCTGTCCCAAGGGACCAGGGCCCTGCGGGACCTGACATCTTTCCGCAGGGCCTGCAAGACGGAGCTGTTCCACCAGGCCTTTGGCCAAGGCGCAGTCTGACCCCCTCCTTTGGTAATCCTCACAGAACTCTAGACCAGTGGTTGCCATTAATTTGATTTTGAATTGATTTTAGAATGAATTGATATTAGAATGCTGTGTTATGTTTATTGTTGTTAGCTGCTCTGAGCCCAGCTTCGGCTGGGGAGGGCGGGGTATAAATAAAAAAATATTATTACTATTATTATTAGGGAAGAAGGGAAGGGTATAAATTGAATGAATCAATAAATGATGGGAGTTGTAGTCAAACTAGTGGCGTAGCATGGGGGTGCAGGGGGGGCTGGCCGCACCGGGGGGTTAGGGTTAGGGGGCGCACATCCACGGGTTAGGGGGCGCAAATCCATGGGTTAGGGGGCACAAATTACTTGCCTTGCCCCGGGTGCTGACAACCCACGCTACGCCACTGAGTCAAACAGCATCTGGGGGTCCACATACTCCCTTCTCCATGCTTTATATGGAGGGTGTTACCTGGGGGCTTCATCAGGGAATGACTGCTCCCCACATCAAATGGGGGGTGCCTTTTGTGTGGTCGCATGCAGCTCCCCTGGACCTATGCGGCTCCTAGCAGTACAGCCTGGTTTTGCCCCCTCCCAAGCCGAACACCTGGAGGTCTCCGCCTACCTCTACCAGTTACCTAATCCCCGCTGAGGAGGCGTTGCCAGGAGATTTGGCCAGGTAAGGGGAGGGACCGTCCTGCCCACACAGTAGTGGGCGGAACTTACCTGGGAGTTCTCAGTCCACTTCACAGCTTCTCCCACCCTGCCCTCCCTTAGTTAAGCCTTTTTTTTCAGGTTAACCTCTTCCTCACAGGTATGTGGGTGCTGCTGTGTCACGGTTGGTGTTGAAGGGCCGGCAATGAATTTCCCTGCATTGGCAGGTCTTGCCTTCCCCTTAGCAAAATGTCACAACTTTGGCGGTTTCAGGCCATGGGCAGAATCGTTTAGTCTATCTTCCCTAAATGGGGGGGGGCATGAAGGGGTTACCCACGCCTTCCCCCTGCAGCAGCAATCCCAGGGTTCCCCGTTTAAAGGAGTTGTTTTGAGGGGAGGCATTGGCCATACGCCAAGAGGTTGTCATTGCTCTCCCCTACGATGGCAGCGAGATGTGGGGCAGGCTCTCTGCTTGAACAGACGTTCTCCAGAGCCAGCCCAATCCCCACACATTTTAGATAACCCTGATGTTCCCAAGATCTCTGGCCGGGGACTGGGAGGGATAAATGCCCAGTGCCTAAGCCAAGGTCTCCCTGAATCTGAAGTTTTAATAAAGTTGTGGCCAATTTTAATCCCATAACATAGTGTCTTGAGTCATTATTCCACCCGGGGCTTGCCTGGGGTTGTGGGGGACTCTGCCTGTCCACGCAAATCATGGGCCATACCATCCATCTATGGATCTCCTTTCAGTTGGGATGGGGATAATGGCAAGTGAGGGAAGGTCTGTGATCCAAATCAGGCTCCACCAGACTTCCTCTCCCATCAACTAGGGTGTTTTGTTTTTTCAGCTGGAACTCGTTGGAACTCAGTTCTGGCACCTCTCAGGTGGGCTCCGTTGACATTATAAGAAAACAAGGGAGGCATTAATGGTGAGTTCTGGAACCTCTTTTTCTAGAAAAATAGCACTGCCCTCAACCATCTTCTAGGAGCATTGATTCCATACCCTTCTCAATTCACCAGCTGTTCCAAAAGCCTAGCTCCATCAGGAACTTGAAATATGCCAGTTTCTCATTACAGGGAACAATTGATTAGAAATTGGGTTTTGATTTTGATTTTCCTCTCCCCTCCCTGTCATTTCCCCCTTCTCTGTGGTACTTTGTTTTTAGATCCTCTGGGCAGGGACTGTCTTGTTCAGATTGTGTGTAAACAGCTCTGGGAGCCTTTTTGGCTGAAGAGCAGGGTGAAGATGCTACAAATAAATAATAAGTAAATAAATAAATGTTAGGGGCAAACAAGATGGGAAGAGAGCTCTAGCCTCCATGATCTGTTCGTGGACATCCTGGCTCCATCTGATTGGCCATCAGGTTGAGCAAGACGTTGAACTCAACTGAACTTTTGCTCTGATCCAACAATCTCCTTTGTATTCTAACCTTGAGTGCATGTGTGAATTTCATGCAACTGAGAAAGAAAAGTAAAAACAAGAGGCTGAAGCTTAGATGCAATAACACTTTATTGAGAAATAAAAGACGAGTTTCCAAGGAAAGCTCTTGCTTCCAGGGAGAAAATGAATAGCCAAGATCACATCAATAATAGCAGAGAGACGTCACAAAAACTTCAAATGAGAGAGGGACACACTTCTCCTTCTTCTGCTCAGCTTTAGAGCTTGATACCGGAGTCTATCGTTCCATTACCTTCATCTGACCCAGTTCCTACCTGTGTGTTGGTAGGACCTCCAAGACAGATTGGGACAAAAGAACCAAACCAAAATTGATCAAGCCCTTGAGTGAGAAGGTAAGGGAGGAAGATCTCAGAGGAGAGGAAGGGAAGAGAACACAGGAAGAAAATGCAACATCTTGAAAGATCCAAGACCCAACTTTCCTAAAGGGAACTCAGTGAGGAAATTTAAAAATGGCTCAGCATGTGAGTTCCTGGAAACTTTGGCCCAGAGGCTCAGGCATAAGTTGTCATGGTGGATTTCCATTGCTGGATAGCTCTACTTTCTGAAAATGGCCATGGGGATGCCCTTGGTCAAGGACCTCACCAGCCCCATCCTCTTCCTCCACAGCAACCACCTCCGTAGCCGCCCCATCCTCCTCCGTAGCCGCCCCATCCTCCTCCGTAGCCGCCCCAGCCACCTCCGTAGCCACCCCAGCCTCCTCCATAGCCACCCCAGCCACCTCCGTAGCCACCGCAACAGGGTGCATCACAAGACACAGCACAGGAGTCACGGGCGCAGCTCATGATGGGCCCTGGGATTGTGACGCACATGGGGGGCGGCTGGATCCCCACATGGTGAGGGGGGCATTGAGACTCGCAGGTGAAGCTGCAGTGTCCGTAGGTCATCTTTCCTGGAGATAGGAAGGTCTGAAATGGAAAGGGTGAGTGAATAAGTCTAGGGACACCATTTGGCATTGGTGTGGATGACTGGTGAACAACAATCCTGGAGTAATTATTATTTTATAGGGTTGGGGGAGAAATTCAATTCAGTTCACATTTAAAGGAAGACCTACTTAATTTGCAGTTTTTTAATCAATAGGTGAATGGAAATGCAGTTGTCCTTTACAATTCTCACTTCTCTGAATTTTGCAATGCATCGTTGCAGCAAAGTATTGTGTACAAGAATACATGTACTAAGGTAAGGTGTGCTTATGAATGTATACATTTCCTAAAATAACATACAACAATGTGTTGTGTGAAGGGGAATAGCTTTGCAAAAATGTGCATATTAGGCAAAATTGCATGCAAATGTTGGGATGTTCCCTACTAAAATGCTGATCTCTCTCTCTCTCTCTCTCTCTCTCTCTCACACACACACACACACACACACACACACACATATCTGAAAAGCTTATACCCAGAACAAACTTAGTTGATCTCTAAGGTGCTACTGGACATTTTTTTTAATTTCCTTCCTTCCTTCCTTCCTTCCTTCCTTCCTTCCTTCCTTCCTTCCTCTCTCTCTCTCTCTCTCTCTCTCTCTCTCTCTCTCTCTGTGTGTGTGTGTGTGTTTGTTTGTTTGTGTGTGTGTGTGTGTGATGTAGAGAACTGAAGAAAGACTGATAAGCTAAGACAGTGAGAGAAACCAAAATGGACAGATTCCCCCATCCCTAGACTTATTCCCAACTTCAAAAAATTAATGGACTAACTAGAAAGTTTAACATGTGCTAAAGATAATGTGCTCAGAAAATGCAAGCTTCACTTAGTATAGTAAATTCGGAGATGAAGCATCAACCTTGTAAGGTAAATCTAGTCAAGCCTTCTAAACACTGCAGGTCATCCAGCAGCAGAATGTCTCCTGCAAAAGTCTGTTCAGCCTCTGCTTGAGACCCCCAGTGAGAAGAGAGAGTCCACCACTCTTCTAGGTATACTTGGTTCCACTGTTAAATTCCTACTGACATCAAAAGCATTTTCCCACTCCATGTCCAACCAAAATCTATCTCCTGTCACGTAAACCCATTGGATTGAGTTCTGCCCTCCCAATGCACATAGACACAGACAGACAGACAGACAGACAGAAAAACCTTTTACTACAAACTTTGTTTCCCAAATATTCAATTCTTACCAAGATCCACTTCAAATCAACAAAGAGTTTTTAGCTTCACTGCAAAGATTCAATTAGACTTACTTCCTCAAAGGAGAAGGAATCTGGAGAGGTTGTTCCTCAAGGGAGCTGTTGGAAAATCTGAGCATTGGTGGAGCTTTTTATACTGAATTTGAGCCGGACGAATGGGCAGGCAAAGCCACCGCGTTTGACCCATTCAGAGGCTGCCTACCTTCTGTCGCTCCAAACAAATGTAATTGTTACCCTATTTGTTTGTGCTAATTATTTGGTGGCATGACATAACGAATGCAAGCAGAGTCTGCCCTGCACCATCCTTTAATTTTCAGCTGTTTTATGAGCTGTTCCCTTCTCTCACCCTCTCCCCAATTATTATTATTTCACAATCTCCTATTCTAGGATTAATCTGAAAGCCTTAGCTTAGTTTGTTAACATGATGGAAGGCACTGGAGACAGTGGGATCATCTTGGGTGGAATATTTTGCAGAGCATATGATTTGAATGGAGAACTGCAGGCCTAGATAGACAAATGGACTAACTCCGTAACAACCCCGTCTCTACGTAAATTGAGCTTAAATTCAGAACCATGAAAACTGGAATGTTGTTTTTTAGGGAAATGGCAAGGAGGTTTAACAACCAATCCCTCTTCCCAGGGAAATCTGGGAATTGCAGCTCTGGGAGAGGAATTTTGTGGTGGCAGCAGTGGGTGTCCACCTAACACCTCTCAGCACCCACAACAAACTGCAGCTCCCAGAATTCTTCAGGGAAATTCATAACTGTTCAAAGTGGTATCATAGTGCTTTAGGTGTATAGTGTGAATGTAGGCATGGACTGTCACCATTTGACCTCCCACCACCCCTTGGAGCTGATCACATGTTTAATTAGGGCTTTTAACATTTATTAAACCTGCATTTGTACTTTTGGGGAGAGTCTTGGCCTGGGTCTCCTTCTTCTCCATACATTTCTGAGCACAATTCAAAGTGTTGGTGCTGACTTTTAAAGCCCTAAATGGTCTCGACCCTGGGTACCAGAAGGAGTGTCTCCACCTCCATCACTCAGCCCAGACACAGAGATCCAGCTCCAAGGGCCTTCTCGAGGTGAGGGTACAGGAAATCACGGAGAGGACCTTCTCAGCTATGGCTCCCACCCTGTATATATAAAAGGATGTCACATAGAGGAGGGAGAAAGGTTGTTTTCTGCTGCTCCACAGAAGCGGACACGGAGCAATGGATCCAAACTACAAGAAAGAAGATTCCACCTAAACATTAGGAAGAACTTCCTGACAGTAAGAGCTGTTTGACAGTGGAATTTGCTGCCAAGGAGTGTGGTGGAGTCTCCTTCTTTGGAGGTCTTTAAGCAGAGGCTTGACAACCATATGTCAGGAGTGCTCTGATGGTGTTTCCTGCTTGGCAGGGGGTTGGACTCGATGGCCCTTGGGGTCTCTTCCAACTCTATAATTCTATGATTCTAACACCTTCCCATCAGATGACAAGCAGATAAAGAACTACATAACTTTTAGAAGACATCTGAAGGCAGCCCTGTATCAGGAAGTTTTTAATGTTAGACATTTGTTGTGTTTTTATATGTGCTGTAAGCTGCCCAGAGTGTCTGCGGAAAACCAGCCAGATGGGCAGAATATAAATTATTATTATTATTAATGCAAAACCGATGTTTAATTATTCTGCAAAGCCCCCAGCTCTTCTCAGGTCTGTGTTATCCTGGACTGGATTGGACCTGATCCAACACACTGGCTCAGATTCTGAACCTGACCAGGGGAGAGATGCACAAGTGCAGTAATAATAATAATAATAATAATAATAATAATAATAATAATAATAATAATTTATACCCCTCCCATCTGGCTGGGTTTCCCCAGCCCCTTTGGGCAGCTCCCAACAGAATATTAAAAATACAATAAATGATCAAATATTAAAAGCTTCCCTAAACAGGGCTGCCTTCAGATGTCTTCTAAAAGTCTGGTAGTTGTTCTTCTCTTTGACATCTGGTGGGAGGGTGTTCCACAGGGTGAGTGCCCCTACCGAAAAGGCCCTCTGCCAGGTTCCCTGTAACTTGGCTTCTCACAGGGAGGGAACCACCAGAAGGCCCTCGGCGCTGGACCTCAGGTAGAACGATGGGGGTGGAGACGCTCCTTCAGATATACTGGACCAAGGCCGTTCATCATCTCTATGGTCCATGAAGACAGAGCATAGCCTCCATCATAGCTAGCAGCCATTGATATGAATTTCTATGAATTTCTCAAATGCTCTTTTAAAGCTGCACCAGTTGGTGGTTATACCTGGTTGGTGGTGAAAAATCACACAATCTGACTATTAGACAGTTAGACAGTCCCACCAAAAGACGATCCCAGTGAAGCAGTTGTGTCTCCAGAGCTATCCATAGTGTTAGGAATCTAGCCAAAGTTTTTTGGTCAATCCCAGAGCACAGTAGGACATTATGAAAATGATCATAAATGGGGAAGAAGGGGAGAGGGGAAAGAAGAGCTCATAAAGGACTTGAAAATTAAAGGATGGTGCAGGGCGGAATCCGCTTGCATTGGTTATGTCATGCCACCAAATAATTAGCACAAACAAACAAATAGAGTGACATTTACATTTGTCTGGCGTGACACAAGATATACAGCCTGTGAATGGGTCAACTGCAGTGGATTTGTCTGCCCATTCGGCCGCCTCAAATTCAGTATAAAAAGCTCCACCGATGCTCAGATTTTCCAACAGCTCCTTTGACGAACAACCTCTCCAGAATCCTTCTCCTTTGAGGAAGTAAGTCTAACTGAGCCTCTGCAGTGAGGTTAAAGTCTTTGATTTGATTTGGAGTGGGCTTTGGTAAGAATTGGGGATTTAGGAAGCAATGTTTGAAGTAGGAGGTGTAGCATGGGCTTAAGTGACATGAGGGTAGACTTGGATCGAGCGTTGGTGGGTGAACCCCTCTTGAAGGAAAGAGTGATTTGACAGTGGAACTAAACGTACCTTGAGTGTGGATGGCCTGTCCCACAGTGGAGGGATTTAAGTGGAGGCTGGGCACACTTCTGCAGGGGCTGTTCAAACACTGAATCCCCTTCAGAGAGATCAGGCATTGACTAGATCACTGGTGATTAACTGGTGGGTCAGGACCCACTAGTGGCTTGTGCCTTGTTGCAAGCTGACTTGCAATAGGAACACTAAAGGCAAAGGACCCCTGACAGTTAAGTCCAGACGTCAATGACTCTGGGGTTGTGGCACTCATCTCGCTTTACTGGCCAAGGGAGCCGACGTTTGTCCACAGACAGTTTTTCCAGGTCATGTGGGCAGCATGACTAAGCTGCTTCTGGCAAAACCAGAGCAGCGCATGGAAACACCATTTACCTTCCCACTGAAGTGGTACCTATTTATCTACTTGCACTTTGACGTGCTTTTGAACTGCTAGGTTGGCAGGAGCAGGGACCGAGCAATGGGAGCTCACCCCATCAGCATTGTACAAAGACAGTGGTACCTCAAGTTAAGTACTTAATTCATTCCAGAGGTCCGTTCTTAACCTGACACTGTTCTTAACCTGAAGCACTACTTTAGCTAATGGGGCCTGGCACTGCCGCCACACCGCCGGAGCACGATTTCTGTTCTCATCCTGAAGCAAAGTTCTTAACCTGAGGTACCATTTCTGGGCTAGCAGAGTCTGTAACCTGAAGCATCTGTAACCTGAAGCGTATGTAACCCGAGGTACCACTGTATATAGTAACAAATTAAGAAATGTATTCCCAAATGCATGTTGGGTTTAAAAGTGAATCCTGGGTCTGAGAAGGTTGAAGATACCTGGGCTAGATGACCTTAGAAGGTCCATCTACTTCCCTATGGCTGGTCGGGTATTTGTTCTGCAGTTCTGGATTTAGTGCATTGGGCATAGTTCAGTTCTTTAGCACCCAATCAACTATCTTATTTGCATTTTGGGAGGGTAGGGGAAAGAGACAACTTCAGTGTTCACTGTTTTTCAGTCGTCTGTTATAACTAGCAATGGTGCCATCTCTGGAATGACATGCTCACTTCGATGGTCTCAGATTCGGAATGGTGAAGAATAGGAGTATAGCATCTAGATCAAGGGAAGTAATAGTGCCACTGTATTCTGCTCTGGTCAGACCTCACCTGGAGTACTGTGTCCAGTTCTGGGCACCACAGTTCAAGAAGGACACTGACAAACTGGAACGTGTCCAGAGGAGGGCAACCAAAATGGTCAAAGGCCTGGAAACGACGCCTTATGAGGAACGGCTAAGGGAGCTGGGCATGTTTAGCCTGGAGAAGAGGAGGTTAAGGGGTGATATGATAGCCATGTTCAAATATATAAAAGGATGTCACAAAAGGAGGGAGAAAGGTTGTTTTCTGCTGCTCCACAGAAGCGGACACGGAGCAATGGTTCCAAACTACAAGAAAGAAGATTCCACCTAAACATTAGGAAGAACTTCCTGACAGTAAGAGCTGTTTGACAGTGGAATTTGCTGCCAAGGAGTGTGGTGGAGTCTCCTTCTTTGGAGGTCTTTAAGCAGAGGCTTGACAACCATATGTCAGGAGTGCTCTGATGGTGTTTCCTGCTTGGCAGGGGGTTGGACTCGATGGCCCTTGTGGTCTCTTCCAACTTTATGATTCTATGATTCTAAGAAATCCAATACAGTCCATATTCAAAGGCAAACCAACTCAATTATCATTTTCTGGGGGGAAATGTGAACTAAAATACATCAATTGTTTGAAATTTAGTGTGCTCCAAATCTTGCAATGCTCTTCTCCAGTCAATTACTGAATACACAAATGTATATACAAAGAATTAAAGCCTTTATAGAAAAAATGCATATATTACTGACTATAAGACCCATATACATATATTATTTTTTAGGGGAAATGGGTTAGCAAGAATGTGAATATTAGATGCAATTAGCACTAGAATGCAGATACATTTTCATAAGGGTGTGTGGAATTACTAATAATATTATTTTGAAAAAAAGATAAAATAAACCCATAAACTGATAAAGGAATGTGGGGCACTGGAAACATTAAACAATCAGAAATTCAGAGACCCTAAAATTGACTGATTCACCCATTCCATTTCAGACCTTCCTATCTCCAGGAAAGATGACCTACGGAAACTGCTGCTTCACCTGCGAATCTCAGTGCCCCCCACACCATGTGGGGATCCAGCCACCCCCCATGTGCATCACCATCCCAGGGCCCATCATGAGCTGTGCCCGTGACTCCTGTGCTGTGTCTTGTGATGCACCCTGTTGCGGTGGCTACGGAGGAGGATGGGGCGGCTACGGAGGAGGATGGGGCGGCTACGGAGGAGGATGGGGTGGCTACGGAGGAGGATGGGGCGGCTACGGAGGTGGTTGCTGTGGAGGCAGAGGATGGGGCTGGTGAGGTCCTTGACCAAGGGCATCCCCACATGGTTATTTTTGGAAAGTAGAACTATCCATGGAAACCCACCTTGAGAATTTGTGCCTGAGCCTCTGAGCCAAGGTCTCCAAAATCTCATTTGTTGAACTAAGGTTCTTCATTGAGTTCCCTTGGGAAACCTGGGTCCTGGGCCTTGTATTTTCTTTTCCCTATTACTCTGTTGTCTTCCCTTCCCCTCCTCTGAGATCTTCCTCCCCCACCTCCTCTTCATGTGAAAGGAGCATCTTGAATTCCCTGCAAGACTTCTGGAAATTTCTAAGCAGAGTAAAAGCCGAGTATCTAAAACCAGAGCCGCGCTCAATGCACAGTGAGATGTGATTTGTTAATTTTTGATTTCTCATTTGGTTCTGTTGACTCCATCTGCCCTGGTAGTCTTCCAACAGTGCAGCAAGGAGCGGGGTAAATGAGGACGGTGGAAATGTGGGTTTCAAAATCACACCCTGTAACTCAGCAGAACATCAACAACTGCTGTGTCCTTCTCCCATCAGATGCTTTCTTGATCTCTCCCTGCTATTGTTGTGGTTTTGGCTGTGAACCTGTGAAACTATTTCACATTGCAGAGCACCGCAAGTCCATGTGTGCTCAGTCGCTAGCAGAATCTGGGAGTGGGGGGTCCTTATACCTTCCCCAGCATAACAGTCATGTGACCCCCATCCTTCTCCTCCTCTCTCTGTGTGCAAATCTACTGCACAATGTGGGCGCCGGCAAAGGGGGACTTGTCTTCCCTCCCCTTCTGATCCCTGTGCCCCTTCCCCACTGGAGGCAGGGCTTCCCTCCTCGCCAGAGGAAGAACTGCTTCGCAAGATCTTCGGGGGCTCCCTGTAACACAACTGCCATTCCACCTCTCGCCTCTGAGCTGATAGCAGTTCCCTGACAACCTCCATGAATTTATCCACTCCTCTTTTAAAGTTATCCAAGTTGGTGGTCCTCACTGCTTCTTATGGGAGTGAGTTCTATAGTTACCTATGTGCTGCATGAAGAATTCATTTCTTTTAGCTTTCCTGAATCTTGCAGTAAAGTTCTGCCAGTATCAGTTCAGTTCAGTTCTCTACATTTCCACAAACAATTTTGGAGAGCTAGTGTGGTGTAGTGGTTAGAGTGTCAGACTATCATCTGGGGGTCCAGGGTTCACATCCCCACTCAGCTATGAAGCTCACTGGGCAACCTGGGGCTGGTCAACGAATCTCAGCCTATCCTAACCACACAGGGTTGTTGGAGGGATTAAATGAGGAGAGGGGAAATTGCGTGTGTCACCGTAACGTCAATGGAGAAAAATTGCAATAATAATAAAAATTCTCATGAAAATTCATCAGAATTTGAGTGCAAAATTGTCCAGATATACAATTTTTTGCATGCAATTTTGCTTCGTGTACACATTTTTGCAAATCCGCTTCCCCTAACAATATGTATTTGTGTATGCTATTTTCACTAAAATACTCATTTTTATGCTGGAATGGGCCTAGTTTTAGGACAGATCTCAGTTGGAGAACTGCATTGAAAAATTCAGAGAAATGCAAATTTCAAAAATCATTGCGCTTTCGGTCTGTTCATTGTTTCATTCAAATTAGGTTACATTCACCTTTCAGTGCAAACTGAATTCAGTTTATCTCCCATTCAACTCAGTTGCATCAACTCAGACCAGTGGAAGATGGGTCCTGTAAACAAGCGAAAACAACAATAGCAATGCAATTATTACAGAGGAATATTTCAGGATAAATATATACCCAGATAAGGCGCCTATAAACAGTGACCCAATTAGCGGATGCATAAAAAAAATAATGTTGCGTTTACTTTCCCCGCCTTAAAGATGCTGCCAGAGAGTATAGAAATCTCCCATAAACAAACCATGAAACAATCCAAGCATTTGAGCTCATATAAATGTTTGATGACTGTTTATGAAGCTGGTTGAAAGCTTTCATTTAGAGGAAGCCTTGCAGCCCTTCAGCCTCTTTCTGCACTCCCCACTCCCATCGTGCCACTTGGTAAAATGAGTTATTGTCTTTCTGTAAAGCATTGGTAAGCAAACAAATAATTCTGAAGAGTGTCACTGCTCAGCAGCAGAGTAGAAGCAGATTTAGGGCAGCACAGCTGGTTCCACTGTACTGGGTGCCAAGCCTAGGGGCTGCCACATGCCATCCAAACAATAATGTAGCAAATTGAGCAGAACAGAAGGCGAGAGGTGGGGGTGCCAAATTTTGGGCTCTCCCAGGGCGCCGCTGAAATCAGAAAGACCAAAGTCTGCCCCTCAGCAGAACTTCTGCTTGGCATTCAGAAGCCCACACGTTCAATCCCTGGCATCTCCAGGTTAGGACCAGGAGAGACTCCTGTCCTGAAAAGCGCTCAGAACCACTGCCAGCCAGTGTCAACAATACTGAGATAGATGGACCGATGGTCTGACTCAGCATATAGCAGCTTCTTACTTAAATAAGTCCAATATTCAGCACCTTGAGGACTAGAGTCTTATGTTGTTGTTGTTTAGTCATTTAATCGTGTCCGACTCTTCGTGACCCCCTGGACCAGAGCATACCAGGCACTCCTGTCTTCCACTGCCTCCCGCAGTTTGGTCAAACTCATGTTCATAGCTTTCAGAACACTGTCCAGCCATCTCATCCTCTGTCGTCCCCTTCTCCTTGTGCCCTCCATTTTGCTCTACATGAGGGTCTTTCCCAGGGAGTCTTCTCTTCTCATGAGGTTGCCAAAGTTTTGGAGCCTCAGCTTCAGGATCTGTCTTTCCAGTGAGCACTCAGGGCTGATTTCCTTCAGAATGGAGAGGTCTGATCTTCTTGCAGTCCATGGGACTCTCAAGAGTCTCCTCCAGCACCAGAATTCAAAAGCATCAATTCTTCAGCCATCAGCCCTCTTTATGGTCCAGCTCTCACTTCCATACATCACTACTGGGAAAACCATAGCTTGAACTATACAGGACTTTGTTGGGAAGGTGATATCTCAGCTTTTCAATCAATGCTCTGGTCCAGAACTAACTACCACCAGCATATGACCCAGGCAGATCTAGAGGAGCACAACCATTTGGGCCACATTGGGTTGGATTGTGGCTGCCCCGTTCCGTGGAACAGCAACCCTGTCGAGATAACAACAGATGTCCACTGGATCTACACTTTCCAGAATTGGTCAAAGACAGTGCTATTTTTTCTAGAAAAAGAGGTGCCAGAACTCACCATGAACACCTCTCTTGTTCTCTTATAATGGCAATGGCACCTGCCTGAGAGATGTGGGAAGTGAGTTCCAGCACATTCCGGCTGGAAAAAAAGTCCTGGTCGAAGACATTTTTGTTCCAACAGGCTTTCTCGGGTGGACAAATGGGTCTTTAGCATGAGTGCCCCTTGCTAGTGTTTTAATCTTGCCTCATCTGAAAGCCAGTGTGGGATAGTGGTTAAAGGGTTTGACTAGGACCTGGGTTCAAATCCCCACCCAGCCATGAAGCTCAGTGTTTAACCTTGGGCCAGTCACTGCCTCTCAGCTTAGTTTACCTTACAGGGTTGCTGTGTGGATTAAATGAGAACAATGTATATACCAACTTGAACTCTGTGGAAAAATAAGTGTGTTATAAATGTGATAGATAAAAATAATATTATATGTAAATAACCTTGAGATGGTGATGTAGAAGGCAATCAATCAATTAATCACCACCATCACCAAGGGACGTGAGTGGCGCTGTGGGTTAAACCACAGAGCCTAGGACTTGCTGATCAGAAGGTTGGCGGTTTGAATCACCGCAATGGGGTGAGCTCCCTTTGCTTGGTCCCTGCTCCTGCCAACCTAGCAGTTCGAAAGCACGTCAAAGTGCAAGTAGATAAATAGGTACCGCTCTGGCGGGAAGGTAAATGGTGTTTCCGTGCGCTGCTCTGGTTCGCCAGAAGCGGCTTAGTCCTGCTGGCCACATGACCCGGAAGCTGTACGCCGGCTCCCTCGGCCAATAAAGCGAGATGAGCGCCGCAACCCCAGAGTCGGTCAGGACTGGACCTAATGGTCAGGGGTCCCTTTACCTTTTACCACCATCACCACCTTAATCAGAAACCTTCCAATCTTATTTTACATTTTAATATTAAAAAAAAAAACCAAGGTCAAGGAGAGCAGATAAGGTAGCAGCACAGAAAGCACAATGGTTGCGAGATCAGGTTGTGAGATGCGGTAGTGGCGTGGGTGACTAGGAAGGAACTGGCTGGACCCTTAATGGGGAGCACTGCCATTCCTAGGAAATGGATCCTTCGTTCTCTCGCTGTGATCATTAAAGTTTCTAACTGGTAAGGAGACCCCTTCCTCTTTGTTCTGCTTATCTACTTCCAAAGGGGGTGGGAAGTCGATTCCCTGAAGCCTGACACCATATAGCCTATTCCTGGTCTATCCTGACTGATCAACCAATGGTATGATCCAGTGTGAAACAACTCTCATATCTTTAGGTAGGTTAAAGAAATGGAGTGTCTGCCATTGGCCTGACCCAGGCTCTTCTAATGCTCTTAAAGCTGCACATGAATTAAACACTGCAATAAAAGAACCTCAATGCATTCCTGTGTTGTCTTTCATCAATGTTCATCCCACATCAGCTTGGTCGCTCTCAATCCATCCCATTTTTACCTATAGCATCCCATTAACCACACTTTCAAATGTTATCGTTTCAGATCTTTTAGAAGGATGGCTTTTGGAAACTGTAGCTTCACCTGCAAATCCCAATGCCCCCCACACCACGTGCCGATCCAGCCCCCTCCCTTCTGCATCACAGTCCCAGGACCCATCATGTCGTGTGCCAATGATTCATGTGCGGTTTCCTGCACGTCACCATGCAGCTACGGCTATGGCTACGGTGCGGGCCGTGGTGGCTATGGCAGTGGTTGGGGTGGCTTTGGCTGTGGTTGGGGTGCTATGGTGGCTGCTGGTGAGAGCTTTGACCACGACAGAAGGAACATCAATGGATAAAGAAACGACCTCACCAACAAAGAACTCTGCCAAGTTACATCTGATTTGATCCAGCAACCTATATGAAAGTTGTTGTGGGCCTTCAGATCTTCTTTGAAGGCCAGGCTCACAAATGCTTCTTTCCTGAGCAGTGCTTTTTCTATACATTTTTAAGCTCCTCTTCTACCGTCTCAAGTATTATTGCATGGCATGGTTTCTTGCAAAGGACTCTGGGAACTCTCATTTGACAAGGGCCCTTCCCTCACTGAACCAGGCTTCCCAGAATTCCCTGGGGGTGAGGGAATGTGTTACCAGTTGGTGGTAATGCACCCTCAGCTGTGTGCGTAAGATACCAACAAGTCCATGGGCTCGATTTGTGTGCCGTTTCCTAGGGAATTCCCCACGCTCCTTGTTCCATGCGTGCAAATTCAGACTTGTGGGATATCACAGCCAAAGGTTGTTGCATTGTCTGTGTCACCCAGAATTTCCTTGGTGTGCTGTAGAAGCTTTCCAAAGGTTTCTATGAGTGGCCGTGCCTATGTACCATGGTGGTTGTGTGGCTCATATTCCCATCAGCCCATATTTTATTCCCTGCAAATGCTTCTGTATAGATACACCTCTGGGGACTTATCCTTGTTTGATCAGCGTGAATGAATTGCATACACACAGGGTAGTTCAACCTCCCTTGAATGAGTGATACCTTTCCAAATGTATACCTTTTTGTTCTGTCTGTGAACTTATTTTCTCTCCCTCCCCCCCCCCCTTCTGCAATAAAACTTGTTATGGCATTCATGTAGTAGCTGTCTCTTGCTTTTGTCCATTTCTTTGTTGTTTTGGTTCCCATGGTGTTTTGGGTTAAGTACTTAATTCGTTCTGGAGGTCCATTCTTAACCTGAAACTGTTCTTAACCTGAAGCACCACTCTAGCTAATGGGGCCTCCTGTTGCCACCACGCCGCTGGAGCACGATTTCTGTTCTCATCCTGAAGCAAAGTTCTTAACCTGAGGTAATATTTCTGGGTTAGCGGAGTCTGTAACCTGAAGCTTATGTAACCTGAAGCGGTTCAGAGGCCTTGTTCTGGAGTAGACATGAAAGAAAACATCTCTGGCTAGAAGATGCCACGCCTCCTGTGAGGTTCAGAAGTGGATCCTATGAGCTATGGGGTGGGGCATCTGTAGGAAGCATATTGGAGCCTGGTGAGATAGAGTGCTTACCTTGGAGAGATGAGATCCCCAGGCTGGTCAGAGGGGAGAACTGTCAGGGACCATGCTGAGGAGGGCTGCACTGAGGAGGAACCGTGGGAGCCTCCCCCTCCCCCTGCTCCTGCTCCAGATCCTGAATCTTCCCAGGAGCAGGAGGACAGTATAGATTTGGAGCAGTGGTTTGCAGAGGGGCATAGTTCAGAATGCAGAAGCTGGGAATTACCGGATGGGGAAGAGCAAGGAGAAGAAACACTGGAAGCAGTGCTGGATTTACGAATAAACTAAAGAAGCTATAGCTTAGGGCCCCACTCTCTTGGGGGCTCCAAAAAAATTTAAAGGAAAAAAAAACCCCTGGATGTACATTTCCAAAATATAAGATGAAAAACAAATAAAATAAAACCTACATACAGCAACAGTGTTTTGTGTTGTGTAGGGTCCTATGATGTAAGTAATGGGCCCCGCCTGCTCGCCTGCTCCCTAAAATATCACTGGTTTGCTCCTTTCTATATATAGGGTACCTACATTCTGCATGGACTTTGCATTCTGCATGGACTTTTCAACCAGTACTTTGATAAAATACATATTTTGTTATATGCAAATGGCCTTAGATACCTATTAGGTCCATCAATTACCATATAGCATATATTCAACACAAAAAACAGTGACAATTTGTTGTTGACAAAGGACAGCTGGACATATAAAGGGCCCCATTACCTTCAGTAGCTTAGGGCCTCATCAAACCTAAATCCGGCCCTGACTGGAAGAGAGAGGGTTAACAGATTCACAGTCCTTGGACAGCATTCCTCTGCTCTCCCCAAGGTCTCCCGAAGAGCTCAGAAAATCTCAGAATAGAAAACACAGAAGGTATGAGCTCAGATTACAAGAAGTAGGAGTGACGCACAGCGGCGTAGCGTGGGTTGTCAGCACCCGGGGCAAGGCAAGCAATTTGCGCCCCCTAACCCGGGGCAAGGCAAGTAATTTGCGCCCCTAACCCGCCGCCGCTGCCAGCTTCTTCTTGCTGCTGCCTGGGCTGGTCGGGTGTGGTTCTCTCCCACGCTCAGCGCTGTGCTGGGCGGCTGCTGCACTGCCCCTCCCCCAGATAGTCCCTCGCTCTATCTCCGCATGCCTGGTACCCTCCCCCTCCACAGTGGGCGGCGACCCGGCAGCTCGGATCGGATTCGCACAGCCAGCACTGCGGTGAGAGAGAGTGAGTGAGCCAGGTAGGGGCAGAGAGCTGCGAGTGCGAGCGCCCCCCCCCAAATGTTGCACCCGGTGCAGCTGGCCCCCCCTGCACCCCCCACGCTACGCCACTGGTGACGTAGACTAATAGGGAAGGAGGGGATGTGAGCCTTAAATGGGAGCACAGCCATTTCTAGGAGATGTGCTTTTTGTTCTCTCTCTGTAATTATTAAAAATTCTAACTGGTAAAACACTCCTTTCGTTTGATCTTCGTTTTACTGCCACAGGGGAAGGAAGCCAAGTGACCACAGGCCAGGTGCAGGTGTGAGGACAAAGTGACCTTGTCATGCACCTGCCAATGTCAGTGCCCCAGTGAGCTTCACACCACTGCTGGTGGCATCACTCCAGGGAACTAAAGGCAGTTTTAAATGGCAGCTTACTAGATATCCAGCACTACTATTTTGTAGTACCAGGACCCAAATACAGGGTGGGCAAAGCAGTTCGGAACAAGAGTCAGTAATGATAGGGCCTCTGACCCTCAGAAAAAAACCCTCCCAAATGCTATGTGCATAACTGCCTCCTATTATTTGTCTCCTTCACTCTGAGATTTTACTCCTTCCACATGACAGGATAAAACCCTGAAACTCCAGGTCAAACTCTGTGATGTTCTGATCCTATCTCATCCCCTCCAACATTTCTCCGATGAAAATAGGGACATCCCATTCCATAATGATAATTTTACAATTTGTACCCCACACTTCTTACTGGGTTGCCCTCTGGGCAGCTTCCAACATATATAAAAACACAATAAAACATTTTTTAAAAAAACCCTTCCCTATACAGGATTGCCTTCAGTTGGCCCAGGGGTCAGACAACTGTGGGCAAGGCAATTAGAGTGAGACCTCATGCCATGGAAAATCTTGCAGGACAAGTCAGGACTCGCAGGGCTCAGAGTACTTGGAAATTTATCAGCTGGTTGCCCAGGTCTTGTGGAGAGCTTTGAAATGGGCTACACAAGACCTGGCAACCAGCTTATTGCTGAGTCTTTCCGAAGGCTTCCTGAAAATCAGCTGACTGTCACACTGAGCATTTTGAATGGTGCTTTGTGGGTCATGTGTGCATTTGTCCACATGGTTTGATCTCAAGCCACATGGGCCAAAAAGAGTCACCTGGTGTCACTGTGATGTCAGGTGGTGGACAGAAGGATGACGCCACTCATCTGTCAAATTAGCCCTGCGGTGGGTGGGGGAGATAACAGTCTGGTCCACTAGTCCGATCCAGTTCTACACCTCTGGTTTATAGACAAGAATCTGAGTCACAAATTGAGCCTGGAAGCAAAATGGCAGTCAGAGCAGTTTGACCATGATGGGTGAAGCATAGACCATACAATTAGACCCAGTTAACAACCATGCTGTGGTGTTGTCCATTAGATGAGTGTGTGTTTGTGTGTGTGTGTGTGTGTCCCTATTGTCCCTCTATCTTCCTCAGCCCCATATCCTATTCCCAGTGATGCACCCTGGGATCAAAGCCCCACAGTCAGGGAAGGGGGCAAATAACCACTCTGAACAGAAGTGGGGAAACACAGATCTGAGGTGCTGGATCTGGTCTTCCAGACCCTCCAGCTGGCCCTTGTGTCTCTTGCCAGGCTATGCCTATCAGTACTCTGCTTCGTGCTCTATTCAAGTGGCTTTGCCTGACAAACGGACAAACAAAAACCTAGATCCATCTATCCCAGCATAGTCTGCACTGAGTGGCAGTGGCTCTCCATGATTTCAGACAGGAAGTCTCTTCCAGCCCTATCTGAAGACTGTACCTTGTGAGAATTGTGCATATTGTGCAAAATTAAATCCAAAAAGAAATGCTTGTTAAATTTGCACTAAGCTGCTGCTGAATTTTCTTGACCACTTTGATCCTCACATGGCCATGAGAAGCTCAATGCCTCTCAGCCTAACAGGGTTGTGTGTTTTTTGTAGGGGTTAAAAGAGGATAATCTATGTAGGCCATATTAGCAAAGATGTGAAAATGATGTTAGCTGAATTTCATGTAGGGAAAAGGGGGAAATTAGGGAAACTAAAATCAATGGCTTCTCATCAACTCTCCCCTGCAGCTAACATTCTTATGATTCATCCATTCATGACATGTCAGTGTTATGGATGAATCAATCAATCATGAGAATGTCAGAACATCCAGGACACCACCAGGCTCATGTTCTTCCAAGCCAGCTGCAAAGTTGACTCTTCTCTGCCATAACTGCCTCCAGGGTATCTTTCAGCATGGTGAGCGCATTGTGCTTCTGTTTTCTGCATTTTATAAAGGGAGGTGGGATCGTAGTCTTCTCAGGGCCAACTCACCCATGAGACAGACAGAGGCCTCTTGCCACAGCCGGAAAAACAAAGAAGCAGCAGCTTCTGGTGAGATCTTGTGAGAGGCCCACAAAATTGTGCTGAAGCCTCCAGAGGTCTCATGTGACCTTCCTGAGACCCTGGTAAGCTAGGCAGAAGTGAGGGAGATGTCATGTTTACCGGGAAGGTTACATGAAACCTTCAGAGGCCTCTGCATGCTCTCACAAGATCTCATAGGGCTCTTGCGAGATCTTGCAGGAACCCTCAGCAGTGTGACCCAGTAAGTGATGCTTTGGTGGGGTGGGGGCAAGGTGGGTTGGTGGCTGGTGCATGATACATGCACAGAGTGGCACCTTCCTATTTCCTCTCAGGTGGTGAAATGGGATGCCCCCCCCCC
The DNA here is from genome assembly GCF_964106915.1 of Podarcis gaigeae. NCBI lineage: Eukaryota > Metazoa > Chordata > Lepidosauria > Squamata > Lacertidae > Podarcis > Podarcis gaigeae. The sequence continues at coordinate 1,995,413 of NC_139693.1, forward strand.
TGATTCTTCTTAAGAGATGCTGTCATGGTCCAGGTTACAGGCAGTTGGAGTCCCAGCTTGGTACGTCGGGACTGGGACAGAGGTCAGCAAGCAGGAATCAGCAGTCCAGGGTCAGCAAGCCAAGAGTCCATGAATCAGAAAACCAGGAGTCTGGAAGCTAAGAGTCTGAGGGTCAAGAAACCAGGAGTCTGAGGGTCAGGAAGCCAGGAGTCAGGAAGCCAAGAGTCCGAGGGTCAGGAAACCAGGAGTCAGGAAGCCAAAGCACAGCTAGGTGGGTAGCGTGTTGCTGTGTCAAAGACCCAGATGGAAATGCTGGTCATATACCCCTCCCAGCCCTTGCCACCAGGTGCTACAAGTTTTCTGTCAAGCCTCAACTGTGCAGCCGCGCCTTGCCCTTCCAGGCCAAACTCAGAAAGGCTCTATCAGTCACGGGGCCTGGCTCCTGCATACACTCCTGACAGATGCAGAGAGAGAGAGAGAGAAGCTGATGCTATCTTTGTTCCGTTGATGAGTCATATGAATTATAACCTGTCCTGCTTCGGGACATGCTTTTCATCAATCTCAGGACTGACATGAGCTGCATGTTAAAGCAAAATGCTGGATGACAGCAGCCCTACTGGTTACCTTAAGGAGGGGGAACCTTCCACAGGTGCAGTGGGAATTATAGTATATGCTTGGATAGATTGCCTACACGTGAAGCAACGTAAAAAAATAATGTGTGAAAGGATGTTGTTTGGGAATCTGCTTACTCTGAATGGATATTAGAATGTGTTAAGAAGGTTTGTACAGGAAAAGATCAGCCTTGAGCTAGCCTGGTAGAGAGTTCACACCCTGTCCCTCTCACTGAATCAGACATCCAGCTCTGAAAATGCAGGCATCCTTTTCCTCCGAGAACGCGACTTAATTTCTATGCGTGTGCAAAGCTGAGCCGAAGAATGCCTTCATATAAACCTGTGTAGTTTATAGGCCTGTAGACTCCACTTTTGTGAGTTTGTCTGAAACCACTGTTGTTCTGACCAAGTAAAGTCTCCTAAGACATCACAGTGACATGTTTATTGAGGAAATCCACCACACCTCACTCTGTCTAATGGACGTTTTCATGTGAGGAACCTTCATACCTCTCTTTTGATCAACTTCTGTGGTCCTAGATCTTAACCACTTTGATCACTTCTTCAGGAGTTTCTTCACCAGCCTTTGGCCCCACACTCCCTGTCTCACAGTGAGGAGATTAGGACAAACACAACTGGCACTTCCATTACAGAGAAATATCACTTCCCCTCTACTTTTAAGCAGCCATCGGTGCCATCAAGACACCAGCAGCCATTGTACAAATTCCCACTGACCTCTTAGACTTATTATAGAATCGTAGAATCTTAAAGCTGGATTGTCTACTCCAACCTCCTGTAATGCAGGAATCTCAGCTAAAGCATTCATGACAAATAGCCATTTAACCTCTTCTTAAAAACTTCCAAGCAAGGAGACTCCACAATCTCCCGAGTTCCACTGTCAGACAGATCTCACCATCAGAAAGTTCTTTCTGATGTTTAGTCAGAATCTTCTTCCTTGTAACTTGAAGGGGCTGGCTCAAGTTCTGCCCTCCAGAGCAGGAGAAAACAAGCTTGCTCCTTCCTCCATGGGACAGCCCTTGAGATACTTGAAGATGGCTCTCATATTTCCTCTCAGTCTCCTCTTTTCCAGGCTAAATATACTCAGCTCCTTCAACCATTCCTCATCAGGCTTGGTTTCATTTATCATCTTGGTTGCCCTCCTTTGCACACCTTCCAGCTTGTCAACGTCCTTCTTAAATTGTGACACCCAGAACTGGACACAGTATTCCAGGTATGGTCTGACCAAGGCAGAATAGAGTGGTTCTTCCTGCCTAAGTGCAGAACCTGACATTTGTCCCCATTGGAATGCATGCCCAGCAACCCACATGTTGCACACTAAAGGAAACAAGAAAGGACTAGCATGCTGTGCAGAGTCAAGTCTATGGAGTCAGTGGAGATGAACTCTGAGATCATTTCCAACTATGTGATTATATGAATATATGTGATCTTGGAGTGCAAATTGCTACTACTTTAATAGCAGCTCCTATACCAGTTTTGGGTTTTTTTAAACTAAGGCAACACAAAGCTCAGTATTAATTGATATTGAAATCATAAACCATTCTATCAATCCCTGTCAGGGAACTGCCATCGGAGCCAGAGGCAGAGGGAAGGCTCCAGAGGGATGCCGGAGAGGGTCCTAGTAGGGAGAGAGGCAGCCCATCTGCTGGGGAAGGAAATCAGCATAGCACCAGTGGAGAAGGGGGGCAGATCGGGGAATCGGTGAGAGGGCTCCAGGACTCCTCGCCGGAGACCAGCAGGGAGAGCAGCACGGGTCCTCCGCTGCCCACACCCTCCCTGCGCAGAAGACCTCCGCGCAGGGAGATTAGGAGGAGACTTGGCGTCAAAGAACTTCTTTGCTGGAAGAAGTTTAAGAAACGCCCACTGATGGATTCTGCCAGCGTTTGAGACAGCCACGGGTGGGTGGCTGTCCGGATAGAAAGGGTTCACCCAGGTAACCCAGCCAGGTGTGGCGACAACTTACGCACGAGCAACCCCTAGAATCATTACAAAACCCATCAGCCACTCAGACCTATTTGCATGCTAAGGAATCAACACAAGGCACATTAAGGAAAGGAACAAGAACTAGTCACAGGAACAAGACTGAATGACATGGCCTATGCAATCTCTTCCAAATATTACAATTCTATTGATAAATGTGGTTGTGGGTTTGTTTGCTTTGCAGCATTTCTTGCTACTGTTTAGCGATTACCCCTACACCATCAAAATCAAAACCAGAACACAGGGGATATGAAGCATATTTTTTTTAATGATATTGAAAGCACATGCACAGAACAAGTTGAGACATAAAGTGTCAGAACAAGTTGAGACATAAAGGAAGATCTAGATGCAACCATGGTTTGTATCTGAAGAACAGCATAGTAAAGAGAATTTTCAAAGTAAAAATGGAGGGTAATGGAGTGTGGAGACCTGGATTTCAGAGGTACTCAGAGAAGCCACGATCAACCTCATTTGGAGATCATGCATGCTCATTGTCTCTGAGAACCAGGCTCAGAAGCTCAGCTGCAGAACTTTTGTCCAAATTCCATTGCTGGGTTATTTCTTGGGTTTCTAGGGAGTCCATCTGGCCTTGGTCTAAGCAGAATCTCACCACCCCCAGCAGCCAGAACGGCATCCACGGCCACCCCAGCTTCCAGAACCACCCCAGCTGCCATAGCCACGGCCACCCCAGCTGCCATAGCCCCCATAGCCACCACAACATCCACGGCCACCCCAGCCCCCATGGCCTCCCCAGGCACCATAGCTGCCATAGCCACCATAACCCCCAGAGCCGCCATAGCCACAGCAAGGTGCATCAGTAGACACGGCACATGAATCGTCAGCACAGCTCAAGATGGCTCCCGGGACAGTGACGCAGAAGGGAGGAGGCTGGATCCACACATGGTGTGGGGGGCATTGCGATTCGCAAGTGAAGCCGCAGTGTCCGTAGCCGAAAGTCATCTTTCTGCAATGAGTCGGGGTCTGAAAGAGCAAATGAGGGAGGCCCGTTAACCAAAAGGCAAGCAGAGACTAGACGCATGAAACTCTCAAGTCATTACTTTTCAGAATACATGAAGGAAAGCTGTGAACCCTCAGTGGGTAGCAGAGTCCTCCGTTTTGACTTTGTAGCAGTCGCAATGAAGTCGAAAGTGGTCTAAACAATAGCTAGAATCCAAGAAAATTTATTTCTACTCAGAGTAGGCCCACTGGGATCAATGGGAAGCAACGAGGGAAGAATTCATAGTGAGTTCTGGCACCACTCTTTCTAGAAAAACAGTTCTGGGCTACATTGAACTATATATCTAAATCCGAATCATACTACATGGAACAGTCAGCTTCAGGTCCTCTTAACTTGAACTGCCTTCAGCTGATTAATGTGAGCAAAACAGGAGCTCCCCAATTCCACATTTCAGTTTAGGGGGCAAAAGTGTTGCCTTCAAGGAAGTAGAAGAATGCAGGCCAACATTCCAATTTTGGTAGAAAAAGTAGCACTTTATTAATCCCCCACACAGTGCAGGAATTCTGGGGGAACACACTCTGAGGTCAGGGTGTGAATAAGCAATAATGAGGAAAATGTGTGAAATCAGGAAGCGAGAAGTTTAGATAATGGTGTTCTAAGCAGTCCCTTAGGAAGCATAGGGCATCCGAGCACAGTACGTTTCCGAGCACAATTCAAAGTGTTGGTGCTGACATTTAAAGCCCTAAATGGCCTCGGTCTAGTATACCTGAAGGAGCATCTCCACCCCCATCATTCAGCCTGGACACTGAGGTCCAGCGCCGAGGGCCTTCTGGCTGTTCCCTCATTGCAAGAAGTGAGGTTACAGGAAACCAAGCAGAGGGCCTTCTTGGTGGTGGCGCCCGCCCTGTGGAACACCCTCCCACCAGATGCCAAGGCAATGAGCAACTATCTTACTTTTAAAGGACATCTGAAGGCAGCCCTGTTTAGGGAAGTTGTTAATGTTTGATGCTGTATTGTGTTTTTAATATTTGGTTGGGAGCCGCCCAGAGTGGCTGGGGAAACCCAGCCAGATGGGTGGGGTATAAATAATAAATAATAAATAATAAATAATAAATAATAAATAATAAATAATAAATAATAAATAATAAATAATAAATTATTATTATTATTATTATTATTATTATTATTATTATCCATTTCTGTCTCCACTCAGCCATCCCTCACCATCCTGGCTACTTTCTTACAACAGCCAAGCCAGGGGGTGACCTTGGCTGTCAGCATCCTGCCTCTCAGGCTGAGTGTTCCCTTCGTAGAAGTTCATGGGAAGAGGTGGGGGAGAAAGCTAGGATGAGCTGGCTTTGCCTATCATTGCTTCTAGCACCACCTACTGTTGGACTCCCTGCCTTTTGTCTCACCAGTCCCAATGGGCACCAGCCCAGTCTGATCCTAGGTGATAGGGATCAGCACGAGATGAGATCCCTTCCACCTGACCTCTGGCTCCTCGTGCCTTCTTCTGAGCTCATATTTAGCTTGATGGTATTAATGGCACCATCTACCTTGGGGACGTGGTCATAGCTCAGTGATACAACACCTCTTTTGCATGCAGAGGGCACCAGATTCAATCCCTGACATCTCTAGGTTGGACTGAGAGATACTTCTTCCCGAGACCCTAGACAGCCACTGCCCTTCAAAGCAGGCAATACTGAGACAATACTGGTCTAAGGCAGCTTCCTATCTATAAGGAAACTGGATTAGATCAGAACATACCTGGTCCTCCAAGAAGAAGATGCCTCAAGATGCTCTTTCCTGAGTGAGGAGAAGCTGATGGTTAGGTCCTGGATGGAGAGCTCTTTTTATACTCTCCTCCTTGGGCACGCTCGTGGGTGTGACACACCCTGTGGGCAGATCCAAGTTCAAATTGATTGCTGACTTTCAGATTATGGTAGGGATCACACCCAAATCACTGCAATTGTTCTGACGCTGCAGCTTGGGAGATGCCAAGGATGCTTTCTGGTCTCCTCAAGCAAAGGGAGATGTGCCATAAATGAACTGAGCGTGCGATGCAATTGTGGCTTACACAAAGGTGTAATTTCAAGAAGCGCTGGGGTGCTTGTGGAATTCTCCTTACCTGAACTTTGGACTGGTGGTCAGAAGGACATAAGCCATTGACCCATCTAATCCAGGACACTGTTCTCACAGTGGCCAACCGGATGCCCCCATGGGAAGCCCACAATCAGGATTCGAGCACAATAACAATTCTCCCCTCCTGTGGTTTCCAGCAGCTGGTATTCAGAAGCATTCATGCCTCCAACTGTGTAAGCCGAGCCGAGCCATCATAGTTGAATCCCCTGAATGCCCATACCTTGTTACCAAAGTACCCCTGATCTGATCCTTCACCGGACACTTCTTCCAGTTTTGGAGTCTCAAGTAATGTTAGAAATACCCAGAGTAGATATCCATCGGGTTGTATCCATCGGAGTTCTACTCATGGAAGACCTGTTGAAAATAACAGGCCAAAATTAGTCATGTCCTTCCTTTTTAACAGGTCTCCTCTGAGCAGGATTAACATTGGATACAACCCATTGAACTTAAGGTCCCATCTGCACTATATATTTGAAGTCATACCATACCACTTTTCTTGCTCTACAATATCCTTTTCGAGGGGAGACAACAGAACAGAACAAAACATTCCAAATGCAGTTGCACCAGCGATTTGTCTAATGACCTTTCCCAGCTCCCACTCCTCCAATCTGCAGCTTAGCCATGTGTCCCAAAACATGCTTACATCAGTGGCTCCCAATTAGCTAAGTCAAGCTACAGACCGCTTACTTTTGAAAATGTCAACATCTCTGTGGTGGATTCTGTTATGCAAATGGTGCCACCATACCCTCCAACATGTTCCTGCACAAAAGTGGGATGTGCATGTTCTGGGCTGTGTGCCCGTGTGAGTCATGTTACCAGCACAAGAGCATGGCGCCCCAAAACGTTTGTTTTTGGACCCCATGTTCTCTCTCAAGACATGGGTCTGCCACAATCTCACACATTTTGGGGTGCCATGAAAGAGCAAGACCCCTCAAAACAGGATGCCCCAGACATTTGATTGGTACATATATGTATGGTTTCTTTTTTAACTTTGTGCAGTGGTACTTCAGGTTAAGAACTTAATTTGTTCTGAAGGTCCATTCTTAACCTGAAACTGTTCTTAACCTGATACACCACTTTAGCTAATGCGGCCTCCTGATGCCACTGTGCTGCCAGAGAACGATTTCTGTTCTCACCCTGAAGCAAAGTTCTTAACCCGAGGTACTATTTCTGGGTTAGCGGAGTCTGTAACCTGAAGAGTATGTAACCTGAAGCATATGTAACCCGAGGTACCACTGTATCAGTATTTGTTTGTTCATTTCATTCTAATTTTCTGTATCACTTATTAAGAAATAAATCAAATAAAAAAATGAAGAAAGAAAGAAAGAAAGAAAGAAAGAAAGAAAGAAAGAAAGAAAGAAAGAAAGAAAGAAAGAAAGAAAGAGAATCTGCAGAGTGGGCTTTGAGCATGTGCAGAAGCCAGCATGGAATGGAACACATGCAAAACAACAACAACAACAACAACAACAATAATAACTTATTATTTATCCCCCGCCCATCTGGCTGGTTTTCCCCAGCTACTCTGGGTGGCTTCCAACAGAATATTAAAATACAATAGTCTATTAAACATTAAAAGCTTGCCTAAACAAAAGCAAAAGCGACACAGAATGGAAATGTGTTGATCTGCCCATCTGTAGCTTAGGGTCATGTCCTCAACCCAAGGCGAATCTGAGCCCAAAACCAGCCTTCCACAAGCCCTCGTGCACCTGCATGTTAAACAAGGACAATGATGCCCGTGTGTGGAAGACATGAAGTGTTGCAAAGCCACCCCCAAATGGAGGCTTTCTCCGGAAGGCTTCACAAACAGCCATTAATGTTTAATATGCATCATTGTTGTGATGTACATTGTTCTTCTTGGGGCATTTATCATCGCTGATTAAGAGCGTTGTTTGTGGGGGTGTCCACCAAACAGGCTCAGGTCTGCAATTTGCGTCATTATACGAGCTCAGAAATGGATGCCAGCCTTTTAGTTGGGATCACAATGATGTGGGTTTATTTTATTTTTCCTGTGCACATAATGGCATGCAGTTTCGACCCATGATTAATCACGGCCACATTCCTATCATGTTGACTGTCCTGAATCTATAACTTTCAAGTGACCTTGGGTGTATAGATTTGTTCTAGTAGGCAGGGCTTTCCTTCTAGGGGGAAAAAAAACATGATGCCGGTACTGCGTACGCTTGAGTACCCCTAGAAAAACAACAGCACGCTGCTAGTATTTTTTTTTTTTAAAAAAAAAAGGTAAAGGACCCCTGACAGGTAAGTCCAGTTGTGAATGACTCTGGGATTGCGTCGCTTATCTCGCTTTACATTTGTCTGCAGACAGTTTATCTGGGTCATGTGGCCAGCAGGACTAAGCCGCCTCTGGCAAACCAGAGCAGCGCACGGAAATGCCATTTACCTTCCCACCGAAGCGGGACCTATTTATCTACTTGCACTTTGACATGCTTTTGAACTGCTAGGTTGGCAGGAGCAGGGACAGAGCAACAGGAGCTCACCCCGTCGCGGGGATTCGAACCGCCGACCTTCCAATTGGTGAGCCCTAGAGGCTCAGTGGTTTAGACCACAGCGCCACCCGCGTCCCCATAAGAATGGTCAAATCTGTTCATTTCAGGTTCTCAAGTTGCCGTTGTGGATAGAGTGTCAGGCTGAGACCAGAGAGCGACCAGGGTTCAAATTCCCAATCGACCTTCTTGCTGGGTGGTTGTGGGGATTAAATGAGAAAGAAAATGGATTACCGTATTTTTCGCTCTATAAGACACACTTTCCCCCTCCTAAAAAGTAAGGGGAAATGTGTGTGCGTCTTATGGAGCGAATAGAGGCAGGAGGCTCTGCTCAGCACTCCCTTTAAAGAGCTGCACGGAGCGTGTGAGTGGCTCTTGGGGGCTTTTCCCCAAGGAGGAAAAAGGGCTGCCCTTCTCCCTCCTTGGGGAAAAGCCCCCAAGATCCGCACACACTACTCCATGCGCTCTTTAAAGGCAGCGCGGCTCTTGGGGGAGCCTTAGCCATGCACAGCCTCTCCAGGGCAGGGAGATGAAGGCTCCCCTTGCCCAAGAGAGGCTGCGCGCGGCTATCTCATAAGCCAGGATAGCCAGTGGGATCGCTGCGCTGTGATCCCGCTGGCTGTCCTGGCTTCTGGGATTCAGAATATTTTTTTCTTTGTTTTCCTCTTCCAAAAACTAGGTGCATCTTATGGTCTGGTGCATCTTATACAGCGAAAAGTATGGTAAATGAGAAAGAGGGGAGCTATGTACCTCACCTTCAGCTCGCTGGAGAGGAAAGATGCAATAAATAATGAAATTCTATGATTCAGCTGTTCTTGTTAGGCTGTTGCAGTACTCATGCTCCCATCTGCTTTGTAGACTATGTTGCAACCGCCAAACTTCATTTACAGCAGCCACCCAAGAATGTCAGGATATGTACAATTTTATAACATGCAGAGAATAATATGTGCAGAGAAATCAGAGAGAGGAACTGAGGGAATTCCCTGGTGGGGGGGGACGAGGGATGCAAGGGGGGGTGGAAAAAAGGGGGGAATAATATATGTGATATTTGATAATTTGTTTTGTTGAAATTGCTGAATATTTTTTTTTAAAGGACACAAGGAGGGGACCAGACCAGATTAAACTGCCATTAAAATATTATTATTATTATTATTATTATTATTATTATTATTATTATTATTATTATTATTATATTTATACCCCGCCCTCCCCAGCCAAGGCCGGGCTCAGAGCGGCTTACAAGCAATAATAAAAACAAGATGAATGATTACAACTTAAAAACAACATTAAAATACAACATTAAAATAATGGAACATTAAAATATTAAAATGTAGCCTCATCGCAGGAGGAGAAGGAAAAGAAAAAAGAAAGAGAGGGAGGGAATCAAATTGGCTCCAAGCCAAAGGCCAGGCGGAACAACTCTGTCTTACAGGCCCTGCGGAAAGAAATCAGATCCTGCAGGGCCCTGGTCTCAGGAGACAGAGCGTTCCACCAGACTGGGGCCAGTGTTGAAAAGGCCCTGGCTCTGGTTGAAGCCAATCTAACTTCTTTAGGGCCTGGGACCACTAGGGTGTTGTTATTTATGGACCTTGAGGCTCTCCGTGGGGCAGACCGGGAGAGGCGGTCCCGTAGGTACTAGGGTCCTAGGCCGTGAAGGGCTTTAAAGGTCAAAAGCAGCACCTTAAATCTGACCCTGTACTCCACCGGGAGCCAGTGCAGCTTGAAAAGCACTGGGTGAATATGCTCCCATGGCAGAGAGCCCGTGAGGAGCCTGGCTGCAGCATTCTGTACCCGCTGGAGTTTCTGGGACAGAAATATGCAATAAAACAATCCAATTAAACCTTAAAAAGAAAGAATGTCAGATGTTTCCAGTTGCTAGTAGGCACCAGCCATCAAGGTCATTGAGCCATCATCAAATAAAACTGCAAGGCCATTCTGCGTGTCCAGAGAGGGTGATTGTGACATCACATGAAATTAAAGGGTCCTACAAGGAGAGGAGTGCCTCTAATTTGGAAATAATGGCAGACCCAGCGGCAAAGCAAGCTCATTGTCACCTAGCAATTATAACCCGAAGGTCAGAGTTTACAGCCAACAAATCTTGGCTGGTAAATAATTGCATAAACTCTAGAGAGCATTCCTGCGCTGGCTTCCTCACAGTATAAAAAGGGCTCCCATCAAGCAGTCCTTCATCAGTTGCTCTCCCAGCATTCAACCACATCATCTCTCGTCTTCTGCTCTTCAGAGAACAGGTGAGCTGGAATTATTTCCTTTTAATTAAATATAAAAACAAGTTCAAATGGTTCAGAAAAGTGCAAGGGAAATCACCAAGGTTCTGGAGAACCGTGAGGAAAGGTTGAAGTGACTGGGTTTGTTTCACTGGAAGAGGAGAACAGGAGGTTGGTAGGTGGAACATGGTAACATCTGAAGGCTTGTCACATAGACAGCACTGAACATTTGTTCTCTGCTGGCCCACCAGATGGGTCTGGATGTCATGAGTTGTCCTACCCAGAGGTGACCCATTTAAACAATGGACACAGCTAACTACCTCGGAAGGTAGTAGATATTATTTCACTGGAGGTCCTTTGGTCCAAGTGGGTCTACTCAGAGAAGAAATTATTTTTATACAACCCTTGGATTCTAGCTATTGTTTAGACCAGTCTCAACTTCATTGCTTCTGCTCTGAAGTCAAAACCGAAGAGTCTTCCACCCAGGCTGAGTTCGTAGGTTCCCTTTTTTCAGAACAATTAATGATGTGAGAACATTGTGTGTCTAGTCTCTGCTGTGTTCCTTGCCTTTTGGTTAACGGGACTCCCTCGCTTGCTCTTTCAGACCCCGACTCATTGCAGAAAGATGACTTTCGGCTACGGACACTGCGGGTTCACTTGCGAATCGCAATGCCCCCCCCACCATGTGTGGATCCAGCCTCCTCCCTTCTGCGTTACTGTCCCGGGAGCCATCTTGAGCTGTGCTGACGATTCATGTGCCGTGTCTACTGATGCACCTTGCTGTGGCTATGGCGGCTCTGGGGGTTATGGTGGCTATGGCAGCTATGGTGCCTGGGGAGGCCATGGGGGCTGGGGTGGCCGTGGATGTTGTGGTGGCTATGGGGGCTATGGCAGCTGGGGTGGCCGTGGCTATGGCAGCTGGGGTGGTTCTGGAAGCTGGGGTGGCCGTGGATGCCGTTCTGGCTGCTGGGGGTGGTGAGATTCTGCTTAGACCAAGGCCAGATGGACTCCCTAGAAACCCAAGAAATGACCCAGCAATGGAATTTGGACAAAGTTCTGCAGCTGAGCTTCTGAGCCTGGTTCTCAGAGACAATGAGCATGCATGATCTCCAAATGAGGTTGATCGTGGCTTCTCTGAGTACCTCTGAAATCCAGGTCTCCACACTCCATTACCCTCCATTTTTACTTTGAAAATTCTCTTTACTATGCTGTTCTTCAGATACAAACCATGGTTGCATCTAGATCTTCCTTTATGTCTCAACTTGTTCTGACACTTTATGTCTCAACTTGTTCTGTGCATATGCTTTCAATATCATTAAAAAAAAATGTGCTTCATATCACCTGTGTTCTGGTTTTGTTTTCACTAGTACGGGATCTCTCATTAAGACAGTAATTTATTATTATTATTTAGAATAATATTTATTCAAAATTTTAAAGGTTACAATAAAAAAGGGCAAAACAGAATTTTTTTAAAAAAAACCATAAAAAACATACAATCATGGATAAAGCACAAAGACAGGTGGTCTCTAAGGATGGGAGATTACCAAAGACTTTCTTCGAAATGACTGAGAATATGGATCTGAATGACATCTGGAGAACAAGGAACCCTCTTGGGAGAGAGGGAACCTTTTTCTCCGAAGCAAAAATGACATGGACAAGAATTGACCAAATATGGATTACTAGTGGGATGGCTCCAAAGATAAAAAAAGTAGAAATCTGCCCAAAGACTTGCTCCGACCATAATGCTGTAAAGATGGAGATGAAATTAACAACAGCTGGTTCCTTCAGATGGAGAATGAATGACACCCTATTTAGAGATGAAGAGATTTACAAAAAGGCCCAAAAAACTTTGAAAGACTACTTTGAGATAAACCTGAAGACAGTGGTTGAGAAAAGAGTAATTTGGGACGCAAGTAAAGCCGTGATGCGAGGTTTCCTAATACGACAGAACTCCTTAAAGAGGAAGAGACAAAATGAGAAGAAAGGTAAGATTTTGGAAAAGATAAAAGAAGGTGAAAAGAAATTGAGATCCAAACCAAAGTCTCATGAGGTTTTGAGAGAAATTAAGTTCTACCAGATGCAGTATATGGAACTGATGAATCAAGAGATTGAATGGAAAATTAAGCAAATGAGACAAAGGACATTTGAATCAGCAGATAAATGTGGGAAACTTCTTGCATGGCAACTGAAGAAGAGACAAAAACTGAATACTGTTACAAGTTTGGAGGTGGAAGGAAAGAACATTTTTAAACCAAATGAGATCAGTAATTGTTTTCAGAGTTATTTCAGAAGACTATACGCACGAGGGCCGGAGAATGAAGGAGAAATAGATGATTTTCTAAAAAAATATGGACTACAAAGAATTTCACAACAAAGTACGATGGTTTTGAATGAGAAAATAACAGAACAAGAAATAGAGGGTGCCATCCAGAATATGAAATTGGGGAAATCTCCAGGACCGGATGGATTGACCTCCAGATATTATAAAGCTCTGAAGGAATGGTTAATACAACCGTTGAAGGAGGTCTGCAATGAAATTTTAGAGGGGGGAAAGGCACCCGAATCGTGGAAAGAAGCATTTATTACACTTATACCAAAAACTGAGACTGAAAAGAACCAGATCAAGAACTACCGCCCTATATCATTACTTAATGTGGATTATAAAATATTTGCTGACATTTTAGCAAAAAGGTTGAAGAAGGTGTTGGTGGAGGAGATTCACAAGGACCAGGCTGGCTTTCTCCCTGGGAGACATATGTCAGATAATGTAAGAAACATAATTGACATTATAGAACTGTTAGAAGTTAACATCAATACGAAGGCTGTACTAATATTTGTGGATGCGGAGAAAGCTTTTGACAACATTTCTTGGAGTTTTATGAAGAAGAATCTCCATGGGATGGGGGTAGGCCAAAGGTTTGAAAATGGTATAGGTGCAATATATTCTGAACAAAAAGCAAAGTTAATTGTAAATAATGTGGTTACTGAAGAACTTCTTATAGAAAAAGGGACACGACAGGGGTGCCCAATATCCCCATTGCTTTTTATATCTGTCTTGGAGGTTTTGTTAAATATGATTAGGGGGGACCAGCTGGTTAAAGGAATTCAGGTCGGAGCCAAACAATATAAACTGAGGGCTTTTGCAGATGACTTAGTATTGACCCTACAACAGCCAGATACTAGTACGAAAAGAGTTTTAGAAATAATTCAAGATTTTGGTCAGGTAGCAGGATTTAAGTTGAATAAGCAAAAAACTAAAGTCTTGGAGAAAAACTTAACAAATATTGAAAGAGAGAGGTTTCAAAATGAAACTGGATTAATGGTGGCAAAGAAAGTTAAATATTTGGGGATTAATATGACATCTAAAAATGTGAACTTATTTAAAGATAACTATGACAAATGTTGGACAGAGGTAAAGAAAGATCTAGAAATATGGTCAAACTTGAAGCTTTCCTTGTTAGGCCGAATTGTTGCTATCAAAGGGTTAAAGGGTAGCAGAAACGCTCTAATCACTGAGCAGCTGGAGGTCATTAGGCTTCCAGGAACATGAGTTTGTATAAATAGTCTCCTGTGTGTTTGTTCTTCCCTTTTTCTCCCCTTTTTGGGCGTGTTTGCTGAGATGTGTGGTTCTTCGCCAGGGTTGTTTTTTGTTTTGTAAATAAACATTATCTTTAAGTTACAAACCGCATGCTCCAAGACTCCTCTTTGAAAAGATACTGCCTTTCCTGCCCTTCTTCAACTGCTGTGCGAAATACTCTGCTGTAGTGGGACTTGTGACGATGGAAGCGCACTGGGCATTTACATTAAACTAATTAAAGTTTAATGGGACAGGTTATGGGTGTTTGTACGTCAAGAAGGAGCTAAGGAGTGCAGTTCAGAGTGATTTATGAAAGGACTGGAGCGAAGACAGAAGCGGTTGCCGACAACGAAAGCCTTCAAAGCAGCTTGAGTCCTGCAAAGTGCCTAGAAAAGTTTTAAACAGGCACTGAGCAGTTTGTACTCGCTGGAAGACGTCTTATTCCTCAAGGAGCCACCTCAGCAGCTGGGAGACAGTCTACAGGTGTGTGAGTATCGTTCCTAAGCCCCAGGGAGGATGGCAGAGTCCCAGGAAAGTTTTTCTGTCCCGTTTACGCGACTCAATGGGAAAAATTGGCAAGATTGGAAGGCTAGAGTGAGGGTTTGGTTGCAAGCAAAAGAGTTGTGGAGTTGTACTGAAGCACCGCCTTTACAGGCAGCTGCAGACGCGTCTGCAGAAGACAAAGCAACAGCAGCAGCTTCACAGAAACGTGACAGGAAAGCCCAAGGTCTACTAGTTTTGGCAGTGGGACCAGAGCAAATGCCTTATGTTTCTGAGTTAAAGAACACGCATGAGGTCTGGACGGTTCTGCAGCGGCTAAATTCCAGAAACACTGCGGGGGCCAAGATCCATGCTACAAGATGTTTGTTTGATTTACGTCTCCAACCGGGAGCGTGTGTAAAAGAACATATTGCCAAAATGGTGTCTGCCTTTAATCAACTAAGACAGCTGGGCATTCCTTTCTCTATGGAGCAGCAGTCATACATATTGTTGTCTTCTCTTGATAAAAGCTATGAGACTCTAGCTCTAACTTTGGAAGCTATGCCTTCAACTGAATTAACCCTTGAATACATTTCATCTCGGCTTGCAGATGAACAGGATAAGAGGCAAAGAGAAAGAGGTTTGTCTTTAAAGGGGAGTTATGCTGTGCCTAAGAGTGTTGATGCTGAGTTTGAGCACACAGTAAATGCTTTTGCAGCTAGACACTGTTTTCGCTGTGGTTCCCCTTCCCATTTAATTAGGAATTGCACACGTGAACCTGGTCAAGACAGCACCAAGGCCGTTACCCCTAGTTACCAGACAAGGAGTTCCAGGGGACGTCGAAGAAGAGGAGGAGGTCGTGGCTACTCCCACAGCACACAGCACATGGCTTCAGTAATGGCGTTGATGCAAGGGCGTGGCCAAGGCAGCAATCTACGCTGGTTGATCGACAGTGGTGCATCTCACCACCTGGTGGCGCCATCTAGTGTCCGTTTCCAGAATTGCAGACATTTGCAAACCCTTAAAGTTGTGACAATGGCAGATTCAACTAAACGTTCCTTAGAGACCGTAGGCACAGTGTTCTTGAAATGTTTGCAAACAGAAATTGATGCCTACGTGCTAAAGGGATTGAAGGGGTGTATTTTGTCTGTGTCAGAACTTGATAGAAATGGGTTTAAAACTGTGTTTGAAAATGGGGTTTGCACTATTTCAAAGAATAACGTATCTCTTTTGCAGGTGGAATGCAGAGATGGGTTATATTATTTTGAGACAAGTCCAGATGAAGTTGAACAGGTTCATGCTGGTTGTGTGAACACGCCTACCCATAATTCTTGTGTCCATTTATGGCACCGCCGTCTGGGACATATTAATTTTCAGTATGTTAAAAGGCAACCTGAATTATCAGAAGGGTGCAAAATGAACAAATGTACTAAGTATTTGGATTGTACTGCATGCAAAAGGGCGAAGGTTCATAGATGCAGCTATCCCAGTTCAGATAGGAAATCTGACAAAGTATTCCAACTTGTGCATATGGACCTATGTGGCCCAATGCCAGTTGCTAGCATGGGAGGTTCGAGGTATGCACTGTGTCTCTCGGATGACAAAACAAAGGTTACATGGTTTTTTCCTCTCAAAACAAAAGCAGATACTGCAGAAACAGTTAAAAATTGGGTTCATGCAGTGGAACTTGAATTCGGTACTAGAGTACTTGCTTTTCAGACAGACAGAGGGTCAGAATTTACCGGGTCTGTGTTGCAGAATTTCTTTAAGAAAAAGGGAATTAAGCATCGTCTGTCTACACCTTATTCCCCCCAAGAAGGAGGCGTGGCCGAACGTAAAAACAGGGTTCTGCAAGAGTTGGCAAACTCTATGTTGTTTGATGCTAAACTCCCTCAAAGTTACTGGGCGGAAGCCTGGCAGGCGGCTACTCATATTCTGAACCGAGTATATAATTCTGTAATTGGCACTACCCCTTATTTTGCTTTATATGGGAAGAAACCCAAAATTAATTACTTTCGGGTGTTTGGATGTCCAGCCTATGTACTTATCCCAAAAGCGTTAAGGAAAAAGGGAGGTCCAAGGGCTAGGAAACTCATCTTTTGTGGGTACGAACCACACGCCAAATCTTGGAGGTTCGTGAACCCAAATGGGGATACTACAAGAGTGGTCCTCAGTAGGAGCGCTGAATTTTGTGAGCAGTCTGGATGGACTCACTTACATGCTAACCCTGACATTTTGAGAGATGATTTAGGCATTTATGCTGAGAATGAAAGTCCAGAGAGTAGTGAGCCAGAAGAGGATGGTGCACATGGTTCAGATGCAGATTCTGACCAGGCACAAGGTTCTTCTCCTAAGGTAGAAAAGCCAGAATCTAGGGGTGTTCCAACATCGCCAGTCAGTAGGCCTAGCAGACAGCAAAAGCGAAGCAGGTCACCTGCAACACCAAGCCCAAGGGAGGTATCTAAACGGAGGTCTTTATCCCTAGAGGCACATCCAGGTATAAAGTCTGAGACAAATTCTGACAGCCAACGGTCAGAGGGGGCACAAGAGGAACAATTGCGCAGGTCAAATCGTGCCACAAAGGGCAAGCCGCCAGAGCGGTTTAAGGTGACAAGTGTATACGTAAATATGGCACAGTGTGAGCCAGGTAGCTATATGGAAGTACAACAGCTTCCAAGCTCAGAAGCCGTTAAGTGGCAGGAAGCAATGGAAAAAGAGATGGCTTCAATGAAGTCTCTCGGTGTGTTTACAAGTACAGAGCTTCCGAAAGGGCAACAAGCTGTAGGTTGTCGATGGGTATATCGTTTAAAGCCCACAACTACTGAAGAGTTGCAATATAAAGCCCGACTAGTTGCAAAAGGGTTTTCGCAGCGCAAAGGTGTTCACTATTCTCAAATCTATGCCCCAACTTCAAGGTCGGAGTCATTAAGAATGCTTTTAGCCTCTTCAGCTAAGAAGGGAAATAAGCTGTTTCATTTTGATGTCAATGTGGCTTATTTAAATGTAGACTTACAGGAGGAAGTCTATATGACACCACCACCGGGTTTTGAAGGAGACAAGCCAAACCAGGTCTGGCGCCTACACAAATCCATTTATGGGTTGAAACAGTCCGCCCGTAATTGGAATTCCTGCTTAAACGATGCTCTAGAGAGCATGGGGTTCAGAAAGAGCGCAGCAGATGCGTGTCTTTATCTAAAAGGCTCGGGATGTGAACAAGAAGCAGTCTTGATATTTGTTGACGATTTATTATACAGTGGAAAGGATGATAAACTTGCACAACAATTTGCCACAAAGCTTGGAGAAAGGTTTCAGATAAAATCACTAGGCAATGTATCTGTTTATCTAGGAGTTAAAATTCAGCAAGATGAAAATGGGAACTATTGGCTCAGCCAAGAAGCTAAGATCCAGCAGTTGCTGGAAAGGTTTAAAATGGACAACTGTGCTGGTGTTAAAACCCCAATGGAGCTAAGTTACATAAAGGATGCTCAAACTGAGCAACAGGCAGAGTTCAGTAATCCCGGGGTTTACCAGTCAGCGATAGGCAGTCTACTCCACATTGCACAGTGGACTCGGCCCGATATAACATATGCTGTCAACATGCTGTGTAGACAAGCTGAAAAACCATCAATGCATGCTTGGCAAGGAGTAAAAAGAGTTTTAAGGTATCTCCAAACTACCAAAAGGTTTCGCTTAAAACTATCAGCAGAGGGCAGCACACAACTTGAATGTTGGGCCGACAGTAGTTGGGCAGATGCTGGACCAGATAGAAAATCAGTGTCAGGAATGGCGATAAAATTTGGAAATGCACTAATTGGTTGGAGATCAAGAAAGCAATCACTTATAGCTTTAAGTTCAACTGAATCTGAGTTCAATGCATTATCAGATGTATGTAGAGAACTGGAATTTTATAAGCAACTGGTACAAGAATTGTTTGGAGAATGTTCCCTACCTATCAGAGTGTGGGAAGACAATCAACCTTGTATTAAACTAGCTAAATCAGGTCAATTCAAGGCACACACAAAACACTTGGATATCCGTTATCAAAATGTATGCCAAAGTGTAAAACAAGGTTTAATTGAACTAAAGTATTGTCCAAGCCAAGAAAACCTTGCAGACGGTTTTACGAAAGCTTTGGGTCCGCAATCTCATAAATGTTTCTGTTCAGGTTTAAATTTGAATTAAGGTTGGTACAGCTCAGTGTTACGAGCGAGAGGGGGTGTTGCTATCAAAGGGTTAAAGGGTAGCAGAAACGCTCTAATCACTGAGCAGCTGGAGGTCATTAGGCTTCCAGGAACATGAGTTTGTATAAATAGTCTCCTGTGTGTTTGTTCTTCCCTTTTTCTCCCCTTTTTGGGCGTGTTTGCTGAGATGTGTGGTTCTTCGCCAGGGTTGTTTTTTGTTTTGTAAATAAACATTATCTTTAAGTTACAAACCGCATGCTCCAAGACTCCTCTTTGAAAAGATACTGCCTTTCCTGCCCTTCTTCAACTGCTGTGCGAAATACTCTGCTGTAGTGGGACTTGTGACGATGGAAGCGCACTGGGCATTTACATTAAACTAATTAAAGTTTAATGGGACAGAATTGCTGTAATTAAGATGAATGTATTGCCTAGAATGTTATTTTTGTTTCAGACATTACAGATTGTGGACAGATTGGACTGTTTCAAGAAGTGGCAGAAAGACATATCTAAATTTGTCTGGCAGGGCAAAAAGCCCAGAATAAAATTTAAGATATTAACTGATGCTAAAGATAGAGGGGGGTTTGCCCTGCCGGACTTAAAACTGTATTATGAATCGGCAGCTTTCTGCTGGTTGAAAGATTGGCTACTTCTTGAGAACACAGACATTCTGGATTTGGAAGGATTTGATAACAGATTCGGTTGGCATGCATATATATGGTATGACAAGGTAAAAGTTCATATAGGTTTTAAAAACCATATTGTCAGGAAAGCACTATACAATGTTTGGATTCGATATAAAGACTTGCTGGAAAATAAAACTCCTAGATGGTTATCACCAATGGAGGCTAAGGAGGTGAAAAAACCTAATATGGATTCTAAATGGCCAAAATATTGTGAAATCCTAGAGCAAGAGAGTGGAAAAATTAAACTACAGAGTTTTGAGAAAATAAAGTCTAAGGTACGAGACTGGCTTCATTATTATCAAATAATGGAGGTGTTTAAACAAGACAGGAAAATTGGCTTCCAGGTGGAGAGATCAAAACTAGAAACAGAACTGTTAGAACCCAATACTAAGAACCTATCAAGAATGTATAACCTGCTGTTGAAGTGGAATACACTAGATGAGACAGTCAAACCAACTATGATAAAGTGGGCACAAGACATGGGTCATGACATTATGTTCGCTGACTGGGAACAGTTATGGACCACCGGGATAAAATTTACGGCATGTAATGCCTTAAGAGAAAATATTATGAAAATGATTTATAGGTGGTACATGACCCCAGTCAAGCTTGCAAAAATCTATCATTTGCCCAATAATAAATGTTGGAAATGCAATGAGACTGAAGGTACCTTCTATTACCTTTGGTGGACTTGCCCGAGGATTAAGGCCTTCTGGGAAATGATTTATAATGAAATTAAAAAGGTACTTAAATGTACTTTCCATAAGAAACCAGAGGCATTTCTCCTGGGCATGGTCGGCCAATTGGTGCCAAGGAAGGATAGGACGTTCTTTATGTATGCCACCACAGCAGCAAGGATTCTCCTAGCAAAGTATTGGAAGACACTACCCACGCTGGAAGAATGGCAGGCGAAGGTGATTGACTATATGGGACTGGCAGAGATGACTGGCAGAATTTGTGACCAAGAGAAAGAGACGGTGGAAGAAGATTGGAAGAAGTTTAAAGTATATCTTAAGAACTGTTGTAATATTGATGAATGTTAAAATGTCAAGGTAAAGGAAAATATGGAATTACAGCTGTAATTGACTGATAGATTAATTACCAGAAGAAATTTAAAAAGACAATAAGTGATTAATTAACCGATCTGAAGGGTTGTTGAAGAAACATTTAAAATAGGGAAGCAGAGAAGGGGAGGGAGGGGGAAGTCTGAGAAGTAAGGTTATAAAAAAAAGATTTGAAATTATACATGTTTATATGTTGGTGTTTGTTTGTGTGTGTTGACTGTTTTGTTTTTATTTGTGTGGAAAATTAATAAAAAATTATTAAATAAATAAATAAATAACATACAATCATTAAAAAAGAAGAAAAAAGAAACAAATCAAACCTTTACATAACTTTCTTCCTTTACTTATTTCCTTGAACCTCCTCGCACCTCCCATTTTTGTATTCTAGTTTAAATTGTTGTTTCAGCAAATCCTTCTAACCTAATTTTTATCAAATGTAGACAGTAGAGACAAAGTCCTCTTATTGTATCTCGACAGCTAACTTGACAGCTGTCAAATTGTTCAATTGCTCATCAACCGGCTCTCACAGCCCACTCCCGGGTCCGGGGGGTGGGGGTGGGGGTGGCACATCAATTCTTAAATTTAGTTCTTCTCCTGCAGGTTCCCCTGCTTCCAAATAAATTTTCTTATAATCTCAATCAGTAGAATTAAAGTCTTTTACAAAAAATAAGGCTCTCCACGACCTTAGTTGGAGGTTCTTTGCTTTAGATTATTTACAGAAAGGGGAGGCAGACTTCCTGTTTGTACCTTCCCCAATCAGTGCCAAATTTAAAAGTCTTTTAGAAATCCAATTTCCGTACTACTCACGGGTTGTTGTTTTAAAGTCCAAATTGTCCCAGGAAAGAGGCAGCGCTCTCCGGCAACGGCTATGCGGCATTGCTCCACGGAAATAGCCGATGACTCTCAGCACCGTGCCACTTCCCCCTCTTCACTTCGGAGCACGTTAGTGGGTTCCCTAGCGAGTTGGGGGGCGCTAAAGGTGCCCGCTGAGTCCCATGGTCACAGGCTTCATCCGCCTGTGATTTTTGAAAGGGTCCCCGCTTCGCCGTAGCGGAGAAGACCCGTTTCCCACGGAGTTTTCCCTCCAGTTCAGAGGGAGTCCGCCATTGCCGGTGGCACCACCCCGGAAGTCCTTTCTGTCTCTTCTGTCCTGGCTAATGCTTGTAAGACAGTAATTTATCCTCCACATTAGTGCATAGTCCCACATTTTTTTTCATAGGATTATGGAGGTGAAAAGGATTTCATGGGTACCTACACTTTAAAGCCCTTTGTGGCTTAGGGCCCTCGTATCTACGAGACCGCTTCTCCTGGTATGCCCAGCAGAGGACCTTAAGGTCCATGAATAATCATAGTTTAGAGGTCTCGGGCCCTAAGGAAGGCTGACTATCCTCCATCAGGGCCAAGGCCTTCTCTGTGATGGCTCCGACCTGGTGGAATGCTCTGTCCCATGACACTAGGGCCCTGCGGGATTTAACCTCCTTCCATCGGACCTGTAAGACTGAGCTGTTGTACACAGGTCCTGTTTGCATATGACTGGCCCCTAGGAGAACAGACTGCTTGACAGAATGGCCCTGTATTGATGGGCGCTAGCCGGTCATTTTATATATGTTTATGGATAATTCCATAATTCCTTATGCTATGGATAATTCCACCAGTGCAGTCGGCATAAATTTACTCCAGGAGTAGCTGTAAGCCTGGAAATGGGACATGGGACACGGGTGGCACTGTGGGTTAAACCACAGAGCCTAGGACTTGCAGATCAGAAGGTCGGCGGTTCGAATCCCTGCGTGAGCTCCGGTTGCTCAGTCCCTGCTCCTGCCAACCTAGCAGTTTGAAAGCACATCAAAGTGCAAGTAGATAAATAGGTACCGCTCCAGCGGGAAGCTAAACGGCGTTTCCATGCGCTGCTCTGGTTCACCA
The DNA here is from genome assembly GCF_964106915.1 of Podarcis gaigeae. NCBI lineage: Eukaryota > Metazoa > Chordata > Lepidosauria > Squamata > Lacertidae > Podarcis > Podarcis gaigeae. The sequence continues at coordinate 2,017,753 of NC_139693.1, forward strand.
GAAGCGGCTTAGTCCTGCTGGCCACATGACCCGGAAGCTGTACGCCGGCTCCCTCAGCCAATAAAGCCAGATGAGCGCCGCAACCCCAGAGTCGGCCACGACTGGACCTAATGGTCAGGGGTCTAATAATATTATTATTATTATTAATAATAATAATAATAATAATAATAATAATAATAATAATAATAATAATAATAAATTATTTATACCCCGCCCATCTGGCTGGGCTTCCCCAGCCACTCTGGGCAGCTTCCAAAAGAATATTAAAATACTGTGATACATCAAACATTAAAAGCTTCCCTAAACAGGGCTGCCTTCAGATGTCTTCTAAAAGTCTGGTAGTTGTTGTTCTCTTTGACATCTGGTGGGAGGGCGTTCCACAGGGTGGGTGCCACCACCAAGAAGGCCCTCTGCCTTGTTCCCTATAACTTGGCTTCACGCAGTGAGGGAACCGCCAGAAGGCCCTCGGAGCTGCACCTCAGTGTCCGGGCAGAACGATGGGGATGGAGACACTCCTTCAGGTATACTGGACCGAGGCCGTTTAGGGCTTTAAAGGTCAGCACCAACACTTTGAATTGTGCTTGGAAACGTACTGGGAGCCAATGTAGGTCTTTCAAGACCGGTGTTGTATGGTCTCGGCAGCCGCTCCCAGTCACCAGTCTGGCTGCTGCATTCTGGATTAGTTGTAGTTTCCGGGTCACCTTCAAAGGTAGCCCCACGTAGAGCGCATTGCAGTAGTCCAAGCGGCAGATACCTTTTACCTGCAAGCCAATGGTCAGAGACAATGGCAGCTGGAGACCAATGACATTTGGAGGGCAACATCTTGGCCAACCCCAGTTAAGACAGACAGCCAAATGGTGCTCTGTTGGATTCATATATGAGACTTCACTGATGTCCAGACCAGACACTGAAGAACAACCCTCTCCTACCAGCTGCACTGGTGGCCTCAAAAGCCATCTTAATGTCTCCCTGCAGTCATTTCTTAATACACCTGCCTGATCTTACATACACCTTAATACACCTGCCAGATCTTAACCACTTTGATAACTTCTTCAGGAGTTTCTTCACCAGCCTTTGGCCCCACACTCCCTATCTCACAGTGAGGAGATTAGGACAAACACAACTGGCACTTCCATTACAGAGAAATATCACTTCCCCTCTACTTTTAAGCAGCCATCGGTGCCATCAAGACACCAGCAGCCATTGTACAAATTCCCACTGACCTCTTAGACTTATTATAGAATCGTAGAATCTTAAAGCTGGATTGTCTGCTCCAACCTCCTGCAATGCAGGAATCTCAGCTAAAGCATTCATGACAAATAGCCATTTAACCTCTTCTTAAAAACTTCCAAGCAAGGAGACTCCACAATCTCCTGAGTTCCACTGTCAGACAGATCTCACCATCAGAAAGTTCTTTCTGATGTTTAGTCAGAATCTTCTTCCTTGTAACTTGAAGGGGCTGGCTCAAGTTCTGCCCTCCAGAGCAGGAGAAAACAAGCTTGCTCCTTCCTCCATGGGACAGCCCTTGAGATACTTGAAGATGGCTCTCATATTTCCTGTCAGTCTCCTCTTTTCCAGGCTAAATATACTCAGCTCCTTCAACCATTCCTCATCAGGCTTGGTTTCATTTATCATCTTGGTTGCCCTCCTTTGCACACCTTCCAGCTTGTCAACGTCCTTCTTAAATTGTGACACCCAGAACTGGACACAGTATTCCAGGTATGGTCTGACCAAGGCAGAATAGAGTGGTACCATGACTTCCCTTGATCCGGACACTATAGTTCTGTTGATGCAGCCTAGAATACCATTAGTTGTTGTTGTTGTTTTGCTGTTTCATCACACTTTTGGCTCATGTTCAGCTTGTGGTCCACCAAGACCCCTAGATCCTTTTCACCTGCACTGCTGATAAGCCAGGTGTCCCCCATCTGGTGCACCTGGTTCTTCCTGCCTAAGTGCAGAACCTTACATTTGTCCCCATTGGAATGCATGCCCAGCAACCCACATGTTGCACACTAAAGGAAGCAAGAAAGGACTAGCATGTTGCACAGAGTCATGTCTATGGAGTCAGTGGAGATGAACTCTGAGATCATTTCCAGTTCTGTGATTATATGAATATATGTGAGCTTGGAGTGCAAATTGCTACTACTTTAATAGCAGCTCCTATACCAGTTTCTATTCTATTGATAAATGTGGTTGTGGGTTTGTTTGCTTTGCAGCATTTCTTGCTACTATTTAGCGATTACCCCTACACCATCAAAATCAAAACCAGAACACAGGGGATATGAAGCATATTTTTTTTAATGATATTGAAAGCACATGCACAGAACAAGTTGAGACATAAAGTGTCAGAACAAGTTGAGACATAAAGGAAGATCTAGATGCAACCATGGTTTGTATCTGAAGAACAGCATAGTAAAGAGAATTTTCAAAATAAAAATGGAGGGTAATGGAGTGTGGAGACCTGGATTTCAGAGGTACTCAGAGAAGCCACGATCAACCTCATTTGGAGATCATGCATGTTCATTGTCTCTGAGAACCAGGCTCTGAAGCTCAGCTGCAGAACTTTGTCAAAAATTCATTGCCGGGTCATTTCTTGGGTTTCTATGGGCTCCGTCTGGCCTCGGTCTGGGCAGGATCTTACCAACAGCACCCACGGCTACCCCAGCTTCCGTATCCACCCCAGCCCCCACGGCCACCCCAGCTGCCATAGCTGCCATAGCCGCCACAACATCCACGGCCACCCCAGCCCCCATGGCCTCCCCACCCACCATAGATGCCATAGCTGCCATAACCCCCATAACCCCCAGAGCCGCCATAGCCACAGCAAGGTGCATCAGTAGACACGGCACATGAATCGTCAGCACAGCTCAAGATGGCTCCCGGGACAGTGACGCAGAAGGGAGGAGGCTGGATCCACACATGGTGGGGGGGGCATTGCGATTCGCAAGTGAAGCCGCAGTGTCCGTAGCCGAAAGTCATCTTTCTGCAATGAGTCGGGGTCTGAAAGAGCAAGCGAGGGAGTCCCGTTAACCAAAAGGCAAGGAACACAGCAGAGACTAGACACACAATGTTCTCACATCATTATTTTTTTGCTGAAGATAGGGAACCTACGAACTCAGCCTGGGTGGAAGACTCTTCGGTTTTGACTTCAGAGCAGAAGCAATGAAGTTGAGACTGGTCTAAACAATAGCTAGAATCCAAGGGTTGTATAAAAATAATTTCTTCTCTGAAGAGGCCCACTGGGACTAATGGACCTTCAGTGAAACAATATCTACTACCTTCCGAGGTAGTTAGCTGTGTCCATTGTTTAAATGGGTCACCTCTGGGTAGGACAACTCCTGACATCCAGACCCATCTGGTGGGCCAGCAGAGAACAAATGTTCAGTGCTGTCTATGTGACAAGCCTTCGGACGTTACCATGTTCCACCTACCAACCTCCTGTTCTCCTCTTCCAGTGAAACAAACCCAGTCACTTCAACCTTTCCTCACGGTTCTCCAGAACCTTGGTGATTTCCCTTGCACTTTTCTGAACCATTTGAACTTGTTTTTATATTTAATTAAAAGGAAATAATTCCAGCTCACCTGTTCTCTGAGGAGCAAAAGACAAGAGATGATGTGGTTGAATGCTGGGAGAGCAACCGATGAAGGACTGCTTGATGGGAGCCCTTTTTATACTGTGAGGAAGCCAGCGCAGGAATGCTCTCTAGAGTTTATGCAATTATTTACCAGCCAAGATTTGTTGGCTGTAAACTCTGACCTTCGGGTTATAATTGCTAGGTGACAATGAGCTTGCTTTGCCGCTGGGTCTGCCATTATTTCCAAATTAGAGGCACTCCTCTCCTTGTAGGACCCTTTAATTTCATGTGATGTCACAATCACCCTCTCTTTACACGCAGAATGGCCTTGCGGTTTTATTTGATGATGGCTCAATGACCTTGATAGCTGGTGCCTACTAGCAACTGGAAACATCTGACATTCTTTCTTTTTAATGTTTAATTGGATTGTTTTATTGCATATTTTAATTACAGTTTAATCTGGTCTGGTCCCCTCCTTGTGTCCTTTTAAAAAAATAAAATTATTCAGCAATTTCAACATAACAAATTATCAAATCAATAATCAAATACATTATTTCCCCCCCTTTTCCCACCCCCCTTCCATCCCTCACTTCCCCCCACCACCAGGGAATTCCCTCAGCTCCACTCTCTCATTTCTCTGCACATATTATTCTCTGCATGTTATAAAATTGTACGTATCCTGACATTCTTGGGTGGCTGCTGTAAATGAAGTTTGGCGGTTGCAACATAGTCTACAAAGCAGATGGGAGCATGAGTACTGCAACAGCCTAGCAAGAACAGCTAAATCATAGAATTTCATTACTTATTGCATCTTTCCTCTCCAAGGAGCTGAAGGTGAGGTGCATGGCTCTCCTCTTTCTCATTTAATCCCCAAAACTACCCTGGTCCGTCCCTGGTCTCTATCCACAACACCAACTTGAGAACCGGAAATGAACAGATTTGACCATTCCTACGGGGACGCGGTGGCGCTGTAGTCTAAACCACTGAGCCTCTTGGGCTTGCCGATCAGAAGGTCGGCGGTTCGAATCCCCGCGACGGGGTGAGCTCCCGTTGCTCTGTCCCTGCTCCTGCCAACCTAGCAGTTCAAAAGCACATCAAGCACAAGTAGATAAATAGGTCCCGCTCCGGTGGGAAGGTAAACGGCATTTCCGTGCGCTGCTCTGGTTTGCCAGAGGCGGCTTAGTCCTGCTGGCCACATGACCCAGAAAAACTGTCTGCAGACAAATGTAAAGCGAGATGAGCGACGCAATCCCAGAGTCATTCGCAACTGGACTTACCTGTCAGGGGTCCTTTACCTTTTTTAAAAAAATAAAATACTAGCAGCGTGTTGTTGTTTTTTCTAGGGGTACTCAAGCGTACGCAGTACTGGCATCATGGTTTTTTTTCCTAGAAGGAAAGCCCTGCCTCCTAGAACAAATCTATACACCCAAGGTCACTTGAAAGTTATAGATTCAGGACAGTCAACATGATAGGAATGTGGCCGTGATTAATCCTGGGTCAAAACTGCATGCAATTATGTGCACAGGAAAAATAAAATAAACCCACATCATTGTGATCCCAACTAAAAGGCTGGCATCCATTTCTGAGCTCATATAATGACGCAAATTGCAGACCTGAGCCTGTTTGGTGGACACCCCCACAAACAACGCTCTTAATCAGCGATGCTAAATGCCCCAAGAAGAACAACGTACATCACAACAATGATGCATATTAAACATTAATGGCTGTTTGTGAAGCCTTCCGGAGAAAGCCTCCATTTGGGGGTGGCTTTGCAACACTTCATGTCTTCCACACATGGGCATCATTGTCCTTGTTTAACATGCAGGTGCACGAGGGCTTGTGGAAGGCTGGTTTTGGGCTCAGATTCGCCTTGGGTTGAGGACATGACCCTAAGCTACAGATGGGCAGATCAACACATTTCCATTCTGGGTCACTTTTGCATGTGTTCCACTCCATGCTGGCTTCTGCATGTGCTCAGAGCCCACTCTGCAGATTGTTTTACTTACTTACTTACTTACTTACTTACTTACTTACTTACTTACGTACTTGTTTTCTTTCTTTCTTTCTTTCTTTCTTTCTTTCTTTCTTTCTTTCTTTCTTTCTTTCTTTCTTTCTTTCTTTCTTTCTATATTCAGAATCCCAGAAGTCAGGACAGCCAGCGGGATCACAGCGCAGTGATCCCGCTGGCTGTCCTGGCTTATGGGAAAGCCATTCCCAGGGGATGAAGGCTCCCCTTGCCCAGGAGAGGCTGCACACGGCTAAGGGTCCCCCAAGAGCCATGCTCCCTTTCAAGAGCACACTGAGTGTGTGTGCGGCTCTTGGGGGTTTTCCCCCGAGGAGGAAAGACAGGCACACAGCCCAGAACATGCACATCTCACTTTTGTGCTGGAACATGTTGGAGGGTATGGTGGCACCATTTGCATAACAGAATCCACCACAGAGATGTCGACATTTTCAAAAGTAAGGGGTCTGTGGCTTGGCTTGACTTAGCTAATTGGGAGTCACTGATGTAAGCACATGCATATATCTTGGGGCACAAGTTGTGGATTGGAGGTGTGAGAATTGGGAAAGGTCATTAGACAAATTGTTGGTGCAGCTGCATTTTGCATGTTCTGTTCTATTCTGTTGTCTCCCCTCAAACAGGATATTGTAGAGGAAGAAAAGTGGTATGGTACAACTTCAAATATATAGTGCAGATGAGACCTTAATTTCTTTCCTTTTAAAGTTTTTTTATTCAAAATTAAAACAAGACATATTATCCAAAAACATATCATCCTTCTTCCCCCACCCCATTTTTCCTCTCCCCCCCTCCTACACAAAAGCCACCCACCCCACCCCCTGACTTCCCTCAGTTCCAGTCTTTGGTTTTTCTGAGACTGGTGTTTTCTGCATGTTACGAAGTTGTATAGATCCTCAAACTATTTAGCTGATTATTATCAATAAAAAAATTGTGAATGTTTATTCAAAAACTGCCAATGAGTCCAGTTCACTTAGTTGCGTCTTCAGATACTTTGTAAAGGGTTCCCATTCATCTTTAAAGTCACAGTTATCCTTGACCCATAGCTTATGTGTTAATTTTGCCAGTTCTGTATAGTCCGTCAGTTTTTCTTGCCATGATTCTTTAGTTGGGGTTTCTTCAGTCTTCCATCCTTGTGCTACCAGATGGGACCTAAATTTCAATGGGTTGTATCCAATGTTAATCCTGCTCAGAGGAGACCTGTTAAAAAGGAAGGACATGAGTAATTTTGGCCTGTTATTTTCAACAGGTCTTCCATGAGTAGAACTCAGATGGATACAACCCAATGGATCTACTCTGGGTATTTCTAACATTACTTGAGACTCCAAAACTGGAAGAAGTGTCCGGTGAAGGATCAGATCAGGGGTACTTTGGTAACCAAGGTATGGGCATTCAGGGGATTCAACTATGATGGCTCGGCTCGGCTTACACAGTTGGAGGCATGAATGCTTCTGAATACCAGCTGCTGGAAACCACAGGAGGGGAGAATTGTTATTGTGCTCGAATCCTGATTTTGGGCTTCCCATGGGGGCATCCGGTTGGCCACTGTGAGAACAGTGTCCTGGATTAGATGGGTCAATGGCTTATGTCCTTCTGACCACCAGTCCAAAGTTCAGGTAAGGAGAATTCCACAAGCACCCCAGCGCTTCTTGAAATTACACCTTTGTGTAAGCCACAATTGCATCACACGTTCAGTCCATTTACGGCACATCTCTCTTTGCTTGAGGAGACCAGAAAGCATCCTTGGCATCTCCCAAACTGCAGCATCAGAACAATTGCAGTGATTTGGGTGTGATCCCTACCATAATCTGAAAGTCAGCAATCAATTTGAACTTGGATCTGCCCACAGGGTGTGTCACACCCACGAGCGTGCCCAAGGAGGAGAGTATAAAAAGAGCTCTCCATCCAGGACCTAACCATCAGCTTCTCCTCACTCAGGAAAGAGCATCTTGAGGCATCTTCTTCTTGGAGGACCAGGTATGTTCTGATCTAATCCAGTTTCCTTATAGATAGGAAACTGCCTTAGACCAGTATTGTCTCAGTATTGTCTGCTTTGAAGGGCAGTGGCTGTCTAGGGTCTCGGGAAGAAGTATCTCTCAGTCCAACCTAGAGATGTCAGGGATTGAATCTGGAGCCCTCTGCATGCAAAAGAGGTGTTGTATCACTGAGCTATGACCACGTCCCCAAGGTAGATGGTGCCATTAATACCATCAAGCTAAATATGAGCTCAGAAGAAGGCACGAGGAGCCAGAGGTCAGGTGGAAGGGATCTCATGATCCCTATCACCTAGGATCAGACTTGGCTGGTGCCCATTGGGACTGGTGAGACAAAAGGCAGGAAGTCCAACAATAGGTGGTGCTAGAACCAATGATAGGCAAAGCCAGCTCATCCTAGCTTTCTCCCCCACCTCTTCCCATGAACCTCTACGAAGGCAACACTCAGCCTGAGAGGCAGGATGCTGACAGCCAAGGTCACCCCCTGGCCTGGCTGTTGTAAGAAAGTAGCCAGGATGGTGAGGGATGGCTGAGTGGAGACAGAAATGGATAATAATAATAATAATAATAATAATAATAATAATAATAATAATATTTGGCAGCTCCCAACCAAATATGAAAAACACAATACAGCATCAAACATTAACGACTTCCCTAAACAGGGCTGCCTTCAGATGTCTTTTAAAAGTAAGATAGTTGCTTATTGCCTTGGCATCTGGTGGGAGGGTGTTCCACAGGGCGGGCGCCACCACCAAGAAGGCCCTCTGCCTGGTTTCCTGTAACCTCACTTCTTGCAATGAGGGAACAGCCAGAAGGCCCTCGGCGCTGGATCTCAGTGTCTGGGCTGAATGATGGGGGTGGAGATGCTCCTTCAAGTATATAGGACCGAGGCCATTTAGGGCTTTAAATGTCAGCACCAACACTTTGAATTGTGCTTGGAAACGTACTGTGCTCAGATGCCCTATGCTTCCTAAGGGACTGCTTAGAACACCATTATCTAAACTTCTCGCTTCCTGATTTCACACATTTTCCTCATTATTGCTTATTCACACCCTGACCTCAGAGTGTGTTCCCCCAGAATTCCTGCACTGTGTGGGGGATTAATAAAGTGCTACTTTTTCTACCAAAATTGGAATGTTGGCCTGCATTCTTCTACTTCCTTGAAGGCAACATTTTTGCCCCCTAAAGTGAAATGTGGAATTGGGGAGCTCCTGTTTTGCTCTCATTAATCAGCTGAAGGCAGTTCAAGTTAAGAGGACCTGAAGCTGACTGTTCCATGTAGTATGATTCGGATTTAGATATATAGTTCAATGCAGCCCAGAACTGTTTTTCTAGAAAGAGAGGTGCCAGAACTCACTATGAATTCTTCCCTCGTTGCTTCCCATTGATCCCAGTGGGCCTACTCTGAGTAGAAAAAAAATTTCTTGGATTCTAGCTATTGTTTAGACCAGTTTCGACTTCATTGCGACTGCTACAAAGTCAAAACGGAGGACTCTGCTACCCATTGAGGGTTCACAGCTTTCCTTCATGTATTCTGAAAAGTAATGACTTGAGAGTTTCATGCGTCTAGTCTCTGCTTGCTTTTGGTTAACGGGACTCCCTCGTTTGCTCTTTCAGACCCCGACTCATTGCAGAAAGATGACTTTCGGCTACGGATACTGCGGCTTCACTTGCGAATCGCAATGCCCCCCACACCATGTGTGGATCCAGCCTCCTCCCTTCTGCGTCACTGTCCCGGGAGCCATCTTGAGCTGTGCTGACGATTCATGTGCCGTGTCTACTGATGCACCTTGCTGTGGCTATGGCGGCTCTGGGGGTTATGGCGGCTATGGCAGCTATGGTGGCTGGAGTGGCCGTGGGGGCTGGGGTGGCCGTGGATGTTGTGGCAGCTATGGGGGCTATGGTAGCTGGGGCGGCCGTGGCTATGGCAGCTGGGGTGGTTCTGGAAGCTGGGGTGGCCGTGGGTGCCGTTCTGGCTGCTGGGGGTGGTGAGATTCTGCTTAGACCAAGGCCAGACGGACTCCCTAGAAACCCAAGAAATGACCCAGCAATGGACTTTGGACAAAAGTTCTGCAGCTGAGCTTCTGAGCCTGGTTCTCAGAAACGACGAGCGCGCACGATCTCCGGATGAAGTGGATCATGGCCGCCCTGAATACATCTGAAATCCAGGTCTCCACACTTCCTTATCATGTCTATGCTCCATTTTTCCCCACTCTTGAGTGTCTGCTATGTTCTTCTTCAAATGCAAACCATGGTTACTTCTTGATTTTCCTTTATGTCTCTGACACTATCTGTATATGCCTTCTAGATCATTAAACAAAACGTGCTTCATATGACCTGTGTTCTGGTTTTGTTTTCACTAGTACGGGATCTCTCATTAAGACAGTAATTTATCCTCCACATTAGTGGGAAGAAATGGAGTACTGGAGTACTGTGTCCATTTCTGGGCACCACAGTTCAAGAAGGACACTGACAAACTGGAACGGGTCCAGAGGAGGGCAACCAAAATAGTCAAAGGCCTGGAAACGATGCCTTATGAAGAACGGCTAAGGGAGCTGGGCATGTTTAGCCTGGAGAAGAGGAGGTTAAGGGGTGATATGATAGCCATGTTCAAATATATAAAAGGATGTCTCATAGAGGAGGGAGAAAGGTTGTTTTCTGCTGCTCCACAGAAGCGGACACGGAGCAATGGTTCCAAACTACAAGAAAAAAAATTCCACCTAAACATTAGGAAGAACTTCCTGACAGTAAGAGCTGTTCGACAGTGGAATTTGCTGCCAAGGAGTGTGGTGGAGTCTCCTTCTTTGGAGGTCTTTAAGCAGAGGCTTGACAACCATGTGTCAGGAGTGCTCTGATGGTGTTTCCTGCTTGGCAGGGGGTTGGACTCGATGACCCTTGTGGTCTCTTCCAACTCTATGATTCTATGATTCTATGATTCTATGAAATGCACGATCCCACATTTTTTTTCATAGGATCATGGAGCTGAAAAGGATTTCATGGGTACCTACACTTTAAAGCCCTTTGTGGCTTAGGGCCCTCGTATCTACGACACCGCTTCTTCTGGTATGCCCAGCAGAGGACCTTAAGGTCCATGAATAATCATAATTTAGAGGTCTCGCGCCCTAAGGAAGGCAGACTATCCTCTACCAGGGTCAGGGCCTTCTCTATGATGGCTCCGACCTGGTGGAATGCTTTGTCCCATGAGACTAGGGCCCTGCAGGATTTAACCTCCTTCCATCAGACCTGTAAGACTGAGCTGTTGTACCCAGGTCCTGTTTGCATATGACTGGCCCCTAGCAGAACAGACTGCTTGACAGAATGGCCCTGTATTGATGGGTGCTAGCCTGTCATTTTATATATGTTTATGGATAATTCCATAATTCCATATGCTATGGATAATTCCACCAGTGCACTTGGCATAAATTTACTCCAGGAGTAGCTGTAAGCCTGGTCATGGGACATGGGACACGGGTGGCGCTGTGGATTAAACCACAGAGCCTAGGACTTGCAGATCAGAAGGTCGGCGGTTCGAATCCCTGCGTGAGCTCCCGTTGCTCGGTGGTCCCTGCTCCTGCCAACCTAGCAGTTCTAAAGCACATTAAAGTGCAAGTAGATAAATAGGTACCGCTCCGGCGGGAAGGTAAACAGCGTTTCCGTGCACTGCTCTGGTTCGCCAGAAGCGGCTTAGTAATGCTGGCCACATGACCCGGAAGCTGTACGCCGGCTCCCTCGGCCAGTAAAGTGAGATGAGCGCCGCAACCCCAGAGTCGGCCACGACTCGACCTAATGGTCAGGGGTCCCTTTACAATAATAATAATAATAATAATAATAATAATAATAATAATAATAATAATAATTTATTATTTATACCCCGCCCATCTGGCTGGGTTTCCCCAGCCACTCTGGGCGGCTTCCAAAAGAATATTAAAATACTGTGATACATCAAACATTAAAAGCTTCCCTAAACAGGGCTGCCTTCAGATGTCTTCTAAAAGTCTGGTAGTTGTCATTCTCTTTGACATCTGGTGGGAGGGCGTTCCACAGGGCGGGCGCCACTACCGAGAAGGCCCTCTGCCTGGTTCCCTGTAACTTAGCTTCTCGCAGTGAGGGAACCGCCAGAAGGCCCTCGGCGCTGGACCTCAGTGTCCGGGTAGAACGATGGGGGTGGAGACGCTCCTTCAGGTATACTGGACCGAGGCCCTTTAGGGCTTTAAAGGTCAGCACCAACATTTTGAATTGTGCTTGGAAACGTACTGGGAGCCAATGTAGGTCTTTCAAGACCGGTGTTGTATGGTCTCGGCAGCCGCTCCCAGTCACCAGTCTGGCTGCTGCATTCTGGATTAGTTGTAGTTTCCGGGTCACCTTCAAAGGTAGCCCCACGTAGAGCGCATTGCAGTAGTCCAAGCGGGAGATACCTTTTACCTGCAAGCCAATGGTAAGAGACAATGGCAGCTGGAGACCAATGACATTTGGAGGGCAACATCTTGGCCAACCCCAGTTAAGACAGCCAAATGGTGGTCAGTTGGATTCATATATGAGACTTCACTGATGTTCAAACCAGACACTGTAGAACAACCCTCTCCTACCAGCTGCACTGGTGGCCTCAAGAGCCATCATAATGTCTCCCTGCAGTGATTTCTTAATACACCTGCCTATGTAGAAAGAAGGGGAAATAAAGCAGTCTTTCTTGCCATCTTCTGGAGAGTTGGTGCAGTGCAAGACAGAAAAGGCTTGTTCAGGAAATAATATATATCAAGGGGTTGGAGCAACAAGGTTTTAAATGGGTTGGGTGGCCATCTATCAGGAATTCTTTGATCGTGGTTCCTGCATTTCAGGGGGTTGGACTAGATCAGTGTTTCCCAACGTAGAGCGGACCTGATCTCACCCAACTCTACTGACCCAGATCCATTATGTAGCACTATGGCAGACCAAGGGGTGGGGAGGTCTCTGTAGGCCATGGGACCTCTCTGTCCATCACCAGGAGATTGTGTCAGGAGCATAGCTGTCAACTTACAGATTTGAAAATAAGGGACCAGCAGCCTTGAAAATAAGGGACCAGCAGCCTTGAAAATAAGGGACCAGCAGCCAAAATAAGGGACCTGCAGCCTCACCTGCTCCAGGCACTCCAGTCTTCCTGTCCTCCTGCAGTCTGGTCAAACTCATGCTGGTAGCTTCAAGAACACTGTCCAACTAACTTTGTAACCAGAGGTTCAACTGAAGAGAATCTGAATCACATGCACCACAAGGCCTATGCAGCCTAAACTTAAGATGGCTCCCCAGCCTGACTTTGCACTGCAAAGTTTGCAGCAGCACGTGCACCAAAATAATAATAATAATAATAATAATAATAATAATAATTAATAATAATAATAATAATAATAATAATAATAATAATAATAATAATAATTTTTATTTATATCCCGCCCTCCCCAGCCAAAGCCGGGCTCAGGGCAGCTAACAACACTAAAACAGTGCAACATTATAAAAACATTATAAAAATTACTTAAAATCAAAAAACCCCTCAGCTTGCATTAACTAGCCACACACAAGGCATTCAAGCTCTACCCCCCAGTCATTCTTAGACTTCTTATCGGGTGAGCAACACAGCCAAGCAACACAGTTGGAGCCTCCCTCCTCCCTGGCCGGCAGGGAAGGAGGGAGGGAGAGGAGCTGCTTCCTTTGAAATTTAAGGGATATCATTTAAGGGACATTTAAGGGACGTCCATCAATAAGGGACAGCAGCGGGACATGGCGCTGGAATAAGGGACTGCCCCTTCAAATAAGGGACACTTGACAGCTATGGTCAGGAGATGGACTGGAGGTCTTGTATCTGCTGTAATATTTTATAAGTAGCAAAGGCTGGCAGTATCGACACTGCCATGTGGACATCCCTGGCAGATGACCGCAGTGCCTGGAGACAGACAGGTCAGACATTCATAGCAGTGACCAGAGGAGGAATGACCACTGGGAGCAGTGCAGAGAGAAGAAACGTCATGGGGCATCTGCAGCAGCACAACCGGATGCCTTCATCTCCTCCATTGTCTCGGATGGCCAACCACCTTGCAAGACCTGGGGTCTTAGGGTGAAGGGCGGGTAAGTAATAATATTACCACTAATAATGAATGATAATAGAGTGGTACCTCAGGTTACAAACGCTTCAGGTTACAGACTCCGCTAACCCAGAAATAGTACCTCAGGTTAAGAACTTTGCTTCAGGATGAGAACAGAAATCGTGTAGCGGCAGCGGGAGGCCCCATTAGCTAAAGTGGTGCTTCAGGTTAAGAACAGTTTCAGGTTAAGAACGGACCTCCAAAATGAATTACCTTCGTAACCAGAGGTACCACTGTAATGCAACTCATTCTCGGAGAATTTTATCCAGCAATTAAAGACCAGCCAATGAGCTTAATTTAAGGTTTTGTATTGCTTTTTTTTTTTTTTAAAGAATACTGTATGCCACCATAGGAGCCACCAGGTGGCAATCTTTCACAACGCAATGGAGAAGGACATTGTGTGTCTGTTCTTGTTGGAGAGTGTATTGTGATGTAATGGAACCATCCAATCATTTCAAATACCGGGGTGTCATGGCCTCATCCTGCTCGTTATGTGATCCTGATTGGTTGGGATTATCCACATGGTGTACTGCTTCTAATCTTGAGTGGCGAAGCGTTCCCACCTTTATGGGTTCATGTGGAGACCACAAACTGAAGGGGCTCGGGAAATACCACTGTGAAACAGTCAACATTCGTTATACACTTTTATTACTATATTCATTATATGCCTTCATTATACAGCTTAGGCGCCAGGCAAAAATGTTGCTTTTCAACCAGGTCTTTGGCAATCTGATTGACATCCTATACCCTTTTTGGGGGGGAGTATGTGTTATTGGGTTGTTGTTTTTATTTTGATTATATATATTGTGGTTTTTATGTTGATCTTTTATGTGAACGGCCTTGAGACCTCCAGGAATAGAGCAATATTTAATTCAGCAAATAATAATAATAATAATAATAATAATAATAATAATAATAATAGTAAGACTCGAGTCCTAACTACAAGTATCTGGGTGCAAGCATGATTGATTTTGTTGGCACTTAATATGAAGCGGGCTTGCAAAGCTCTATGCTGCAAATTCTGAAAGAAATTTAACTATTCTTGAAAAAGCTGCAGTGGTTTTCTTAACAGTGTTTTATTTGTTTTTTTTTTAAAAAAAACCACACACACACACAAATTAACTCATGTTTGTTATTAAAAAGAATGTAATACTGAGGCCTGGATTTAGATGGCAGGTGGTCTGGAGGGATGCAAACAAGAGATATGAGGAATGGGAATTACATTACAGGAATCGCACCACTCGCAAATGGGCGGTTGACTTGCATGTGACCGTGTAGACACACAGCGCCGGGAAATAATTAAATTCATACCCAGAAATGAAGAGAGGAAGCTGGAAAGTCCTCATGGCACACGAGGAGACCCTCCCCGGAGCCCAAAGAGGATGTCAGTGAGGGAAAAGGAAGCCCTGAAGAGACCAGAATTGCATTTGGGCTTTGTTTAGGCTGCTCAGCCTCCCCGCCTAACAGCTGATGTGCAAGGTAGCGCAGCAGCAGCAGCTGCTTTCCCATGTGTCCTGCAGCCTACTGCCAGACCCAGAGCCTTAATTCTAGTTGGGGATATTTTTGGATACAGTGGGGGGCTTTTTGCATAGATTGAAAAGAGTGCAGTAGAGAAGGCATTTAAAGGGTATTTAGAGCAGGTATAGGCAAACTCGGCCCTCCATCCCTGACCACTGGTCCTGTTAGCTAGGGATGATGGGAGTTGTAGTCCCAAAACAGCTGGAGGGCTGAGTTTGCCTATGCCTGGTTTAGAGAGAAGAAGAAGAAGAAGAAGAAGAAGAAGAAGAAGAAGAAGAAGAAGAAGAAGAAGAAGAAGAAGAAGAAGAAGAAGAATAGTAGTAGTAGTAGTAGTAGTAGTAGTAGTAGTTTGGATTTGATATCCCACTTTATCACTACCCAAAGGAGTCTCAAAGTGGCTAACCATCTCCTTTCCCTTCCTTCCCCACAACAAACACTGTGAGGTGAGTGAGGCTGAGAGACTCAAGGTCACCCAGCAGCTGCATGTGGAGGAGCGAGGAAGTGAACCTGCTTCACCAGATTACGAGTCTACTGCTCTTAACCACTACACCACTTTGGCTCTCCACTTCAGTGCTCACCACTTCACAAGATTTCACTTATGCTCATGGGAGCCCAGAATGTAACTCCCACTTAAGTGGAGTGTCACCTATACTCATTCAGGAGCGTAAACTGGGAGGAAGAACTACTGAGAGATCTGGAACAACTTGGAAGAAAATAGCAGAGGGGGTTAAGCTATAGGTCTCCGATTTCTTCCCTTTGACTTCCAGTTTTCCTTCATGAAAACGATACCATTGTTCTTGTTGTTGTGAAAAAGTGTGGCTCCCACTGTAACAACTTTGTGGTGAGTACCGACCCCTATTTTCCTAGGGAAAAAGCACTGCATGGAACACAGTTCTGCTGCTGAAGGTATAAAAATGACGCACACATATACACCCAGTCTATTGAGAGGGGAACAGAGAATTTACATAAACAAAACAGAAGGGGAAGGAACTACACAATTAGGGAGACAATTAACAGAATGATTGTATTTTGCAGAACAACACTATTTTTTTAAGGACGGTAGAAGCCTGGTGATACAACCAAGTATACAACAATCTTTTAGTTCCAAACAGAAGCTTAACACACTGAGAACGGAAAGAGGTAAAATGGGGGATGTAGGGTTGCAGTCAACTAACTCTTTCTCAGAGTAGTCCCATTAAAATGAATGGACCTATGTTATTCATTTCAAAGGGTCTACTCTGAGTGGGACTAGAATCCTTTAGTTCAAAGGAAAGGGTGAATACAGTAAAATACATAGGAAAAACAGGTTACTTAAACCAACTCAGAGTAGGCCCAGTGATGGGCATGACTAACTTGGGTCCATTAATTTCAGCAGGTGGTGTCCAATATTAGCCCTACCCAGTGTAGATCCGCAGAAATTAATGAAAGCGACAAACTTAGGACCATTATTTTCAATAGGTCTCTTCTGCGTGGTTGGATACAACCCAAAGCTATTAGTTCTCTTTTCAGTCAGTCCATGGATTTCAACATGTCTGCTCTGAGCAGGACTGATGATGGGAGGATAATAAATTACATGAGTAGCATTAAAATTGATTGCATCAACTGACCTAGCCCAGTCTCGAAAAACTATTAACATTATTAATTTAATAAAATATCTGCAGATCACCATAAGGGCCAAGGGCAGGTCACAACAATCTAAGTCAGAAGCTGCCCAGAGTGGCTGGGGTGAACCCAGTCTGATGGGCGGGGTACAAATATATTATTATTATTATTATTATTATTATTAGCATTGAAACTACTTAGAAATGGCTTGTTGAAACTCCTTATGGGTCTGCTCTGAGTAAGTATAACCTTGGAGGCAACTCCAACTTCAAAAGCAGCTCAAAACAAATTAGTCACTAGAACAGGGTGGATCCTAAAATCAAATAAAAATGGATCAAAACACATACGCCACTGTCAAAAATGAAACTTTTGCTATGGACAGTGAAATCTGTCTGCAGAATAAGGAGTCATGTTGAGTCACTGGCTTAGTTCGCCATGGATTGGGTGGGAAGGCAAGCAAGCCGTCCGTCCACCGCCACTGATGTGTGCCCGGCTCCTTGGTGTGTGAAAGTCAAATGAGTTTCTCCCACATCCCTGTCGTCTTCAGAAAGGCCACTTGGTGGCCGAACAGTACTTCTTCCCAGTGCTTGCGATCTTGACGTTTTTGGGAAGCTTCTTTGAGGCCGCCTGGTTTGTGGTGTTACGGACCAGGCTGGGCTGGGAGCCTTTAGTCAACGAGACCCTGGAGCCTTTTGCCAGGGACGGCCGCGAGCCCTTGACCAAGCTTGGCTGAGAGCCTCTCGTCAGGTTGGGCCGCGAAGCCCTCTTCAGGAAGTATCGCGAGGCCCTCAGTGCGCTGAACCGCGGGACTTTGGTCACAACGAGACGAGGCCCCTTGGAAGCACGTGGGAGAGTGCCCTTTGCCAGGTGTGGCTGGGTGCCCTTTGTCCCATTTGCTTGTGAGGCATTGCCTAGGCCTGGCTGTGGGTCTTCAGCTGCATAGAATACAGGGCCTTTGGTCATCCGTGGTAGCGGTCCCTTCGCCACGCGGGGTGGTGGGTCATGAATATGTGGCAATAGGTCCTTGCTTGAGTACAGCACAGGGCCTTTGGTCATACGCGGTAGCGGGGCCTTGTTTAAGCACGGCTGAGAGACATTGGTGGGATACATTACAGGACCTTTGGTCACACGGGGTAGAGGGGCGCCAGTGACACATGGTAGCGAGCCCTTGTTAATGGGGCCATGTCGGCCTTTGGTCATGCCACTGTATGGACATTGGGTTGGTAAAGGTTTCTGATAGATAGCTGTGTGTGGCTGCGTCGGGTTCTTGTTTAGCTTGGAGTACCTCGCTGTGTGTGGGTCTGGGTAGACCGTTGCACCTCGTGGTTGATAACCGGTCACACCGGGTGGAGAGTAGAGCTGAGCACAAGGAGCTTTCCCACGTGGTGGAAGGGTTTTGTATGCAGGGTATCTTGACCCATAGAAGGGGTAGTATTGTGAGCCAGACCTGGGTAGCCTTTTCGAGACAAAGGGTGGCAATGGCCGACCAGACGTGTATCCATAATACGGCACCTTTTGGCTGGCCCGGCGATACCTGCAAGAAGGAATTGAGAAGGTCATCTCCTCTAAGAACATCAGAAGAGGCCTGGAGCTGAATCAGGACAAAGGGCCACCTAGATCAACATCCTATCTTAACAGTGATCAACCAGATTCCCCAATGGAAAACCCACCAGAAGAGAACGCAACAGCAAGTCTCTCCCACTTGCAGAGCTGTCTTTCCTATTGGGCTTACTGGCATGTTGCGCCAGGGCGCTGGCCTCTCAGGGGTGCCCCAGCAAGTGGGGGAGCTGTGTGGCTTTGCTGGCAGCCTCCCCTTTCCTTGCACGCCCACCAGCTGTGTCCCATCAACCATATGGCTGGCAGTAATAATAATAATAATAATAATAATAATAATTTATTTATACCCCGCCCATCTGGCTGGGCTTCCCCAGCCACTCTGGGCGGCTTCCCCCAAAAATACTGTAATACATCAAACATTAAAAGCTTCCCTAAACAGAGCTGCTTTCAGATGTATTCTAAAAGTCTGGTAGTTGTTCTTCTCTTTGACATCTGGTGGGAGGGCGTTCCACAGGGCAGGTGCCACTACCGAGAAGGCCCTCTGCCTGGTTCCCTGTAACTTGGCTTCTTGCAGGGAGGGAACCGGCAGGTGTGCAGCTTCCTTTCCTAGCCTCTGCAGGAGGAGAGCAATCCACACAGAGGCTTGGGAAAAGGTCAACAATTCTGGGAAAGGGGATCGCCAGATGGATCTTTGAACCACAGCGCTGGATATGCTTAAAATGGCCCTGCCCACTTGTGAGTCTCTACCACTGGTACCACTCTAGTAGCAGAGGTAAAACATGCAAAGGAATGGCTATTCTTTCATTATTCTTGATTGTTATTTTCCCAGCAACTCAGGACCGGCGGTCCCATGCAACATAGTTTTTCACAGCAAAACATCCCCATCACTTCTCAGTTGTACTTCCTGCCAACAGCAATTGAGAGACATGCTGGCTCTGACAGAGAAGGAAGAACATGATTTGTCTAATCCTCTTTTAAAGTCATTCAAGTTGCCATCTACGTATCTGTCCCCATCATTTACTGGTTTTGACAATCACTACCTCGCAATGAAGTGTTGCATGTAGAGATGGGTGTCACATTTGCTCACGTTCACCCATAAGTCGGCACTGTCCTGTTTACTCAACAACCTGCAATTTCTTCCTATATACATAAAAACGCAAGGCTGTCGTCATGCTGCAGTTAGTGTGGAGGGAAGGTCAGGAGATTCAGAGTAATCTCGATAATTAGATTCCTAATTGGTTTTGTTGTATGTTTATGTTTTTTGGAAAATCAAATAAAAATGTCCTTCTTTATTGAGGGTTGGCCACTGTGAGAAAAAGGCCTTAAGTTGAGAAAAAGGATTTTCTCTCCCGAATCCTGAGTGAAATGTTAGATACTGTATGTGGTGCTAAAAATTAAAATCATCATGAATCTTGAATGGCAAAAAAGGAGAGGAGAGGAGAGGAGGGGAGGGGAGGGGAGGGGAGGGGAGGGGAGGGAAGAGAAGAGAAGAGAAGAGAAGAGAAGAGAAGAGAAGAGAAGAGAAGAGAAGAGAAGAGAAGAGAAACCTGAGCAGGATTTGGAGAGTTTGGCTTTCCCTCGAGCTCATCCATTTGTCTCCCAAAGCCACACCTGCTTACCGATGAGAGAAGTTCAATGGAAGACCAGGAGCAGCATCCTCCATGTGCACCAAATCAGGAGCAGAGACAAAGTCACTGGGAGTTACTGGGAAGAAGTTACGTAGCAACCTGAAATTATAAAGGGGTGAATGGGTAGCAGAATTTCATAATTTCACATCATTTTTCAGTATTATCCAATTTCTTCTACCAGTGTGGTGTAGTGGTTAAGAGCGGTGGACTCGTAATCTGGGGAACCGGGTTCGCGTCTCTGCTCCTCCATATGCAGCTGCTGGGTGACCTTGGGCCAGTCACACTTCTCTGAAGTCTCTCAGCCCCACTCACCTCACAGAGTGTTTGTTGTGGGGGAGGAAGGGAAAGGAGAATGTTAGCCGCTTTAAGACTCCTTCGGGTAGTGATAAAGCGGGATATCAAATCCAAACTCTTCTTCTTCTTTCCCCCTTTCATAACTAAATCTCACATTTATTGACTGCTTCATTTATTTATTAGAGTATATCTATCTACACACATCACACAAAACACCATTATTATTATTATTATTATTAATATACCACCCTATACCTGGGGGTCTCAGGGCGGTTCACAGAATAGAATCAAAATATAAAACCAGAAAATATCTAATAAATACAAAAACAACACAAGAGCCTCACCCCCCCTCCCAAAAAAAACCCCACCACATTTTTAAAAGGGTATAGGATGTAGGTCGATTCAACCAGAGGCCTGGTTAAAAAGGAACATTTTTGCCTGGCGCCTAAAGGTGTATAATGAAGGCGCCAGGTGAAATAGATAGTAATTTCATTAAAAATATATGTTATGGGCGTGTGCAGTAAAGTCATTAACACATGAAATGATAGCTTCCTAAAATGGAGAATGAATCAAATTAATTCTGTAAAAATGCTGGGTGAAAGAGAAACAAAACCAAAAAGTGAAAATGTTCTGGATGGCCTGCAAGCGCCATCTAGGTAGTCAAGATAACTCCGGGACTAGTTTCTGCAAGACTGATCTCATAGATGTTTCTTGTTTTGATTTATGCTAATCGGCTTCCTTCGATGCTCTCTTTGCCTGTGGGCTTGGGACGCATAGCTAATTGGGACAGGGGAGGTTTCTTACACCGACTGCTTGTCAACTCCTCCCTTATCTTAGAGATGGATGAGAACTGGGGAGGGGACCTCTAAACCAGCGCTGAGTTAATGGCGCTACTGGTGCCAGCTTATGTAGCTTCCTTTGTGTATAGTAGGCAAACTAAGTCCCGGGGGCCGAATCCGGCCCAATCGCCTTCTAAATCTAAATCACTCTCTTTTCTTTAGCTGCCAAGCCAGTAATTTGCCCGGCTTGTTAGTGAACTCAAAATTTCTCTGTCTCATTAATTTTGATTTACACTCCATTTCTTCATTTATTATCACAGAATATTGTGACTGTAGCATTTTAATATTTCTTTTTATTTCCGCGTTATCTGGCTTCTTATATAATTCTATTTCATTCTTCCTAATCTCTTCTACCACTTTTTCTTTTCTTTCTGTTTTCTTTGAATTGAGTTTTGCTGTATAAAAAAATCCTCTAAGAACAGCTTTGCTGGCATCCCAAATGATTTTTAAGTCAGTATCTTAATTTAAATTGAAAATGAAGAATCAGTGTGTTTTTACATGAGTAGAATGTGTCCTTTTATTTAAAATGCATATCTGGGTTATTTGTGGGGCACAGGAATTCGTTCATTCCCCCCCCAAAAAAATAGTCCGGCCCCCCACAAGGTCTGAGGGACAGCGGCCCCATGCTGAAAAAGTTTGCTGACTCCTGGCTTAACACATTGGTACCTTGCAGACAAATCTCTCGCTGCTTCGGTGTCCAACCAAAGTCTGTAACAGCAGTGGGGCTTTCAGGCTGCGTTACAAATTTATCTTTTCTTCTACTAAAGCACTTGACCCTTCTGATTCTGATAGGAAATGTGTTCCAAATTATCTTTATTTGTTTGTTTACAAGCTATAAATGGATCTTTCTCAAAAAAAAAAAGTGGGGGGATATCAGGGCATGATACAGATAAATGCTTAAATTACCCAAACAGGCACATTGCAACAACAATACAATAATAAAATGATGAACTAATAATAATAATAGTAATAATAGTAGTAGTAGTAGTAGTAGTAATAATAATAATAATAATAATAATAATAATAATAATAATACCACCAAACAATAAAAATCAAGAGGAATAAAACCATCCCACCAGCTAATAATAGCATAATCTGTCATCTCTGCTCTGGTAATATCTGGGTTAGATTACGGCAACGAGTTATACATTGGGGCTGCCTCTGAAGATGGTTCAGAAACTTCAGCTGGTGAAGAATTCAATGGCCATGACTAACCTTAAGTAAATTGATTTCAGTAGGTCTACCCTGAGTAGGACTCAGTTTGATACAATCCAATGACTACCCTTCTGTCCCTCCCCCACATACTAGAAAATGAGGTCAGAGAAGGGTATTTGAGACCCATCCACGAAGATTTGCACCAGGGACAAAATCCCTTGGGGAAAACCATCACTATTAGTCTCGTCAAATCTCTTTTAGGCTTCTTAGAAATCCCTCAGATGTTTTCTTCCGAGGAAGGAGGTGGAATAGTATTTTGAATGCCACCTTAGGCACAGTTGACAAACAACATAAAATTGTGCAAGAGGCAGGCACACACCCTTGCGAGATTTTGAGAGGCTTATACCAAGGGTTTGGGCTCCAGACCTTCTGTCTCACTGATATATTGCCTAAGAGACATCCAAAATAGCTTCCGATTTCATTCTCAGCATCCTCTGCTGGGAGGAAAAGTGGGCAAAGACCCTCTTTAGTATTCCACCTTGAAAACTCTGCTAGTTTCCACAATGCACAGACCACCTCACACGCTTCTTTGGAAACGTTCTTTGGATCTTTTCTCCCAGAGCCAAGGGTACAACCAAGTTCACAACATGTGACATTTCACGCAAATAGCAAAATTCTATCAAATGCTCCAGTTTGGACAAATATACCAGGATGAGAGTCTCACGATGATGCAGACTATTAGACCTTCAGGTGTCCTGGTCCCATTTAGAGTTTGTCTCGAAGCAATATCCAGAAATTCAGTAGCAGAGAGTGCACAGAGAGGGGGAAAGCAGTTCCTAACTTACCTGACTTCCAGACGCAAACGAGTCTGGACAGAAGTGTCAGCAAAGGCTGGGGATGAGGAGAGCTTTTTATGTGGTTTTTAAAATCCCCCTGAGGGACGTGAGGCACTTCTTTTGGGGCGACGTCACTGGCAACCTGCAAATCGTGATCCGAGGTAATATGCTAAGCTTCCAAATGAAGGCTGTTTCTTCCTCCTCCTAAAACATTAAATTAAATTGCAAAGACGTCCATTGGAAGTCCTACAGCTTGCAAGCAGGGCTGTGCCTCATGCAAAGTACATGCCACCGATCAGCAACAGCTACTTGTACTTGCTGATCCGAATTCATGGGATTATCGAGCTGGAAGGTACTTCAGTTTATGTCATCTAGTCAGCCCTACAAACATTGGAGGGGCTATAGAGTAGAAGGCAACTTCCTGCTTAAACATCTTCAGGAAAGGAGATCCCACCAGACTGAGCCAGTCTTTTCCACCATCTGGAAGCTCTTATTAGCTCAGCATCCTGTTCTCACAGTGGCCAACCCTCAAGAAAGAAGGGCATTTTCGCTGGCCAAGTTTAATTCACATCCATCAAACCTCCTTTGGGGAAGGTTCTCAGGCAGGGTAGAAGAAGGAATAACTTGCCTGTGTGAAGACCACCTGGTGGAAACCCTCACACATATGGTTCTTAATTGTAAACTATATGTTGATCTCCGTCAGCAATTTCTAGATCAACTCTGTATCCCCAAATGCAAAACAGAGTTAGAGGTCATACATTTTCTATTACTGGGGAATGATCAGGAGCTCACCAAGTTAGTCGCTAAATATTAGAAATGTTTCAACTTCCCTCCATTTCTTCAATTCCAGTTAAGATATCCAAATTTTCACAAGAGTTTGGTTTGTTTTGTTTTTTGCTTTTTTTAAGATCTTGTGAAAATTCACCAGCATCTCAGTGCAAAATTCTCCCAACCCAATACAGGTGTCCCAAGATTATGGACAACCAGTAGTCTACGAGCTTCATTCAGGTGGTCAGCAGCATCTATGTAAAAATATAGTGGTACCTTGGTTGTCAAACTTAACCCATTCCAGGAGTACTGTTTGACTCCCGGAACCATTTGAAAACCAAGGCGCAGCTTCCAATTGGCTGCAGGAGCTTCCTGCACTTCAGACGTTCAGCTTCCAAAAAAAAGTTAGCAAACTGGAACACTTACTTCCGGGTTTGTGGCATTTGGGAGCCGATTTGTTCGGGAGCCAAGCCATTCGAGAACCAAGGTACCACCGTACAGGTAAAAACCATACAGCACTGAGCACTGCACATTACTGTTGCTGCAATGGGGAGAAAAATAATTAAGTGTTCCACCAAGACCCTCAGTGATTTTCAAGAGTAATGGGGTGGGGTGAATGGTTAGGAAACATGGTCCTGACATACCCATTCTTAAATATATGCACCTTTGTGATGCAATCTTCCCAAATACAACACAAATTTGCTTATGCCGTTTTCATGAATATATGCATTCATGTGCAAATTTCACCGCAACAGACACATTTTTGTACATGTTGCTTGGCTGGAGAGCAGCTTTGCAAAATTCAGAGATGTGTGAATTTTTGGAGGATGCCTGTTTTTTCAGTTTGAAGGTTGTTTTGAAAAGTCCAAATTAGGTAGCTTCACCTTGAAAGGCTAACTGAATTGGATTTCTCCTCTATCACTCGGGCTTATCACTTGGAAGGTTATCCTAATGTTGGTGCCATAATCTGCTTTGCTACAGTTTCCTGTGTCTGGCACAAAAGAGAACAAGTCTGTTCTGCCTTCTGCTCTTCAAATTCTCCAATACATTAGTGTATGGAATTCTTTTTACCAATAGCTGTGGCAATAGCCCCCAGCTAAAATGGATTTAGGGTATGGCTGTGCATAAACCCCTTGGTCTGGTTTGTGGCTCAAATATGTAAATCTAGATGAGGACCAATCTGGTCAAGAATGATCCAGACCCTGTCTGACCTGATTTGGATCTTACAAATCTCTAGAAACCTATTGGTCTGCATTGTGAAATGAAAACATGGTGGAGGTTTTTGTTGGGGAGAGGGTTACATAGGGACATAAAATTGGGGGACACTATAGCCCCTCAAGAGGAGATTTGCCTTGCCAAATTTCAGAAGGGTAGTTCCATGGCTTTTCATACTAGACACATCTGAAGTATACGGTGTTTAAAAATTAAGATGGACATAAAGTTTTTGCTTTTGCACATAGAGATATGAATTTGGCAAACTCGGTGGCCCCTACAGAGTGGATTAACTCTCCCAAAGTACAGATGAGTAACTTCAGGGGCTGTCATTCTTTCCAATCAAGTCCTTCTTATGGTTGATGGTTTATGGTTACCAACTGGTAATACTAAACAGACAAACAAACAAACAAACAAATGGACAGCCATCTATCTGTTTTTTTAAAAAAAATATATAAGGGTGGTACTGGGGTTGATTGAGAAAGGACAGAAAACAAGCACAAGTTCCCAAAATATAGACGCGCTTTTACCCTCGCAAGATTGAATGTATTGCCCTTGATTCTACTTGAGGGACGATTCCTACAGATTCCACACACAAAACGCTTATGTCCCTGTGGAGATGGCAGTACCAAATCAGTGGTGCATGCCCTTCTGGCCTGTCCTCTTTATAAAGACTTGAGGAATAAGATTATCAGCCCTCTTTTATTGTCCATTTCGGGTCACCCAGCCACTGCCCCAGTGTCGTTTCTCCTGGCAGATCAGGAGGAGCAGGTGACAGCAAATGTTGCAAGGTTTTTTTATTCCAGTATTTGGTATATTGCATTGCTGTTTTGTTGCTATGGCCGATGGCTAACGCAAATAAAGATTCATTCATTCAAGAACAAGCTGAACAAATGACTCCCAACAGTTTAGCAAACACTTTTTAAGAATCATAATTTACAAAGGGTGACTCTGAGGGTGGAATTTAGTGATGGTAGGAGCTGTTTGACAATGGAATGGACGACCTCGGAAGATGATAGACTCTACTGCAATGGAGGTTTTAAACCGAGGTTGGATGGTTATCTGTCAGTGATTCTTCAGCTGTGGTTCATGAACTGGACTAGATTAACCTCGAGCCCTTGTCCAACTCTATAGTTCCATGACGCTATGAAATATTTGCATTGCTCCCCACATATCTTGATTGGATTTGCAGAAGTTTGAATCTCAAAGGACAGCTGTGATTCAGTTCATGTATTCTTTCAGCAAATACAAATTAGACAGACTGTGCATTATATCGGCAGAATTTTGGAAACATAATTCATGGCAGAACTGAGGGAGTTGTCCCCCCCACCCGGGGTCCAGGAAGCATATTTCCTCATCACCTCTTGGTAGGCTCACCAGGTCAGAAGCATGCCAGACCCTGAAATTTCTGGGCCCACGAATGAGACCTAAGCAATGCCATGTGGGTGGCCCACCTTTATGTCAGATTAATTGGGAGAGTGGAAGAGGACAGATTTCCGAGACAATCTGTGCAGTAATTTCCAGTTGGCTCTGCTGGGCTGAAGCTTGCAAGTCTTCTTAAAATCTATCTCAGCTACTGAAGATTCAAGCCCTACACTGACCGCTTGAAGGCTGCAGGTCAGTCCTGGAGGTCTGGCACCCCAACTCCTTGGAGACAGGCCTGGAGAGAAGGGACAGAGCGAGTATCCAGAGTTACTTGGGACCAACCAGGAACAGGAGATACAGCAAGAGGGAAAACCTTTTGTTTTCGTTCTGCTTTTCAAAAACAGCTGTGGGGGAAATAACTTACTAATAGTGGCACAAATCTTGCCCCAGCTAATTCCAGAGCAAGGCTGAGATGAACGCTTGCCTGCCGACACCTCCCTAAGTAATGTTCTTACTTGGTGTGTGGGTCCAACTGAAGATGCAGAGCTATTAACAGCCACGATAATATTGTGCTTTGTATTTAAGTGGTTTTAATTAACATTTGGAAAGCCTCAGGAGTTCCTTTCATCCCAGAGAACCTCGCCTAGGCTCCATGGGGTAACCAGGACGTGTTATTAAGTGTGATGACTAACCCCCTCTCACTCATTAGTATAAACATGCGAACAATCAGAATCAGTGAATCTGAATATTTTTACTCGAGAACAAAGGCAGAAATTGTATCCAGGTCTTCATCCTTGGGATGCATATTCATGTTGATCCAGGATACACCTTTAATTTAATTCAGGATGTGATTTAGGACCCTCTTGCATTAGACTCACTTATCAGAAAGGCAGGGTGTGAATGAAATGAAACAAAGATATGAAACAAAAAACACTTTACACACAGTTTAGACATAATCCAAGGCAGCTCATTGACTAAGTTTACACATAATCCGAGGCAACTCATTGACAAAGTCCAGCCACAATTCCTCTTGAACTTTCTCCAGAGGAGGGCAACGAAGACAGTGAGTGGGGGAACATAGAGGGCAGCTCCTATAAGGAAAGTTTTCTGCATGTAAAGCAAGATGCTCTACCTGTGACACAGGGGCGTGGGAAGCTGCCTTATACCAAGTTCAATCATTGGTCCATCTAGGTCAGTTGTGCTAACACTGACTGGCAGCAGCTCTCCAGGTTGGTGGGCAGGGGTTTTCCTCAGCCCTACCTGGAAGATGCTGGAGACTGAACATGGGACCTTCTGCATGCAAGGTAAGCGTTGGATGTTGAAGAGCATTGGATTTGATGGCTTTCAAAGTCCCCTCAAACTCTAGGATTCCATGGTATTATTTATACCCTGTGCAGCTGGGAGTAACAGGGTGCCTGCCACTAATCTGTATTTTATTTTTTCCAACAGTGGAGCCGTGACACCTCCATTGTTCTTCAAGGAACCGTGCTTCCCAGTAGCCTCCTTCCAATAGAGCTAATTTAATTTCAAGCTGCACAACTACTAAATTACACCTGCGTACCTGCCAGCCCCGGGAGACAATGGGAGGGCAGTTGATGCCCTTGATGCCTTTGCCTGCTGCTCCTCCTCCTCCTCCTCCCTTTTTAATGAAAAAGCAGAACAAAACAAGCACTATTGATTTGCCCTTGATTAAAATCTAGCCCCAAATGGGAGGCCAAGCCCTTTCGTTTGAGGAGGTGGAGGAGGAATGAAAATAGCCCTTTGCTGCGTTCAAGAAGAGAGTAAACACAAGGGCGTACTGGAGCTTCCGTTAAGGCCAGCGTCACCAAGCTGTTTGCCCCAGATCCACTCTCCCTGCCTCTCCCGTTCATTCTGCTATGCCTTACATGTCAATGCTGCCTTTGTAGGAGGTTGTGGTAGCCGACACTGTCAGGCACCGGGAGAAGTGTCCCGTAGATGTGACAAATTGGTCAACTGTATGGCAAATGTTGCAAGGGATGCAGGTGGCACTGTGGGTTAAACCACAGAACCTCTTGGGCCTGCCGATCGAAGCCCCACGATGGGGTGAGCTCCCGTTGCTCGGTCCCTGCTCCTGCCAACCTAGCAGTTTGAAAGCACGTCAAAGTGCAAGTAGATAAATAGGTACCGCTCTGGCGGAAAGGTAAATGACGTTTCCATGTGCTGCTCTGGTTCGCCAGAAGCAACTTAGTCATGTGTCCACATGACCCAGAAGCTGTACGCCGGCTCCCTCAGCCAATAAAGCGAGATGAGCGTCGCAAACCCAGAGTCGGGCATGACTGGACCTAATGGTCAGGGGTCCCTTTACTCATGTAAAAACATGCTGATTCCCGGACCGCTTCTCACAGTGAGGGAACCACCAGAAGGCCATCGGAGCTGGACCTCAGTGTCCGGGCAGAACGATGGGGATGTAGATGCTCCTTCAGGTATACTGGGCCGAAGCTATTTAGGGCATTAAAGGTCAGCAGGAACACTTTGAATTGGTCTCAGAAATGTCCTGGGAGCCAATGTTGGTCTTTCAGGACCGGTGTTATGGGGCCTTGGCTGCCGCTCCCAGTCACCAGTCTGAGAGATGCATTTTAAATAAAAGGACACATTCTACTCAGTTAAAAGCACACTGATTCCCGGACTGCCCATGGGCAAGATTTAGAAGGCGATTGGGCCGGATCGGGCCCCCGAGCCTTCATTTGCCTACCCATGGTTTATGCCATATGAGCTCCTTCATTCATGATTGTGAGCACCTTGTTGGGAGAGAGCTCCAGGCTATCTGCAGCTCCCCAGATCTCCAAGTGTCCTCCGGTGAGCAAAGCTCTGGAAAAGGCACCCCTTCCTTCTCCAGAGTTAAACCACAGAGCCTAGGACTTGGCGATCAGAAGGTTGGTGGTTCGAATCCCCGCAATGACGGGGTGAGCTCCCATTGCTCGGTCCCTGCTCCTGCCAACCTAGCAGTTTGAAAGCACGTCAAAGTGCAAGTAGATAAATAGGTACCACTCCGGCGGGAAGGTAAACGGTGTTTCTGTGCACTGCTCTGGTTTGCCAGAAGCAGCTTAGTCCTGCTGGCCACATGACCCGGAAGCTGTACGTCAGCTCCCTCGGCCAATGAAGCGAGATGAGCGCCGCAACCCCAGAGTCGGCCACCACTGGACCTAATTACCGGGTCCCTTTACCCCTTTACCCCTTTACCTTTTAACCTTCTCTCTTGACAAAGCAAAAGAAGGAGGCATTGTAGTTTTAACTACTATTTATTGACACTGTACAGACACAGAATCATGTTGCTCTCTCTTGTTCAGCTCCGAGAGAGAACGGGCAAAAGTGAAAGTACATCACATAATACATACAGAAAGGACTATATCCTGTTCTCACGCTTCCTCTGAGACAGACGGTGTGATTTCCAATAATCACAAAATGTAGCCTCGGTGGAGTGATTAACTAACACGCCTATCTTATTTCCAGCCCCTGTTCCATATTCTGGTTCATTGGATTCATGATCCTGGCACAGCCATAACAGCTTCCTCTTTTCTCCAGCAAAGTTCTCCCTCATGGAGAGCACGAGTTGCGGTTGGGGCTGACGAGACACCTCACTGTTGCGAGGCAAATGGTTTGGCCATCCTTTAAGCAGGGGCGGGCTGTTACTGGGGAAATCTAGATGTTGCCATTTGTTGATTGACAGCCCTATTTGTTAAATACAATGCACGCAGCGACGAACTTTCTCTTTTCGCTGCGTGCTTCGGATCACCCGTCCTCCCTTCCCTATTGTTAGGCGGTTTGCTTGACCGGAATTTTGTCCATTTGGCTGATTATTGTGTGCCATTTGGGTTTTGCCTACTGAGTAGCAAATCGTCACAACTTGTAAGGTTGAGGTTAGGCATTGGTCTGGGAATTGGCTAGTGGAGGGGTATGGATTTGGCTGTGCCTGCCCCTCCAAAATGCTGCTGCTGCTGCAAGGGTTTTCCATTAAAGTAACCCAGGGGCTCCCCCATGCTTTTGTCCGAAACCCCCTGGCAAGGGGCTAGGGCCACGCAAGCCCTGGGAGCATTCTGGGGAGAGATGAGGCATGATTCCCAGTCCCGTCTCTCTCCCCAGGTGACTTACCCTTCCTGACTTCGCAGGGGGTGCAAATGTCAGAGCTGTCCCTGGGCGGGGTCAGTTAGTGCTACCAATGCCTAAGTAACCACTCACATTGTTGTAATTTGAATAAAATTGTGGCCAAAATTATGCCAAAAACCTTAAACAAAAATTTGGGGGTGTCTTGGGGACCTTGATGCGCAAAAGATAATATTCGTCTCGTCATGACCTACCCAACCCCTCCTGTAAAAACTCCTGTTTGGGAGACATATTCCCCAAGGCTGTTTCCCATTAGAAAATAAAGTTGGGCCAGATTAGCAGACATCTTAAGCCGGTTGGCATTCCAGTAAAGAGCAATTTTGCCAAAATTATCAACCTTCGCCTTCCAGCTAATTTCCTTTCTCGTAGACCCGATGAGCCTAAGCAGCAAGCAAGGCATTTATGTATTTTGTCCTCCTTTCAGATGGGTGTTTGTTGTAAATAAAGATTGAACAGGAAACAGGAATTGCCAGAAGGGAAGTAATGTGATACTGTGATGTTCCAGAAAAATCAGTCCAGGTATTATTATATAAAATAATATCTGGCAAAATATCTCCTAGGAGGCAGGTGTTGTGTGTGAGAGACAACATTTAATAGCAGATATACAGCCCTCTTTTTATTCAAGTACATAACCAGTGTTAAAAAAGTAGATCAGATGAAAATATAAAAGAGTGTTCCTGCCACAATAAAGCAGCAATGATAACCATCATTTAAAAGCCATCATTTAAGAAAGACAGCAATGAACTTCTGATTCATCTCTTACCAAACAGACGACTCGAATCACAACTACAAATGCTCTTACACACAGATAAGTGGAAAGAGATGCAATCAACTTAATAACAAAACAAAACAAAATGGGTGTGATCCAGTGGATTTTATAAGAATATAATATAATATCCACACTTATCTTCTATCCCATACTTTCTAGGCACGGGTTCACACTTTCGCAGTCAGTGCCTGGGTCTTGTTTGTTTGTTTGCTCTGCCACTTTCCCCAGGGAAACTTACTATTTAACACTGAATCAGAATGACAATTCAGGTTTTCTGCAGGTGGCTGTTTGCTCCAGTTCAGCGCGGAAAACAATGGAGCAAATAAATAAATAAATAAATAAATAAATAAATAAATAAATCAAAAGCATTCAGACACAGACCTGGAAAACCTGAACCTGTGTCAAGAAATGCAGAAGTTGGTAAATGTGGATAAAAAGAGAGAGAGAGAGTTTTGGTTGGCTAATAATAATAATAATAATAATAATAATAATAATAATAATAATAATAATTTATTATTTATACCCTGCCCATCTGCCTGGGTTTCCCCAGCCACTCTCGGTGGCTTCCAACAAAACACTAAAATACAATAACCTAAACAAAAAAAATTCCTTCCAGTAGCACCTTAAAGACCAACTAAGTCAGTTCTTGGTATGAGCTTTCGTGTGCATGCACACTTCTTCAGATACACTGAAACAGAAGTTTCCAGACCCTTCTATATAGTGAGAAGGTGGGGAGGGGTATTACTCAGAAGGCTGGTGGGAATGGGTGATTGGCAGATAGCTGTGATGAGCCTGTTGATGACTCTTGACGACTGCAATAGGTCTTACAGGAAGAAGCAAGGGGTGAAAAGGTGAAAAAAGGCTTTGTCATGTATAATGAGATAAGAATCCAAGGTCTTTGTTCAGGCCAGGTTTCTCCATGGTTTTAAGTTTGGTGATAAGTTGTAATTCAGCAGCTTCTCTTTCCTGTCTATTTCTGAAATTCCTTTGTAGTAAAACAGCTACTTTGAGATCTTGTATAGAATGTCCTGGGAGATTGAAGTGTTCTCCTACTGGTTTCTCTGTCTTGTGATTCCTGATGTCCGATTTATGTCCGTTTATTCTTTGGCGTAAGGTCTGGCCTGTTTGTCCAATATAGAGAGCTGAAGGACACTGTTGGCATTTGATGGCATACACAATGTTAGACGATGAGCAATTAAATAGTCCTGAGATGGTATGTGTGATGTTGTTGGGGCCAGTAATGGTGTTGTCCGGGTGTATGTGGCAGCAAAGTTGGCATCTGGGTTTATTGCAGGCTCTGGTGCCAGTATCCGTGTTAGGTCTGGTTGTAGTATTATTGTGGGTTAGGAGTTGTTTATTGTGGGTTAGGAGTTGTTAAACGGACATAAATCGGACATCAGGAATCACAAGACAGAGAAACCAGTAGGAGAACACTTCAACTGGAAAGAGAAGCTGCTGAATTACAACTTATCACCAAACCTAAAACCATGGAGAAACCTGGCCTGAACAAAGACCTTGGATTCTTATCTCATTATACATGACAAAGCCTTTTTTCACCTTTTCACCCCTTGCTTCTTCCTGTAAGACCTATTGCAGCTGTCAAGAGTCGTCAACAGGCTCATCACAGCTATCTGCCAATCACCCATTCCCACCAGCCTTCTGAGTAATACCCCTCCCCACCTTCTCACTATATAGAAGGGTCTGGAAACTTCTGTTTCAGTGTATCTGAAGAAGTGCGCATGCACACGAAAGCTCATACCAAGAACTGACTTAGTTGGTCTTTAAGGTGCTACTGGAAGGAATTTTTTTTGTTTTGACTATGGCAGACCAACACGGCTACCTATCTGTAACTGATACAATAACCTATTAAACATTAAAAGCTTCCCTAAACACGGCTGCCTTTAGATGTCTTCTAAAAGTTTGGTACTTATTTCTTTCTTTGACATCTGGTGGGAGGGCGTTCCACAGGGCGGGTGCCACCACCGAGAAGGCACTCTGCCTGGTTCCCTGTAACTTGGCTTCTCGCAGGGAGGGAACCACCAGAAGGCCCTCGGCGCTGGACCTCAGTGTCCAAGCAGAATGATGGAGGTGGCCAAATGTATCTTGCTTGCAATTACCTTGAGCTTATTCTCTAAGGGAATCAATTTTCCCACTTAAAATGTGCTCCAGAATTCAGCTAACCTCAGAGTCCTTGAAAGAATATCATGGGCTTGACCTTGACTGGTCAGAATGCTTTTGCTTGTAACTGTCAAATAAATAGCATTGATCTGCACGTAGGTAAATAAATGAGTATGGAAGCAGAGCAGTGATTGAACAACCAACCAAATGCATACAGAAAATAGTAATAATGATAGTAATAGCCAAGATGTTCGACTTTTTCTTTTTTCAGATTTTTTTATTGAATTTTAATAATGATAAAACACACCAATAGGGAAAATATGTGTGGTCTGTAATTGGAAAGGGTCCCGTAGTCTGAATTAGAACAAATAGGATTTTTTACTTTTAGTGTTCTTGTTTTTTATCAATATCTGTAACAACAACAACAGTTTTTTATAATAAAAAGATAAAAAATAACCTTGGACTAGGTTAAATACAGGCATATGCTCCTTATCTGCTAATAACATATAACATATAACATATATAATATTTGACTAAATTGCACTTTGACCCCTGGTCCTCTTTAGCTTAGGTTAGGTGTTTTCAAGAAGGGCGATTTGCCAAATGTTATGCTTTCTCATTGCTACAGAGTTTGTGCCACTTGTTTAATTGAGTAACTGAGTTCATTACCATGAAGTGATGATAATGGTATGTTCAGAAAGAAAACAATTAACTTCAAGGGCAAAAATAAGAATCATATGGATCAAACCTGGAACCATCTCTGTGTAAGGAATGTGTTTTACAACCCAAGTTCTTGCCCGCATGAGTATGGAATGATGGGATGCATCACAGCGATGGTGGTGGTAACAACAACAACAACAACAACAACAACAACAACAACAACAAAACTGCTGCTGAGACTCTTTGCCAACATTGCATTCTGAAGGGACTTAAAAATAACAACAGTGGGCTTTGAATAAAATTAAATTTAACACAGGTTTGGACATTGTTAGTGCACAAAGTAGTATGGAAAGGTGAGACACAAACAGAAAAAGTAAAAGTCAAAACAGGAATGCAGACACAAATACATGCACTTTTCCCTTACGCAAATGTTATCAAAATGAGCCCCTTGTGTGCCTCTTGACAGAATAAAATAATAATAATAATAATAATAATAATAATAATAATAATAATAATACTACATTTTATTTACCCTGCCCTTCCCAGCCAGAGCTGGGCTCAGGGCGGCTAACACCAATAAAATCACAGTAAAAACATAATAGGAGGAAAGGGGGGGGGGCAATTTAAAATACAGGTTAAAATGCAATTTAAAATGCAGCCTTATTTTAAAGTAGCTGATAAATCATTTTAAAGTAGCTGATAAAATATAGTGTTGTATCAGTTTCCTCTTTTATCAGTTATTTATCAGCTGGTTGGCTGCCTTCAACCTTCCATCCCAACCCAACCCAGCCCAGCAGCATTTACATAATAACATTCTGCATTTTGATGGGCAGCTGTCTACCACCCACCCAGATATCCTAGCCAAAGTAAACCCATTGATGTAGCAGCAAGTTACAGCAAGGAGAGTTCCTCTCTCCTTTCCCCACCCAAGAATATGTGTTCATGTGCTGCTCTCTTGACTTTGGGTGACTTCAAGAGCCTGAAGATGGGAACCCAAGCTGTGTCATTCGTCTCATTCTTATGGTTTCTCAAAAGTGACTGTTTGGCCACAGGATGAGAGTGTAGACACAGAGACAAGGACAATACAGTGGTACCTCAGGTTACCAGCGCTTCAGGTTACGTGTTTTTCAGGCTGCGAACCACAGGAAATCTGGACCGCAGGAAATCCGGAAGTACAGTGGTGCCCCGCAAGACGAACGTTTCGCAAGACGGAAAACCCGCTAGACGAAAGGGTTTTCCGTTTTGGAGGCGCTTCGCAAAATGAATTTCCCTATGGGCTTGCTTCGCAAGACGAAAATGTCTTGTGAGTTCCTGCGGGGTTTTTTTCCTTCCCCCCCCCCTTTTTCTAAGCCCTAAGCCGCTTATCAGCTGATCCGCTAAAAGCCGCTAAACCGCTAATAGCGCTAATCCACTAAGCTGTCAATGGGCTTGCTTCGCAAGACGAAAAAACTGCTATACGAAGAGCCTCACGGAACGGATTAATTTCGTCTTGCGAGGAACCACTGTACCAGAAAGGGTTACTTCCGGGTTTCTCTGCTCGCGCATGCGCAGAAGCACCACATCGCATCACGCACGTGCGCAGACGTGGCACTGCAGATTACGAATGCTGTGGGTTGCAGATGTGCCTCCATCACGGATTACACCCGGAACACGAGGTCCCACTGTAGAGACTTTTAAAAAGACTGGGAACCGTTTATGTTGTATTTACAAAAACACTGTAAAGAAGCGGACTTTGAGTAAACACTTACAATTAACAAAAACAAAAACAGAAGCTAAGATGTAAGAACTGGAGATTAACAAAGAGTAAGATGTAATTTGGAAAAAAAAATATGGTACAAAAATTTGCCATTCCTTAATTTAACGACTACAATGTTAAGATAAAATAAAATAAGCAGGAGAAAAAAGCATTTAAAGAACCAGAAAAGGGAAGTCATGGGGGGGGGGGAGAGACTGGGATTTTCCCCCTCTTTCTTTGTGATCATGATGAATGTGATGAATATAAAATTGTAAAACTTAATAAATACTATTTTTAAAAAGAGAGAGTGTAGACAGGCCTCTGGCCTTTCGATGCAGCAGAGTCTCGCTGAATCCTTGTGGTGCTCAGGGAGCTTTAAAAGACAAATAGGCAAACTCAAGGAGGAGAGACTTCTGGCTCAGTAGAACCTCCAGTTCTAGAGGCAGTAAATCTCAGACTCTGTTTCTGGGAATCACAAGTCAGGAGGGCGCTCTTGTGCTCAGGTGCTTCCCAGTGGAGCATCTACTTTAGGGTTATCAGACGTCCCCAGTTCCTGGGAACAGCTCCCGGATTTGCAAATCTGCAAATTCCATCTTCTAACCTTCTTTCAGAAAGCCGTGTTATATCAAGTCAGACTATTGGTCCATATAGACCAGTATTGCTTACACTGGCTGGCATCAGCTCTCCAGGGTGTCAGACAGGTGGGGTATAAATAAATAGATTATTATTATGGTGGAATCCACATTCCCAATGGTGAAACATCCATTGGATGGTGAAACCAAAACTGTCAATCTGTTCCCTACATGAACATTGTAGTTCAACAATATCTGGAGGACCACAAATCCCCCATTATTGGTTTAGATGATGAGCTAACCTGTCATGGCCCAATGGAATAATTCATATTTCCCCTCCTAACACAGGTCCACTTGCCACAGTATGTATAAGAGGAGAGAAGTGCCACTGGGAACATCACAAGCCAGTTGTGAAAGTATCAAGTCAGCCCTCCGTTATCTCCTGCATATGATAATAAAAGGTAATAGGCCTTTTAACATAGAAGCTCAGTTTGACTACCACCACTAACAAGAGATGAAGATGTGGCCATTAATCTGCTTAATTCCCTTTTAAAGCTGTCTAAGACCTTGTCAAATCCCCTTTCAAAACCACCAAAGCCAGTCAGAAGCAGTATTTAATCTGCTGCTAAGATTAAGATAGCTAAAAACTGGGGAAGCCTATATCTCCTGCTGTATCCAAATCTGGACGATAGTAACTATGATTAAACTAACTTATTAGAAAACAATACATATAAACCAGCCTAACAGGCTTATGTGAAAAGTGACATTTTTGCAAAGTTTCGGAACGATAAATTTAACGATAAACTTTATGCTGCTTTCAGCCTGTTGTAATATCATGAGTATTTATCAAAATACTCATCTATTTAAAAGCAACAACAACCCTGAAGCCACACCCTGTGGTGTTGAGTTCCACAAGCAAATAATGCGTCATGCGAAGAAGAAGCCCTTATTCATCTGCGTAGTAATGTGTTCCACCTTTGCTGCAAATGTTCCCAGCTTGCCTTTGCTTTAAAAGGGCCACTTACCAGCGGAACAATATTTCTGACCCTTGCTTGATATTTTCACTTGGGTTTTGCATTGCTGTGGCCCAAAGGATTGGCCTCCCTTTCTCGAATTCTTCTGGCCGGTCTTTGTGGAGTAGACCGGCCCTCCCTTTGTCATACCACTTGACCACTGTTGTTGGCCCTTGCTTGAATATTGTTGGCTACAGGGGCCTCCTTTGGTGCTGCACTGTTGACTCGCACACTGTTGGCCTCCTTTGGTCGCGCACAGCCAGTCTCCTTTCGTTGCGCATGCCGGCGAACACTGGATTGTGCTCTGCTGGGAAACCCACTGCCTACTGCCTTTCGGAGTGCACTGCTGTGTGGTTTGGCTGACGCATGGCTGCTGGCAGCTAAAAGCGGCCGATTTGCATGGGGGGCAGCAGGTCTGCTGGGTGTACTGCGAAGAGCTGAGCGATTTCTGCTGCGGCGGGTAACACGACTGGATGCATTGAGGTGGCACACACTTCTGGGCCTGCGGGCAGCAGACTGGGATGCATGGTGCGCCGTAGGTCTGCGGAGAGCAAGACTGTGTGCTTTGAGGTTCATAGCATGACTGGGACTGAGGAGAGCATGGCTGTATGTATTCTGGTGCATAGCTCTGGGGGCTCTGTGGAGAGTAAGGGGACTGGAGGTACCCAGGTGTGCAAGAATCTTGCCACTGGGGAGAGCATGGTGGGATGTATGGCTGCTGGCTCTGAGGTCTGTACCCTTTTGTGCCTTTGATGCCAGTATTCTGTTGGCAAATAGGGGGTGGTAGGCATGGCTGCTTACACTGCTGCTCGTAGCAATACATCTTGGGGGGCTGGTGATTCAACGACAGGCAACCTGGGAGAGAGAAAACAGGAGACGGTCAGAACATACAGTTGCAATTGGAATTATGCAAAGCCATTGCAAATAAGGCTTATTATTAAAATGGGCAGACATCTAGCTATTTGCAATGAGCAAATCAAACAAAAGCAATTGAAACAGCTCAACACAATGGATGCTTCAAGTGGTTCCCTTGAGCAACATGCTTTGAGGCAGTAATGATTCTAACTACCAGTTTCTGGAAAGCACAGGAGAGGGCTCTAGCACTCCAGTTTCCCACTGAGGCAACTGGCTGGCCACTGTGAGAACAGGTTGTTGGCCTAGATGGGCCATTGGCCTGACTCAACAGCACTCTTCTTATGTACTTACTTATTTTTCTTTTTTAAAAAAAAAACAACCAATTTTATTGGATTTTACATTTTTATCATCATCACAATCATTATTTCAAGGGGAGGAAACAAAATAAGAAAAGATAAAATATAGATCTCCAACACAGACACACAGACACACACACACACACACACACACACACCGGTGACTTCCCTCAACTTCTTTCTCTGGTTTTTTGATGAATTATCACTCCCTGCTTATTGGTTATTTCTTATCATCCTTCTGTTCTTCCCTTGGGAAATATTAATACAGGGAGAGATTTGTCTGCTTGTCTATACTCGGCCAATGGTGACAGAATATCGATTTGACTGTTGGCAGTGTTCCCCCACCCCACACAACAAGGGATGGAAAAGTGGATAGGAGGTGGAATTGAATAAGGTCCGTATAGTTAAAGCTATGGTTTTCCAAGTAGTGATGTATGGAAGTGAGAGCTGGACCATAAAGAAGGCTGATCGCCGAAGAATTGATGCTTTTGAATTCTGGTGCTGGAGGAGACTCTTGAGAGTCCCATGGACTGCAAGAAGATCAAACCTCTCCATTCTGAAGGAAATCAGCCCTGAGTGCTCACTGGAAGGACAGATCCTGAAGCTGAGGCTCCAGTACTTTGGCCACCTCATGAGAAGAGAAGACTCCCTGGAAAAGACCCTGATGTTGGGAAAGATGGAGGGCACAAGGAGAAGGGGACGACAGAGGACAAGATGGTGGGACAGTGTTCTCGAAGCTACCAGCATGAGTTTGACCAAACTGCGGGAGGCAGTGGAAGACAGGAGTGCCTGGCGTGCTCTGGTTCAGGGGGTCACGAAGAGGCGGACACGACTAAACGACTAAACAACAACAACAGGTCCCCAACCCCCCAGTGACTTCCCTCAACTTCCTTTTCTGTTTTGTTTTGTGTTTTTTTGGATGAATTATCTCTCCCTGCTGATTGGTTATTTCTATCCTTTAAGATTTTTAAAATAGTTATTATTCTCTTATCATTCTCACATCATATTTCTATTTCTAGATTTGTTTTGTTAATTGCAAATGTTTTTCGGAAGTTGAACATTCTCCCTTTTGAATGTAATGCTTCCAATTTGAGTGTTATGCTGAGGTCTGTCTGTTTTTCCTATTTATTTTGCATTTTTGTGTCTCTCATTTTTGGGGGGTTTTTTGTGACTGTGTGGAACCCAGTTCAGCTACTGATTGATGGTGTGTCTGCAGTACATTGTTTATTGCTTTCATGATATGGATCAATGGTTTTGTTAGATAGTAAA
This sequence comes from Podarcis gaigeae, assembly GCF_964106915.1. Lineage (NCBI taxonomy): Eukaryota > Metazoa > Chordata > Lepidosauria > Squamata > Lacertidae > Podarcis > Podarcis gaigeae. Next base: position 2,057,692 of record NC_139693.1, read on the forward strand.
ATTCATGTTAAATTGCTGTTTTGGGGGTTGTTTTTAAAAGTCTGGAACGGCTTAATCCATTTTGCATTACTTTCTATGGGAATGCGCAACCTGGTTTTGAAACACTTTGGTTTTGGAACGGACATCCGGAACAGATTAAGTTTGAGAACCAAGGTGCCACTGTAGAATGATTAAAGACCTTCTAAGCTAGGAGCTATCCACCACATGGTGGCAAATTCCTATGTTCTTTTAATTTAAAGTTCTCTCTCTGCACCTTAATGGGGTTTCCCCCCCTAATATCCTCCATCAACTCTTTCCCAACCCACAAAACCCATCTTGCATGCAGAGGGTCCCGGGGTCAACCCTTCTCATGTCCAGGAAGAGCCAGGAGAGACCACCTGCCTGAAACCCTAAAGCGCTGTGACAGACAATGCAGAGGGTGGTGATATAATAGCACAATGCATAGTCACAGGAAAATATATCACCAAGGACCACAATAAGCAGTATAGATAAGCAGACAAATATAGACATAGTCTTTTTCTTCACAATCTCTCGTGTATTTCATAGAAGGAACATCAACTTGCTAGTCAAGACCTGGACGCTGTTCCAGTAAACTCAGCATTTATTCCCACAAAGGGGCTTAAAAATCAAGTCTAAGCAGTAAACAAGCAATAGCTTAGAAAACTGGGCAAATCTGTCCCTGTATTAATATTTCCCAAGGGAAGAACAGAAAGAGGCTCTTCAGCCTTCCTAACAAATAGCGAGAGCCTTGAACGCCTTGGCTCCCAAAGAATTGAAACCCAGAAGGGAGTGTTCCAGTTTTTGAACGATTTTCAGAAGCTGAACGTCCGGCGTGGCTTCCGCGGCTTCCGATTGGCTGCAGGACGCTCCTGCAGCCAATCAGAAGCCACACTTGTTCGAGAACCGAGGTACGACTGTATTTCAAATCTACCCTGAGAATTACTTGAGTGGATAACACCCTAAATCATTAAGAAATATATTAATATAATTCCATTGGTTGGGTTAAATATACAGTGGTACCTTGGGTTACATACACTTCAGGTTCAGACTCCGCTAACCCAGAAATAGTGCTTCAGGTTAAGAACTTTGCTTCAGGATGAGAACAGAAATTGTGCTCTGGTGGCGCAGCGGCAGCAGGAAGCCCCATTAGCTAAAGTGGTGCTTCAGGTTAAGAACGGTTTCAGGTTAAGTACGGACCTCCGGGACGAATTAAGTACTTAACCTGAGGTACCACTGTATTATATGATGGAGGGCAAGCATGAGAGAGAGAGAGAGAGAGAGAGAGAGAGAGAGAGAGAGAGAGAGAAACTATCGACATTCTGTCACACACCTATGTAACCAAGAAGCAAAACTCAGGCTATGTAGATCAGAGAAGAGATGCAATTTTTAATGCCTGAAGACATCAAGGTCAGGGAGGAAACTCATTCCATCACCACTCATCCCCAAGATCATTTTGCAGCATCCAGTTCTTACACCAAACTCACCCTATTGACTTATTTATCTTCTATATTTTCCAGGGTTTATATACCAATCCATTGTCATAAAAACTCGATTTACAAAAACTCATCCCGGCGACAGAACTTTTTGCCACTACCAATACAAGCTCAATTGCCTGAAGCTTGGGGCTATCCCAGAGGAAGGAACCTCTGTCTAAGGCATCCGTGTGGATAAGGAAGCAGACCCATCTGATCATCGCTCTCATTGCAACTCCAGACAGACATTACAAAGTCAAATGGAGCAGAACTATCATTTGGACGGCTCCACACCCTCATCCAACAGTCTGCCTGGCGCAGAAGAGCAATTAAGAGTAGAGGAAAGATCACGCTTACCCTGCTCAGTGGAGAGGAGAGGAGGAGAGGAGAGCAGGACACACAGACCAGAACAGAGGAGCAAGGTGAAGGGGCAGAGAATTTATGCAGTTTCCTGCAACGGTCTTGTGGCCACGAGGCAGAGATGATTGCATGTGCAAATGGGATTCCTCTCAGCCTTACACAGACATTTTTACCTGCTGCTGTAGACCCAGTGACTCGCCAAGAGAGAACGTGGAGCCCAACTTGTGTTATCGTTAATTATCATGTCAGGGCTAATTGGCAGGTGCTGCGGAGGTCACACCCTGCAGCTGTTTAGCAGGAGGAAGAGGCAGGAGATCAAAGGCTTCCAGACAATGGGACTCCATAAACAGCCCAGACAAACATTGGCGGTTAATTTACTTATTTATCTATCAGAATTGATTGCTTTCTGTAAGTCCTGCTCAGAACAGACCTATTGACACCGGACGGCCTTAAATTAGGGATGCCCATAGGTTTGACTAGTGTCAAACCTGAGTAGGACTTAACTGGAAAATATAACCCTAGAGGTGGTCACCAACTTGGATGGCTTTAAAAAGAGGATAAGATAAATGCATGAAGGATGGGGTGATTCATGGCTACTAAACCTGACAGCTAAGTTTTGCCTCTGCTGTCGGAGGCAGTAAGCTTCTAAATGATGGGAAGCCCAGATGCTGAAAGCTTCTGTTGCACCCAAGTCATTCTTGTGGCCCAGATGCTGAAAGCTTCTGTTGCACCCAAGTCATTCTTGTGGGCTTCCCATCTGCACCTGGTTGGCCACTGTGAAAACAGGATGCTGGACTCGATGGGCCTGATCCAGCAGGACTGTTGTTATTGTAGACCTATTGAAACCAATGGACCTTTGCTTACCATGTTGATTAATTCCAGTGTGTCTACTTTGAGTAGATACAACCACTATGATGTGGTTGCCAGGGCCAGTGGGCAAATTTGGGGGGCGGTGGGCATATTTTGAATATTGAGAAACTGCCCTGACCACCAGTGACAAAATAGCTCCCATGGGAGTGTGGTTGCCCGAGAGACTGCCTTATCCTTTATACACCCAGTCTTCTTCTTCTTTGGCAATCCCTCGTAGCCGAGTAAGATTGTCTTCCATAAGCACACTTTTAACAATGAGTCTGTAAGTGACTGTGGAGGTCAATTCTGGACCCACACATCCTTCCACAGTGGGGACATTGGTTTACGGGCGGGAGTTGATCATGGTGTAGCTTTGCCAAGCGTGTCTTCCTCCTAGCACATTTCTCCCTTGCGTCCTGAGTTCGAATGTCTTCAAAGCCCATGACACCTTTGGCAAAGGCTGTTCTCCAACTGGAGCGCTCGCAGGCCAGTGTTTCCCAGTTGTCGGTGTTTATACTACATGTTATTAGATTTGCCTTGAGAGAGTCTTTAAACCTCTTTTGTTACGCTTTCCATTTTTAAGTTCGGAATAGAGGAGTTGCTTTGGAAGACGATCATCAGGCATCCGCACAACATGACCAGCCCAGTGAAGTTGATGTTGATACACCCAGTAGATCACTGCTGTCTGCAGGAGAGCATCTCCTGCCATTTCCAAAGATTTCAGAAGCCCACTAAGCAACAATTCACAGCAGGGCTTTTAGTGTGGCTGCCCCTATGCTATGGAACAGCATCCCTGTCAAGAGATAACAGGCACTGACTACCGGTGTTTTCTGTAAATGATGAAATATATTTTCTGTTCCGACAGACTTTCCCAGATGGATTAACAGAACTTAGAAGAAAGAGCAAACTGTCTCTCATGCTATTTCCTGTGACCTTTCCCAGGACATTCTAGTGGGCACCTTGATTCCCATAGCTGACACATTGTCAACCCCTGGTTTATTGTGTTGCTTTTTTTAAAAAAAATGTAGTTTAATTTGATAGATACCTTTGAATGGTTTGTATCCTGAAAGGCAGGATATTTGATATTCTCACAACAGGGTAAATTTACAAGAAACATGTGCAAGCAAAAAGAGGGCATTCTACTTCTTCTTTTCCCTCCTCCTCCTCCTCCTCCTCCTCCTCCTCCTCCTCCTCCTCCTCCTCCTCCTCCTCCTCCTCCTCTTCTTCTTCTTCTTCTTCTTCTTCTTCTTCTTCTTCTTCTTCTTCTTCTTCCTCTTCCTCTTCCTCTTCTTCCTCTTCTTCCTCTTCTTTGAATTTATATACTGCCCTATACCCAGAAGTCTCAGGGTGGTTCATAGAATAAAATCAAAATATAAAACCACAAAATACACAATCAAAATAAACACAATAACCCCCCATGCAAAAAAACAAACAAAACAACCCACATTTTAAAAGGGCATAGGATGCCAATCAAATCAAGTAAAGGAACACTTTTGCCTGGCACCTAAAGGTGTATAATGAAGGCGCCAGGCAGACTTCCCTGGGGAGTTCCCTACATATAACACATTGCAGTAATCTAACCTTGAGGTTACTAGAGCATAGGCATAGGTAGTTAGGCTGCTATCTTGTGCCACCTTGGAGAGACATTATTCCGTATGCTAAATTGGGGTTACAACTTGAGTTTCGTGCCCTGGCAATTATGCGGGGACATCAATTTGTTGTGCTGCTGTGTGCCAACCATTTTTGGCACATATCACATTCAGATGAGGATGTGAAGCAATTTTTCAAGAAGGGGAATGAAAGCATGCTTGGCTAGCCGCCATCATTCCTTTGCTTCCCTGGAAAATTCCAGTCCACTGAGATCATTTTGTGAAGTCTGCTGGGTTGATCAATGGCAGACTATGCCAAACCAATCCAGTAGCTGCCCTATGTGCCTCAAAGAGCAAGAAGTTTCAGAACTGTTATTTTGGTTGTAAGTCGCTATAATGATAATAATAATAGCCTAGAGCTTATTCACAATTTGAGGGTAGAGGGACTGTATTCGTTCTTGAGTGAGGGATGGCAAAGGCATCTGGATAATCCGACAGTTAAACGGCGTTGAAGTAAGTCATTGAGGAATGTGCTTGCTCTGGGCTTCTCCACATCTATATAGCATGGTTAGCCAACAAGGTGATCTCCAGAAGTTAATGTAACATAAGAAAAGAGCTTGCTGGAACCGGTCCAATGACCCATCTAGTCTAGCATCCTGGCCAAGCAGATACTCCAATGGTGGTCTTGGGTTACACTCCTTCTGTGATGTATGTATGATGTATGGAGGGGTGGTCTTAAGCTCCAAGGCAGATAATTTAAAATGTCTATATAAGGGCAGGCACACCTTGGTTCTGGGTTCCTCCTCCCTCCTGCATGTGGTGAGTGAGGACCCTGTTGCAACAGATCAATAAAGATCAGGCTTACTAGCTGCTTTGCTTCTCAGTATTCTCTGGTTGGCCTCTGTTATTTTCTCCTACCTATAGGAAACCTACATAAGGACTCTATATGGGCTCTTGGATACCCCATAAGGGAAAAAAGGGCAGATTTTTGTTTACAACACTCTCAAGCAGGACTCAAGCACAAAAGCACTCTGTCCCCTCCTGGTATTTCAGCCCGGACACTGAAGTTCAGCTCCGAGGGCCTTCTGGTGGTTCCCTCACTACAAGACATGAAGCTACAGGGGTCCGGCAGAGGGCCTTCTCGGTAGTGGCGCCCTCCCTGTGGAACGCCCTACCATCAGACGTCAAGGAGACAAACAACTATCTGACTTTCAGAGGACATCTGAAGGCAGCCCTCTTTAGGGAAGTTTTTAATGGTTGGTGTTTTATTGTGTTTTTAATATTTTGTTGAGAGCCCCCCAGAGTGGCTGCGGCAACCCAGTCAGATGGGTGGCTTATTATTATTACAGTCGTACTTTAGAAGCCGAATGGAATATGTTCCAAAAGACTGTTTGACTTCCAAAACGTTCAGCTTCCAAAGCACGGCTTCCAATTGGCTGTAGGAGCTTCCTGTAGCCATTGGGAAGCCGCGGAAGCCCACCAGATGTTCGGCTTCCAAAAGAACATTTGCAAACGGGAACACTCAATTCCGGGTTTGTTGCATTTGGGAGCCAAAATGCTCGATTGCTAAAGTGTTCTTCATCAAGGTACAAATGTATTATTATTATTATTAAGCATTACTGCCTCCAACCATGGAGGCAGATTGTGACTGCTAGCCATTGAAAGACTTCTCCTCCATGAATTTGCCTAATTATCTTTTAAAGTTGGTGGCCATCACTGCTTTCTGTGCGACTGAGTTCCATAGCTTAACAATGTGCTGCATGAAGGAGTAGTATTTTTCGCTCTATAACACGCACCCGACCATAACACGCATGTAGTTTTTAGAGGAGGAAAATCCGTAGGCATGCCACCTGTAGGCATTTCCTCCATAACACGCACAGACATTTCCCCTTACTTTCTAGGAGGAAAAAAGTGAGTGTTGTAGTGCAAAAAATATGGTACATTCTTTGTTTGACAGCAACTCCCAACATCCCCAACATCTGGCAGTCCAGAGGCTGCCCGTTCCTGCATTAACATCTGCCGTGGGGCTGTTGTTGTACGCCGGCCTGAAATCTTTTGATAAGGGGAAGTATAAAAATTGAAATAATAATAATAATGTCAGTGGCTGACTGAAATAGGCCAACACTACTATCTCTTAGAGGGGACGCAGGTGGCGCTGTGGGTTAAACCACTGAGCCTAGGACTTGCCAATCAGAAGGTCGGTGGTTCAAATCCCCACAATGGGGTGAGCTCCCGTTTCTCAGTCCCTGCTCCTGTCAACCTAGCAGTTCGAAAGCACATCAAAGTGCAAGTAGATCAATAGGTACCACTCCAGCAGGAAGGTAAACGGCGTTTCCGTGTGCTGCTCTGGTTCGCCAGAAGCAGCTTGGTCGTGCTGGCCACATGACCCGGAAGCTGTACACCGGCTCCCTCGGCCTGTAAAGCGAGATGAGCGCCGCAACCCCAGAGTTGACCACGACTGGACCTAATGGTCAGGGGTCCCTTTACCTTTACCTTTACGATCTCTTAGGAAATTCTACCACTCATCTCAAAAAGGAATTTATAGTCCAGAACACATGTGGGGAGACCTTTGCTGCCCCCCACCGTTTTGGGTCCAACAACCAACACCCCTGACCTTTGTCCATACTGAGTGGAGCAGAAGACATCCAACAACATCTGCAGGGCACTACTTAGACCACCACTGCTTTTTCATGTGCAGGTGGAGGAGAGATCTGAAGAAGAACAGGAAGGAAGTGCTTGGCTGTTGACCCACAACCAACTGGCTGCTTCCTCCCTCCTCTTATTGATGCTATCTGAGTGGTATGGTTGCCATGTCCGTATGGCTTCATCCCAAGATGCTCTGGTTTGGAATGCAAGGGCCACGTGGCTCAGGAGCTGCCATTATCTCATGTCACGGCGTGAGGCACAAACCAAATCATTAGGTTGCATCAGCTGAGATTACAACACTGGCACACGGAGTACATTGCCAGTTAAGATCTGCAGCTCTTACACCAGCCTACTGATGAACCTGAGGGACATCTGGAGTTTGAGCCAGGAGCTGTTTCACTTGTGTCTTGCTTGAGGACTTCCAAAAGACATCTGGTTGGCCACTGTGGGAACAGAACAGGATGCTGGACTAGATAGGTCCTCTTTGACTTGAACCAGTGAGACTCTTCTGATGTCCTTAGGTGACAACAAAGAGATGGAATGGAGAGAATAAGAGAGAAGCAAAATAATGTGCAATTCCATTCAGTTCCACACACTTCAGCTTCTTCACACACTGAAACAAAAAAATGACTTTGGACTCATCCAGAGTTCCTTTTCTGCCACATTTCTAGACACAGATCCAAGCTTCAAAGCACTGTGACTGAGCACTCCCCATGCCAACACATTCCCCATGAAAACCTGCTCTTTACTGGTGAAACAGAGCAAATTGCAAACTGCGGAAAACCGGAATTGCCATTTGTTCTGATCCAGTGTTAAACAGCAGGATCTTGCAGGGAAAGTGTCATGGCAAAAAACGGGGGTGGGGAGCACTTGGACAAAGTGCTTTGCCTAGAATTGCGGTATAAAAGGTATAGATGAGCCCTCTGTTTGAGAGTTTCTTAGGGGCATCTGGTTGGTCACTGTAAGAACAGGATGGTGGATTAGATGGGCCATCAGCATGATCCACCAGTTTTTCATTATGTTTTGATGGGACCAGCTCATGGGACAGGCAGATGGTGAGAGCTGCAGCTGCTGTGAACACTAGGAACATAGTCACGTAAAAGTTCAGGCCATTTATTCATATTCCCCAATTGCTTTTTCTTTCTCCGACTGAAAATTCATAGGAACATAGGAGACTGCCTTGGTGAGTCAAACAACTGGTCCATCTAGCTCAGAGCTGTTGACACACCTGGAACACTGTGTCCAGTACTGGGCACCACAATTTAAGAAGGGTATTGACAAGCTGGAACATTTTGCAGAGGACCAAGATGACGAAGGGTCTAGAAACCAAGACTTATGAGGAACAGTTGAGGGAGCTGGGTATGTTTGACTGGAAAAGAGGCAACCAAGAGTAGATATGATAGACATCTTCAAATAGCTAAAGGGTTATCACATAGAGGATGGAGTCAGCTTGTTTTCTCCTGCCCTGGAGGCTAGAACCTGAAACAATGGATTCAAGAAAGGAGATTCTGACTAAACATCAGGAAGAACTTTCCGACAGTAAGAGCTGTCTGACAGTGGGAGATTGTGGACTCTCCTTCCTTGGAGGTGTTTAAGCAGAGGTTGGATGGCCATCTTTTATGTATGATTTAGCATTGCAGGGGGTTGGACTTAGGTGACCCATGGGGTCACTTCCAACTCTACAATTCTATGGCTCTAGATTTCTATAAGTCTATGATTCTATGACACTGACTTGCAGCTGCTTTCCAAGGTTCCAGAAGCAGTCCTAACCAGCCCTACCTGGAAAAGCCAGGGATTTTGGTATCTTCTGCATGTAAGGAAGATGCTGTGCCACTGAGTGACAGCTCATCCCTGCAAATGTTTGCTTACACTGTCCCATTGCTAGATAAATTGTTCTATCCTTGATATGCCTGTTGTCTTTGTCCATGGAGTTTTCTTGGCAGGGATACTGGAGTGGCTTGCTGGTTCCTGCTCCAGGTAGATCACGTTTGGTCAAAACTCTCCACTATGACCTGTCCATCTTGGGTGGCCCTGCACGGCATAGCTCATAGCTTCTCTGAGTTATTCAAGCCCCTTCACCACCACTGTTCAACCATATCGTCCTCTGTCGTCCCTTTCTCTGTGTTCCCTCAATCTTTCCCAACATCAGGGTCTTTTCCAAGGAGTCTTCTCTTCTCATGAGGTGGCCAAAGTCTTTGAGCCTCAGCTTCAGGATCTGCCCTTCAGGACCTGAGTGCTCACTGGAAGGACAGATCCTGAAGCTGAGGCTCCAATACTTTGGCCACCTCATGAGAAGATTCCCTGGAAAAGACCCTGATGTTGGGAAAGATGGAGGGCACAAGGAGAAGGGGACGACAGAGGATGAGATGGTTGGACAGTGTTCTCGAAGCTACCAGCATGAGTTTGACCAAACTGCAGGAGGCAGTGGAAGACAGGAGTGCCTGGCGTGCTCCGGTCCATGGGGTCATGAAGAGTCGGACACGACTAAATGACTAAACAACAACAACTCTTGCCAGGTCCTAGTCCAACACTCTAACTACTACACCACACTGGTTCTCACCGGTTGCTTTTCTGAATGGACCCTTCACTTCTGACTTTTCCACTACTCTTCAGAGCCTGAATATTGTCTCTGGAGCAGCTGAGATTCAGCGAACACACCAGCTGCTTGATATGCCACCCTTTCTGAACATAGCCACCTTACACCAAGTCAGACCAATGGTTCATCTAGCTGAGTGCTGCCTACACTGGTTGGGAGTGGCTCTCCAGGATTTCAGACAGAAAGCCTCTCCCAACCCTACCTGGAGAAGAAAAGGATAGTACCTGAGACCTTCTGCATATAAAGCAAACGCTCTACCACACAGCCACTCTCCATGTCCAACCAGAAGTCTGCTTCATGTTTGGTCAGCAGTGTTGGCTATTTTTCTGAATCATGCAAAGTGTTGCAGCAGTTTCGCCCCTGTAGCCCTAGCAATGAAGTAGGCTCCACACACAAGACTTGGACGATGGCTCTTTACTTGCAGGACGGCAACTATTACAAACAGTATTATTTGTGCATATCAAGTCCAATGCAATGTGTTTCTCTCCCTTGAGCCCAAGAGAGGGTTTTCCTGCTTCTTGCTTCCAAAACTTCTTCAAAGCAGTCCATAAATTATAGCTTGTCTGTCTTCACCAACTACTCTGGGCAGCGTGTTAATGGAGTCGCCACACTCAGCAAAACAATGGCAAAAGAGAGCCAGTGTGGTGTAGTGGTTAAGAGCGTTGGACTCGTAATCTGGTGAACTGGGTTCGCTTCCCTGCTCCTCCACATGCAGCTGCTGGGTGACCTTGGGCTAGTCACACTTCTCTGAAGTCTCTCAGCCCCGCTCACCTCACAGAGTGTTTATTGTGGGGGAGGAAGGGAAAGGAGAATGTTAGCCGCTTTGAGACTCCTTTGGGTAGTGATAAAGCGGGATAACAAATCCAAACTACTCTTCTTCTTCTTCTTCTTCTTCTTCTTCTTCTTCTTCTTCTTCTTCTTCTTCTTCAAAAGAACAACCAGCCAACCTCTAACTCCCACCCCTCTTACCACTACCTACGACACACACATTCTCACTTTTAAAAGAGCAAGCAAACTGACAATGCAATGATTCAGCCTCTCTGTGACCTTAATTAGAGTCACAAGATTTGCAGCTGTTACATTACATAGGTTCTCTTTTACCCAGTACACTTTATTCTTTGTAAAGTACATTTTCTAACAAATACATTACCAGTACAAATACTAAAAAGCACGTTTCTACCAGCTGGGTAACTGGCAGAAGATTTCTTTCCAGCTCAAGAAACCATCTGCAGTAACTCTGCTGAGCATTAGGGACCACAGCAGTGGAGGCAGGGGGGAGGATGGAGTCCTGCAAGTCTTGAGGCTGGAGTTCAGTGGTACGGCGTCTGCACTGCGTGCAGAAGGTCAAAGGTTCAATCCGCAGCATATCCAGGTATTCTCTACACTCAGGGGCACAGCCTCTCAAGGATTCCAGCCCAACGTTTCTCCCAGCCCTATTTAGGAATGCCAGGATTTAGCCTGGGACATTCTCCATGGAAAGCGAAGGCTTTACTACTGAGCTTTGACCCTTCCCCATAGAGGGAACAAACCCTGTGCATTTTGTAGTTTTGTGGCATCTTTTTGTGGCTGTGTGGAAACTGGCATGTTGGGATTTAGCCAGCAGTCAGAAAATTAAAAGATGCCTGCTTCTTGGGAGAAAAGCAATGACAAACCTAGATAGCATCTTAAAAAGCAGAGATATCACGTTGCCGACAAAGGTCCGTATAGTTAAAGCTATGGTTTTCCCAGTAGTGATGTATGGAAGTGAAAGCTGGACCATAAAGAAGGCTGATCACCGAAGAATGGATGCTTTTGAATTATGGTGCTGGAGGAGACTCTTGAGAGTCCCACGGACTGCAAGAAGATCAAACCTTTCCATTCTGAAGGAATTCAGCCCTGAGTGCTCACTGGAAGGACAGATCCTGAAGCTGAGGCTCAAATACTTTGGCCACCTCATGAGAAGAGAAGACTCCCTGGAAAAGACCCTGATGTTGGGAAAGATGGAGGGCACAAGGAGAAGGGGACAACATGGTGGGACAGTGTTCTCAAAGCTACCAGCATGAGTTTGACCAAACTGCGGGAGGCAGTGGAAGACAGGAGTGCCTGGCGTGCTCTGGTCCAGGGGGTCACGAAGAGTCGGACACGACTAAACAACAACAAGAGAAAAGGAAATCAGCCAGTGTAAGCACAGGCTGAGCTTCTGAGCAAACCATGAGAAGCAGAACTGTGAAAACGCCCCTGAGAGGGGAGTGGCAGAAGGTGATGAGATGTCCTTCAAGATCTGAGAACATCAGCTGCCACCGCCCTTTTAATTGAGAAAAAGGGATCAGCAACTTTGGAGTAATTGAAAATTATGATGCAACCACGTAACCTTGGGAATCCAGATATCCCAGTCTGACATCAGCTACCAGGTCTGGACAGAAGGTGGAGCCAAAGAACTTCAGTATTTAAAAAGTTCTTGTTTTCGTATTTGTTTAAAAACCAAATTTTAAAATGTAGTGGGGTTTTTTTTTTAAAAAAAAGAAGACGATAAAAACAAATAAGGATCCTAGCTCTGTGGTCCAATGGGACTTTTTGGTTTAGACAAAAAGTAGGAGTTGATATTGTGGAAGTTTATAAAAGTGATCCCTGGCCTGGAGAAAGTTCATAAAGAAAAGGTTTTCTCCCTCTCCCACAAGACTAAAACTTCTGGGCATCCAATGAAGTTGAATGTTGGAAGATTTGAGACATATAAAAGAAAGGACTTCTTCATACAGCACTAACTATGGAACTTACTGGCACAGCAGGTAGTAGTTGCCACAAACTTGGGATTAAAAAGAAAATTAGACAAATTCATGGCAAAAGCTATCAATGGCTATTGGCCATGATGACTATGATGTGCCTCCATGGTTGGAGACAGTAAAGGTAAAATGTAAAGGACCCCTGGACGGTTACGTCCAGTCAAAGGTGACTATGGGGTTGCGGTGCTCATCTCACTTTCAGGCTGAAGGAGGTGGCATTTGTCCACAGACAGCTTTCCAGGTCATGTGGCCAGCAGGACTAAACCGCTTCTGGTGCAACGGGACACCATGATGGAAGCTAGAGTGCACAGAAATACTGTTTACCTTTCCGCTGCAGCGGTACCTATTTATTTACTTGCGCTGGTGTGCTTTTGAACTGCTAGGTTGGCAGGATCTGGGACAGAGCAACGGGAGCTCATCCCATCGCGGGGATTTGAACCGCCAACCTTCCAATCGGCAAGCCCAAGAGGCAGTAATGCTTCTGAATACTAGTTGCTGGAAACCACAGGAGGGAAGAGTGCACTTATGATCACGTCTTGCTTGTAGGTTTCCCACAGGCATATATAATAATTTATTATAATAATTAAAATAATAATTGGGTTTCCCCAGTCACACTGGGCGGCTTCCAACGAAAGATTAAAAATACAATAAAACATCAGCCATTAAAAACTTCCCTAAACAGGGCTGCCTTTAGATGTTTTCTAAAAGTCAGATAGTTGCTAATTTCCTTGACATCTGATGGGAGGGCATTCCACAGGGCAGGCGCCACCACCGAGAAGGCTCTCTGCCTGGTTCCCTATAACTTGGCTTCACGCAGTGAGGGAAATGCCAGAAGACCCTCAAAGCTGGACCTCAGTGTGTGGGTAGAACGATGGGAGTGGAGACACTCCTTCAGGTATACTGGACCGAGGCCATTTAGGGATTTAAAATCAGCACCAACACTTTGAATTGTGCTCGGAAACGTACTGGGAGCCACTCAAGACTGGTGTTATATTGCCTTGGTGGCCACTCCCAGTCACCAGTCTGGCTGCCGTATTTTGGATTAGTTGTGGTTTTCGGGTCACCTTCAAAGGTAGCCCCACATAGAGCACATTGCAGTAGCCCAAGCAGGAGATAACCAGAGCATGCACCACTCTGGTGAGACAGTCTGTGGGCAGGGAGGGTCTCAGCCTGCATACCAGATGGAGCTGGTAAACAGCTGCCCTGGACACAGAATGGGTGGGCACAGTAAGAATAGGATGCTGGATTAGCATAATAATAATAATAATAATAATAATAATAATAATAATAATAATAATAAATTTTATTTATACCCCACCCTCCCTAGCCGAAGCTGGGCTCAGGGCGGCTAACAACAATCAAAATAATCCAACATTCTAAAAACATTCATTATAAAATCAATTAAAATCAAATTGATGGCAACCATTAAGCAAAATTCTGTGCAGATTGCCAGAGGAGGGGGTCAGGCTGCGCCCTGGCCAAAGGCCTGGTGGAACAGCTTCGTCTTGCAGGCCCTGCGGAAAGATATCAGGTCCCGCAGGGCCCTAGTCTCTTGGGACAGAGCGTCTCCTGTGACAGAGCATCAGTTGACCAAGCAGACTCTCATCTTCTGAAGCTCAAATGGAGCTGCCCTGGGTATCATCTCAGTTTGTGGGAGGGGAACATGAGCAAAACTGCACCTTGAGTCCCAAGCTTTAGGCATGACCATAGGTTATAAAACAATGACATGCATCCAAAGAAAGACAGAAACAAAGTGATACTCTGTGATTTATTGATCATTCTTTCAGAAGGAAGGGTAGATTAAATTACAGAGTTTATGATTACGCTTACAGTGGTGCCCCGCAAGACGAACGCCTCGCAAGACAGAAAACCCGCTAGACGAAAGGGTTTTCCGTTTTGGAGGCGCTTCGCAAAACGAATTTCCCTATGGGGTTGCTTCGCAAGACGAAAATGTCTTGCGAGTTCCCGCGGGTTTTTTCCGCTTTTTTCACCCTTTTCCTAAGCCGCTAAGCCGCTTATCAGCTGATCCGCTGATAAGCCGCTTAACAGCTGATCGCTAAAAGCCGCTAGACCGCTAATAGCGCTAATCCGCTAAGCTGTCAATGGGCTTGCTTCGCAAGACGAAAAAACCGCTATACAAAGAGCCTCACGAAACGGATTATTTTCGTTTTGCAAGGCACCACTGTATTGGAAACAATAAATAACACTGGATAGGATCATGTGTTCATCCTGAGATAACTTAGTAGAGTCGAGCTAAATCTGCAGACAGAACATCAGGGGTGGGTCAGAGTTGCGGTACCGAATTTTATGGAGGCAAGAATGATGCTGAAGTTCTCTACAAATCTCAGTGGAGCTAAATGGGGTCCACCTTGTGGGCTGACTTTTCATCTGGGGGGAGGTGGACTGTTCAATTAGGCGTCATCTGAACTAGATGGTCCTGGAGGAGTGTGGGGGGAACGCACCGCCCTAGGAAGCGTGATCCCAGTGGGGTGCCATTGTGGCTGTCCCCCCACCTGCACTGGGCCAGCCCCGCCCCCGCCTGGTCTCCGCCCCCTGGTGCCCCAGCATGAAGCTCCGCCACTGCCAGGAGTGTGTTGCCTCTTTGATTATGGGGATTTGGGGTCTGTAGGAGTCAAAACCTTTCATCTGCATATTCCCTGCCCCATCAGTGCTCCCCTTGTATGCTCACAACAGCCTACTTCATAAGTGAGTCTTTAAATCCTTCAGTTGCATCCAATTGGCTCTCCCACTGCACCTGATTCCCAGGACCAGAAAGACTTGTGGGCTGCTGGATGGAATGGATTGTAGTTCCTTCCTCCAACCAGCAGGTAGAGCCAGGAGGAAGTTCTCCTTCAAGTACAGGTTCCTCCGTACACTTATTCCCAGTGTGTTGTGGGAGACAGAGAACATACCCCATGGAAGTATTCTCCCATGTCACAATGGCGGTCTTTGGATCTAGCCAATGAGGGCGATTGAAAATGGGGGTTCTACTAAGCATGTGAATGGATGCTAATATGGTCACCCATGCAGATCAAAGATCACCTCCAAGCAACCACCAATCACAAGGCCACCAATGGAAGGTGCGAGTGGATAAGCCGCTAAATGATTTGTGGGACCAGTAACTTCGGGGAGTAATTGCAAATCTGGGTTATATATCCACTGCTTCATCTCAGGGCATTCTTATCTGTGAAGCAGGGAATCTTCTAGACCTGTGGTCTTCCAGATGTTGCTAGACTCCAGCTCCCATCTTCAGCTCCACCTGCTGATCAGAGGAGCAAAGTGCAGCTGCTGCTCTGGGCTCCTTTGGGATGTACATGTAATTAAAAAACAAATCTCCAAGAGTTGGCCAATCTGTCTGGGGCTGTTTGAGTCCGACAATAACTGCAGAGCCACAGAATTTCCTGTCTCCATTGTAGGCCACATTTAGGATCATGAACCATTTGCTAGGCCTCACTCTGGATCGATGGATTAATGGAGAGGAACTGGTGTGCGGCCTCTGTATTATGGAGGGTGGGGAGCTGGAGGAAGATGGTAGAGGGTGTTTTATGAAATTCTAAGAATCTGCTTGCTCCAGTTTAACAATTTAAAGCACCCTCTTATCATTGGCATCATCCATCATTCCCATGGAAGATGGGAGACATAGAGCAGAAGCCTCTGGAGGCCCCTGTGCAAGTTTTCCAAAGGAATCCAGTTAGCCACCATGAGAAAAGGAAGCCAGACTAAATGGGCCATTGGTTTGATGCAGCAGTTTCATCTCATGTTCTGATGCTCTGTCTCCCCTCCTGCACTGTGCAGAATCTCATGACAGGGAGGAGAAGGTGGCTACAGAGCCGGGGGAATAGGGACAGGACACAGTCCAGTGCAACCTTTGTAGGTGAGATCAGATACATCCATCCAGATGGAGAGCACGTGTGTGTGTGTGTGTGTGTGTGTGTGTGTGTGTGTGTGCAGCAAGACCATAAGGCGAGAGAGTGAGCTCACCCTCATCTATAAAAACTTGGCTGGAGGGCTGTGTCAACTTCTTGGGACGTCTTCGTAGCTTCTTTGCGGTGATGGACCTCTTGCCTTGCTCATGTTCCTTGGAATCTTGACTTCTGTATCTTGTACTTGCTGCTGATCCCATACTCCTATTAGCCTGAAGATCTCTTCCTTACTTTCAAGAGTCATTGTGTTTTGAGAAAGGAGCAGGAAAGTTGATGGCACCAGAGCCAATGGCAGGCAGGACCAACTAACAGTAGCTTTCTCCCCATCCTGCTCCTCCTCAGTGCTGAGTTCTGCCAAGGGCAACACTGAAACTGAGGAGGAGAAAGGTGAGCAGCAGTGCCACCTCCTGGACTGGATCTGGATGAGGGCAGACTGAGATTGGTGGGGCAGTGCCCCATTTGTCCTAACAGATCAGTCTCTGCTGTACCCTCCAAATCATGGAGAGCTATTGCAATAGGAGTGAGGCAGAGCTTGCTTGCTTGTACATCCCTCACACATTTATTTAATGCCTGACAAGGGCTAATGTCTATTTAATTTATATATAAAGTTCAAGTACATAACAGAGAAGCACAGCAGCCAATTGCAACAGCTGTAATTGGTGATAACAGACGTTTTCACTATTATTATTATTTTAATGTTCTCACCACTACTGCTGCTACATTTGTAGTGTAACACCCCATAGTAGAAGACATTCCTGATCTTGACTGAGTCCTAAAAATGAATACAAGCAAACTTATTTAGGCCACAATTAAGGGGGGGGGGGGAATCTGGTCTTGACTGAGCTCAAAATGAATGCAAGAAGTTATTTCCAGGCCACCACTGATCTGTCAGTCTTTCAGGTGCCGCGATACATTTGCTTGAATGGGAAAAGTTTCAACAAGTAGATTCTGCTAATACAAATTTATCCACCATGGACACTAGAGGGAGATAATGCATCACGCTGTGAACTGAACATCCGTGAGGTCAAATCCCACCTCGTTCATAGGTCTCTTCAAAAGAGACTTACTTTGGTTGTTGGGTATCCAGGTAGCAAAGCAATATCAGACTAGTTCTGGTGTAAAGTTTTCCCACTTGAGGAGCCTTTTGGAGAAGATCCTGTGAAAGAACGCATTATGAGAGCTTTTGTAGTGTAGGAGAGCCAGTGTGGTGCAGTGGTTAGAGTGTTGAGACAAGGACCTGGGAGTTCAGGGTTCAAATCCCCATTTGGCTACATGAAGCCAACTGAGTAAGCTTGGACCAGGCCTTGCCTCTCACTCTAACCTACCTCAGAGGTTGTTGTGGGAATTTTAATGAGGAAGGGGGAAACCATGTATACCACCTTGGGGAAAAAGGTGGTGGGAAGAAGAAGAAGAAGAAGAAGAAGAAGAAGAGGGTCATATCAAATAGAGGGGGAGAACGTTCTCCACTTTGGTATGCCAAAGATGGAATCTTTCATTTAGTATCAGATTCACACAACCCACTGGCTTGTATGGGTTTTCCTATGAGTCTCATGCACTGGACAGCTCCATGAATGGTCTGTCCATTGAATCTCTTTCCCCAGGACCAGCTTCCAGAAATCCCACCCCACAGCATTGCCTTAAGAAGGTGGCAATAACAGAAAAACAGTTGAAGGAACACCTAAGGAGAGGCAATCAACCATATCAGAAATCATAATGTGTACATTGGATCTCCGTTGACCTTCCCTTGTAGGAGAACTACTTTGGGGGCCACTGGGATGGCTGCTTCTTCTGCTGGTGCTGGTGCTGTTCCACAGGAGGAGGAGGCTGAGTGCAGAGGTGGCCTTCAGCTTCTTTAGGAGAAGGGAGAGGAGGATGTGTTGGCTTCAGGGACTCTTGGCTCAGAGCACGGGGCAAAGCTGGAGTATCCTTGTGCTCCTGTTGAGTCTGGGGTGGGCCCTCCTTCTCCTTTCCTGATGGAGGTCCCTGCTTGGGCTCTGGATTATCTTCCTTGTCCATGTCAGACGTTGGAAGCTTGTCAGATGGTTCCTTCCTTGCTTGGGGCTCCTTCTCTCCCTGGAGAAGATCTTCTGGTTCTTTGGTTTCTGGGGGGTCATGTTCCTGGTCTTCTTCAGGTTTGTGGAGCAGTTCTGGTTCTAGGGTGGGTTCTGGATTCATCTTGCTCAGGGCACGGGGCAGGGCAGGGCTCTGCTTCCGCTGCTGATGACTTTGCTCTGCCGACATCTTCCAACTCTTATTTCAACCTGGAAAAGGCAGCAACAACATTTCGTAAATAATGGTAGTAAAAAATAAATAAATCTTGCCACAAGGAGCAAGCAGGGCAGTGCAAATCATGGATAGCTGCACCAAATATTTTCCAAATCTGTTTTTTGAGGGGATAAAAACTTGTAATATCAACATGGTGGTTTAGTTAGTTTAGTTTATTAAATGTGGACATCACTCCCACCATCGGCAACATACCGATACAAAACATCTCTAAGTGATTTGCAACCAAGTGGAAATACAATAATAAAATGACATCAGGATTGTTCTTAAAAAAGTATTTGAGCCTATTTCTTGCTTGTCATTTAATTTTTATTTATTTTTATTTTTACTTACTAAATTTGTATATCACCCTATACCCGTAAATCAGTTGTGTTCTAGTACACATAAGCACACACACTATAGTGTTGGATTTCATTTTGTTCAGGGTTTCTTTTATACTCGGTTTCAATGTTTTATATGATTTTATAAGTCACTTGGGGTCATGCCCCGTGAAAAAGCAATTAAATAAAATTAAAGTAATAATAATAATAGATCTAATACAATGCTAGTGCCAGTTGGAGCTGATTGACTGAAATTAACAGACATGAATAATAGGTCAATTAGTTTCTATGCACATACTCTGAGCGGGATATGAAAGAAGAATTAGCAATTAGTAATCAATCGTTAATAATGAATGGTTAATAATACTAAATGTCACAATACAACAACATGTCATTGGTGCTGCCCACAAATCATAGAAGGCAAAAATCTTTTTGCCCAGAGTCAAAATGACAATAATCTCATGAGTGAGTGAGTGAGTGAGTGAGAACATGTGCTACTAACAGAGACTTTATCTCCTAACAAAATAACACACACATACATTTCTTTTATTTTTGTTTCCTTCTATTTATATCCTGCCCTTCTTCCATGCATGTGCTTCCCAGGTGGTCTTCCTTCCAGGCACTGACCAGACCCAGCCCAGTTTAGCTTCAGCAAGAGGATAACCCCATCTGCCTTCAGACCATTACCTGAAGATATCTGAATATCCACCTTCCCGCCCACTCCTGAACCACCTCATCGGCCAGGTTGTTGAAACACTACATCTTCCTCTTTCCTAAATTAGTCACTTAAGCGATACCAACCATTCAGGAATCCTAGAGCGAAAGGGGTGATGTCACAGTGCCATGCATCCAACCTGGTTTGGCAGAGCGATGACATATCTAGAGGAGTTCAATCTGGATCAGCCCAATCTGATCTCAGTTCCTCGTAGAAGCTGATTTACGCTGAGTCAGACTCTTGGTCCCTGCAGCTTAGTGTTGGCTACTCTGACTGGCAGTGCCTCCCCAGCCTTTCAGACAAGGAGCACTTCCCAGGACACACCTGGAGACACCAGGGATTGAACCTGTGACGTTTTGTGTGCAAGGCAGATGTCCAACCGCCTAGCTACAGACCTTCCCCAGGGTTATAGACCCAAGCCATGCCCTAGTTATTTCCAAAGTGCACTGCTGCAATGCCTTTCACACAGGGTTGCTTTGGAAGGTGGTTCAGAAACTTAAGTTGCTGAGAAACAGAGCTACCTGGATTATGGTTACCAGATGTCCCCGTTTCCTGGGGACAGTCCCCGGATTTACACATCTGTCCCCGTACAAAATCCGTCCCCGGAATGTCCCCAGATTTCATTTAATGTCCCCAGATTTATATTTTAAGTGTTGTAGATTTACTAGTAGGGAATGAATGTTTTGTGATTGGGTCAATGGCACAAGACACATTATATGGGGACTTCCAGTGAGGCAAAATGGCGGGCGCCACGGCAGCGGGCAGCTCCTGAAGCCAGCCAGAGCCAACTGTGCTACCAGGCTGGCTCCGGGCTGCTGAGACTGCCGCTGCCAAGGGGGAACCGTGGATGCCCGGCACGTCAACTGGGGGAACCGCTGACACACACACACACCCCATGACCCAAATTGAGCCGGGAGTGAGAACGCCCGGCCACCTGGCCGACTGCCCAGCAGCACTCCAGGGCCAGTAAAAACCTCAGAACCGATGCAGGGAGGAGGAGGAAAGGAGAAGGAAGAGAGAAAGAGGAAGGAGAAAAAAGAGGGGAGCCCCAACCTTGCCACACTGCTGCCACCACCACCGCTGAGGAAGAGAGGTAGGAGAGCACTGGGAGGGCAAGGACACGTGGCCAAGCCCAGGCCCAACCTGAGCCTACTCCATGGCGGCTAGCGCTCCAAGAGATCAGGCCAGGGCCCAGAGGAAGGCCACATGACAGAGAAGACCCAGAAGAGAAGATATTACTTCTTAATTTTTTAAAAATATATATATTTTAAAAATTACTCCCCCCCCCCCTTTTTCTCTCATGCCTGCGCAAATGCGATTTCCAGAGAAAAAATGGTGCAGCCCGAATGATATGAATCAGAACCATGCGGCGATTTCTGGACCTTCTGCAGGCCAGATCCAGAACCCATTCAGGCCAGAACCAGCCCACAGGCCTTAGGTTGCCGACCTCTGCTCTAGCCCACCCATCCAGAACCTGGTGTGCTCCTCACTGGACTACAACTCCCATCATCCCCAGCTATTCTAAACAATGGTCAGAGATGGTGGGAGCTGTAGTCCATCATCATTTGGGGGACCTAAAGTTGAAGAGCACTAGTCTAGTCCACCTTTCCACAACCTGGTACCCTCTGAATGTCACTAGACTACAACTCCCAGAATCTCTGAGCATTGGCCCCGCTGGCAGGGGCTGGTGGAAGTCAAAGTCCAAGAACATATGGAGGGCACCAGGCTGCAATGACACTCTGTTGGGTTGCTCCCTTCTCCTCCCCATTTGGTTGTCCAAAGTTGACCATAGAATAAACGGCAAAACGGTATATAACATCATACTTACCCAAACCCTGAAGTCAAACTGGAGTCCTTTGTCCTTTGTCGCTGCAAAGCTGTTTCTGGAGGGGAAGATAAGAGAGTGGTCCCTTTTATACAGTTTGGGGTTTGGGGTGCTGTTTCAGTGAGTCAAACATACCCTTTTGCTTCGGAATGCATTGCAACCCCATCAGCTCATTCAAATTATCAGTTTGGGCCATTCCAAGGACAGAAAACTCCCAAGTGTGGCATGTTTAGAAAACATACATCTCTGAGCTGTACCTTTGAAAAACCTGCCTCGCCTCACCCAGTAGTTCCCCCACCACCACTAAAACAAAAACCACCACCCATCAGTCCTAGGTCTTCTTTGAAAACACACACATATTTTGAATTGTTCAAAGGGGCTGGAAAGAAATCACCAGTATAAAAATAGGTTGAGAATCTTGCAATGAGAATATCAGAGGAACACCCTCCACTCAAAGGTATTGAGAGGTAGACTATCTCTAGCCATGGAGGTTCCATTTAACTATCATGGCTTGTTTGTTTCATAAAGTTAATACACCATTGTTTTCCCAGTAGTGATGTATGGAAGCGAGAGCTGGACCATCAAGAAGGCTGATCGCTGAAGAATTGATGCTTTTGAATTCTGGTGCTGGAGGAGACTCTGGAGAGTCCCATGGACTGCAAGAAGATCAAACCTCTCCATCCTGAAGGAAATCAGCCCTGAGTGCTCACTGGAAGGACAGATCCTGAAGCTGAGGCTCCAAGACCTTGGCCACTTCATGAGAAGAGAAGAGAAGACTCCCTGGAAAAGACCCTGATGTTGGGAAAGATGGAGGACACAAGGAGAAGGGGATGATGGAGGACGAGATGGTGGGACAGTGTTCTCGAAGCTACGGAGATGAGTTTGACCAAACTACAGGAGGCAGTGGAAGACAGGAGTGCCTGGCATGCTCTGGTCCATGGGGTCACAAAGAGTCGGACATGACTAAATGACTAAACAACAACAACACCATTGTAGAAAAAATGGGGAGGGACCTCAGTGGCAGTCCATGTAGCAGCCTTCAAATGTTGTTAACTTACAACTTCCAACATGCTGGCTGGTGTTGATGGAAGTTGGAGTCTAAGAACAACATCTGGATGGCACCACACTGGCCACCCTTGGGGTAGACAGAGCGGAGTTGGGTGGTCCTGTGGACCAAATCATGAGGAGTCAGCTGACTGTGTTCTTATGTTCCACCCCAACCCCATTCATCTCTTCTCTCCAGGGATCAGCAAACTTTTTCAGCAGGGGGCCGGTCCACTGTCCCTCAGACTTTGTGGGGAGCCGGACTATATTTTGAAAAAAAATAATGAATGAATTCCTATGCCCCACAAATAACCCAGAGATGCATTTTAAATAAAAGGACACATTCCACTCATGTTAAAACACACAGGTTCCCAGACCATCCACAAGCTGGATTTAGAAGGCGATTGGGCCGGATCCGGCCCCCGGGCCTTAGTTTGCCTACCCATGGTTTAGATAGCCTAAAAGGCCCCTTGCAACTCATTGAGTCCATGGCCACATTCACACCATCCACCTGAGGCCCTATAATACCATGTTGAAGAGTCATGGCTTCCCTCAAAGAATTATGGGAACCGTAGTTCATTGAAGCTGCTGAGGGTTGTTGGGCTTCCCATTGGGGCATTGGGGCATCTGGTTGGAGGTTGGACTAGGTGGACCCAGTGGACTCTTATGTTCTCAAATTGCTACAAAAACCTGTCCACTCACAGAGCTGCAATTCCCTGGGTGGTTTAGCAATCAATCCCTCTTCACAGGGAGCTCTGGGAATTGTAGTTTTCTGGGGGTGGGAATAAGCGTCTCATAAGAACTCTCAACAAACTACACTTTCCAGAGTCTGCAGGAAGCAGAGATACTTTGTATTTTTGGTCAACCTCAGGTGGAAGACATGATCTTCTGTTAGCCTTCCCCTTATATAGAGACCCAAGAGAACACTTTCTGAGGCCTTTGTCCACACAAAGCAAGCAAGCACACCCAGACAGAAATACAGTGCTACCTTGGTTTAAGAACAGCTTAGTTTATGAACAACTTGGATTAAGAACGCTGCAAACCCGGAAGTAGGTGTTTTGGTTTGTGAACTTTGCCTTGGAAGCAGAACATGTTGAGTTTGTTCCATTTGTAAATGGAGTCCCCTGCTGCTATGGCTTTGGTTTAAGAACAGACTTTGAGAACAGATTAAGTTCATAAACCAAGGTACCACGGGTTACAAACACCTCGGGTTACAGACTCTGCTAACCTGGAAGTAGTACCTCGGGTTAAGAACTTTACCTCTGGATGAGAACAGAAATCGTGCGCCAGCAGCATGGCAGCAGCAGGAGGCCCCATTAGCTAAAGTGGTACCTCAGGTTAAGAATGGTTTCAGGTTAAGAACGGACCTCCGGAATGAATTAAGTTTGTAACCAGAGGTACCACTGTACTGGCTGGGAAAAAAATCTGGAAAGGGGAGTTAGATAACGTTGCTGTCAATGGTTGTGGCCATTCAGAGGTTTAATCTGAAATGAAGCTGGATTTGAGTTTGTTTGCATCTCTGGAAACTTCTCTTTCTTACAGCATGGATGTTGGCAATTGGATTTTCAAAATGCAAAGTAGTATTAGAATTGCAGCTGTCAGAGATGTGCAAAGGAATGCTGTGTTTTAATACTCAAAGTCTTTGCAGGTTTTTATATTATGGATGCAGGTATTGTATTACAGTGGTACCTCGGGTTACATACGCTTCAGGTTACATACACTTCAGGTTACAGACTCTGCTAACCCAAAAATAGAGCTTCAGGTTAAGAACTTTGCTTCAGGGTGAGTACAGAAATCATGCTCCGGCGGCACAGCGGCAGCGGGAGGCCCCATTAGCTAAAGTGGTGCTTCAGGTTAAGAACAGTTTCAGGTTAAGTACAGACTTCCGGAACAAATTAAGTACTTAACCCAAGGTACCACTGTATTTTATTAATACCATTGCTTAATAGTGCTTGTCTTGACCTTTGGCTGGAACAATAAACTTAGGAACTGGGGTGAGGGGAGCCTTTTAAAGTGGGACCACAGCACTTTAAATGTACAGTGTGAATGTGATCTATGATTCTAGGATGTTGGGCCAGATCTGATCCTGGAAGGCTGCTTTAGTGTTGATGCCGGGACTTGGGCAATCTCCCCTCAATACTGTGTGTCTGGTTCTTTCTACGCAACACATTCTCGACACCTTGTGAAACAGCACCGAGCTTCTCCTGTGACATAACTCAAGTTGTCTTCCGGCCTCCATTTCCTTTCGGCCTTCTCACTCTTTCTCGGCAGACCTCTCCAGATCCGCGTTCCCTTAGGGAAGGCATGGACTGGGCAGGGAATGAGGTGCTCCCAGCCCTGGAATGAGCTTCCTTGTAACCATCTAGAGCTGTGGGACGAGATTTTCCAGGGCGCGCCTCACCCTAGATTACTTGATTATGGGTTGCCCTCTTCTCCTTTTTCTTATTATCCTTGACTTCTCCCCACCCTTTCTTGTCCTCATTTGTTCGACATGACTTCAAGGTGCACACACCTGCATTCCACCTGTTGTGGCTCATCCTTTGAACCAGATTCCATTTCTCTCTGGCACTGTGTGCACCTAGCAAAACCAGACGGACCTGGCCATGAGGAAACCACGTGCATTTTAATTAAGCTTCTGTGGCAGAGACCTTTCTTGGAGATTTGGCAGCCGTCTACTTCTGTGTCCTTGCCCACACATGACAACACACACATTCAGAGCAGAAGGAACTGGAACTAATTGCTTTCTAAAATGAACTTTTGAAGCACTGGTGTGTATATATAAGAACAAAGGAAGAAGCTGCTGGATCAGAACAATGGCCCATCTGGTCCAGCAACTTGTTCTCACAGTGGCCAACCAGATGCCCGGATGGGAAGACTGCAAGCAGGCAAAACAGCAACTCTCTCTACCTGTGATTCCTAACCATTGGTACTCAGAAGCATTCTGACAGTGGAGGTAGAACGTAGCAGTTCTCAAATTTAAGCAAAAAATGCTACAAAGATGCACATATTAGTGGGAGGTTTTCATTAAAATGAATATATTAGTGAAATTGGGACACGGGTTAAACCACAGAGCCTAGGACTTGCCGATCAGAAGGTTGGCGGTTCGAATCCCCGCAACGGGTGAGCTCCCGTTCCTCGGTCCCAGCTCCTGCCAACCTAGCAGTTTGAAAGCACATCAAAGTGCAAGTAGATAAATAGATACCACTCCGGCGGAAAGATAAATGGCATTTCCGTGTGCTGCTCTGGTTCGCCAGAAGCGGCTTAGTCATGCTGGCCACATGACCCGGAAGCTGTACGCCGGCTCCCTCGGCCAGTAAAGCGAGATGAGCGCCGCAACCCCAGAGTCGGCCACGACTGGACCTAATGCTCAGGGGTGCCTTTACCTATACCTTTACTATTAGTGAAATTAACATTCAGAACTTCAGAGCATGGGAAGTCACCCAAAAGATATATCATTTGGCATGGAATATTTGGCTTTTTTATTGTATTATAATTTGGAATGTTTTAATGTGGTTTTATTGGATTATTAAAATGGAAAAATTAATGACATATTATATATATATTTTAAAAAGAAATCAACTTTCTGAAAATAATTGCGTTACCGAAACCCTGCCTGAAATTCTGGAGAATCACAGCTAGTCAGTGTAGACAATGCTAAGCCAGATTGAGAAATGGTCTGACTTTATCGGTGGCAGATTCCTATTTAAATCATACCTTTTTTCAGAATCATGAGATCTGGAATCTTGCTTTTTTAAAATAAAAATGGGAGCGAGGTCTGACTCAGGAGAAGGTAGCTTCCTTTGTTCCTGGGAAGAGCTGTCGCTCAGTGGCAGAAAGTCCCAGTATTTTGCATCTCCAGGCAGGGCTGGGAATGTCTCCTGCTTGAAAACCTAGAGCAGCAGTTCTTAAGATGTTGTTGGATTACAACTCCCATCATCCCTGATCTCTAGCCTTGCTAGCTAGGAGTGATGGGAGTTGTAGTTCAACAACATCTGGGGACCCACAGGTTGAGAAAGCCTGCCCTAGAAAGCCACGGCTAGTCAAGGTAGACAATACTGAGCCACCAACCTTCTGACTCACGATAAGGCCACTTTCTACTTCCCTATACTTTTCCCACACTGGTAATGTGCTCCACACCTAGAATTCAAGCACCTGGAAGATATTACGATGTAATTGCAAAGAAACCAAACTTAGCTCAAACGTAGAATCATAGAATAGAGTTGGAAGGGCCAACAAGGGTCCTTTAGTCCAACTCTCTGCAATGCAGGAATCTCAGCCAGATCAAAACATGGCCTGTGTGGGTTTTATAAATACAGTACTGGCTTCCAAAAACCAGAGGGAGTGCTTGTCTGCATAATGCATGACAGAACAAGCCCTATTGGCTGAGAGGGTATAATTACGGAAGCCTCTGAGATGTTCCTCCAAAGAAGAACCAGTCTGACTCTCACAACTTTCCATGACTGCTTAAGCTAAATGCCGTGTCAAAGGATCTTTCAGAGATAGAAGGAATTCCAATGATCCCATTCTGGTGTACTGGGACCACCTGTGGACCTCTGTGCTGCAACCCACCCCGAGCTTCCCCACTCTCCCACCCACCCACATTAATCATGACATGGCCTTTTGGCTGGATCAAAGCCTGCAACAGCAACTCACCGGCATGGAGAGTAAGGACTATCTCCTCTGTGCAGAAAGGACCAGAAGAGATCTTGAGGGAAATTAGAAAGAGAGAAAAACTATTACCCTCTCTCCAGCCCCTTGCTTGTTTACTCCTTCACATAACTCCCCACTGCCATGCCTAAACACTCACCCCAAACACGGGCATTGTCTTTTAAACTAAACTCTCAGGTGAGAAAGGGAGAAAACCCACTCATTTGCAAACGAGATTCACTTTGAGCCTTTGTGGTGCCCCAGCCTCGCCCCTCAAAAGGAAATTGCCTGACTTAATTAGTTTCTAACACATGTTGATTCCAAGGGATTGGCGCGTTGTCTAATACACAGTTTAAGAAGTTTGCCTAGCTTGAACACATGCTAATTCCAGAGGATTAAAAGAGGCTAACACACATCTTAATTACATTCTAACACTTGGGGGGTCTGATACATGGTCTTAACAGCTCAAGCCTTAATGAAATGCTAACACCTAGAAACCTATAACATTATCAAGAAAGATGATTGTTTCACTGTTCATGAATGATTTGATGACCTAAATAGATGGCTGCTGTTGCCTGATGCAACCTGGTACAAGATCATGAATGTTATGTGTCTGCTCCTGGGTGCCAGATTTATCCAAGGCGAAGGTGAAAGAGTTCAGTGTGTGAAACAGATGCAATCCTGTCCACACCTCCTCAAGAGTAACCCCCATAGAAATCAGTGGATGTTGATTTCTGAGTAAGTACTAGCAGGGCTGGGCTTAAAGCTTTTCTGGGGAGCTGGTTTTTCTGTCGCTGTGTGGGAGGGGCAGGAGGAGGAAGAAGAAGAGAAATCCGAAATGTTACTCATTTTTAAGTAGTATTTATTGAGTCATCATAGAATCTCATGGCATGCTATCGTAAAGTCAGAAAGTCATGGTTGGTTGGTTGGTTGGTTGGTTGGTTGGTTAGCCTCGACCAGAGCCAGGGCCTTTTCAGCACTGGCTCCTGCCTGGTGGAATGCTCTCTCTCCTGAGACCAGGGCCCTGAGGGATCTGATTTCTTTCCGCAGGGCCTGCAAGACAGAGCTGCTCCGCCTGGCCTTTGACTTGGAATCAACTTGATCCCCTTCCCCTCTTTCCTTTTTCCTTTCTCCTTCTGTGATGGAACTCCTATTTGGGGACTTCCCTGGCTTTTTCCTAGCCCATGTAGGACCAGTCTGGATAGTTGGCCTTCATCCCCAAAAAAGTTTTTGCGTTTCTACTGAAATGAGGCTGCATTTTAATGTTGTATTTTAACATTGTTTTGAAGTTATATTTTAATCAATTGTTTTTATACCTGGTGTTAGCCGCCGTGAGCCTGGTCTGGGGAGGGCGGTGTATAAATAAATTATTATTATTATTATTATTATTATTATTATTATTATTATTTCACCTTTTTCTCCAAGGAGCTCCAGGTGGCATACATGATTCCCCCTCCCTTCATTTATTCTCACAACAACCCTGTGAGGTAGCTTAGGCTGAGAGGCAGCGACTGGCCAAAGGCCACCCAGTGAGAGCTTCATGGCTAAGAGAGAGAAACCCAGCAAGATGGGCAGGGTATAAGTAATAAAATTATTATTATTATTATTAATCATATCCTGGTCTCCCAAGTGCTAGCCCAATACTCTAACCACTACCCCACACTGGCTATGACAGGGGTGAAAGAACTAGTCATCGTTCAATTAAGTTTGTGTGCTTAGGAACATTGGGCTGTAGCCCACAGTCTTACTCAGAGCTGACCCACTGAAATTTATAGACAGGACTCATTTCAGCTAATTTCAATGGATAGAACTTAGCTGGAGTCAACTGAAGATGTCGTTCTTCATTGATGGACAAAATAAGCACGGACAGTGGTGCGGTGTTCAAGGGGAACAGGGGGTTGAAGACACGTTATGATAGTAGTAGTAGTACTAGTAGTAGTAGTAATTCAATTTATACGCCATGCGATACTCGGAGGTATATGTTGCAAGGTTCCTGTCTCCACTCTCTTACAGCCACCAGATCAGCATGGAAATGGACCTTTTTAGTCACTAGGAACTCTTCTCGCCCTTTGTGCCAAATAGAGCCCATTCAACTGAAAATAGTGGAATTAGTCATGAAGGATCGGCTCCGAGGGCCACTCTGGAGCAGGTGGAAGGGAAGAATAAAGCTGCTGAGGAGCAGATTTTCTGTATTCTCCAAAGCTAAGCCTTTGGGAACGGCGGAAACACAAGGTCCTTCAGTTTCAAGAGAAAGGCGTGCAAGTTCTGGAACCTCCACACAACTCTAGAAGTCACTCCAGAAGTTGATGTTGAAGAGCTCCAAATCGTTTGCCCATGAACGTGCACAGAACATAGCAGATTTAGCAGAAAAGGAACACAAGGAGTTGATGTATGGAAGTGAGAGCTGGACCATAAAGAAGGCCAATCGGCAAAGAATGGATGCTTTTGAATTCTGGTGCTGGAGGAGACTCTTGAGAGTCCCATGGACTGCAAGAAGATCAAACCTCTCCATTCTGAAGGAAATCAGCCCTGAGTGCTCACTGGAAGGACAGATCCTGAAGCTGAGGATCCAAGACTTTGGCCACCTCCTGAGAAGAGAAGGCTCCCTGGAAAAGACCCTGATGTTGGGAAAGATGGAGGGCACAAGGAGAAGGGGAGGACAGAGGACGAGATGGTTGGATAGTGTTCTCAAAGCTACCAGCATGAGTTTGACCAAACTGCGGGAGGCAGTGGAAGACAGGAGTGCCTGGCGTGCTCTGGTCCAGGGGGTCACGAAGAGTTGGACACGACTAAATGATTAAACAACAACTCTGCCCAGATCCTAGTCCAACACTCTGACTACTACACCACACTGGTTCTCACCTGTTGCTGTTCTGACCCTTCACTTCTGAATTTCCCACTGCTCTTCAGAGCCTGAATATTGTCTCTGGAGCAGCCGAGATTCAGCTAACACACCAGCTGCTTGGGGCTGCCAGAAATTAATCGCCTTCACCCACTGCTGAGCAAAAAGTGTTTTCCCCCATTCTGGCATTCCTATTTCCCTAGGAAGCTGATGTCACTCAGTTGCAAGCTTGACCAGGCGCCCTTCACAGGGGTGGCCATGGCTGCCCCACCCAATTCATCTTGCCAGTCTTGTTTCACCAGTAGGTACATTTGCAAGTCACCTGAGAGTTTTCTGTATGCGCTGGCTTCAGGTCAAGCAGTTGTGAAACAATGCATTAGTTCAGGGCAGGAATGAGTAACCCATCAAATAAATTACTCCATCAGGTTTCTCATAGGGCAGAACATTTACATTTAGGGCTATGGTGGCACACCTAACCTATGCATTGTTTGTGTTATCATACCCTGGATATGGGGACACAAGAGAAAATCATTCATTCATGGGTATATGAACCGTCGTCTCCTTGGTCCTAGTCCGGCACTGTAGCCACTCTACTACTTCAAAATTCACATATCAATGCATAAAAAAATGAGACAGAAGATGCTTATGAATAAACTGGCGTGCACACACACTTTGATTGATGAGCACATGAATTAGTCTGATCAGTTCAACACAATTTGGACATTCACTTTCATGGTTATTACATTTTGTCTGCGTTAGCAGTAATTCTCAATAAACCAACGAATGCTGACATTCAATCAGTCTATCTCTTTATTGCAGTCAAGGACCCATACCCAAACAGAACCTTTGAACAAATTTATAAAACAATGTTGCATGTCACCAAATCTCTGAGTGTGAGATTTTGTTCCAGGCACTTACCCAGGTTTGGGTTCCTTGGAATGAAGGTCAGTGGAGACAGTAGTGTTTTTAGAATATAGGGTTTTATTTACACATATATACAACCTGGATGGGACACGGGTGGCACTGTGGTCTAATCCACTGAGCCTCTTGGGCTTGCTGATCAGAAGGTCGGCGGTTCGAATCCTCACGATGGGGTGAGCTCCCGTTGCTCGGTCCCTGCTCCCGCCAACCTAGCAGTTCAAAAGCACGTCAAAGTGCAAGGAGATAAATAGGAAGGTAAACGGCGTTTCCGTGTGCTGCTCTGGTTCGCCAGAAGTGGCTTAGTCATGGTGGCCACATGACCCGGAAGCTGTACGCCGGCTCCCTCGGCCAATAAAGCCAGATGAACACACAACCCTAGAGTCGGTCACGACTGGACCTAATGGTCAGGGGTCCCTATACCTTTATATGCAACCTGGGCATAGGGTGGTCTCACAGCCTTAACACCCCAACGGATTTTGCTTCTTCTTTGGTCACAGCTTTGGGTGCAACACAGAACAAGCCCATCTCTGTGTCTCCAGCTTCCAGCCTGATTCCAGCTCAGCTCAGCCACATCTTGGCCATTATTCTACTACCTATCAGCTAGGTGAGAGGGTGAAGGAAAGGCTGAGCCATTAGGCTTGAGCCGCGATGTCCAACCGGTCAACTACAATCAACAGGTAGATCCCCTGAAGATCACAGTCGATCGCTGCCAATCACAGTCTACATATTGATCTTCTGGGGGGAGGGGAATTGTTGAATTCCTGTCTCCGCCCCTGCCCCCATCTCTCTATCCTTCCATCACATAAATTGTGCGCTATGTTGTCGTATGCTCCCGACGATTGTGGAAACGTTAGTAGGCTTCAGCACCTCCCTCCTGCAAAAGTTGAACAACTCTGCCCCCCCCCAAAAAAACTCAGTAACTATGGATAGAGACTGCCAGGGTTTTTTTTTATACTGGGAATAGATCATCGTCTCTTGGGAGCTGGACATGCCTGGGCTAGAGGTAACCATCACTTAGTTGTACTTTCAGCAACCTGGCTCATTATTTTGGGATGCTGATGAAGACACTGAAGTGGCCAGTTGAGATCATTGTCTTACAGAGAAACTTGCCCGACCCATTTGTCAACTTCCCTTATTAGATTCTAAACCTCCTTGAGTGGAGGACCCCAAGAATTGAAAGAGGGCATCATCCAGACTGAAACCACAACAATAACACCAAACAAAGCAAAATAGGGAACCACTACAATAACAGGTGGTGCTGTGGTATAAACCACAGAGCCTAGGACTTGCCGATCAGAAGGTCGGCGGTTCGAATCCCCGTGACGGGGTGAGCTCCCGTTGTTCAGTCCCAGCTCCTGCCAACCTAGCAGTTCGAAAGCAAGTCAAAGTGCCAGTAGATAAATAGGTACCGCTCTGGCAGGAAGATAAACAGCGTTTTTGTGCGCTGCTCTGGTTCGCCAGAAGCGGCTTAGTCATGCTGGCCACATGACCCGGAAGCTGTACGCCGGCTCCCTCGGCCAGTAAAGCGAGATGAGCGCCGCAATACAAGTCATTCACAACTGGACCTAATGGTCAGGGGTCCCTTTACCTTTACAATAAAATGACTAAGAAGTGTTTCATTCTACAGAATGAATGGAAAGCAAAATTATAAGTTTACTAAAATTAGTCCTTGGCGAATTTTAAAGGTAGCAGTAGAACCTTTAGACATTGTGGAGGAGATGTGTGTATTTTGATCTGAAAGGAGTTTTTTTAAAAAGCACAAAATGCATCCAGTCATTTTGGGAATTTCAATTAAAAATGAGTTCATTAAAAATCTTATGTATATCACGATAAAGAGACAATGCAGAAGAACCCAAGATATTGATTCTACCTCTCCAGATTCAGAGAAGAATTTATGTTGATAATATGGAGTTTTCCTTCACCGCCATTGTTGGAAGAACATTTAAATGTGCCAGAGTAAAGATTGTATCTGAACTGAGAGCAAATTAAGATTGTTTGCTGGTTTACAGGGCTTAAGTGCCCTTTCAATTAGCATGCTGTTTGATGTTAAGCCTAGATCATATGGGCATTTAGCAACTGAATATTGCTCTGACCAATTCACTTCCCATAAGGAATGTTGACATGGTTATTTGAATATTTATACTCCTCTTCCGCTTCTTACATTGATTTTCATACTCCTCTTCCTCTGATGAGATCAGGAGCGTTTAAATGGTGCTTCCGTCTTTTAGCCTCACATCAATATTATGAGTTAGGATAGTCTACAATAATTTTCCAGTGTCTCTGAGTAAGCTTTGTTTTTTTTAGTAATTCCTTGAGCCTTGCTCTCCCTTCTCCAATGCTCTAGGGGCCATGTGATAATGCTTCATGCTTAAGAACATTAGGAGAGCCAGGCTGGATCAGGCCAATGGCCAATCTAGTGTAGCAAACATCCTGTTCTCACTGAAGCCAAGCAGATTCATGCTTATTTCCTTTATTTATTTATTTATTTATTTATTTATTTATTTATTTATTTTAGGGAAGCCAGTGGGAAATCTCAGACTATACCAGTAAATCTCAAGACTAACTGAAAGCTCTTGGTTAACTCTCTGGTGATTTCAGAAATCCTATGAATTGACTGGCAATTCTTTAAAATATTTAGAAAGCTAATGTACCAACGCTTTGGTGTCAACCACAGCTTTAAATGAAACAGAGAAATGCCACCATCTGAAAAAGAAAGCAACAACCCTGGTTTGTAGACATTGTAAGTCCTACTCTGAGTCAAACCTTTGGAATTAATGAGCTTGCCTAGCTTAGGTTCATTATTTTCAATGGGTCTGCTATGCCTAGGACTGAGTTGGAGACAACCCTCAGTGATAAAAACCTTGTCAGGTTTCAAATACTTGTAGATGTTTGTTCTATATCATACGCATGAAGGCTAAAATCAGAAGTGGTTTCAGAGTAGCACAACTGGTTTGTCCACAGTGGGCACCATGCTGCAGGGGGTGCCACAACAATGCCATAGAACAGAGCGCAAGAGGTGTAAGGGCACACAATTTTATCGTCAGACGGGGCACCGCTAAAATTTGAGAACCCAAAGTCCTCCACTGCTAACAGCAGACAAACATTTTGGTGCTGTTACCCATCAAGAAAGGGGTTAAGTTTACTGCATGTACTGTATTAAAAGAAAATATTATGAAAATGATGTATAGATGGTACTTAACCCCAGTGAAATTAGAAAAGATGCATCATACAATTGATAATTTAGGTTGGAAATGCAAAGAAAAAGAAGGTACTTTCTATCATATGTGGTGGACGTGTCCTAAAGTGAAAGACTTCTGGGAAAAGATATATAATGTGTTTAAAAAACATGTTGAAAAACACATTTGTTAAGAAACCAGAAGCCTTTTTATTTGGAATAATAGGATTGGAATTGCCAAAAAAAGATGTTAGATTATTTTTGTATGCCACTATAGCGGCAAGACTGCTATTAGCAAAAAATTGGAAATCTCAAGAAATACCAACGGTAGAAGAATGGCAGATGAAGATGTTGGAGTTTTTGGAGCTGGCAGACCTGACTGGAAGTAGCCGCAATCAGAAAGAAGAGGAATACCAAGAAGAAATTTAAAGATTATCTAGCTAAATATAGTAATAGAAGATAGAAGATACGTGAAAGTATCTGATAGGCCTAGGAGTGGAATAAGCATGTTGTATAGTAATATGGATTTAAGTCAAAAAAGAAAGATGAAGATAGTTGAATGAGTTAATTGTATTAGAAAGAGGATTTTGGAGAACTGCTACAAAGGAGATACAATGAAATTCAGTTAGGGGGGAATCAAGGAAGTCAGACTACAATGAAAGTTAACTTGGATTTCAGAAAGTAATGACTGTTTTTACTCTTTTTTTCTTTTTTCTTTTATTTTCTTTTAGTATTGTAAGATGTTTTGTTTTATGTTTTTTATATGTTAAATTTGTTATAAATGCGGAAAAGCAATACAAATTTTTGATTAAGAAAAAAAAATCAAATGCTGTTACCCATCAACCTTTGATGCCTGAAGCTTAATGGTGGCGCTGTCCCTGCAAATGCAAAATATTTTGTGGCCAATGCAATGCAGATCAAGCTTGGGTTTCCAGACATTATCTAGGAAATCAGCTGTAGGAAGGGAGTGTAAGTGCATTGGTAGAACACAGAGAGGTCCAACTCAAACATTATGTCCTCGCATGATCACTAGTGGTGGGACTGGTGCGCTAGCTAGAGCTGCGTTTTGTCCCCAGTCCCGAGGAACAGAACAATTGTAGACGATCTGTTCCAGTGCTAGGATTTTTAATCAATTCAATCCATCATTGTTTCCATTCTGGAAGGAAGTTCAGGCAAATGATCTACACCAGTCAGCATTCAATAGAAATCTGCTTCCTGTCTCTTCCTCTTGTTTTCCTAATTCAGAGTCTGGTGCGTCCTGTCTGGGAGTTGATTCGGGCAAGGTAAATATCCTCACCCAAAAATGCCACAGCGGATATTGTCGGCCGATTGGGAACACTGTTCAGCTGGGCTTAATTAATCATTGTGCAAACTCAGAGGCCTAAGAAATGCGTTGTCTGCACTGACTTGCCTAAAGGGGATGGGTGATGTTGTTGACTCAGCACGAATCTGTGCTGCGCTCGTGGGCTACGTGGGAAGCCGGTTGCAAAAGCTGAAGGAATGCAGATACGCGGCAAAACGCATTTCTGCCCTTATCGCCAGGTGAGGTCATTGTTTATCTCCTAGTATGGAAAAATACAAAATGCTCTTTGCAAACGACATTAATGCAGATGCATCCGGGTCGCGTGCCTGTAGCCATCCATATGAATATGTCTTTAAAAAAATAATATTTATTAAGGTTTTGAAAGATTACAAATTTAAAGAAGAAAAGAAAAAAAGAGCAAAAACACAGAGAAATAAAAACAATTAAGAAGAAGAAAAAACAAATCAATCCTTCAATGTCTTATCTTTCATTTGCTTGTTTCCTTGACCTCCTCACACCTCCCTTTTTTGTGTTCTATTTCAATTAGCTATTTCAGCAAATCCTTTCCATCTTTGTTTTTATCCTAATAATTTATCTTAATATAATGTAACTTTACATTCTCACCAATTAACAACCTATTTTTACTTAATCTTTTATAACATTTCTGCTAAAACCACGTAACTTCATTCCAACATCCTTCTAACATTCCTTAATTTTACAATGTTTCTGTAAATAAACTTTAAATTTCTTCCAATCTTCTTCCACTGACTCTTCTCCCTGGTCTCGGATTCTGCCAGTCATTTCCACCAGTTCCATGTAGTGCAGCCGTCGATATGAATATGTCACAGCGCTACAATTCCCATCATCCCAGACAATGTGACCATGGTGGCTGGGACTTCTGGGAGCGCAACAGTCTCTTGGAGGGGTTACATCCCCATTCCTTGAGATACAACAAGGAGAAAGCGAAGGGGGGAATTTTGGAATGACAACCAAACAGTAGCGATGGTAATCAATCGATCTCTTTATTGCAGCCAATGACCCGTACTTGGAAATTAGTTTGAACTTGAAGATTCCTCCTCAAAGTGAGAGAGTTTGATGGAAAATGGAAGCAGAATTCAGACTGGGTGGATGGATGGATTGCACACACCTCAGTTATTTCGCAGAATAATAGAATCACAGAATTGTGAAGTTGGAAGGGACCCTGAGGGTCATCTAGTCCAACCCCCTGCGATGCAGGAATCCTACCCACAGCTGTCCCTTGGTGGGCTCAAAGCACCAACCTTCTGGTTAAGGGCCAGATTCACTGACCAATTGTGCCAATATAGAGAGAGAAGGAACAAGAGAGAGAGGGAGATGAAAGCCATACCTCATGCTATGTTTGCTTCACGTTAGGTTCTTTCAGGTTACGTCCCACGGTGACCCAGAAGAACTGGAAAGGGTTACTTCTGGGTTTTGCCACTCACGCATGCACAGAAGCGCTAAATCGTGCTTCACGCATGCGTACAAACGCCAAATCGCGCCACACACCTGTGCAGATACAGCGCTTCAGGTTGCGCTCTTCTTATGTTGCGAATGGGCCTCCGGAACGGATCCTGTTCACAACCAGAGGTACCACTGTAATGAAAGCATCAGAAAGCACTGAGGTTAGTTTATTATTATTTATTCTTTATTTGTTAAATGCAGTCATACATTGGCTCCTGAACACCTTTGGAGTTGAACGTTTCAGCTCCTGAATGATCAAAACCCAGAAGTGACTGTTCCGGTTTGCGAACATTCTTTTGGAACCCAAACGTCCGACGGGGCTTCCGTGGCTTCTGATTGGCTGCAGGAGCTTCCTGCAGCCAATCAGAAGCCATGCTTTGGAAGCTGAACGGACTTCCAGAACAGATTCTGTTCAACTTCCGAAGTACGACTGTAGATTTATAATTTATCTTCCATCCAAGGAGTTCAAGGTGGCACACACCATTCTCCTGCGCCTCATGTTATCCTTACAGCAACCCTACAAGGTAGCTTAAGGATGAGAGACTGTGACTGGCCCAATGAGTTTCATGGCTCAGTAAGGATTCAGACCCTGGTCTCCCAAGTCCTACTCCAGCCCTCTAACCACTGCACCACACTGCCTCTGGAATGTACACACTGGACATATCAATACTGCATGGTCTCAACCTAGAGGACAGAATCATAGAATTGTAGAGTTGAAGGGACCTTCTCAACTAAAGCAGCCTTGAATTGCATTCGTGTTTTTGGCTGCTGCTGCATTGCTTGGCTTCAGTTAACGAAGGTGCATCTGAGCTCTTATATGAGAGCAAATGATGGCAGCAGAAGCCAAAGCTTTTTGCTAGAAGAATTTAAAATGGGAGTTAGGTTTTTGGACCCATGTGTAATAAACACATACACACCCTCTCCTTCACCAATACAGAAACAAGCAGGGCAGGATACAGCCCACATAATTAAAACAACCATTCCAATCATAGAATAAACAGCTCATACTAAAATAAACCATCAAACGAAGAAGCTAAAGAACCAACAGAGATCATGAAACAATAATCAATTTACAAAACTCAAAACGCCTGGGAAAATAAACACATCTTCACCTGATACTGAAATTAGTAGTAGTAGTAGTAGTAATAATACTTATTAAACTTATTTGTCACTTTCTTACAAAAGCAGCTCAGAGTAACTCACAACATTAAATAAACACATAAAACTAACCTTTAGAAAAAAATCTAAAAGCCATCCTACTTTTAAAAGGCGGGGTTTAAACACCCTGCATACTCAATGAGGGTGCAGGTAATTAAAAGCCAATGGCCTGGTGGGAAAGAAATGTTGTTGGTTTTTTCCCCCTGGTGCCTAATTTGATCTCTGTTTTTAATCTTCTTGTAAAGTTTTTATTGTATGGTTTTATGATTTACTGCTGTAAACTACATGTGACATAAAGGACCCTGACCGTTAGGTCCAGTCGTGGCCGACTCTGGGGTTGTGGCACTCATCTCGCTTTACTGGCCAAGGGAGCCGGCGTACAGCTTCCGGGTCATGTGGCCAGCAGGACTAAGCCGCTTCTGGCGAACCAGAGCAGTGCACGGAAATGCTGTTTACCTTCCCGCCGAAGCGGTACCTATTTATCTACTTGCACTTTGACGTGCTTTCGAACTGCTAGGTTGGCAGGACATGTGACATAGTACTATTTAAATATTTGTATAAATAAATAAATGTAATGATGGTGCCTAGGCAAGTTTGCCTGGGAAGAGCATTTCACAAGCAGGGAGTCATCAATTGCCACCCTCCAGACCTCTCATGGAGCGAGGCTCTCAGATAACAATCAAAACAACTCCATTTGAGCCCATTGCACATGTAAAATACCCTCTTCTAACCTCTGGTATCTAACCTCTAGACACCAACTCCCATCATCCTTGACTGTTCACCAGGCTGGCTGGGGGCTGATGGGAGTTGGAGTCCAGCAATAACATCTGGAAGGAAACACCCAGTTGAGGGAGACTGGAATAAGGAAAGGGCATTTCACTGGTTATGTTTCCAGATCCAGGTTGGGTCAAGCCCTGGGTCATCCCAGATTGGACTGGGGCAAATTTGAAATATTAGTACATTGTGATCTTGTGGTTACTAGGTGATGAAACCAAAGTTTGACAGGCTGAGATGGTGGTTTTCTACAGGTAGGCAAAGTATAGATATTCCACATAGGTCATCATAGTACAGTGGTTCAGCAGTCACAACTAAACCTGGGAGGGCATAATTCAAATCCTCATTAGGTGACCCTGTCTCTCTTGCCCTTACCTTTCTCACAAGGTTGTTGTGGGGAGGAAATGTTGACTGGGGAGAACTATATGTGCCCCTTAAACTCCTTGGGGGAAATGGGGGTGTAAGTATTATTAATTAATGAATGAACAAAACACTCAGACCTGTCACAAATCTTCCGTGTCCCTATTTTCCATGGACTGATTTACAGAAGCGATCGCGGTTTCCAGTTTGATCCTGGAATGTCCCGCTTTTCCTTAGGATGTCCCTATTTTCAAAGAAGAAATGTTGGAGGGTAGGGAGTTTTGCGACCCCTGAGCCAAAGAGTTAAGGAACTATACAACCTTTAGAAGACATCTGAAGGTAGCCCTGTATAGAGAAGATTTTTTTTAAAAAAAGTTTAATGTTTTATTATATTTTTTAAGATGTTGGAGCTTCCCAGTCAGATGGGCGAGGTAGAAATAAATTATTTTTATTATTATTATTAATCAGAGTGAGTAGAGGGAGAAGGACTTCACTGGGGAGAAACAACAGACTCAGACAGATGTTGTTTTTGTCAAGATGGGGGTCCTCCATTGCCCCCCCAATCCTGTGGGCAGCTGCCCACCTGCTGCTCCAGGAATGTGCTGGCTCCACCTTGCACTCCCTGTGCTACTTCTTCATAGCTGTAGATGCCGGTGCCGCTGTGGTCTAAACCACTGAGCCTCTTGGGCTTGCCGATTAGAAGGTTGGTAGTTCGAATCCCCATGACGGAGTGAGCTCTTGTTGATCTGTCCTAGCTCCTGCCAACCTAACAGTTTGAAAGCACACCAGTGCAAGTAGATAAATAGGCATACTGCAGCGGAAAGGTAAAGGGCATTTCCATGTGCTCTGGTTTCTGTTACAGTGCCCAGTTGTGCCAGAAGCGATTTAGTCCTGCTGGCCACATGGCCCGGAAAGCTGTCTGTGGACAAATGCTGGCTCCCTCAACCTGAAAGTGAGATGGGTGCCCCAACCCCATAGTCGCCTTTGACTGGACTTAACCATCCAGGGGTCCTTTACCTTTATCTGCGGGACTTGACATCTTTCCTCAGGGCCTGCAAGACAGAGCTGTTCCACCAGGCCTTTGGTCAGGGTACAGCCTGACTCCCTCCTTTGGCAATCTTCACAGTGTAATGGTTCCCATCAATTTGAGTTGGATTAATTTTAATGAAATGATTTTAGAATCTTGTATTATTTTATTGTTGTTAGCCACCCTGAGCCCGGCTTCGGCTGGGACTGGTGGGATATAAATTATTATTATTATTATTATTATTATTATTATTATTATTATTATTGTCTTCATAGCTGTATCAACGCCTGGTCAGGGGCTGCCTCAGTCCATTGTTGTCGGTTACGTGGATGACCAGCAATTTCTTCAGTACGACAATAACACCAAGGGATAAGCAAGGCGGAAAAGGTGAATCCTCAGTACTGGCACAGGTAGACTCATGAGCTTCAGGGCACTGGGCTGATGTTCAGGGCAAATATGCAGATTCTGTGGAATTGCTACAACCCTTCAGTGTTTGTGCAACTGTGAGTGGAGCCCAGGCAGGAGGGCATTGGCAGTACGGCTACGACGGGAGGGACTTCATCAGCTTTGACAAGGAAACCCTCACCTGGACGGTATCTGATATGGAGGCCCAAGTGAGCAAGAGGAAGTGGGATCCTGAACTGGCCCAGAACCATCACCGGAAAGCCTGTCCGGCGGAGACTTGCATTGAGTGGCTGCAGAGATACCTGGACTACGGGAAGGAGACTCTGCAAAGCACAGTGGCTCCGGTGGCGAAGGTGACCAGGGAGGCAGACTATGACAGCATGGAGTCCTCAGCTTCTACGCCAAGGAGATTGATGGGACCTACCATGTCTTGCTTAGTGTCAAGATCGACTCCAACGAGAGGGACCACTACCAGTGCCACGTGGAGTATGACAGCCCAAAGGAGCATCTGGACATGGCCTGGGAGGAACTGGTCAACCTGGGGCTCATTGTGGGAACCATTTTGGGTGTTGTGGCTGCTATCCTGCTGGCATCTGGGATCATCTTTTTCATCTGCCGGAAGTGGAGTGAGAAAGCAGCCTACTAAGCCGTCTCAATAAGCGACCAGGGGTTCGCCGGCTCCGCCAGGGCTTCATACCAGCCTGGTGTGTAGGATGAGACCAGAAGGAGCCTGCCCAAGGTTTGCTGTGAATTACAGAGACTCAGAGCTCGTGATGTCCTTTAATGCTGCTTATGATGTTCCTTAACTCTGGCCCTCGCCCATCCATTCTGACTCCAGCCGTAACTTGAATTTGAGGATAATCATGTTTTTCTGGTGGATTTTGGCCAATTTTTCTTTCCAGCTGATTTTCAGAAATGTGCTTGTATTAATCAGAAATGTGACAGATTTACACAGCTAAAAGCTTTTAAAAGAGATAAGGAGATTGAGTATGACTTGCAGTGATTTTGATGGTGTCCTGGCTGTCTCTGAGTGCAGATCTAGGTCACTGAGCCTGAGCTTCCACAGTCACTGCCCAGAAGATGTGTTCTATGCTTAGGATCATATTTTAGTCTCTTGCTAACTATGCTGTTTTAAATGTGCATTTTATACTTGACTTCCTTTAGTAATGTTTTCTTTTGATTTCTTTTGTTAGCTTTTCTGTGTTAAATATGCATTCTGTAGTTGACCTCCTTTG
Organism: Podarcis gaigeae; assembly: GCF_964106915.1. NCBI lineage: Eukaryota > Metazoa > Chordata > Lepidosauria > Squamata > Lacertidae > Podarcis > Podarcis gaigeae. Next base: position 2,099,402 of record NC_139693.1, read on the forward strand.
CAATGTTTTGTTTTGACATCTTTGACATAATATTTTAGTTTCCTGCTAATTATGTTACCTTGAATGTATACTTTGATGTTTAATATGTTGTTAACCACTTTGAGATTCTTTTCATAAAAATATAAAGTGGTATAAACATGAAATGAATGAAAAATGATTAAGAATTATCACCATCATCATCATCATCATCATTATTATTAAATAGGACGTCCCTATTTTCATCAGAAAAATGTTGGAGGGTACGTTGTCATTCTCCAAACATACTCATGAATATCACTCTGTTCACTAGATGCAAAGAGACATCAAAACAATGTTCCTCTGCCTCTCCTTGGGGAGATTACATGCCTTGGATCCGTCACAGTCTCAAGACATGAGCAGGCTCGTATATAGAGAGATGCTCTTTCAGGTAGTTGGGTCCCAAGCCATTAAGGATTGACAATTCATCCAGTTAAACCAGGGTGGTAGCGTTTTGGTATATTGCTGCATGGAAGACATTGACACAGAAGCCACAGAATGCCCACATCACATCAGGATCAGAGCCAACTGTTCTTCTTCAAAGAGCAGCTGGCCCCAATCCCTGTGACAGGTCAGAAAAAGGACATGGGAGAACGGTTCAGCCCTTTTTTTTGTTTGACATGAAGTAGCAAATGTTGCATTTAGCTTCTGTGACTAAGACCTGCTGAATGCCCTACCCTTTCATGGATTGATAAAATCCTCCTTAAAGCCATCTGAGCTCATGGTTGTCACCATACCTTGTAGCAATGAAACCCTTAAGTTCATGAGAACATAAGAGCCCTCCTAGACCAGGCCAATGGCCCATCTAGTCCAGCATCCTATTCCCATGGTGGCCAAGCAGATGCCTGTGAAAAAAACCCCAAGAGGACCACAGCACAAGAGCCCTCTCACCTTCCATGGCTTCCAGCAGCTGCTATTCAGAAGCATCACTGCCTCCAACTGAATAAAACAAAATGCACATCCCAGAATAATTAGGACCCAAATGGAAGTAGCGCCACAAACCATTTTGCCTACGACTCCACAAAATTGTCCTACCTGAAGATGCACAAACCACCTTGCCTGGAACTTCACAAACCATTGTGCTTGGAGCTCCACAAACCATCTTCCCCGGAGCTCCATGGTTTCTTGGTGGATGCCCCATACAGTGGTACCTCGAGTTACAAACGCCTCAGGTTACAAATGCTTCAGGTTATAAACTCCGCTAACCTGGAAGAGTTACCTCGAGTTGAGAACTTTGCCCCAGGAAATCGTGTGCTGGCAGTGCAGTGGCAGCAACAGGCCCGATTAGTGAAAGCACGCCTCTAGTTAAGAACAGTTCCAGGTTAAGAACGGACCTCCGGAAGGATCTGTGTTCGTAACTAGAGGTACCACTGTAACTGGAAAATTACATTGATAGGCTTTGAGACCTATCACAGGGTTTACCTACAAAAATAATGAACAGGTGGTTGAGGTTAACTGGGCAAGGCAACTGACTTCTGATGGCATTTGATAATCCAACCCAAAGTGGACTCATTAATGGTTCCTCATTAATGGTTCCTCATGGTGCTGCAGGGTTCTGTCCTGGGCCTGTTGCTGTTCAGTGTCTTTATAAATGTCTGGAATGAAGGAATGGAGGGAATGTTCATCAATTTGCAGAAGACACCAAACTGGGAGGGGTAGCCAATGCTGCAGAAGACAGAATCAGGATTCAAAATGACTTAAACAGATTGGAGAACTGGGCCCAAACTAACATTATTTATTTGTTTGTTTGTTTGTTTCCTCAGCCACTCTGGGCGGCTTCCAACAGAATATTAAAATACAATACCCTATTAAACATTAAAAGCTTCCCTAAACAGGGCTGCCTTCACATGTCTTCTAAACGTCTGGTAGTTGTTGTTCTCTTTGACATCTGGTGGGAGGGCATTCCACAGGGCAGGTGCCACTACTGAGAAGGCCCTCTGCCTGGTTCCCTGCAACCTCGCTTATCGCAGGGAGGGATGCACCTTCAGGTATACTGGGCCAAGGCAATTTAGGGCTTTCAAGGTCAGCACCAACACTTTGAATTGTGCTTGGAAATGTATTGGGAGCCAATGTAGGTCTTTCAAGACCGGTGTTATGTGGTCTTGGCGGCTGCTCCCAGTCACCAGTCTAGCTGCCACATTCTGAATTGTAGGTTCAGGGTCACCTTCAAAGGTAGCCCCACATAGAGCACATGGCAGTAGTCCAAGCGAGATAACCAGAGGTTGCACCACTCTGGTAAGGCAGTCTGTGGGCAGGGAGGGTGTCAGCCATGAGGGTGGGTGACCTCTCCACGCCCCCCACACCCCGCTCACCGTGCGGGTGGCTAGCCCCACCTCTGCGTCGCTCTGGTTGCCAGGGCAGGTAGCTCCGCCCCAGGTCTGTCACATGGAAGAAGGAGCAAGCTTTTCTCCTACTCTGGAGGGTAGGAATTGAACCAATGGTTTCAAGTTACAAGAAAGTAGACTCCAACTTAACATCAGGAAGATCTATTCATTCCCAACCCAATGCTCAAAGTCTACATGGGATGGAGAGAGACCAGCCACTTCCTCTTTTGTGATTGTCCCATTACCTGCTCTTTTTAGATGGCAATTGGGATGTGATTTGACCAAAATTAGTAAGTGGGTTTATTTAACAGCCCCCACCATCCAATTTCTCCCAAATAAAACTGAGCAGTGCCCCCAACTCTGCGATGGAGCCCAGCAGTGTTCCATTAAGGACAAGCAAAATAAAAGCCAAATACATGAAGTTACAAAAAGACCAACTATATTAAATTAAATGACGGATAGATTTGATCCAAGGTGGGAAGAGTGCACCCAATTATTCTCTCCCAATTATTGTGTCTCTCTCTCTGCTTCTGAACACATTGTGAACAAGGGGTATGACTCTTCCCCCTCCAATTCTCCAACAGAGAGAAGCTGGTCTGCCATAGAATGTATCCCCCAGTCCTTGTCTTCAGACCATTCCTTGACACTGGGGAACTCTGGGAAGTGTAGCTCTCTAATGGGAACTTTCAGCCCCCTTAACAAACCACAGCTCCCAGGATTCTTTGGGGGAAGCCACAACTGTTTAAAGTGCTATGACATTGTTCTAAATGTATCACACAGAGGAGGGGGGTCTAATTTAGGTCCATTGATTTCAATGGGTCTGATTAGGACTTAGTTGGACACCACCCAGACTCAGCTGACACATCCGTGAAGATTGTGACCTCCTGGGGTTTGGGGTGTCTATTTTTAGAACATTGGCCACGTATCTTAGTCAAGGAGGAGATTGGCATGAAATTGCCCGCAGCCATCGCAGAAGCAGAGTCTAAGAAAGGAGTGGCATGGGGGAAATGTAGAAATGCATGATGAGCCTACTCCATTGTGTAAGGATGGAGTCATCCAGATTTACACACTGTATCCGGAGGCTGGGCTTCAGTAGAGGATAAAAAGCATTTGCTGTTCCTGGAGCCACTTAATTCCTTCCAGCAGCGTCTCAGTGACCAATTGGGTAAGTCTCTTTCAGCTGACACTAAGGAACTGCATGGTGGTGGTTGTAACTAGTCAAAGCAGTAGTAGATGTCTCTTTCATGCTTTGGGCAAATCTGTTTTAGATAAGACTGTAATAGTAGCATAAAACCAGCAAGGCTATTTCCAAAAGCCTTTTTTCTGCTAACCATAAAATGTAGGGGTGGTGTTTCTCCTCAGCCTCATAGTACTCTATTACTCATAGTTGTTCTGCTATTACTAGTAATGCTAGTGTTAATGGGCTGTATCCAATGCTGTTTCTATGTGCAGACCCACTGAAAGCAATGGACTTTGGTCCATTGGTTTCAATGGGTCTATCTACTTTGGCATTGGAGATGCAAGCCAACATTTCAGCCCTTCTATAATAGTAGGAGACAAACAGCTTTATTGCTTCTCAATTAATTAGAAATATTGTGTTTCTTGAGATCCTCCCAACAAGCTCTGAAAGTTCTTCCCCGCCCCCCTGCAGATTATCTGAATACACCTGGCTGGTGCCATTCAGATTATCCTAGGAATAGAATGACAGGGTGAATAGGAACTTGGATGAGGTGCACAAGATGGGGAAGGGCTCATAACTGAAATTGCATAAAGTGGAGAGCATCCTCTGAAAAATCTCCAAATGCCCACTTTCTTCTCCTCTCCTGCTCTCTCCCCAATCCAGACCAAAATACCTGGAGTTGAAGCTCTGGGGTTGTCTGAAGGTTGGAGGACACGGGGAACACGTGCTGCTGCGCTACCCTGTACATCAGCTGTTAGGCGGGGAAGCTGAGCAGCCTAAACAAAGCCCTACTGCATCTCAGGTCTCTTCAGGGCTTCCTCCGCCCTCACTGACGTCCTCTTTGGGCTGCAGGGAGGGTCTCCTTGTGAGCTATGAGGACTCTCCAGCTTCCTCCTGCCATTTCTGGGTTTGAATTAAATTATTTCTCAGCACCTCACATGTATGCGGTCATGTGTGAGTTGGCCACATGTAATTTTGGAGGCACCTGTATAATGCTGCCTAGATTCTGACTAAATACCAGGAAGAACTTTCTGACAGTAAGTGGTGTTAGATACTGGAACAGAAACCCTCAGGAGGTGGTGGACTCTCCTTCCTTGGAGGTTTTTAGGCAGAGATTGGATGGCCATCTGTCATGGATGCTTCATTCAAGATTCTTGCATTGCAGGGGGTTGAACGAGATGACCCTCATGGTCCCGTCCAATTCTGCAATTCTATGATTCTATGTATTACAACCATTTAAAAATGAGAAATTAAAAGCAGCTAAAGCAGACCCCAGTCACAGGAATAATAATAATTGTAAAAAAAAATTATATATATCCCGCTCTTCCCGGGCTCAGGGCAGCTAACAAGAAATTTAAAACACTTAATTGATACAATAAAAAAAAAACATAAAATACAGTATAAAACGTGAATAACAATAAATTCAGAATTCAAAAATCAAAAATCAATTTAGAGGGGAAATCCATCAATAAACATTAGATTATCATCAGGGCTAGCTGGCTAAATTCGTCCTATTTGGGCCAGCGAGGAGACCAGGGGAAAATTAGCAGTGGGATCCCAGAGCAGGTAGTCTTAACAAAAAGGGGAGGGGGAGGGAAGGAAGGATAGGGGGGTGGGCCCTGAAAACACACAACCCAGTGGTCAAAGGTCGGGGCAAAGAGGTGTGTCTTCAGCATTCACCAAAAGCTGAAGTGAAGATGCCCTTATTTGGGGAGGGAATTCCCCAACCTAGGAGCTGCCACAGAGAAGGCCCTCTCCCGGGTCCCCACCACCCTGAATTTCTGAGAGGGGTAGAACTATGAGATGGACCTCTCTATTGATTTTAACAATGTGGAGGGTTTGAGTAGGTGTTGCCTTTGGACTGCACTGGAGATGTCAAAATACCTGGGGCGTTGCGTCTTCAAAGTAGCTTGCCATTACGTCAGTGTTCCGAATTTGTCAATGCCCCTTGTGTAAGTCTTGCTAATTGTTCATCCTCCCACAGTCGCTAGCTATCAGGAACAGTCCCAATTTACATATTCAATCTATTGGGTGGAACATGTTCTTCCTTTTCCTTCCAGGGGAAGACTGATTGGGGGAAATAGCAGGAAGATCTTAACCTGTTTGCTAGTTCCGGTGGCTAAAGCGGCCATTTCCCAGGTCTTTTCCCCCACCCCTCCAGATCTTTAGGAGTTAAATTCTGGGGGGGTAGGGGGGATGGGGCTGTATCTAACACAGGGTTGTATCTAACTTTAGGAACACTACTTGTGGACCCCTTGAAATTAATGGACATGATTACTGAGGTCCATTGATTTCAATTAGTTTTATCCAGTGTTAGTTCTACTGAGAGTAGAGCCATTGAGGATGGTGGACGCGACTAGCTTAAGTCAATTAATTTCAATGGGTCTATCATGTAGAATGAAACTCATTATTCCCTTGATATACATCATTGATGTACAAAAGAAAGGACCTTCTTTGTGCTGGCTCCAAGATTCTGAAATATCCTCCTGGGGGAGGGATGCCTGTTGCCAAGACTATGCTCTTTTCAGCACCGGGTTAAAACTTTTAAAAATTCACTCAGCCATTTTAGATTATGCTTTTATTAGTTGATAGAATGATTTTATTCAACCTGAGTTTTATTGTTTCGTTGTTGTTATTTGCATGACTAACTTAGACCCATTAAATTCAATGGGTTGTATCCAATGTTAGTTGTACTCAGCATAGACTTTGAAATCAATGGATGGACCCTTGTCTTAAATTCTTGGAGAGACTCTGTCAATAATTGTAGACATACAACAAGCAAGGCAAATGGTTTAGATGTGTTTGTGTGATGGTATTTCTGAATGACAGGTGAAACCCATTCTTTCTTACCTGCAGGCTTTCTGGAACATCAGTAGAAATGGCATCATTCAACAACCAGCAGCAGTGCAAACAGGCAACCACCTTGCCACCTGCACTGTGCAAAACAGCACCAGAACCATTCCCATGCCCTCAGCCAACATCATGTGAAGAGAAGCCTCCATGCAAGGAGCCACCAGTAGTGGTCGTCCCAACTCCTTGCCCTCAGCCAACACCATGTGAAGAGAAGCCTCCATGCAAGGAGCCACCAGTAGTGGTCATCCCAACTCCTTGCCCTCAGCCAACACCATGTCAAGAGAAGCCTCCATGCAAGGAGCCACCAGTAGTGGTCGTTCCAACTCCTTGCCCTCAGCCAACACCATGTCAAGAGAAGCCTCCATGCAAGGAGCCACCAGTAGTGGTCGTTCCAACTCCTTGCCCTCAGCCAACACCGTGTCCTCAACAAAAGCAGCCATGCAAAGAGCCACCAGTAGTGATTTGTCCTCAGCCAACACCATGTCCTCAGGAGAAGCCTCCCTGCAAGGAAACACCAATAGTGGTCGTCCCAACTCCATGCCCTCAGCCAACACCATGTCAAGAGAAGCCTCCATGCAAGGAGCCACCAGTAGTGGTCGTTCCAACTCCTTGCCCTCAGCCATCAACATGTCAAGAGAAGCCTCCATGCAAGGAACCACCAGTAGTGGTTGTTCCAACTCCTTGCGCTCAGCCAACACCGTGTCCTCAGCAAAAGCAGCCATGTAAGCAGCCGCCAGCAGTGATTTGTCCAACTCCATGCCCTCAGCCAACACCATGTGAAGAGAAGCCTTCCTGCAAGGAGACACCAGTAGTGGTCGTCCCAACTCCTTGCCCTCAGCCAACACCATGTCAAGAGAAGCCTCCCTGCAAGGAGCCACCAGTAGTCGTTGTCCCAACTCCATGCCCTCAGCCAACACCATGTCAAGAGAAGCCTCCATGCAAGGAGACACCAGTAGTGGTTGTCCCAACTCCATGCCCAGAGAAGCAGCCTCCCTGCAAGGAGCCAGCCACTGTCCCATGTTGCCCACCTGAGGTAAAATGCCCACCCCCTTGCGATCAACAGCAGAAGAAGCAACCTTGCCAGTGGCCTCACCAGCAGAAGTAAGCAAGCATGAGAAACAACAACAACGGCGCAGGAAGTCAGCATGATCAACACGTCCAGCTCACAACCTGCAGCTTTCAATATACCTCATCCTTTTTGTTTATTTAAATTCCTTTAAAAACCCTTCTGTTATTATATTTCCCATGTTGTTCTCCATATGATAATAGTAGTAAACAGCATAATTGCCACCAGCAAGTTACATTTGCATTGCTTCAAGAGGAAGTATTTTGGAGTTAGGCTGTCAAATTTGGCTTTTGGTGGCAATGCAATGAGCTCTTAGTTTCTTCCTTCTTGGGGCTGGCCCTGGTGGACGCCTCAGATGATAAAAGTTCTTCCCATTTCCCCTGATTTACCCAATGTAGCATGGTACTCTCTTCTGTGATGGAGGACACTGTCCTGTTGTCAGTACTGAAGTAAAATTCAACTGTTAGTTTGGTTGGATTCTGTACGAAGGATAGGAGAAGCCATCTCATCCTTTCCCGGGTATCCCTGTTTCTTCAATATTTATTATTGCTTAATGATTATTTTGTTGATCATCCAGTTCTTAAAATAGGGAAGACCCCTGCCGCATAAGTCTCATCCCACCTAGAATGGTGAAATGAATACCAGTTGCTGGAGAATAGGTGTGGAAGAGGGATATTGAACTCATGCCCCAATTGTTGTCTTCCCTAAGGAATTTGATTAACTAGTGTGGGAAGCAGGGGGCTGAACTAGGTTTGATCCAGTAGGGTTTTCCTTACATTCGTGAGCAAATCCCATTTCCTGCATGTACTTTTCCTTATCCACCCACCCCAGATGTTTAGTAGGCAAGTAGCGAGGACTGTTTCTGTCTTCATTAAATACATCCTTGTTGAGATGTTGGCAGAGAACGTAATAATCAGAGCTTCTCATCTGAGGCAACGCATTAAACTTCAAAAAGAAATTGTTCCCAGTGATGCCCGAGTATTATTTTACTGTGAATTTAATTAAGGTAATTGACACAAAAGGAAGCGGATTTTATTGGATGGCTTTTGTGCCATGATTGCAAAGGGGTGATCATGGCATTGCCAGGAAGCTGATGACATGTCCCAAATCTTACTGTTTATTGTTCATCCGTCTGTATATTCTTCTGGGATTAAATGGATTGTTCCTAAATCTCTGAACTTCCGAAATACAAATAAAAAGCCTCAACATGAATTTGAATCTGGAGATTTGTTTTTGGTGGGGAATATGACTGTATGAAGGGCAGTATGAAAATACCTATATAAAATAAATTAAGAATGTGCAAAGAAAGACTTCTTCAGTCCCTCCAGAAGATTCCAACTTGGGCAAAACTTCTTTTTTAAGAAAAGCTCAACTTTTCACTTCTTGAAATATGACAACCCCACTGTTTGGACAAGGTCACAATTATTGGTACAGTGGTGCCCCGCAAGACGAATGCCTCGCAAGACGAAAAACCCACTAGACGAAAGGGTTTTCCGTTTTTCGAGGCGCTTCGCAAGACGAATTTCCCTATGGGCTTGCTTTGCAAGACGAAAATGTCTTGCGAGTCTTGCGAGTTTTTTCCCTTTCCCCCCCTTTTTCTAAGCCGCTAAGCCGCTAATAGCTGCTTAACTGCTAAACCGCTAAGCCGCTAATAGCTGCTAAGCCGCTAAGCTGCTAATAGCGCTAATCTGCTAAACCGCTAATAGGGATGCTTCGCAAGACGAAAAAACCGCTAGACGAAGAGACTCGCGGAACGGATTATTTTCGTCTTGCGATGCACCACTGTATAACAGTTGGTTTAGCACCACATTGATGCCAGCAAACATTAGAGGGAAGGGCTGTAACTGAGTTACAGCCTGCTTTGCATGCAAACGGCTCCAGGTTCAACCCTAGGCATCCCCAGGTAAGGGCTGAGAAGGGCACCCTGCCTGAAACCCTGGAGAGGCCCTGCTAGTCAGAGTAAACAATATTGGGTTAGATGGAGCAAAGGTCCTGCTTTAGTACCTGGCAGCTTCCCATGCCCCAATCAACCCCAGCCAGTATAGCCTATGGTCAGGGATGGTGAAAGGGGAGAATCTGCAAAATGGAAATTTCGCCCACACGTTTCCTGGGTCACTTCATGATGCAGCTTTGCTTGCACCAAAGCCTGCACATCACCATGTGGGGATAAGCATGGTCAACTGCATGGGGAAGTGTGGAGAAGCAGGGTGGGTAGCATGGGTAAGCAGAGTCAATTGCATGGGAATAACACAATCAATGGCATGGGAAAGTGTGGCGAAGCATGGACAATGAATGGCATGGGACAGGATATACAATTGCCTTGTGCCAATAGCCTTCTGAATTGTTGCCAGTGGAAATGAAAGGGGAGAGATTCAGCTGCCAAGTCTTCAGTTATCTTGACATTTCTTGGGGGTTACTTCACTTCTTGGGGGTTATTTCGTGGTGCCAATTTGCCAAGTGGAAAAAGTACTACCAGGCCCCTCAACGCCAACCGACTGCAGTCCATAGCAAGGCCAAAGACGCTACTGGAAAAAAGGGTGGGAGGGTGGGAGATATGCCCCGTGAGGCTGAAAGGGAAGCCTCAGAGTCGCACCATGGCTTCAATTGGCCCTGGCCACGCCCCCAAGCGACCTGATTGGCCACCTGGTGACATGACCTGGCCGGGGTCTCTCCCAGCGGGACACGGGGTATTGTCCCGCCCCCACGCTGAGGCGGGAGGAGGCTAGGTGGCCCGACAGCAACCCAGCCCCACCGGGAAGTGGACCCAATTTATTACTCCAGTCCTGGATTCCTATCAACTCCTATCATCTCATATTCGCCTGATGAAACATGTGGCGGCAAAAGTTACTTTGTCAAGAGCAAAGGAAGAAAGCTGACAACTGGTTTCTTCGTTTGTGCTGGGTTCCAGGAAGACTCCACTGAACTACCCAAACCTGCTCAACCACTAGGTCTTCCAAATTCTTAATTGCATCTCCCTGTCTTTCTAAGAACGGGCAAGTATGGACAACGATTCTTACATTTTGGCTTGAGAGACGCCTAGCCTCTTAAGCATTAAGCATAGCAGTATTAATTGCTTTGCACAGCATCGTTAATGGATATAGGCCAGGAGTTCTCAAACTGGGCAATAGAGCCCCAGAGTGGCTGTGGGGTTACCTGAGGGAGGTACTAAAAGGGCAGCAGGGGATGCCGGAATAAATAATAATAATAATAATAATAATAATAATAATAATAATAATAATAATTTATTTATACCCCGCCCATCTGGCTGGGCTTCTGCAGCCACTCTGAACGGCTTTCAACAAAATATTAAAATACCGTAATGCATCAAACATTAAAAGCTTCCCTAAACAGGGCTGCCTTCAGATGTCTTCTAAAAGTCTGGTAGTTGTTCTCATCTGGTGGGAGGGCATTCCACAGGGCGGGCGCCACTACCAAGAAGGCCCTCTGCCTGGTTCCCTGTAACTTGGCTTCTTGCAGCGAGGGAACCACCAGAAGGCCCTCGGAGCTGGACCTCAGCGTCCGGGTAGAACGATGGGGTGGAGACGCTCCTTCAGGTATACTGGACCAAGGCCATTTAGGGCTTTCAAGGTCAGCACCAACACTTTGAATTGTGCTCGGAGATGTAATTGTCTACCAGACTTTGAAAAGCTGCTTTGAAAAGCTGCTGGATCAAGTTCATATTTTATTATTTTTTAATTAATTAAACTGAGTAGTTTTCACTGGATTTTGAATCAATGTGCAATTAGTTGCTACTGTTAGGAATTTGCATTATTATATTCTTTAGTGGGTCATGCAAGCTGCTATTCTGGGTAGGGGAAGATGCACCAGAGGCCCTTGGCAGAGGAATACCAGCAAAAAATGTCCTCCCAGGATCAAATGTCCTCCCACTAGCAGATTGAATTGTTAAGATCACAGAAGGGAAGGTTATCCCTAGCAAAGATTTGTTTTTTGCTCTGGTGTAAAGAAGTATATATCCTTCAGAATACAGTGGTACCTCGGGTTAAGTACTTAATTCATTCCGGAGGTCCGTTCTTAACCTGAAACTGTTCTTAACCTGAAGCACCACTTTAGCTAATGGGGCCTCCAGCTGCTGCCGCACCGCCGGAGCACGATTTCTGTTCTCATCCTGAAGCAAAGTTCTTAACCTGAAGCACTATTTCTGGGTTAGCAGAGTCTGTAACCTGAAGCGTATGTAACCTGAAGCGTATGTAACCTGAGGTACCACTAAGCCTCTATAAATCCGTGCAATGAAACTTCAAGTGGGTTTGGGAAATGATATATCCAGTGCTTTTTTTCTGGGGGGATGCAGGGGATCCTGGTACTTTTGTGAATATTGGTACTTTTGTCCATATACTGTATTTATTTTTCCCAATTTGAGCTATAAAATGGTGGTTTTCTTGATTCAAAATGAGAGTACCCCTAAACGTGTGGTTTTTTTAGGGAAAAAAAGCACTGGATTTAATCTTTAAAGATTAAGGAGCAGAAATGTAAATCTCTATTCTTGTTATTGTTGTTGTTATCTGCTAAAACACAATAAACTGACTGACTGACTGAAATGATATCTGTGCTCTATGGAGCTTACAGAATTTTCATAGGCATATTTTTGCTTTTTGGAACAGTGAGGAAGTGTTCAGGTACCCAGGATGTTTCTCCACGGACACCACCCTGCCCCATAATTGTACCTTCTTTCCTCCAGAGTGTCTATAATTTACCATCTGCTTGGGCACCAAATTTGGCACATAGCTGTAAATTTCCTGCATTTGCAAGCGCTGTGGGTTAAACAACAGAGCCCAGGACTTGCCGATCAGAAGGTTGGCGGTTCGAATCCCCGCGACGGGGTGAGCTCCCATTGCTCGGTCCCTGCTCCTGCCAACCTAGCAGTTCAAAAGAACTAAATGCAAGTAGATAAATAGGTACCTCTCCGGTGGGAAGGTAAACGGCGTTTCCGTGCTGCTCTGGTTCACCAGAAGCGGCTTAGTCATGCTGGCCACATAACCCGGAAGCTGTACACCAGCTCCCTCGGCCAATAAAGTGAGATGAGCGCAGCAACCCCAGAGGTGGCCACGACTGGACCTAATGGTCAGGGGTCCCTTTAGCTTTACCTTTAGACCAAATGACCGCTGAGGCATCTATGATTCTAGGATCACTGACTGCACATCATTGGGTGCTGGGATATGAGGAATGTGTGAAATGGATGGAACATGTGTAAAAGGTAAAGGTAAAGGATCCCTGGACAGTTGAGTCGAGTCAAAGGTGACTCTGGGGTTGTGGTGCTCATCTCGCTTTCAGGCCAAGGGAGCCGGCATTTGTCCACAGACAGCTTTCTGGGTTATGTGGCCAGCAGGACTAAACCACTTCTGGTGCAATGGAACACTGTGACAGAAGTCAGAGCGCACAGAAATGCCATTTACCTTCCCGCCGCAGTGGTACCTATTTATCTACTTGCACTTTTGAACTGCTGGGTTGGCAGGACCTGGGACAGAGCAACGGGAGCTCACTTTGTTGCGGGGATTCGAACTGTTAACTTCCAATCGGCAAGCCCAAGAGGTTCAGTGGTTTAGACCACAGTGCTGCCCATGTCCGGAGCATGTGTAGTACCTGATCCTTCACATAATAGGGGAGAGTGGGAGAATGGTATAGAGTTGAAGTCTAGCTAAGGCCACATTCACACCATGCATTTAAAGCACGATGTTGTTGGGATACTGCCAGGGAGACATTGACCGTCATTGCCTCCAGCCGGACTCCGGACGTCCATCGATCCCCCGTAGACGTGCAGTATCAGCAATTAGCGACATGAAGCCTCAGAAATAGATTGCCACATTCTTAGGCTGGTGCACACTCTATCAGCAGAATTCACACAGCGAAAGTTGCACAGCAGGAGAGCATATTTACAAATTTATTCTACGTTGGTCAGAACAAAGAAAAACATGACCGCCTGCTAGCGTGTTCAGGCACCTGAACACGGTAGCAGGCGGTCATGTTTTTCTTTGACCAACGCTGAATAAACTTGTAAATATGCACCAGCCTAAGAATGTGGCAATCTATTTCTGAGGCTTCGTGTCGCTAATTGCTGAGAGGTACTAGGAAACTCCTCTTCCAGTGCTACAATTCCCAAAGATTCCTCTGAAGAGGGAATGGGTGTTAAGCCACTCTGAGCATTGGGCTGACACTGCAAGGCTGCAATGGCAGTATAGGAATTTGCCTTATACCAAGTCAGACCATTGGTTCATCTAGTTCAGTGCTGCCTTCACTGACTGGCAGGGGCTGCTCAGGGTTTCAGACCGAGAGATGCCAGGGATTGTAACCTGAGACTTTCTGCATGCAAGGGAAATGTTCTACAGCTGAACCTCAGCCCTTTCCTAACATTGGACTAGGCAGGCTGTTGATCTGATCCAACAAGGCTCTAATGTTGCTTTTTCTTAAAATAATAATAATAATTAATAAAACCAGTAAAACTTATTAGAAAGTCTCCACACATTGCTTCCAGCTGAAACCTCTAATGGTTCAAAAGGTCTGAAATACCTTTAAATCACAGACACTTAACATCAGTTCAGTCAGTGACCTAGCTTTGTTACGAATGCTGACGGAGTGGATAAGAATCAGAGGAACTGTGGGATCGGGTGTGAGTGTTGACAAATAAGATGTAAACATCCTTCTGGGTCTGGGGTGCCCTGAAGTCCTTTAGAGTATTTAGAGTAGCTCTTTTGGTGTGGCTAAAGCTTCCTTTTGGTGTGGCGAAAGCCGCCATTGGGTGTATCTAGGACAGTCCTTTGGTGTGGCTACAGTATCCCTTTGGTGTGCCTAGAATAGCTGTTTGGTATGGCTAGAGAAGCCCCCTGGTATGTTTAGAACAGCCCTATAATGTTTCTAGAACATTAGGTGGTTAGAACAGCCCCTTTGTTGTATCTAGAACAGCCCTTTGGTGTGCTTAAAAGAGTCCTTTGGTGTGTCTGCAGTGTTAGAATTCCTGTTCCATGACTGCAGTCATGGGATTGTTGTCTTTCACATGACAGTATGTATTTTGACTCCACAGAGTGGGAAGTGACGGAGATGGGATGTTTGTATTACTGTGTTCTGTGAAGTGGGACTATTGTCCTTTGTTCTTTTTCTCTTTGCTGTCTGATGCTAGAGAGAGAGGGAGCCATGTTGCAGTGCTCTGTGTGTGTTTATATGTAAATAAAGTAGATTAGCCAAAATGCTGAGTTGCTGAGGTCTGTCACGCAAGTTGTGAAGACTCTGTGGATCCCTAAGTGTGCCGGTGTCCGTTGGCATCGGTCGCTGTGATGTTTGGGCTGAAGAAAGCTTTTGAAGCTCCCGAATGATCGACCAGGAGGGAGGGAACGTGCCAGTCGGGCATGTGTCTCTGCCAGTGTCCTACTCGAGTGTAGGATGAGCCCCTGAAATTCAGAAGCCCTTTGGGTTTCATGCACATGAAACCATACCGTACCATATAACATACACATGAAATCGACCTAGCAGAAGGAAGATAGGTCTGTGCTGAATGCAAAGAATGACACAGAGAGCGAAGAGACACAGATGCGGGCAGCTGACTGCAGGAAGCATTTACTGATATGCTTTCATTTCTGGAAGACTGCATTGGCTATGAGGGATAGAATCATAGAATCGTAGAGCTGAGACGGACCCAAAGTCCAACCACCCACAATGCAGGAACCACAGCTTCAGCACTGTTTCCCTTGCTGGCTGTCTTGATGGTGCTGGTGGTGCTGGTGATGAGAGCCGCCATCCTTGGCCGACTGGCAGTGGCCTTGGCTTCCACCACCGGACCCGTGGCAGGGTTTCCCCAAGCTCTGTGAATCCACCTGCCCTTGGCATGGGTTCCCAGGGCACTGAGGTTCAACCTGCCCCTGGCACGGATTCACAGGGCACTGAGGTTCAACCTGCCCCTGGCACGCTGGCACTTGGCCCGTCTTCCCGCATCCTGAAGAGGGAGGCCCGCAGGAGATAGGTGGGCAGGAAGGAGGCTGCTTACACTGCTGTGACATCTTCTTCTGCTGATTTCGGGAGACCTGAAATGAAACCAGGCTGTAAGTTCCAGCAGCTCTCAGTCACAGGCAGTGATCTATGTCTCGACATAAGTCACCTTGGAACTAAGGGTCTTGTTATGTACTTTGTTGAATAGGATCCAGAATACAGCAGTCTGATTGGTCCTAGAACAATAGGATTCAGAATGCAGCAGTCTGATTGGTCCTAGAACAATAGAACCCAGAATGCAGCAGTCTGATTAGTCCACAGGAGCCACCCAATCCAGCACCAAGTGGAAGTGAATCCGCAACTTGATTGGCCTACAGGAGAATCCCGGAATTAGCCAATCATTTGGGGCCCATTGTGTAAATAATGTATATAAATCAGACATTCTGGGGGAACTTCCATTCCTCCTCACCACTATGAGCTGAATAAAGAGGATGAAATCCACTCTCGACTCTGAGTATATTTCAGGTCTCCTTAAGGAAATGAGTGAGCCCCGGTTAATTTGCAACTGGCCCCAGATCTCCTGCTTACTCCCCCTTGGGGAAAGAAATTAAATTATCTTTGTTTACAGTGGGCAGTGTTGGTGAAACCCCCAGCCATGCACTTGTAAAGGGCCGTAGCTCAGCAGAAAATCATCTGCCAAAGCTGCAGAGGCCCAAGGGTGGAACCAGGGACCTTCTCCATGGAAAGGTGGTGCTATGGTCTTGCCCTGAAAAATAAAGCTCACCCACACTTCCGCTTGCCCCACCACTCTGCTTGTGAAAACACGCTCTTTACCACTGAATCGGAGCAAACAACAGTCGAGTTTTCTGCAGAATGATGTTTGCTCCAGTTGAACAGCAAAGAGTGAGATTTTCCAAGCAGAGTGACGGGGCACATAGAATAGCTCTTGGAACCCAAAGTTAGGTTCTAATCCTCAAGGTTCTGAAAAAAGGAGCTGATTTAAATAGGAAGCCAGGGCTGTCTTAAGCATATGTGGTGCCAGGGTGCAAAGATCCGCCTGGTGCCCCCCCCCAGCTTGCCCAGTCCCAGGCGCGCAGGAGGGCAGAGCTGGCTGGCTGCCTCAGCATCTCGCTGGCTTGGTCGCCACCAAATTCGCGGCGCGGAGCCACCCTTAGCAGAAGAGCCCGCCACAGCACTGCAACCGACAGGCGAGCTCTTCCACAGACTTAACTCTCTGACCCCAGATTCTCAGCCTGGCGCCCCTGAGAGCCTGGTGCCCGGGTGCCCCGCACCCCTAGCACCTATGGGTAAGATGGCCCTGTAGGAAACTGCCTTATACCAAGATAGAGCACTGCGCTGTCTAGCTCAGCATCAGCCACACGGATTGGCAGCAACTCTCCAAGATTTCAAGCTGAGAGTCTTTCCCAGGCATTGCTAGAGACTCCACAGGTTGAACCGGGGACCTTTTGCATGCAAAGTACAGTAGATGCTGTACGTTGGATTACTGCAAAATTCAGAACTTTCAAATCAAACAAGCAAAAAGGACAGTGGTGGGTTTGCAATGTAGCAGCACAGCTTCAGAAACCAATTCTAGGGATGGGGGGAGATGTGGAATTGCTTATTAAACCAGAAGGAAGCCAACCTTTACGATTCACGCATTTCTGAATTTTGCAATGCCAAGATCTCCAACAGCAAAATGTGTACAAAAACATAAATAAATGTACACAAGGAAAGTATTTTGGTAAAAATAGGATATGAAAAAACATTACATTGGCGGAAAATGCTTGCAAATATCTGCATCCATTTTGCATACAAAAATTGAGATATTAAGAAAAATGCATACCAGAATGTGTAAGGATTTTCATGTGGATTTAAAAAACAAAACAAAATTTCAAACTCGTGCAGAAAAGGGGGGGGGGTGAGAAACAGAGAAACCAAAATCAAATATTCATCTATCCCTAAGCCATTGAGTTTCAACTTTTCAATGCCTGTTGAGAACTTTTCTATTCCACCCAGCCTATGCAGACAAATAAGAAGAGATCTGAGCTCATTTCTGCTTCTTCTACTTCAATGAAACAGCAGTATATCTATTTTTAAAAATAAATAAATAAATAAAGCCAGGGAGAAATTTTGGAGGAGGAGAATTACAGGCACATTCCTACTGAAAAGTAAAAGCTCTGTTTTAGGAGTAACCACAGCTAAGTAAAGTGGTATTGTTCTCTTTCCTGAGATTAAGGTTCAGAAAGTCGTAAGTTTCAGAAACTGGAATGCGGCCTCCAACTCTGGCCATGAAATCGCAGGAAGAAGCTGACAAAAAGTTTTTCTTATCAGCACGGGGAAATTAAAGCCAAGAACCAACTTACCCGACAATATGCCAACACAGGTGAGTTGAGAAGGAGAGCTGGGTGCTTTTCCGAGTGAGGAAAAGAAGGGCTTTATATAGGCCCTGTAAGCACTGTCTCATCAGGAAATGAGGATGACGCTGGTCCTACAAGTCAATTGAGATTGACACATGGAGAATCCACCCTTCTGACATTGTCAGGGCCTTTTTCACCCGATTCTCTATTTTTTCCAAGAAGAAAGGACTAACGAGGGGCACCACCCTTTGCAAGAACAACATGTCCAATTTAATTCATGTCTTGAAAGATCCCTGAAGAAAGGGCACATGTAGGATTTACAACCCCGCCATCCTGTCTGGCAAAGCACTCATGGGCAGAAGAACCATCCCAGTGCTGTCAGAAGAAGGAACTTGCTACATTCAACTGGACCACTCCCAAAATGTGTGGCTTGCGGTGGGGTGCGGAGTAAGGGATGAAATCAGCACTAGTCCTGCTCAGAGTAGACCTGATGAATCCGAGGTTCATGAACTTCAATGGGCCTAGTCTAAGCAGAACCTAGTTGGAGACTACCCTGAGAGAGTATAGCTGCTGGGTGCTCTCTGGGGCAAAAATTGTCCCATTTCAGAGTGCATGAGTTAGGGAAGACGTCTTCAGTTTGCCCAAGCTTGGGAAGCAGAGGTCAGAATAAAACTGCCTGCCTTCTCATGCATTTATACGTAAATCTATGACGCAGTCTGTGGGAAGTGGGGAAAGTGCTCCAGGGGGCAACTGAATTGTTTAAGAACTTAAGAGCACCAAGTCTTGCAGTATTCAGGCATTTTTAGTTCAGAAGAGGGTTTGAGAACCTTTGGTGCTCTTACTGAGGGGTGAATTGCCCTGGCGGTAATAATATGCAGGATTAAAGCCCAAAATGGGGAAGAATAAAAGTAAGCAGGATCCTTCCTTCCTTCCTTCCTTCCTTCCTTCCTTCCTTCCTTCCTTCCTTCCTTCCTTCCTTCCTTCCTCTGTCTTCTCTCCTCTCTCCTCTCTCTCCTTCCTTCCTTCCTTCCTTCCTTCCTTCCTTCCTTCCTTCCTTCGATGCTTCCTTCCTTCGATCCTTCCTCCCTCCCTCCCCTACCCCTTTCTCTCTATGTGTCATCCATTTTCTTTTTCTCTTCCTGCAACCCCTTCTCTCTCCACCTCCATCCCCAACCCTGCAGAATGACTGCCAGTGACAATACTGAGCTAGATGGTCTGGCTCAAGAGCATATAAGGAGAGCCCTGCTGGATGGGCCAGAGGTTCAGCTAGTCCAGCATGCTGTTCTCACAGTGGCCAGCCAGATATCCCTGGGAAGCCTGCAAGCACAATCTGAGATGCAACAGCACTCTGCCCACCTGGACTCTGTCCAGTCACAGCAACTGGAATTCAGAAGCATCACTGCCTCTAACTGTGGAGGCAGAGTGTAGTCATCATGGCTAGCAGCCTTTGATGGCCTTGCCTTCCATGAATTTGTCTAATCCTCTTTCAAAGCCATCCAAGTTGGTGGTCCTCATGTGTTGTATAAAAAAATGACTTACTTTTATCTGTTCTGAATCTTCCAAGGTTCAGCTTCATTGAATGTCCATGAGTTCTCCCTCCATGCCACACATGGTTTCATTAGTTCCTATCATGTTACATCTTACTTGCCTTTAAAAGGTAAAGGTAAAGGGACCCCTGACCATTAGGTCCAGTCGTGGCCGACTCTGGGGTTGCGGCGCTCATCTTGCTCTATAGGCCGAGGGAGCCAGCATACAGCTTTCGGGTCATGTGGCCAGCATGACTAAGCCACTTCTGGCGAACCAGAGCAGGGCACGGAAACGCCGTTTACCTTCCCGCCAGAGTGGTACCTATTTATCTACTTTCACTTTGACGTGCTTTCAAACTGCTAGGTTGGCAGGAGCAGGGACCGAGCAACGGGAGCTCACCCCGTCACGGGGATTTGAACCACCGACCTTCTGATCAGCAAGTCCTAGGCTCTGTGGTTTAACCCTCAGCACCACCCGCATCCTACTTGCCTTTACTCTAAACTAAAAAGTCCCAAATGATGTGACCTTTCCTCATCAGGGAGTCATTGGTAATTTCTTTTCCCAACTCTACAATATCATTTCTGAGGGCCCAGGGAGATGGTACTATGTCCGTTCAGTGCCATATCAAATTTTAAAAGGATCTCAGCTAGCCAGCACTGGAGAAGACCTCTGCCAGATGGGCATCCTTTAGCAGATAACCTTGTGGGGACAAGACTCCAAATATTTCAGATACCAGCAAAAGTCAGCCATGGCAGTTTGCTGCAGCATTATCACCTGACATGACCAGACCCCGTTCTCATCCGCTGTCCTCGCAAGCAGGTTCTGCTCTCTCATAAAATTGGGAACATTCTCAAAGAAAAGGGTGTTTGCTTCAGGAAAGGAAACATATCCTTCTCATAAAACTCTACCAGTGACAACGGGGTGGATATGAGCGTAAATCACTGGAGAGTCACATCACGTCAGACTTAAATCACTGGAGACTCACATCTCTTTCCTTCAGTGGTCAAGAGACCTATAAAAGATCTTCCCTTCCCAGCTTTCACCAACCAGTCTTCTGCTTCTGCCTTCTTCCATCCTTCTCAGTGGACCGTGTTGTGTAAGTGTACTACTGTTTCTATTGTTAAGAGATTCTTGATGGCTGCCATCAGTAGAGGGCTGACATATCTTGCTGGGAATACCTACCAGTTTAGACAATGCTAACAGAGGAGTTGACAGGTTCATGGAGGAGAAGGAAGAGGAGATGTCTCTCATCTCTTAACCATGATGCTTAAAGATCAACTCCATGTCATGTATACCACTCAGTTCCAGAATCTGGGTGTATCCATTGTAGAGAAGACTGCCAACTTCATGTTTATCAGGGTTCAGCCCTCACAGAGACCTGGAAGCTGAGGTCACTCCCACCAAGAGTGGGAGTGTTGGGTGCAAATATCCCTTCCTCAGGACTGGAGGTTGCGTCACCAGCTGATTGGGTATGGAGAAAGTGGATAGGTATATGTTTTTCTCTCTACAGTGGTACCTCGGGTTACATACGCTTCAGGTTACAGCCTCCGCTAACCCAGAAATAGTGCTTCAGGTTAAGAACTTTGCTTCAGGATGAGAACCGAAATTGTGCTCCGGCGGCGCGGCAGCAGCAGGCGCCATTAGCTAGAGTGGTGCCTCAGGTTAAGAACAGTTTCAGGTTAAGTACGGACCTCCGGAACGAATTAAGTACTTAACCCGAAGTACCACTGTATCTCATGGATATACAATGAAGCTGAATGTTGGAAGATTCAGGATAGACAAAGGGAAGGCCTTCTTCACACAGTGCATGCTATGAAGTTCTCTCCCACCAGAGGCAGTGATGGCCACTAACTCGGATGGCTCTGAAAAAGGATTGGACACATTCATGGAGGAGATCTGTCAGTAGTTATCAGTGACTCGCTCCATGGTTGATTGGGTTTAAAAGAGATTGGACAAATTCATTGAGCAAAGGGCTATCAGCTATGTTGGCTATATTCTCCATTCACTGTTGGAGACAGGATGCCTCTGAAAAATTCCAGTTGCTGGGAATCGCTAGTGAGGAGAGTGCTTTTCCACCCAGGCCACTGTAAGAACAGAATGTGGGACTTGATGGACTATTGGACTGATCCATCATGGTTCTTCTCATGTTCTTATGGAATCCCCAAGTCCAGAGGCAGTCTACCTAGACTCCTAGGAGCATAGGGTTCTGTGGCCACTGTGAGAAGAGGATGCTGCAGGGATCTTCTTTAGTTCCTGTGGAGGCACATCACTGATCATTGTGGTCTATAGGGCACTGGGTTAGATGAAGTCTACTGTCTTGCAACCAGTCCAAAATGGTTGCCCAAACTATCAGCTTCTTAGCCTCAGTGTTGCCTTTGTTGAACCCATCAGGGAAGTGGATGGGGACAATATTAGAATGAGCTGGTGTGACCTGCCATTGGCTCTCTGGTGCTCCCTACTGTTGGGCTCCCTGCCTTCCACCCTACAAGCCCCAATGGGCCCCTGACACCACAGGGCCCTGGGATTAAAGAGATATAGGCTTTTAAAAGTCCAGCTGAAAAAAGCTGCAAGTGGTTGCAAGTTGCTTTGCAGCATTAATGGTAGTCATTGGAATAATTGTGAGAGAGAGAGAGAGAGAGAAGGAAGGAAGGAAGGAAGGAAGGAAGGAAGGAAGGAGGGAAGGAAGGAAGGAAGACTTTTGGTTCCACCTGCCATTAGCTTTCTGACTCCCCCTACTGTCTCCCTAAAGGGATGTGGGTGGCACTGTGGGTTAAACCACAGAGCCTAGGACTTGCCAATCAGAAGGTTGGCAGTTCGAATACCCGGCATGGGGTGAGCTCCCATTGCTCAGTCCCTGCTCCTGCCAACTTAGCAATTCGAAAGCACGTCAAAGTGCAAGTAGATAAATAGGTACCACTCCAGTGGCAAGGTAAACAGCACTTCCGTGCGCTGCTCTGGTTTGCCAGAAGCGGCTTAATCCTGCTGGCCACATGACCCAGAAGCTGTATGCCGGCTCCCTCGGCCAGTAAAGCAAGATGAGCGCCGCAACCCCAGAGTCGGCCACGACTGGACCTAATGGTCAGGAGTCCCTTTACCTTTACCTTACTGTCTCCCTGCTTTATGCCCTGCCTGTCATAATGGGCACTGGCCACTATTGGCTTAGCTTCAATGTTGGCCTTGTAGAACTGAACAGGGAGGATGGGGACAAAACTAGAACTCCTTGGTTCTCACTGACTCTGGTTACATCAATTATTTGGGCTCCCTGCCTTCCACCCCACCAATCCCAGTAGGCACCAGTCACGACGGGTCAACATGGAAGCAGTAAGTGATTGCTTCAGTTCTGCATGCTTAGCTTAGATAAAGTCTGAAGCCAGCGGGGAGGGAACACAGATGCTTTATATCAAATCCATCTACCTAGGAATATAAGATGAGCCTGCTAGGTCAGTGACCCAGGTACCCAGTGCTCCCCCCCCCCAGAAAAAGAGCTGCTGGTACTCACCATGAAGTTGTTATAGTAACTGTCACACTTTTTAATTTTTTAATAACAAAAGAGGTGCCGGTACTACATGCCCTTGAGTATCTCCTGGGTGAAAAGCAATGCAGGTACCCAACTATCTTGTTCTCTCAACACCTCAGTTTTGTCTACATTGATGGTCAGCTGTCCTCCGGGGTTCTAGACTACCTGGAGATGATAGGGATTGAAAATGGTACCTTCTGCATGCAAAGTAGGTGCTCTGCTGCTTAGCTACAGCCCTTGCCCTGTAAAGAGTAATATTCCAGTCCTCATGGTTCATAATTATTATTATTATTATTATTATTATTATTATTATTATTATTATTATTATTATTATTATTATTATTTATTGACACCCAGCCCATTTGGCTGAGTTTCCCCAGCCACTCTCGGCAGCTTCCAATCAAGTGTTAAAAATAATACAGCATTAAATAGTAAAAACTTCCCTAAACAGGGCTGCCTTCAGATGTCTTTTAAAGATAAGATAGCTACTTATTTCCTTCACATCTGAAGGGGGAGGGTGTTCCACAGGATGGGCGCCACCACCAAGAAGGCTCTCTGCCTGGTTCCCTGTAACCTCACTTCTCGCAATGAGGGAACCGCCAGGAGGCCCTCAGTGCTGGATCTCAGTGTCCGGGCTGAACGATGGGGGTGCAGACGCTTCTTCAGGTATAAAGGGCCACTTTAAATATGGATGTAGGAGCTGCCTTGCACCAGGTTAAACCATTGGTGCAGCTAGCTTGGCATTGTCTACACTGACTGGCAGGGTTTCAGACAGGGCCATTCCCAGCTCACCTGGAGATGTTGGGGATTGAACATGGGACAGGTGCTCTACCCACTCAGCTCTAGGTACCCAACCAAGGCCTCAGGCACAGGTCTTTCCTCTCTCAACTTCAGATGAACCTGAGACCTTGCGTGCCACAACATGTGCTCTCCCACAGCAAGCTGCTAGGCCCTCCCTAGCTCCTTTTTGTCCTTGCTTGGATGAACTTAGGCAGGAATTCAGGTCCCTGGGCTTCAGAGATAATGGGCATGCCCCAATTTATGGATGTACCATTAGGTGGGAGTGGCTAAACTTCGGGCATGCCATGAGGTTAGGTTGCTTCCAAAGATTCCAAGATTAATTCTGCAAAGCAGTACATCATTGTGATGGAGCGAGGGAGTTCCAATGCAGTTTCTTCTTCCTCTTCTTCCAGGTCAGCCTACAGTCAAAGACAATGTCTCATCAACACAAGCAACAGTGCCAACAGCCCCCTGTGTGCCCGTCAGGGCCCTGTGGGAATCCTGCAAAGTCCAATGAGCCTCAGTGGCATGGGTCAACTGGCTCTCACTGTCACAGCTCAACTGGATCTTATGGCCAAGGATCAGGTGGATATGACTGTCACAACTCAACTGGATCTTACTGCCAAGGATCAGGTGGATATGTCTGTCACAACTCAACTGGATCTTATGGCCAAGGGTCAGGTGGATATGACTGTCACAGCTCAACTGGATCTCATTGGCAGGGGTCAGGTGGATCTCTGAGCCAAGAGCCAGGGCAATGGCCATCTGGGAAAGATTGTGACGACCAAGTTCCAGCCTGTCACCCTCATGGCACCCAGTCATACTAAGTTACCTTTACAGAGTCAGCCATCAAGAGATAGAAGGCACCACTCCTGAAGTCAACATCATGACCTCCTGTTCTACTTTCATTAGCCACAGAACTCTATTATTTCCTATGAAGCTGGTTTCATGCATATATTTATCCTGGCAAGTCACAAAGGCTACTTCAGACCACACAGCTATGAGAGGTGGAAGGAGATGGGACTGCCAGCCCATCTCCATTGGCTCTGCTGAATGACCAGCAACTTCTGACTCTTCTCCATTCTCCTGACCTCCAGTTATTGCTGCTTATTACAAAATCCCTGTAACTGACTTCCTGAGCTTGTTTTTTCCTTCTCCCTCCCAATCCATTTCCCTTTTGTGACATGTCTCTTAGACTGGGAACCTGAGGGCAGGGAATGTCTCAACACTGATATTTGTAAGCCACTTTGGGGGTGTCTTTTTTTTTTTACTGAACATCTGGATAAAATAATAATAAGCATATCAAAGGGCTGTACCTACCAAAGCACAGTTATCTGAACCTGGTCTTTGCTTTCTTTCTACACTTTCCATGTTGCATATGCAATGATGTTTGGCTTCCTTATGTACCTCAGCTAGCAAGAGATTAAAGTACCACTATTAGCAATCAATTTGACTCCATGTTTTCTTATTGACTCTGTTGGCTCAGCTTAATCTCATTATGTTTGTAGTCCATGCATGACAACTTTGGTGCAGAATTTGCATGCAAACTTTACCCCCACCTCACCTGTGGTGGCTTTCCAAAAGCCCAATATCATCTGGAGAACCTCAGAGTCCTCAAACCTGTCCTGGACACATGTCCCAACCAACCAGGGACCATATTTGAAGTGCACTTACAGAGGTGTAAAACAAGGATGGAAAATCCTTGACCTTTAGGTGTTTGTTGGACTCCAACTCCCATCAGATCCCAGCCAGCATGGCCAATGGGCATGGATGATGGTGGAAGTTGAACAACATCTAAGTGGGGCCACTCAGGTTGCTCACCCTGCTCTGTTGGGTGATAAATTTTGGAATTAGAATCCAGATGTGGTTGGACTCTGGGGTCCATCACTCCCAGCTAGCATGGCTAAGAGTCAAGGATGTTGACAGCTGCAGTTCAACCGTATCTGGAGAGCACCAAACTGGAGGAGGCTGGTATAAACTATGACATATCTCAATGGCAGAGCATCTGCCTTGCGTGGCAAGTTCCCGCCTCCCCCCAGTAGGAATAAAGACACATGACACCGTATTTTAGGTCAATAGGCTAAAATTGGCCACAACTTTATTGGTTACAGGTGATGAGCGGTCCTAACCAACTATCCAGCTTCAGCCTGCTTGCTTGAAGACCGGGAAGGGTTAATACCAGCAGGGGGAGCCCTGTTGATGCACATCAACTAGGAACTCCCCTGGGGTCACCACTTGGGGTCATGCCTTAGGCCCTCACTTCCATAGGCTTCGGACAGGGCCAATCCGCCCGGAATCCTTTATTGGACTACCCTTCACTATCTGGGGGAGGTGATGGCACTTCCTCCCCCCCCCATCCATCTACATAACAATACCCATACCAACTCTGGGGTCCATCACTCCCAGCTAGCATGGCTAAGAGTCAAGGATGTTGAGAGATTCATCTGGAGAGCATCAAACTGGAGGAGGCTGGTATAAACTATGACATATCTCAATGGCAGACCATCTGCCTTGTGTACCAAAGGTTCCAGCTTCAATCGCCGGCATCTCCAGGTGTCAGGGCTGGAGTCAGGCATGGGTCAGCAATGAAACAATAAACCACCCAAGGCCAGTGAAGATAACTCTTTATTCAAGGAAACAATTCACCGTTCAGGTCTAGCGATCTCAGCAACTCTTTCCAGGAGGTCTTGCTCTGCTGAAGCAGCTGTGATGCCTGAAGGTCCCCATTTTCCCAGTGTCCACTAGAATTCCTCTTCTCCGGGGTCTTTCCCACGCAGTGTCAGGCTGTGTCTGCACACAACCACCCTCTGCTCTGCCTGTTTCATATCTCAGCATGTTCTGGGAGACCAGGGTGGATGGGAGCTGGTCTCAGCAGCAGGAGGAGACTCCCTGGCTTCTTCAGCCTCCTGCCCCTCTGTCTCCTGGCTCCACCCCTCTCAAGCCCCCCGCTTCTGTCTCAAAGTCTGAACTGTGTTCTGCCACAGCCTCTTCCTGCTCACCAGACCCTGTCACCTCTTCTGCTTCTGACATCTCCTCCTCCCAGTCCGCTCCTTCTTCTCCCTCTGATCGCTCATCATCGTCCCACCACCAATCCCCTGCCTCTGAGCCTTCTTCTCCTCAGGGTTCCCCGGCTGCTGCCTCCCACCACTTCTGTGCATCCAGCCAGCTTATGACACCAGGTAAGTCTGAGAGAGACCCCTGTCTGGAACACTGTAGAGATGCTGCCAATTGGTGCAGACAATATTGAATGAGTTGGGCTGACGTTCTGATTCCATAAGGAAACTTCTGATCTTTCTCTTTGCACCAACCCTTTATTCAGAACCTTGAAGGCTGCCAGCTCTATCCTCAACAACTCTAGGTAGAAGTGGGAAAGAGTCTTGTCTGGAACCCTGGAGAGCTGCTGCCAACCAGTGTCAACGATGCTGAGCTAGCTGGACCAACCAGTGGTGTGGCTCAGTATAAGACCGTTTTCTTTCTTTCCTCCATCCTCCAACACCTCAAGTTTATTGCACACACCACACAGCACCTGCCAATTGAACCTGCAGCCTCAACCTGCCTCATGGAAGGGCCAGTCCCATAGCTCCTAAGGAAGACATGGAGGAGATCACCCTCTCTTAGGATCTGCTATTCACAGATATACTGCCGCTGGAGAGAGAGGCTCCATGGGAGTCACCTTTTCCCTACCCCTCCAGCAATAAAGCACCTTTAGGTAACCTGGGAGGTTATGCCCCTGAATTAAAAAAAAATAG
Organism: Podarcis gaigeae; assembly: GCF_964106915.1. Taxonomy (NCBI): domain Eukaryota; kingdom Metazoa; phylum Chordata; class Lepidosauria; order Squamata; family Lacertidae; genus Podarcis; species Podarcis gaigeae. Next base: position 2,126,702 of record NC_139693.1, read on the forward strand.
CTCCTTCCAATTATCTGTCTGGAGAAGCTGCAAACTTTTGATCCTCCCCCTGGGCTGTTCCTAATCATTGCAACTGCATGTTGGAACAAGATGGGCTGCGAAGGCGAGTCCCGGTTGCTTTGTGCTCTCCTCATCCCCATCAGTCCACGAACCCCCAGAAGAGTTATTTGGCAAAGATGACAAAAACACACCCCGTACCTTTGAGGCTAATTGCTACTCTACCCTGGGAATTAAAAACAAGGCAAAACACTTAAGATAGATCAGACTGCAGCGAGACACAATGAATTAGGAGACGAAGCAAGGTAGTTAAAAAAACAACTCATTCCAGGTTCTTCACTCATGCGAAGCTGCTCTGTACCAAGTCAAGTCATTGTCTGCTGAGCTCATGATCCTTCCCCTCAAAAGAATGCAAGTCCCCAGTCCTCATGGTTCTGATTTGAATAGAGGCATAGGAAGTTCTTTCTATACAGAGTTAAACCACTGGTCCGTCTCCTGCAGTGCTGCCCACACTGACTGGCAGTGGCTCTACAAGGTTTCAGGGAGGGAGTCTTGTCCAGCCTGACCTGGCAATGCCAGGGTTTAAACAAGGGACCTTCTGCATGCAAAGCAGCCGATAAATACTTTAGTAAACCAAAGCCTGTGGGGTAGCTTAGTCAGTAGAGCATGGGACTTTTATCTCAAGGTTATGGGTTTGAGCCCCTCAATCTTTGGGCAAAAAGATTGCTGCATCGCAGGGGGTTGGACTAGATGACCCTCATCAGCAGCGCCACCTTGCACTAAAGATTGAGGGGGCCCGGCATCACACACACGTGATGTACAATTGTGACATCATATGTGCAACATGCGACATGTGCTTGACAGAAGGCCAGACGCTGCACCAGACGCAGCACCCATGTCCAGGCACTGTCCTGAGCCCCATGCTAGGTGCCCTGCCCCAATCGCTGGAGCACCCCATAGCCAGGAGGAGAATACTACTACTACTACTACTACTACTACTAATAATAATAATAATAATAATAATTTATTATTTATACCCTACCCATCTGGCTGGGTTTTCCCAGCCACTCTGAGAGGCTTCCAACAGAATATTAAAATACAGTAGTCCATCAAGCATTAGACGGGCTGCCTTCAGATGTCTTCTAAAAGTCTGGTAGTTGTTTATTCCCTTGACATCTGATGGGAGGGCTTTCCACAGGGCAGGCGCCACCACCGAGAAGGCCCTCTGCCTGGTTCCCTGTAACCTCACTTCTCGCAGGGAGGGAACTGCCCGAAGGCCCTCAGAGCTGGACCTCAGTGTCCGGGCAGAACGATGGAGGTGGAGACACCACTCCACACTCATGCGCCAGAGCACCCAGCACATTGGGCCTCTCCACCCAATAATATTAAGGGGGTCCAAAACAGCTCAGCCCCCATTATTTCAGTCCTCGTGGTTCTGAACAAAGTGCTGCTTGATGATGATGTCAGGGATCAAACCAGAGGGTTTTCTGCATGCCTAGTAGGCATGCCACACCTTAAGCCAGAGCTCTTCCCTTTCCTCATTCATTTCCTCAAGTGACAAGGAGCAAAGTCATTCTTGGCCCTGAGGCAGTGCAGTGATTAGGAAGAACGACAGTCCCTTAAATTTGGGATTGAGATCCCTCTAGTGGCTTTCTCTCGCTCCATTCACAGTTTTTACTTGCACTGCTCAAAAGTGGGAATGCTCACAAGTAGGGCATGAGGGATGCGGGTGGCACTGTGGTCAAAACCACAGAGCCCAGGGCTTGCTGATCAGAAGGTCAGCGGTTCGAATCCCCGCAACGAGACGAGCTCCCGTTACTCAGTCCCTGCTCCTGCCAACCTAGCAGTTCGAAAGCACGTCAAAGTGCAAGTAGATAAATAGGTACCGCTCTGGCGGGAAGGTAAACGGCATTTCCATGCGCTGCTCTGGTTCGCCAGAAGCAGCTTAGTCCTGCTGGCCACATGACCCGGAAGCTGTACGCTGGCTCCCTCGGCCAATAAAGCGAGATGAGCACCACAACCTTAGAATTGTCTGCGACTGGACCTAACAGTCAGGGGGTACCTTCACCTTTAGAGCATCAGGAGGTCGGGGGGGGGGTTGCATTAACTTTTGAGGTGGCTAAAGTGTCTGTGTAAGTCTCCTTGCTTGCATCTAACAAGTCTCTGTGGTTTGCATTCCACAGTCCATATTCCTACAGTGCAGAATATCCTGGAGGCAGTCAGAATAATAATAATAATAATAATAATAATAATAATAATAATAATAATAATAATAATAATAATAATAATAATAATAGTACCCCGCCAATCTGGATAGCTTCAAGCATATAGAAGGAATGGTTTTATGACACTTCCGTTAAGGAGTTGGTTGTTGAACAAATATTTGTGTTCCACCCCTCTCGTCTGTAGATTTTGACATGTCCAAACATGAAGCACAACTGAGTGTCTCTCTCTCTCCCCCTTTCTGGTTCATATGTGATTATTTTTCAGGATATTTAGATCTGATTATTGTGGGTTATTATTATGGTGCTGGAGGAGACTCTTGAGAGTCCCATGGCCTGCAAGAAGATTAAACCGATCCATTCTGAAGGAAATCTGCCCTGGAAGGACAGATCCTGAAGCTGAGGCTCCAACACTTTGGCCACCTCATGAGAAGAGAAGACTCCCTGGAAAAGCCCCTGATGTTGGGAAAGATGGAGAGCACAAGGAGAAGGGGATGACAGAGGACAAGATGGTGGGACCGTGTTCTCGAAGCTACAAACATGAGTCTGACCAAACTGTGGGAGGCAGTGGAAGACAGGAGTGGCTGGCGTGCTCTGGTCCAGGGGGTCACTAAGAGGTGGACACAACTAAATGACTAAACAACAATGTTGTGGGGTAGTCATCACAGTTCTACCAGAAAGGAGACAAAAATATTAATTTGGAGATCTAGGTGATGCTACAGAGTATAGCTTTTTATTTATTGCGAGGCAACGCTCCAGGTTTTGAAATTCTAGGAAGGGAACATTGTGTATGGTTGCACTGTACATAAACATCCCCCTTGAGTGCATGCAATAGCCCAAGTGGGAGGAACAGCCGGTGACTTAGACATCCCAAGAAAAAGGTGCAAATATTAAATATGGCAAAGGACCAAGCTTTTGGGTTCCCTCTTCCAAGAGGCAAGATATGAGGTGCAATTTGAAAGGCCAGGTGGCAAAGCCTGATTGATGCCACACACAACTCTGGAATTCTGCTCCCGGGTCTTCCAATGGCAGCCTCAGCATCATCAACAAGGGCCTTGCTTAGCGCATGGATCCACCGGGACACACTTTGAAGAGCATGAACCGACAGCGACTGGGATGCACTGTGGCGGTGCGCAGACTGATTGACACGGGTCTGGGCACTTTGTGGCGCACGGAGCCACCACCTGTGCACACGGTGGGGCACAGACGGAGGGGCCACACGGATCCACACATTTGGGGGAGCATACGTCACCACACTTAGGAGCGCATGGAGGAGCGCAGACGGGAGCACAGGGGTCTCCACCAATCTTAGCGCATGGACCTGAGCATGGTGGGGAGCAGACAGTCACGGACTGGCCAGGGGACTGCTGGACGATGCTCGGGCCACAGGGCGCTGAACACGGGCAGACGTCTCCACATTTCACAGAGCCCTTCTGTCCGCAGATCGGGGGCGGGAGGCAGGGCTGCTTGCACTGCTGGAATGGGCAAGCCATCTTCGATGGGTCCTCAGGAAAGTCTGTGGGGAGAAAAGCAAGAGAAAACAGATTCATGTTGAGGTAGCTACCTTGGGCTGCAGATACTATGGGGCAAGCAGAGATGGGAATGTGCTGGGAGACAGAGCCCTTGCCAGTCAATGGGAATGGCAAGTGGGGAGAGTTGATGCTGTGTGGGCTTCTCATTAAGACATATAGATGGTCGATGGACCAAATGGGCCTTTCACCTGATCCAGCTTCAGGGCTCTTATGGAACCTTCATATCCAAAGACAGATTCCAACCTAGATTCCTTGGGGCATTTGGCCACTGTGAAACTAGGTTGCTGGACTTAACAGTGGTGTCTTGGCCTGATCCAGAAGCAGAGCTCTTCTGATCTTCTTATGCAATGCCAAGATCCAAATGCAGTCTATCTAATGTCTTAGGGACGCTTGAGACTGTGGAAACAGGATGCTAGACTAGATGAACCCCCAACTTAGCAGGATCCAGCTACAAAACTCTTCTTATGTTCTTATGGAACCCGCAGGTCCAGAGACAGTTTGCTGGGCCACTTCTTATGTCCTTACCAGAGGTGCCAGCTTGCAAGGGCAATGGGGGAGGACAATGTCATACACATGACATCACGTGTGACGTCCTGATGTCATGCGCATGATCACAAGTGACGTTATGACATCATGCGCATGATGTCAGCATGTCAGGAGGAGCTGTGCCATGCTCTGCTCTGTGCTTTACCTCTCTGCTTTTTGGACATTGGGGGGACCTGGCCCCCAACCCCCAAATTTTTTGGAGCCCCTAAAGGACTTAGCCCCCAAGAGCTGGTGCCCCTGGTCTTTACGTGTTCCTGTTAGCTCAGCTATGACAGAGGACACTCATCAGTGAAGAACTAAGATACATTTCAGGTCCTTTTCACCTTGGCTTACTTCAAAAAATCTATTCCTATCTCCCAAGGTCCACCAAGACTCAAATCTGGTCATAATTAAAGGATTGTATAGTTAAAGGTATGGTTTTCCCAGTAGTGATGTATGGAAGTGAGAGCTGGACCATAAAGAAGGCTGATCGCCGAAGAATTGATGCTTTTGAATTATGGTGCTGGAGGAGACTCTTGAGAGTCCCATGGACTGCAAGAAGATCAAACCTCTCCATACTGAAGGAAATCAATCCTGAGTGCTCACTGGAAGGACAGATTGTGAAGCTGAGGCTCCAGTACTTTGGCCACCTCATGAGAAGAGAAGACTCCTTGGAGAAGACCCTGATGTTGGGAAAGATGGAGGGCACAAGGAGAAGGGGACGGCAGAGGATGAGATGGTTGGATAGTGTTTTCGAGGTTACCAGCATGAGTTTGATCAAACTGCGGGAGGCAGTGGAGGACAGAGGTGCCTGGCGTTCTCTGGTCCATGGGGTCACGAAGAGTCGGACACGACTAAACGACTAAACAACAACAACAACAAAGGATCCAAAGCTCCCTTTCTTCCCATGAGTTTATATATCACATTATTCTACTTTAGAAACTTGCATCCCGCCTAATTTTTTAGAAGAAACTCAGTGTGGTTCGCTAATCCAAACCACACCCATGATTAGAGTATATCCCAATCTCCACCCAATCTATCTATCTGTTTGTCTCTGGATGACTATCTACTTGTCTCATTGCAAACTTAGCAGAATTACTATTTCCACTGTTTTGAGTGCCATGTGTCATGTTGTTATTCATTCTTGTGATAAGTGACAAGAAAAATTAAATGATTAGATAAGGTGAGACTCCTAGTTCACCGATTTTGGAGAAAGGTCACTCAGAACCCACCCATAAGAAACTGCTTGCACCAGCCCACCAACACCAGTCTTCCCTACACTGACTGACAGCAGCTTCTTGGGGTTTCAGACAAGGAGTCCTAGAATCATAGAATCATAGAGTTGGAAGAGACCACCAGGGCCATCGAGTCCAACCCCCTGCCAAGCAGGAAACACCATCAGAGCACTCCTGACATATGGTTGTCAAGCCTCTGCTTAAAGACCTCCAAAGAAGGAGACTCCACCACACTCCTTGGCAGCAAATTCCACTGTCAAACAGCTCTTACTGTCAGGAAGTTCTTTGTAATGTTTAGGTGGAATCTTCTTTCTTGTAGTTTGGATCCATTGCTCTGTGTCCGCTTCTCTGGAGCAGCAGAAAACAACCTTTCTCCCTCCTCTATGTGACATCCTTTTATATATTTGAACATGGCTATCATATCACCCCTTAACCTCCTCTTCTCCAGGCTAAACATGCCCAGCTCCCTTAGCTGTTCCTCATAAGGCATCGTTTCCAGGCCTTTGACCATTTTGGTTGCCCTCCTCTGGACACGTTCCAGTTTGTCAGTGTCCTTCTTGAACTGTGGTGCCCAGAACTGGACACAGTACTCCAGGTGAGGTCTGACCAGAGCAGAATACAGCGGCACTATTACTTCCCTTGATCTAGATGCTATACTCCTATTGATGCAGCCCAGAATTGCATTGGCTTTTTTAGCTGCCGCGTCACACTGTTGGCTCATGTCAAGTTTGTGGTCAACCAAGACTCCTAGATCCTTTTCACATGTACTGCTCTCAAGCCAGGTGTCACCCATCTTGTATTTCACAGCCCTACCTGGAGATGCTTCAGATTGAACATGGGACCTAAAACCAGTTGCTCTACCCCTAGAATAAGATCCCATTCCTCATGGTTCTGAATAAAGGACATTTAAATGGGAACATTAAAAGATTCCTTATATACTAAGGTTACCAGATTTTTTTCAAAGAATCTGGAGACACTTTTTACAAAAAAGAGAGAGGAAAAGTTATTTTTAAAAGTTTGTTGTTTTTTTTAAAGAAGTAATATCTTCTCTTCTGTGGGTAGTTGGCCAGGTGGCTGGGTGCTCTTGCTCCCAGCTCGATTTGGGTTGCTGGGGGGTCAGCGGTTCCCCCAGTTGACATGCCAGGTGTCCCCGGTTCCCTCTTGGCAGTGCCAGCACCAGTCTCAGCAGCCCAGAGCCAGCCTGGTAGCGCAGTTGGCTCTGGCTGGCTTCAGGAGCTGCCCGCTGCCGTGGCGCCCGCCATTTTGCCTCGCCAGAAGTCCCCATATGATGTGTCTTGTGCCTTTGAACCAATAATGCAACATTCATTCCCTACTAATAAATCTACAACAGCTAAAATATAAACCCAGGGACATTAAATGTAATCCGGGGACATTCCGGGGACGAATTTTGTCCGGGAACAGATTTGTAAATCCGGGGACTGTCCCCGGGAAACTGGGATGTCTGGTAACCATATTATATACCGAGTTTCCCCATTGGTCCATCTAGTTCACTTTTGTCCATCCCGATTGGCTCTCCAGAGTTTCAGAGAGGAGCCTGCCTAGAGAAGTCAGGGGTTCAACCTGAGAGCAATGCAAAGGATTATGCCCTGCTATTCAGCTATGGCTCCTCCAAAGGACACAAGAAGATTCCCTGCTGCACCTGACCAAAGGATCATCTAGTTCAGAATCCTGTTCTCCATCCAGCAGCCAATCAGATTCCTCCAGGAAGGCCACAGGCAGGACATGAAGGCAAGAGCCCTTCCTCAGTGTACATAAGACCATCAGAGAAGCCCTGCTGGATCAGGCTGAAGGATCTAGCCCAGCAACCTCTTCTAGCAGCAGCCAAATGCCCCTAAGAACCTAGAAATCGAGGTAGACTGTCTGTGGACCTGGAGGTTCCATACGAACATCAGACTACTCCTGCCGCTGAATCAGGCCCAAGGATCTAGCCCAGCACCCCATTCTCACAGCGGTCTGCCTGCAAGCCCACAAGGTAGCAGAACAGGAAAACAACAGCACAAAAGCTTCTTCCAAGCCACCTCACGCAGTCCATAAACCATGGAAGCAGGGGATACAAATCAACACTGTGCGCTGAGACACTCACCTAAATGGATCGCCAACCAAAAGCCAAAGAGAGTCAGTTCAGGAGTAACAGCGAGCAAGCTGGTTTTATATGGTTTCGTTCAACTGGGTTCCGGAAATGATGCACCCCGAGGGGGTGAAGCATGCGTTCCTCCCACACAACTCCAAATTGCTTGTTTGGGTTGCTATTTACTCAGGGAAACCTCCCAATCTTAAGGGCTACCACATGTCGACAAGCTTCCTTTTTTGTGGGAAGGGGGTGGAATTCCATGGAATGTTATGGGGCAATGGAAATGCAGTCGAGCCGAGTTGCAGGAAACATGCTGGGAGGAGGATGAGGATGATGAAGATAATCCTGCCTTTTTGCCAAATTGGGACTCAAAATGGCTTACACAAATCGAAACAGCACAGATAAGATAACGAAGACGTACAAAAGATGGTTGATAAAAAGTAATTAAACTCTAATAGAACCTTTTTTTAAAAAAAACCCTCATTCATTAAAACACAGATAACAAAAGCGGCACAGGAATATTAAAAGCGCTTTAATAAAAAGAAACTTGTTCCCAAAAGTTTGCTGGAATAAAACAGTCTTCCCCTGCCAGTGGAAGGACAACAAGGAAGGAACCAATCTGGCTTCTCTAGGGAGAGGGTTACAAAGTCTGGGAGCAGCCACTGAGAAGGCCCTCTTCTGTGTCTCCACCAAGTGTGTCTGTGAGCATGATGGAACTCAGAGAAGGGCTTCCCCTAAAGATCTCAAAGCCCTGGAAGTTTTGTATGAGGGGATGTGGTCTATCAAATAACGGGGACCTAAATCTAAAGACAGTCTTCAGTCACACCATGCTTTGAAACCACTAGGGTGGCACTTGAAACAGCAATGGCTTCTTCCCAAAGAATTCTGGGATGCTTGTGAAACGTGGACCACTTATAAATGCCATCTCCAACTCCTTGAAAGATTCCATCAATGGTGTTTCCAAAAAAAATTACATGGAAGAAGCAAAGATCATCAGTGTTGAAGCAATGATTCTTCAACATCAACTTTGTTGGACTGGTCATGTTGTTTGGATGCCCGATGATCGTCTTCCAAAGAAGCTACGCTATTCCCAACTCAAGAATGGAAAGCCAAATACCATTGAACAATAAAATCTGTTTAAAAATGCTCTCAAGGCAAATCTTTAAAAATGTGGTATGAACACTGACAATTGGGAAACACTGGCCTGCAAATGCTCCAGTTGGAAAACAGCCTTTACCAAAATCATCGTGGACTTTGAGGACACTCAAACTCAGAACGAAAGGGAAAAATGTGCTAAGAGGAAGGCACGCTTGGCAAACCCTCACCATGATCAACTCCTGCCTGGAAATCTATGTCCCCACTGTGGAAGGACGTGTGGATCCGGAATTGGCCTCCACAGTCACTTACGGACTCATTGTTAAAACCGTGTTCATGGAAGGCAATCTTACTTGGTTACGAGTGATTGCCAAAGAAGAAGAAGTTAAGGGTGCTGAGATTTGTTAGGAGACCCTTATTTCCCACAGAAAGCTACAATTCCCAGAGCTCCTTGCGAAGAGGGATTGGTTGTTTAATCACGCTGGGAATTGTAGTGTTTTGAAGGGACAGAACATAAGAAGAACTCTGCTGGGTCAGATCTAATCCAGCATACTGTTCTCACAATGGACAATCAGATTCTTCAGAAAGCCCACAGGCAGGGCATGGAGGCAAGAACCCCTCTCTCCTTGACACCCATATGGACATAAGAAGCACTCTGATGGATCCAGACCAAAGGTCCATCGGGTCTAGCGTCATCTACTCACATTGGCCAATCAAACTAAGCCCCAATGGGAATCCCAGAAGCAGGACCTGAGCACAACAACAACTCTCCCCACTTGTGATGCCCCTTAACTAGCATTCAAGAGTATCCTTCCTCCATCTGTGGCAGGAGAACATCAGGGTTATCCTCCATGAACTTTGGCAGCCATCACTGCAAGAGCCCTCCGTCACTCCAGCTGGGTCTGGCCCAAGAACCATCTGGTCCACCATCCTCTTCTCCCAGTGGCAAATCGGATGTCCCAATGGGAAGCCCACAAGGAAGGCCTGAGCACAACAGCAACACTCCCCTACAGAGGTTTTCAGCAGCTGGTATTCAGATGCATATAGCCTCTGAGAGTGGAAGTAGAACCTAGCTCTCAGGGCTGGTGCATCTATCTCAGAGATTATTCCATAAATGGGATGGGATGGATTGATGAATGAACACTTGCAAAAGTCTCTAGGGCTGGGGATGAAGTGATTGGTTCCTCCCAGTGTGTGCCCACTTCTTTCATTTAAAAAGAAAACACAAGTCACAACGGCCATATGTAGCCTCTGTGTTAAAAAAATGTGGAGGGCAGAGTGGAAAGAGCTATTCCTTCCATGCTCTCCTTGAAGGATTCTTGAAGGCACCTCGTGGGGCACTTTGGGAAGAAGAATTATGGACGGGGTGGGCCTTGAGTATGATCCATGATGGCTCTGCTAATGTTCTCCTCCATCTCTGCCTACACCTGGTTTTATTTGATTAATTGATGGGTGAATAGGTGAATGGATGGGTTGCATATTTTCCTGACTCTTCTTCCAAGGAGCTCAGTGTGGAATACATGCTTCTTCCCCTTCTCATTTAATCCCCACACCCAGTGAGCTTCGCAACCATGGGGCTGTAAACTCTGGTCTCCCTGGTACAAGTCCAACACTCTAATAACTACATTCCTACTGCCCATTTTAAAGTATAAGTGCTTTTCACTGAAACTCTGAAACACGGAGGAGGAAGAGAAGGATGCTCGCAAAAATTATGATGGTAGGCCTGACTAATGCATGGCCAAGAGCTTTCTAGCTATCACCCCATCACTCTTGTGATGCTGTCACGACAAGCGCAAAACGCAATTAACTTCTGAGTTCACCCAGAAAACATCTTGGAAATGCAACATTTTTGGTGTGCTTCCCAAATTGAGCCAATTATGTGATTTTATCTAATGTGCAGTGATGGGGAGTTGGGAAGATACTAAATTCCTCGGTAGTTAGCTGATAATGGGGTGCACATTCCATCCTCGGTAGTGATAACAAGCGAAAAGCCCTCAAAGAATATGAGACATTTCAGTCATTCATTAAGAAACTGGAATTTGATGAGCAACCTCTGCAACTGAAGACAATGACAGGATACCTCGAGGGCTGAAGCAGCTCCACCTAGCTCAGTATCCTGTTTCCCACAGTGGACAGCCAAAGGCTCACACGCATAGGAGCACAAGAAGCTGCTTTATATCAAGTCCACTCCTTTGTCCATCTGGCCCAAAAGTCATGGATTAAGATGCCCTCAGACTCTCCCCACCCAGCACCTGAGTGGGCCTCCTCCAAGATGCCACTGATAGCATAATGGGATGAAATACCATGGGCTTCCCATTTCTGATTTACACCTCTGGAAGTCCATTTAATATGTGATCCCTGATTGGTTGGGACATGTGTCCAGGGAGGAGGAGGAGGAGGAGGAGGAGAGGAAGAGGAAGAGGAAGAGGAAGAGGAAGAGGAAGAGGAAGAGGAAGAAGAAGAAGAAGAAGAAGAAGAAGAAGAAGAAGAAGAAGAAGATATCACGCTTTATCACTACCCTAGGTGGTCTCAAAGCAGCTAACAATCTCCTTTTCCCTTCCTCCCCCACAACAAACAAACATCCCTCAGATGAAAATAGGGACATATCTCACTCCTTCTCCCAGCTAGATCCTTCTTGACCCTCCCATTTTTGCCCCTTGCCTCCTCACAAAGCATTTCCTATCAGAAGAGTTTGGAAGAGTTTCGATATGACATCCCGCTTTATCACTACCCTAAGGAGTCTCAAAGTGGCTCACATTCTCTTTTCCCTTCCTCCCCCACAACAAACACTCTGTGAGGTGAGTGGGGCTGAGAGACTTCAGAGAAGTGTGACTGGCCCAAGGTCACCCAGCAGCTGCATGTGGAGGAGCGGGGAAGCGAACCCGGTTCCCCAGATTACGAGTCCACTGCTCTGAACCACTACACCACCAGGACAGGGATGGGGAACCCAGTGGCTCTGTGGGTGGTGCTAGACTCCAGTTCCCATTCCCCTTGCCCATTGCCCACACCAGGGCTGGTGAGAGTTGAAGTCCAACAACATTTGGAGGTTAACCGGTTCCGCATACAGCAAAGATTGAAAGGAAGAAAGGTGCTTAAAGATCAAATGAGCCATTTGGATTTATGAATGAACACTTGCAAGTATGACAAGGGCTGGGGATAAACTGATCTGTTCCTCCCAGAACAGAATAGTAATAATAGTAATAGTAATGGTAATAGTAATAGTAATAGTAATAGTAATAGTAGAGTGGTACCTCGGGTACCAGGTGGCGCTGTGGGTAAAACCTCAGTGCCTAGGACTTGCCGATCGCATGGTCGACAGTTCGAATCCCCGTGGCAGGTGAGCTCCCGTCTTTCGGTCCCAGCTCCTGCCCACCTAGCAGTTCGAAAGCACCCCTAAGTGCAAGCAGAAAAATAGGTACCGCCTTATAGCGGGAAGGTAAATGGCGTTTCCGTGTGCTGTGCTGGTGCTGGCTCGCCAGAGCAGCTTCATCACGCTGGCCACGTGACCTGGATGTGTCTCCGGACAGCGCTGGCCCCTGGCCTCTTAAGTGAGATGGGCGCACAACCCTAGAGTCGGACACGACTGGCCCGTATGGGCAGGGGTACCTTTACCTCGGGTTAATAACTTAATTTGTTTTGTAGGTCTGTTCTTAACCTGAAACTGTTCTTAAGCTGAAGCACCCCTTTAGCTAATGGGGCCTCCCGCTGCCGCCACATAATTTCTGTCCTCATCCTGAAGCAAAGTTCTTAACCCAAGGTACTATTTCTGGGTTAGCGGAGTCTGTAACCTGAAGCGTCTGTAACTTGAAGCGTCTGTAACCCGAAGTACCACTGTATATCATTTGTACCCCACCCATCTGTCTGGGTTGCCCCAGCCACTCTAGGTGGCTTCTAGCACATATAAAAGCATAATAAAACATTAAACATTAAAAACTTCCCTAAACAGGGCTGCCTTCAGATGTCTTCTAAAAGTCAGATAGTTGTTTGTTTCCTTAACATTTGATGGGAGGGTGTTCCACAGGGAGGGCGCCACCACTGAGAAGGCCCTCTGCCTGGTTCCCTGTAACCTCAATTTTCTCAGGGAGGCCCTTGGAGTTGGACCTCAGTGTCCAAGCTAAACAATGGGGATGGAGACGCTCCTTCAGGTCTACAGGAGATCTTTTGATGAAGGCTGGTATATAACTCAAATAAACAGATCAACAATGTAGTAGTTAGTGTGTTGGACCAGAGACTGGGAAGCCAGGGCTCCAAACCCCACCCAGCTATGAACCTTGCTGGCATGGCCTTCGCTCAGGCACTGACTCTCAGTCTAACCTACCTTGCAGGGTTGCTGTAAGGTTATAATGGGGATAACCATGTGCACCACTTTGAGTTCCTTGGGAGAAAAGACAAAGGAGAAATGGAAGAACAGCAATAACATTATGTATTTCTGGCAAGCTTTTCGTTTTTGAACTTTCACTCAACACTCACATATGCCAAGTCTACGCAGTACAAATTTGCTCAAATCAGATATATCCAACTAGGCATTTAAAGTGCTAATTAAAAAGAGTTTCACAGTTAGTCAGGATATAATTAAGACTCTCTTTTTTAAAAATGAAATTTGTGTGTGTGTGTTCCATAAACCTGGTTAATTCATTGAGGGTTTAAAGTGCTTGGTTCAGTCATTCTGTATTCACAGCAGAATATAATTTGTATTCATCTTGCCTTAATTTACTTTGCATGATTACTCCTTGGAAAGCCTCATCTGTTCCAATCTGCTGATTTATCACTTTAGCTGCCCTGTTTAATCTGTGCACTATTTTTAGATGGCTACTGTTCTAAGTGGGATGCGGGTGGCGCTGTGGGTTTAACCACAGAGCCTAGGGCTTGCCGATCAGAAGGTCGGTGGTTCGAATCCCCGCGACGGGGTGAGCTCCCGTTCTCAGTCCCTGCTCCTGCCAACCTAGCAGTTCGAAAGCACATCAAAGTGCAAGTAGATAAATAGGTACCGCTCCAGCGGGAAGGTAAATGACACATAGAGCACATTGCAGTAGTCCAAGCGGGGGATAACCAGAGCATGCACCACTCTGGTGAGACAGTCCACAGGCAGTGAGGGTCTCAGCCTGCGTAGCAGATGGAGCTGGTAGACAGCTGCCCTGGACACAGAATTGACCTGCGCCTCCATGGAGAGCTGTGAATCTAAAATGATCAACATTTCCCTTGCTCTCTAATGCTCAGAGCTGGGCTGATCTGAGGGCTGGGAAGAGAAGTGACCACCTCAAAAATCCCAATATACCCATGGGCCTAAAACATTGGTGACCCCTGCTATAGAGGGATTCTCACTGCTCATTAATTTTTGGAGCGAGAAAGACCTGGGAAACATCCCACCATGCATCTCTTCCCCCTATGTTGCAACTGCATGTATTAATGTACAAGTAGTAATCAGAATCTTTAAAATGCTGCATATATTCATGTATAACAATGCTAGCTAAGGCAATGTCAATGGAAGATAAGCAATCATCGCAAGGACATAACCCTGTACCATATCTAATGTACTGGTTTCTCTGTCTCTCTTTTTATTGTTTTCAATTAGATGTACTAATTAATAAAATAAAATAAAATAAATACAGTGGGAGGGTGTGATGTGGAGCTCAATTAGTTTCCAGACTCAATTCAAAGTGCTGGGTTTGACCCAGAAGGCTTTATGTGACCCTGACACCTCAAGGACAGCCTCTCGCCACATCAAACGATCTGAATATGGTGCTCATCACCTGAGGCCCTTCTCCACATGTCCCCTCCAAGGGAGGCATGGAACTGGACTTATCAGTGGTGGCCCCCTTTTGTGCCCTACTCCTCTCAGGGAAGCATGCATGGCGCCGTCATGGTTAGGTCTTAGGCACCAGGCTAAGACATTTTCATTGACCCAAATCTTCCGTAAGAACATAAGAAGAGACGGGGCTGTTTTAAGCATATGAAGCGCCTGGGTGCAAAGATCTCCCTGGCGCCACTCCCCCCCCCCCCAGGTTGCCCAGTCCCAGGCGTGCAGGAGGGTGGAGCCGGCCGGCCACCTCAGCATCTTGCTGGCTCGGTCACCCCCAAACTCACAGCGCACAGCCTCCCACAGCAGAAGAGCCCTCTGCAGTGCTCCAACCGGTGGGCGGGCTCTTCCCTGGACTGAACTCTCAGGCCCCGGACTCTCAGACTGGCACCCCTGAGAGCCCAGCGCCCAGGTGCCCCGCACCCCTAGTGCCTATGGGTAAGACGGCCCTGAGAAGAGCCCTTCTGGGTCAACGCAATGGCCCATGTAGTCCAGCATCTTGTTCTCCCAGTGGTCCACCAGGTGCCTGTAGAAAACCTTCAAGCACAAGAACAACTCTCCCAGCCCTGTCATTTCAGCACATGGTAAAATTTAAGTCAGCCTTTATTATAATGCTCATTTGTTTGTAGGGTGAAGTAAGATTTCTCCCGATTGTGTTACTGAAACAGCACATTGAAGAATTTTGCATAGCATATTGTGTGTGTGGCTGTTAATTGATGTTATCTGTCTGTATTTTGTCTCATTAAGTCACTTTACCTTTTGCATGAAATGAGTAACAAATATAAGGAATATTGGCGTAATATAAATCTGAAATCAAATACAGTGTTCGGCATGCGCACGATAGCCAATGTGCACACCGTTTTGGGCCCTGGAAGGGGGTGGAATGGGGGTGAGGTGGGGCAGAATGGGCTTACACTTGCCCCTACCACAATGTGCATGGTGTGTCGGAATGCAATCCCTGCACAAATGGGGAGTAGTTGCCTGTACTATGATTGAGTATTTCTGGAGCATGATACCAAAGCTAACATTTATTTTTATTTTTATTTTAAGGAGTATTTGGGAGTATTTTAAATAGCATCTCAGAAGTATTAAAGAGTATTTTTAAAAGAATTCCTTGGGAGAATTAAGAGGATTTTTAAAGAGTTCCTTCGAAGTATTAAGGAGTATTTTTAAAGAGTTCCTTGGGAGTATTAAGGAGTATTTTTTAAAGAATTCCTTAGTAGCATTACGGAGTACTTTAAAGGAGTATCTGAGGAGTATTTCAGAGCGACTTTCAAAGAATACCTCAGGACTATATGTGATATTTTTAAGGAGTACCTCAGGAGCGTTCAGGTGCACTTAAGGAAGTATTAAGGAGTATTTTTATAGGAATACTTCGGGAGTGTTTCATTCCTAAGATATACTGCAACAAGAGGCTTGACCTGGCATATCTACCATTCTATTTAATTATGTCCTTAAACCACAGTGATGTCACTTATTGGGACTGGAATGAGCTTTGCTCCCCAGAGACGCTGACGGTGCCCTGAAGGCGCTTACTGCTCATTTTATATTAGGAAACATTTTATCATGTTGTAATGTCAATTATCCACAGCTCCATCTCACTTTAATTAGGAGCACACAAACATCAATCATCTGCTTCCTGGTATCACCTGCAGAGTGATGGATTTTTTCTCCCGGCAAGGAAAATGTAGGGATTGTACTTCTGACTTGGTTATGTAGGCCTCAACTCTACCATATGTCCCCACTGTGGAAGGACGTGTGGATCCAGAACTGGCCTCCACAGTCACTTACGGACCCACTTCTAAATACGTGTTCATGGAAGGCAATCTTACTCATTTATGAGGGATTGCCAAAGAAGAAGAACATGTTCAAAGCAGTATCACGCAACAGTCATGGCTTTCCCCCAGAGAATCCTGGGAACTGTAGCTTGTTGAGGGTACTGAGAGTTGTTTGGAGACCACCCCTTATTCCCCTGACAGAGCTACAGTTCCCAGAATTCCCTGGAAAGAGGGACTGACTGTTAAACCACTCTGGAATAGCGGAGTCTCCTAACAAATCTCAGCACCTTTAACATAGCAGAGTTCCCAGGATTCTCTGGGAGAGGCCATGACTGTTTAAAGTGGATTGATACTGCTTTAAATGTATAGTGCAGATGGGCTCTACATTCCTTCCTTCTCCCCCATATGGGATATTAACACAAATATTGTTTTGTGCAACTGAAATGTCCCAGATATAATCTCCAGCATCTTCAACTAAGGCTGAGAGATACCCATGAGAGATACCGATGGTCTGACTCAAGGCCACTTCCTATGACCCTATTTAACCAGCCCTTTGTGTAGAACCATGAGGACTAGAAATCTTGCTTTATTTTCAAGGGAAGTACCAGCTGAGGTGAAATGAGAATGTGCTGCTAGGCCACTGTGTGACCACAGGGCCACTATATCCGTTACCTGGGCCATGTGGCAGTACCCATGAAGTGGCAGTGACAAAGGGCAGGTTCTGGTGAGATCTTGTGAGATCTTACAAAAAAATCCCATAAGATTGTGTGCGCTCCACAAGATCTTGCAATATTTGGTGGGATCTTGCCAGAAGCTGGCACAGCTGCCGGTGCCATCAGAAGTGTCAGAAGTGGGATGGATGAGGCACCAGCCAGGGTGCTGCTCCTGGGGCTTCTGCTGACCTCATAGGTGGCCTTCTTGTGGGAAGTACCATAGCTGAGAGCATAAAGAATATCCCAAGTTCAACTCTCAGCAAACTCAGGTAAAATTGGGGAAAGACTCCTTCCTGGGACCCTCAAAAGCTGCTGCCTTACAATGTGGACAATACTGAGCTGATGTGAATCGGTATAATGCAATTTCTGGTGTTCTTGAATCCTAACCAAATGCCACCAGCTAGATTTGTTGTTGTTTAGTTGATTAGTTGTGTCCGACTCTTCATGACCCCCTGGACCAGAGCATACCAGGCACTCCTATCTTCCACTGCCTCCCGCAGTTTGGTCAAACTCATGCTGGTAGCTTCGAGAACACTGTCCAACCATCTCGTCCTTTGCCGTTCCCTTCTCCTTGTGCCCTCCATCTTTCCCAGCTTCAGGGTCTTTTCCAGGGAGTCTTCTCTTCTCATGAGGTGGCCAAAGTCTTGGAGCCTCAGCTTCAGGATCTGTCCTTCCAGTGAGCACTCAGGGCTGATTTCCTTCAGAATGGAGAGGTTTGATCTTCTTGCAGTAAATGGGACTCTCCAGAGTCTCCTCCAGCACCAGAATTCAAAAGCATCACTGATGGCAATGGTTGTGTTTCGTAGCAACAACAACATGACCAGCAGAGGAAAGCTCCCTGGAATGTGCCTACTGACGCACTGGGCTTGAGGAAGCCACAAATGCATCCTGTATAAATATTAATAGGAAAACCAAGATACCAGTCCTCTCCGTCAGTTTGTTTTATTGATATTTGGGGATTGGCATCCTTGACTCCTGTTTAATTTGACAGCCCCGTGGTGTGGCTCACTCACCCTCTGTGTTATTTAGAACCTGTATAAACATTCAAAGGCAAAGCATTTCTATCTCAACAGATAATGAGTTTCTGAACTGCCTAGGGCAACATCTGCCTCAAGGCTTTTCTGCCTGTGTCCCAACAGGACGTTCCTGCCTAACCCGAACCCTTCCCAAACTTCTGTTTTCTATCTCTGTTTGAGCCTCAACCTCCAGGAGAAGAAAAGCCTAAGGAGGAAACACTATACATATGTGGTGGACTTGTAGAAGGGTAAAAAAAGTAGTCATACCTCGGGTTGCAAATGCTGCAGGTTGCCCGGTTTTGGGTTGTGGACTGCACTGAACCTGGAAGTACTGGAATGGGTAACTTCTGCGTTTCGGCGCTCATTCATGCACAGAAGTGCAAAATGACATCAGGCGCATGTGCAGAAGCGGCGAATCACGTCACACGCATGCGCAGACACAGCACAGCGGGTTGCGAACGTGCCTCCCGCACAGATCATGTTCACAACCCGAGGTATGACTGTATTGGGAAATGATCCATAATGAATGGGGGGGGGGGAAATGTTTAAAAGTACTTTCCCCCAAAAGCCAGAGTCCTTTCTGTTGAGGATAATTCAGACTGAAATTTCCAGGTGTCAAAAAAGGTTGTTTATGTATGTTGCTACTGTGACCTGTGTTTTGTTAGCCCCAAAATGGAAAACGCGTGAGATTCCCAGCCAAAGAAGAATGGCAACTTAAGCTGACAAAATATGTGCAGCTTGCAGACTTAACATATAGAATAAGAGAACAAGAAGAACATACGTTTAGAGAAGATTGGAAAACGTTTATTGAATATATGGGAAATAACTGTGGACAGGTGGAAACTCTGGCAGCATTCAGATAAATTCAACAGTGTAAATAAGTTTTAGTGGATGCAATAATGGAATACTGAATGGTATAGTTTTTGTAAAATAGGCAGGGATTTATGATATGCAAAATGAACCATGGAAAGAGAAGAAGCGAACTCATTGATACCTTAAGGATGTACAATTAGGATTTTAAAATAAGAAACAGAAAACTTAATTTAAAAAAATTGTGTGTGTGTAGTAAACCCAGCACCAGAATTATGTATGAACTAAGCAAGCTATAGCTTAGGGCCCCACTCTCTTGGGGGGGCCCCAAAAAAATTAAAGGGGAAAAAACTTGATGTAAATTACCAAAATATAAGATAAAAAACAAATAAAATAAAACCTACATACAGCAACCATGTTTTGTGTTGTGTAGGCTCCTGTGATGTACGTCATGTGCCTCGCCTGTTCCCTAAAATATCACTGGTTTACTCCTTTCTATATATAGGGTGCCTACATTCTGCATGGACTTTGCATTCCACATGGACTTTTCAACAATTACTTTAATAAAATACATATTTTGTTATAAGCAAACGGCTTTTGATACCTATTAGGTCCATAAATGACCATGTAGCATATATTCAACACAAAAAAACAGTGACCGTTTGTTGTTTACAAAGTACAGCTGGACATATAAAGGGCCCCATTATCTTCAGTAGCTTAGGTCCTCACCAAACCTAAATCCAGCCCTGAGTTAAACCCTATACAAATCTAGAGTAGCATTCCTAAGTCATTTGGACAGTGCTTTATATTTTTTCTTCTGGCAGCTCCTGCTAGTGTCAAACATACTGTTCTGCTTTCCTTTGCATCACATCAGTGAGACTGAAAGGGGAGGGGTCTTGTCATCTGACCAGGACCTCCAGACACACTGTCCAGGTTTGTGCCCCAGGCAGGTCACTTGAGTGATGCTAATGCAGCCATTTGACTTCACCCCTTGAGTTGCACTCCATTGTCTCTTGAGAAAGGCAACAACTATTTCCTGTGACAGCTCATCAAGGATGAAATGCATTTGCTCCAACTTCAGTGAGGTTGAAAAATGTGAAAATGTCGAAGTCACACACCCTGCTTTGAACAAGGGTGTCTAGTCAGGGTGGGAAAACCATCTGACCGACTCAGTTTTCATTTAACTACCTAATTCCCACTGTTTGTGACAAGGTGGAAGTCGAAACACAGCCAAACTTTCAAAACGTGCATGTCTCTGGATTTCACAATGTCGTTCTCCAGCCAAATAATATGTATAAAAGTGCATATACACTAGGGCAAAGAGTGCCTGTCAGTAAACATAAAAATATAAATGTGTGTGTGATAATATAAATATTGGGTAAAATACATGATGATGATGAAGAAGAAGAAGTGGCTATATTGTTGTTGTTGTTGTTGTTTAGTCATTTAGTCGTGTCCGCCTCTTCATGACCTCCTGGACCAGAGCACGCCAAGCACTCCTGTCTTCCACTGCCTCCCGCAGTTTGGTCAAACTCATGTTGGTCTCTTCGAGAACACTGTTCCACCATCTCGTCCTCTGTCGTCCCCTTCTCTTTGCGCCCTCCATCTTTCCCAACATCAGGGTCTTTTCTTCTCATGAGGTGGCCAAAGTCTTGGAGCCTCAGCTTCAGGATCTGTCCTTCCAGTGAGCACTCAGGGCTGATTTCCTTCAGAATGGATAGGTTGGATCTTCTTGCAGTCCATGGGACTCTCAAGAGTCTCCTCCAGTACCAGAATTCAAAACCAATTCAAAACCAATTCTTCAGCGATCAGGCATCATTATGGTCCAGCTCTCACTTCCATACATAGCTTTAATAATACGGACCTTTGTCGGCAAGGTGATGTCTCTGCTTTTTGAGATGCTGTCTAGGTTTGTCATTGCTCTTCTCCCAAGAAGCAGGGGTCTTTTAATTTCGTGATTGCTGAATGGGTGCCTATATTAGGCAAACCAAAATGTGCATATCAGGGAAATATGCACTAAAACATTCATGAATTTTCATAGGGACTTTAAAAAAGCACACACTGATGTGGAAAAATGTATATGAAATTCTGTGCTGAATTTCTGCCAGGAGTTTTGGTGCCGAGAACATAAGAAGGGGATGCTAGATCAGGCTAATGGCCTGCCTAGTCCAGTGTCCAGTTCTCACAATGGCCAGCCAGTTGCCTGTGGTAAAACCTGCAAGCAGGATTCAAACACAAGACCAACTCTCCCCTCTTGTGGTTTCCAGCAGCTGGTCTACAGAAGCATTGTTCTGGCTGGAGCTAATGGGAACTAGAGTTTAGCAATGCCTGGGGACCCACTGATTCTCCATCCCCAGCTTGTGACAAAGAACATGGAACAGTGGGACGGTTGTGTTCTTTTACTGTGCTATTGTGATGGCCTGGGACTCGGGCTCGGACTTGGAACCAGAGGAGTCTCAGTCCCCACCAGATCCTTTGCCTCAGGCATCATCTGACCCAAATCTGGGGCTTGATCCTGAAGAGTCCCAGTCTGCACAGGTTCCCCTGCAACAAACACCAGCTGGGCCGAGTCAGGGGCCTGAGCCTGCCCTGGCTCCAGATGCGGGGATGACCTCGTTGCCTCCAGCTGGGCCATCACTTACAGCTGCTCCACTACTGGTTGGGTCAGGGGAGGGTCTAGTCACCCACTGACGTCTCCTGAGCTGCAGAGACTGAGGTCTGAGAAAAGGAGAGACCTGAGTACTCGCAGGAGGAGTGCTTGCCTTTGGGAGAAACAGGGAGGTGAGTTGCCAGGGCATCAGGACCAGCTGTTACCCTGACAAAGATAAAAGGCTGTCAGACCTCGCCCCAGGTTGCGGGAGCAACATTGCTGTCTGCTAGATCCTGCACCTGTCCTTGCCTGGTTTCCTGCCTTGACCCTGTTGGACTGACTCCTAGTGGAACCTTTGGATTCTGGATCCGACCTGGACCATGGTTCTCAGGTTACCCCTGGGCCCAGCACAGCCGTATCAGGAAACCAAGCCACTAGAAGGATGTTGTTGTGGGTCCTCAGAGATGTTTTGGCAAAAAAGGAAACCTGAAGGGTGATCTAGGCACAGCTAGGCAGGTGAAACCTTCAGAGAGAGGCTGTTTCCACCCTTTCAAATTATATCAGGGCTGTTTGACTGCAAAGCTATAATGGCTTAATAACCATACCCAGCCCCATCCTTTTAGACCTGATTACAGATACTCCGGTTTATCTCCATCTAAGGTCTCCAGGCATTTCCTATTACCTCTTTTCTTTTCTCTCTAATGCACTCGTTCTCTTTCCACATTAGGCTCCCCCAAGCCGGTCCCTCCAGATGTTTGGATTGCAACTCCTATAATACGTGCTCAGGCTAAGAACATAAACATTGAGCTGGATCAATGGCGCGTCTAATCCAGCATCTTTTTCTCACTGTGGCCATTCAGATGCCTCTTGGAAACCCACAAAATTGACCTGAACTCAGTACTTCCTCTCCCTTCCCATACCCTCCGAGGGTCCTGTTTCCCAGGGACAGTGCAGGAGGATGATGGAAGGTGTGTGTGTTGTGTCCCATTAGTGTCGTGGTGATGGCAAACATCCTTCTTCTGATAGAAAATGCTCAGAGGGAGCACAACAAGAAATGGGGATTCAAGGAGGGTCGTTTGGAGGGGAGTGAGAAATGTCCCATTTTCATCTGAGGAATGTTGGAGGGTATGATCTCCTAAGATTCCTAGCAACTGATATTCACTGCTACTTTTGACCATGGAGACAGAGCAGAGCCATTGTGGCCAGAAGCCTTATCTCCCAATTATTTGTCCAATCTTCTTTCTTTCTTTCTTTCTTTCTTTCTTTCTTTCTTTCTTTCTTTCTTCTTTTTAATGTATTAAATAAATTTATTATATATAAATATATTCCTCTCCAAGTCTTTAGAATTATTTTCCCCCTAGGCAGTGAACTAACAAAGCAATTCCTTGCTTAGTTTTCTGTTGTTGTTTTTTCATTATATACACACACACACACACACACACACATATATATATATATGGTTTGACATATTTAAGTTTACAATCAAAACACAGCGCATCCAAAGTCACATGATTCTTCCAAATCACTGGACTTTCCACCTTCCCCTCCATGGTATCTGTTATTAAAACATTTCTACTGCATATTTTTAAAAAATAAGCTGAGTTTTTTATAACTCCGTTGTATCCATAGTTCTCGTTACATAGATCAAACCTATCCATTCTTAAGGAAATCAGCCCTGAGTGCTCACTGGAAGGACAGATCCAGAAGCTGAGGCTGCAATACTTTGGCCACCTCATGAAAAGAGAAGACTCCCTGGAAAAGCCCCTGATGTTGGGAAAGATGGAGGGCGCAAGGAGAAGGGGATGACAGAGGACAAGATGGTGGGACAGTGTTCTTGAAGCTACCAACATGAGTCTGACCAAACTGCGGGAGGCAGTGGAAGACAGGAGGGCCTGGCGTGCTCTGGTCCAGGGGGTCATGAAGAGTCATATGTGACTAAATGACTAAACAGCAACTATTGTATTTTAATATTCTGTTGGAAGCCGCCCAGAGTGGCTGGGGAAACCCAGCCAGATGGGTGGGGTATGAATAATAAATAATTATTATTATTCTAGTGTTATGGGAGAGGGAGATCAGCTCACATTTTCTCTGAACTAAATAGCCTCTAAATAACCTTTCCTCATCAGGGAGCCATTCCATCGCCTCCATCATTTTGGTTGCCCATTTCTGAACCTTGGGCCGAGGGGAGTTGCAGCCCCAAGCATCCAGAGGCCGCCAGATTGGAGAAGCCTGTTGTGGACACAGAATGATACGACTAAGGCCCTCCAGCTTCAAGGCTCCTCTAATGTCCTTAGATAACCCACCACCACCTGTCACTGTAAGTGTTGCAAACCACAGACAGGTTTCCCCACATGTCCTGCTCTTTGTGAAAATTAGGCTTGAAAGGATCGCTCCCTGTGTTGAAATAGGACTTTAATTTCTTGGGTTATCTCTTTTTTAAACCACCCTGTCCCCAAAGGCAGGGTATTAACCTAGTAATCAGAACGTTCTAAGGAAACTACAATTAAGACAACATACACTAAAAGATACTTTTTGTGGCATGCCAGTCAGCTGAACGATGGGATGCGCTGGAACAGATAGACTAAAAAGCATACCAACATTTCTCCAATGAAAGCAAGGATGCCCTAAGGAAAAGAGGGACATTCCAGGATTAAATCAGAAACCGGGATGGCTTCTGTGAACCCGGAACTGTCCCTGGAAAACAGGGGCACTTGGAGGATCTGCACAGACATTTTGCAATGAGGTTTTGAAGTTAGGCTCACTGCCTGCAGCATAAGACAGCGAGTTGGGCATGAGATGCGAAGCTAAAAACCTAATAACGTGCAAATTATTAGGCATTCAAAAGCTAGACAATGGGCAGAGACCACACAATTAAGAGTGGAATGCACTCAGTTTCCATACTTCAAATAAGTTGCTCCCAAGGAGCATTTTAGGGGAATATTAAAAAATGGCAGCTATATTTTAAAGTTGGCCGTGATCAGAGGCATGGGAAGATCTGTAGCTCAGTGGCAGAAGGTTCCAGGTTCAATCTCTGGTGGGGACGGGGAAGAAATTCAGTTCTGATCTATTGGCAACTCCACCTAAGTTGCTCTTTGCAAAACAATATAGCAAAATTCTCCAGGCAAGTAAAGTGTACTGGAACATATCCAACAGCAAAGTGTGCATATAAATGCATATACTTGTGAAAATTGCACCCAGAATCCATTATAATAGGGGAAATTGCTTTGCCGAAAAAGTACCCTACGTTAGGTAAAATTGCATAGGAAAAAAAAATTTATATTGGGGGGGGGGGGAAATGCACTAAATTGCTAGAGAATTTTCTTGAAGACTTTTTCTATCAGCATATGAATTGTTATGTATATATTAGATATCAATGTGTGACAAACATAGAAAAATGTTTGTAAAAGAAAAAGAAAAACCATAAGGGAATTCTTGGTTCCGTGCTGCCCTTATTTCAGTATTATCTATTGCTCCCTTCAGTTAAAAGGTCTGAAATGGTTCTTTCAGCATATGAGTGTCTAGCTCATAGTTGCACTGCATCATCAGTTCTGTAGTCTTACTGGATTGCTTATAGTCGCACTGCATCATCAGTTCATATCATAGATCCTGTAGACTTAAGGCAGCACAAACATCTATGCTTTTGTGTAACGATGCTTACAGAATGCTTGTTTTACAGGTGAATGAATCGAAAAGTCTGAACATAAAAGTGTCTGCATAAAAAGTGTACAATGGAGTGAAATGGTATTCCATGCAACAGGATGGCTCTATGATGCAATGCCAGCAAGACTGAAAGGGAACAGAATTAGCTGCTCAGCCCATCCCTCGGCTGCAACATAGGAAGTTGCCTTAGATGCAAACAGACCCTTTGTCCATCTTTCTCAATGATGCCCACACTGACTGGCAGGTCATAGAATCATAGAATCATAGAGTTGGAAGAGACCACCAGGGCCATCGAGTCCAACCCCCTGCCAAGCAGGAAACACCATCAGAGCACTCCTGACATATGGTTGTCAAGCCTCTGCTTAAAGACCTCCAAAGAAGGAGACTCCACCACACTCCTTGGCAGCAAATTCCACTGTCAAACAGCTCTTACTGTCAGGAAGTTCTTCTTAATGTTTAGGTAGAATCTTCTTTCTTGTAGTTTGGATCCATTGCTCTGTGTCCGCTTCTCTGGAGCAGCAGAAAACAACCTTTCTCCCTCCTCTATGTGACATCCTTTTATATATTTGAACATGGCTATCATATCACTCCTTAACCTCCTCTTCTCCAGGCTAAACATGCCCAGCTCCCTTAGCTGTTCCTCACAAGGCATCGTTTCCAGGCCTTTGACCATTTTGGTTGCCCTCCTCTGGACACGTTCCAGTTTGTCAGTGTCCTTCTTGAACTGTGGTGCCCAGAACTGGACACAGTACTCCAGGTGAGGTCTGACCAGAGCAGAATACAGTGGCACTATTCCTTCCCTTGATCTAGATGCTATACTCCTATTGATGCAGCCCAGAACCCTACCTGGCAATGCAAGAGAATGAACCTGGGATGTTCTGCATGCAAAGCACTGAGCTACATCAAAATAACACGGGCATGCTCACATCCCACATTCAGGACCCGACCACTATAAAAATTGTGGTAAATGTCACTGTCAGGGAACTGACATCAGAGCGATGCCGGAGAGGGGACCAGCAGGGGGGAAGGAATTCAGCGCGACACCAGTAGAGAAGGGAGGGAGATGGAGGAATTGGAGACTGGTCTCCAAGACCCTCCATCAGAGACTAGTGGAGAGAGCGCTGGCACACCCCTGCCTTCCCCTTACTTGCGCAGAAGAGTTCCGTGCAGGGAAAATAGGAGGAGACTTGGGGTCAAACAGCTCTTATGCTGGAAAAGGTTCAAGAAACGCCCACTGACAGATTCTGCAAGCGCGACTGACCGGCCACGGAGTGTGGGCTGTCAGCCAAGGCATGGTGAACCAGGCAATCGGACACAACTAGCAGGCAACTTACACACAAGTAACCCCTTACAACCATTACAGTCACAGAACGGAAGGGAAGCTCTCCTTTCTGCAAATTCCAGAATGTCGAGTTTTCGTGCGACAGGTTGAGTAAACATAAGAGCAGATTAATAAGTCGACGAGATAAACTGTTGTTGTTTTCTTCTTCTTCCCACTTCAGGACCAAAGGAATGTGTTCCCTAATTTGCCAGCAGCCAACAGCACTGAAAGGAAGATTCTTTTTAATGACAAGTTAGAGGGGGGAAATTGCAGGAAACACTACCGGGTAGGACATTATTATTCTTCCACGTAACGTGCCATCACTGCAAGGCTTGGAGCAGTATATAAGGTCTCCTTTCCCAGTTGTTATCAACCTGCTGGACTGTTAAGTCATCTTTAATAGAAGGAGCAGAGGGTAAGTAACATTTCAACAACTTTAGCAGGGAAGGGTCATAGCTTGGTGGCAGAACGTCTGCTTGGCATGTAGAAGTTCGATCCCCAATTGCATCTCCAGGTTGGGCTGACAATTGCCCCCTGCAAGAAACTCAGGAGAGCCACTGCTAGTCATTGGAGACAATACCGCTGGGAGAGATCATCAGGGGATTTGGGCTGGGTGTTCATCAGTATGCGGATGATACCCAGCTGTACCTCTCTTTCAAATCAGAACCAGTGAAGGCAGTGAAGGTCCTGTGTGAGTGTCTGGAGGTGTTTGGAGGATGGATGGTGGCTAACAGATTGAGACCAAATCCTGACAAAACAGAAGTACTGTATTTGGGGGACAGGAGGTGGACAGGTGTGGAGGACTCCCTGGTCCTGAATAGGGCAACTGTGCCCCTGAAGGACCAGGTGCGCAGCCTGGGAGTCATTTTGGACTCACAGCTGTCCATGGAGGCACAGGTCAAATCTGTGTCCAGGGCAGCTGTTTATCAGCTCCATCTGGTACGCAGGCTGAGACCCTATCTGCCTGCGGACTGTCTGGCCAGAGTGGTGCATGCTCTGGTTATCTCCCGCTTGGACTACTGCAATGGGCTCTACGTGGGGCTACCTTTGAAGGTGACCCGGAAACTACAACTAATCCAGAACGCAGCTGCCAGACTAGTGAGTGGGAGCGGCCACCGAGACCACATAACACCGGTCTTGAAAGACCTACATTGGCTCCCAGTACATTTCCAAGCACAATTCAAAGTGTTGGTGCTGACCTTTAAAGCCCTAAACGGCCTCGGTCCAGTATACCTGAAGGAGTGTCTCCACCCCCATCGTTCTGCCCGGACACTGAGGTCCAGCGCCGAGGGCCTTCTGGTAGTTCCCTCATTGTGAGAAGCAAAGCTACAGGGAATCAGGCAGAGGGCCTTCTCGGTTGTGGCGCCCGCCCTGTGGAACACCCTCCCATCAGATGTCAAAGCGATAAACAACTACCTGACATTCAGAAGACATCTTCTTTGATGTATTACAGTATTTTAATATTTTTTTGGAAGCCGTCCAGAGTGGCTGGGGAAGCCCAGCCAGATGGATGGGGTATAAATAATAAAATTATTATTATTATTATTATTATTATTATTAAGCTAGTTAGACCAAGGGACTCAGTTGAAGGCAGATTCCTTTGTTTCTAGGCGGATAATCCTTTGGACCTCTAGATATCATTAGATCAGGGCTCCCATCAACCCCCTTCTGCAGAGGCAATTGAACTGACTGAATTAATTCAGCTCTGTAATCAGATTTGTGTGAGAGTTCATCATCATCATCATCATCATCATCAAACCTTTATTGGCATCACTTACAAACATTCAGAATAAATAGGCCAGTGCGATCTCGTCGCCATTTCAACAGTACAGTCATTTGCCAAAGGGAAGAGGAGGCGAGAATCTATTTCATCTCTGGGGGTCTCCAGCAAGGGCAGGATCCTGTAGCGTACCTTGGCGACAAAAAAATCAAATAGAGGAACTTAGCTACTGTCTTGGTGAGCTCCTGGTCTCTCCCCTGTAATAAGAAGCGTATAACCTCTGTCTCTGGTTTCCATGTTGGAATACATAGATGGTGTAGAAATTGTTGGCAGAGATCATCATACATTTTACATTTAAGGACCATTTGAACTAGAGTTTCCACCAGGTGGGCATCGCATGGGCAGATCCTATCTCCTTCTGCCAAACATACCGCAAAGGAGGTTAGAAGGATTAGAATTGAACCTAGCCAGCGAAAAAGCCCTTCTTTCTTGTGGGTTTAACAAAAATTGTAAATAATTGAGGTTAAATTCCTGTGCCCAAGAGAGTCAAAAATAAAGACATGTTTTTTCTGCAGCTGAGATTAGTTCCTGGCGATCTATGTCTGTGGGAGAGTTGTAGAGCACCTGCTTTGTGTCACAAGTTCAATCTTCTGCATCTCATAGAATCATAGAAAGAGACCCTGAGGATATTCTAGTCCAGTGTTTCCCAAACTTGGGTCTCCAGCTGTTTGGGGGCTACAGTTTCCAACATCCCTGACCACTGGCCCTGCTAACTAGGGATGGTGGGAGTTGTAGTCCAAAAACAGCTGGAGACCTAAGTTTGGGAAACCTTGATCTAGTCCAATTCCCTGCAATGAAGGAATATGAAGCTAGGTCTGGTGGGAAAAGAAATTAAAATAAAATAAAAGACCAGAACTTGTTCATGTACGCCACAGCCGCTGCAAGAACTTTACTGGCCCAAAGATGGAAAACACAAGATTTACCCACCATCCAGGAGTGGTAGGTGAAGATGATAGATTTTGCGGAACTTGCCAAATTGACAGGAAGGATCCGGGACCAAGAGGGCCAGAGATACAATAACAATTGGAATAAATTTATTGAATATATAAAGGAGAACAACAAAAATATTAAGACACTAGCAGGACTGGAACAACACCTCCAATGTAAAACAGTAGAGTTATGACAAAAATATACGCAAAAAGTATGTGATGCGTATACCAGCGGTTGGGAGAGAGGGAAGTCAGGACTCGGCAGAGTCAAAGGGATTATGATGTGACAATAAGGATTGTTGGAAAAAGAATTGCATGTTGAAAACAATAAAAAGTTATTTGGGGGGAGGAAAGGAATACGAAGCTGTCCCTTAAGGGAATCGAACCTGCAACCTTGGTGTCATCAACCCCACAATCTCGCCAACTTTGCTGAAGGGCTGGAGAAGATTCCCCTTCTGTAGAGAAGGCTGAGCTAGAAGGGCCAATGGCCTGATTCATTACAAGGCAGCTTCCTATGCTCTGGCCTCCCTCCTCTGCCTGGGTGCTAAATGTTTTGTGACATGGGGGACTCATGGGGAGATTTATTACTTGGTGAGCAGCAATGCCCATCATTGCAATTGCGCACGGGGTTGGGGGGTTTGCTTGCTTGTTCATTAAGAATTATATCCCATGGGATGTTGGACCATGACAGATCACTGGCCTGATCCTGCAGGCTCTTCATAGGTTTCCCCTCCTTCTAGAGTGTGGACTTTGCTAGCTGCCTTTTCACGGGGCTGTGCAGGTTTTTTTTTTAATATAGCGAGCGCCTCTGGTTAGCCAGATTAAGGATGGTTCCCTCGCCCAGAGTGCAGAGCCAAGTGCAAGATTGAGAAGATCCATAATTGACATAATCCATTTGGGATCCATATTATCCAAGTTTACCTCTGTTTGGGAACTCTCCTTTTCTGCCTACTCCATACAGTTGGGTTATGGTAATAGGCTTTTCAGAGTGGCGTAGTAAGGATTTGGTTTGGCTTGGTTTGGATATTGTCTGGGCAGGCGAAAGAATTTTAAGAATGATGAACAGGGATCTTGAGTCATGATTGGGTTCAGGGTGGTCTCTAGTCACCTTCCACAGCCTTTGGCTTTGGGATCCTGGGGGGCGGGGTGCATGCTATGGGCGTGGCCAGAGGCATCTTGGATAGCAGGGGCAAGGTGAAAGTGTCTGTGTCACATACGCAAGGCTCAGTGCCGTTCCAATTCTGGGTGACCCCAGAATTTAGCAGAAAACATGTCCAGGGGAATCGAGAAACAAGATTAAGGGTACAATTTGATATACGAATGTAGTAGATAAAATGCAAAGAAATATATAACAATAAGAGTACATTCATCTGTAAAGAAAGAATTATACAACATGATTGACAGGAAGTCTGTAGTGTTGGTATATATATGATCTGGGAATAGTTTTGTCTTTTTGTTTTTTATTTTGTTTTTTTATTTTTAGGTATATACATTTTTATATACATTTTGTATATAAACTTTGTATACATCTTGGAAGTTATGCTATAATGAGATATGCAATGTAATAAGATAACGTATACAGATAAGATGGTTAATAAACTGTTTAAAAAAGAAAAGAAAACATGTTCAGGGAATGGGAATGATATGCCTGTTCTGTATGTGACACAAACCCATCTGCCCAGATGGTTATCATTGAGTTAACAGGCCATGCAGATTGTCTAATTTGTCTTAGTTCAAGATGTACTGCGATTAGGACTTTTCATATGTAATTCTTGGTTACAATGATGGCAGTGGTTGTGATTCTTTCTTAGATTATACCTTGCACCTTCCTACAAAGGAGCCCAGGGCTGCCAATATATCAACAATAATACAACTGAAAGATAGCCTTCTAAAAAGTGTATAAAACTCCTAAAAGCAAGCATGTGCTCTCAAACTAATAATTTCAGGGTTGCCAGGGACAGAAGTCTCAGCAAACAGGCAAGTTTTTCAATTTCCTCCTAAGTAACACTGTTGTGTACCACCTTGCTGCTAATAGGCATAAGGTGGACTACAATGACCAGTTGCTGGAATCTGCAAGAGGGAAGAGGGCTTTGGTATTTGGGTCCTCCTTGGAGGTTTCTCACAGGCATCTGGTGGGCCACTGTGAGGACAGGATGCTCGGCTAGATGGGCCATTGGGTTAGGGTGATCCACAAGGGTTCTTCGTATGTTCTTATGTATGTTCATTTAAGATCTACAACAAGGATAGCTGATGTGGTTTCCCCCAGAGGTTGTTGGGCTCCACCTCTCAACATCGCTGATAATCACTTGTGCCAAAGGAGTCCAACAGCATCTTCTAGAACCATGTGGGCTCCCTGTATCAAATAAGGAGATAGAGGAAGAATAGGGAAATAGTGGTTAAGAAATGACACCAACAAAAAAAGAATGGCAGGATAAATTATTGGAATATATCAAGCTGGCCAGACTAACAGAGGCAATTAGGGGTCAATCCAAGCAAAAATTTCAGAAAGAATGGGGGAAATGTAGAGAATACCTTAAAAAGCAGTGTCCCCAAATTAATACTTGGACTTGTTTTGAGTAACTTCTGCAAGATGATTTGCAAGATGACCTGGAAGAAAAGAAACAAAGTGAGGTTTGGCTGAAGGGGGTGGCCTCCTTCCTCTGGTCCTTGCCCCACCACCCACCCCTGCCCCTGGCTGTCCATTGTCCTCCCAGGCCAGGGGCGGGATGATAGCCAGCCTAACCCAGGTGGGAGGCACCAGGCCAGGTAAGCCTGGCCAGTGTCGCAAACCCTGCCCACCTGTTGGGAAGGGAGGGCGGAAATTGTGATACTTAGGTTTTTAAGTATTAAAAAAGGAGTAATGATAAACTATGAAAGAGACAGATTACTAGAAATGAAAAAGAAAATTGTGTAAAGGATGCAGGAAGTCAAATGGAAGAAAAGAAGAATGGAAATAGGGTATACATATATTGTTCAGTATTCTTTTGTTTGCTGTCCTTTGTTTTGTTCTGTTTTTTCGTTTTATTTGTGTGTGATGTTTGGGAGGGGTTGATTTTGTTGCTGTTCTTTGCTATGTGTTTATGTTGTAAATAAATTCAATTAAAAAATATATTTTTTTAAAAAAAAGAAAAGGCTGCAATCCAAATATTCGTTCGCCTGCAAATAAGTCCACTTGGATAACTTCCAAGGAGGCATTTATGGGATTGCGCTAAAAGGCTGCAACTCTTCAGAGACTTTCCTAGGAGTCTCTTTCCACAGGGCATTTCTTTGAAGAAAAGTAGAGCTGCACCACAAAATGAGTGATTGTTTGATTTGCAAACGATTGCGTCAGTATCTGGCTATATACGGGACGTTTCCATTGGTCTCTAAAACTGAGCTCCTCCTTCCTTTCAGGTTCTTTGTACCACAACCACCCAGGAAAGAAAGATGGAATTCCTTCACTCGTATCCAGAACTCATCGATGTCTCTGGCCCCATCTTGCTGGACACTGGCACCACTGTCCTGATCAAGCAGAGCCCAGAATGCCTACCCACCAAGGCTCCTTACTTCGTCCAGCCATCCCACGCCCAGTCCATCCACATCCCACCTTCTAAATATTTCGACCCCTGCGCGAAGTCCTGTCACCCTCGGTGTCTGACCCCCTGCAAGTCCATCTGCGGATCTCAGTCCTGTGGAATAGGCCCTTCTAAATGCGTTCCCATCTACGGCGGACCACAGTGTGTCTCTCCATGCTATCCACTCTGCAGGCGTCCCTACTTGCCTCAGTGTCTCCCTCCGTGCCGCCCCATCTGTGGGTATCCGTGCCAGCCTCAGTGTGGCCCTTGCAGCCCGATCTGTGTGAGACCACAGTGCGTCTCGCCATGCTATCCTATCTACAGAAACCCATGCCTGTCCCCATGCTTGTCTCCATGCCGACCCATCGGTGGCTATCCATGTGCCCCTCAATGTGTGTACCCCAGGCCAGGGATCTGTCTGCAGCCAAGCTACCAGTATCCTCAAATCTCCTGTGGGTATCCACCCTGCGGCTACCCGTGCTGCTCTCAGTGTGGGCGGCCATGTCCTTGCGACAGCCTAGATCTCTTTTACGAAGGCTACTAACGTTTGCATGTCTCTCTCTCCCCAACCCAGCCCCATTCCATTTCAGTATTATTCCCCTGGTTTGCTCTGCCATCGCTTGCCTCCCGTCTTAACGTGGAGAATCTCAAAACCAAATTTTGCAAGCAGTACATGGTTGCCTCAGTTTGTGCCTCCCCCCCCCCCTCCCTAAAGGCTATTGATGTGCTCCAGGAGCGCAGCTGTTCATTGATAGCATCCTGGTGCTTTTTTTATTAAAAAAAATGAGATAATATAATTGCATCAGGATTCCTCTTTCTCTTTTCTATTGCTCTGAGATTTTGTTCAATGCTCAGGTGCTCCTGAATTTATCAATGACCTGTAAGAAGGGGGGAAAGGACAAACTTCTTTGTATTTATGGGCATTGCCTGGCAAAGGAGCTAAATTGAAGCACAAGCATGTTTGTTTATTTAATTTCTATACCGCCTTATATTTTTCATGAGAAATCTCAAAGCGGTTTATAGCATATTAAATTGATAAAACATAAATTGAACCATCTTAAGAAAGTCAAATATAAAATGTACAGTCAAAGCAACATAGCAGAAAACTTAAACTAATGTTGCTAACTAAAGTTGCAAGGCTCCATGCCAAGTTGAAGTTATTCGCACTGCGATCCTATGCCCAGATTCCTGGGAGTAACCTCCCATTGAACTCAATCGGACCAGAGTGGAGGGCAAACCTCCAGCCTACATGCCTAACCAGGTGCTCTAGGGCAGCCTTTCTCAACCTGTGGGTCCCCAGATGTTGTTGAACTACAACTCCCACCACCCCTAGCTAGCAAGGCCAGAGCTCAGGGATGATGGGAGTTGTAGTCCAACAACACCTGCTCTAGGGCTCCCCATCTCAGCCAAGCCATGACTACCTGTTCTACACCTGATGCCCTATATGACATCAGGTGAGGGGCCTCGAATGGTAAACCCCAGAGTCAAGGGCCATTGCAGGTACTGCTTCTCCAGCACCAACTACCAGCCAGTTGTTGTGGCTTGGGAAGTGCCACAGGCCTGAGATCATTTCCATGTCATTGCGATCATCGTGATGTCAGATGATTGGTAGGCAGGCAGCCCATCCTACTTATCAGACTTGGCAAGTGTGGAGATCGGGATCTCAAGCTTGAGGTATAGGATTGCACTGTCCAACAACAAAACCCAGGGAGAAATTTGGATGGGGAGGATTTGGCAAGCACCCCTATTTAAGCAATCAAATGATAATCTTTGTCTCATAGCATGCTGATCTAGCCAAGAGCCATTTGTCTCATGTGGCTCCCATCTCTTCTAAAGTGTCCAATCCATGACCTCCTAATTCGGGTTGCCATATTCTGAAGAGCAAAAAAGAGGACACATTTGCCGGCTTCTGCTTTTAACTATGGATCGCAATGGCGACACTTATTTTACATGGCCATGAAAAAGAGGATGTGTCCTGGAAAAAGAGGACGTATGGCAACCCTACACACCTTTTAAAAACAGCAATGGGTGTGTTCAGAATTATTCTGGATTGAGGGTGGGTGAATTTGTGGTGGGGTAGAGGCCACGTTTCAGCACATTCTCTCAGCTCAGGTTTTCTTGCAAAACTCTTTGGATTCATAAGGTTCTTTCCAGCTAAGTCCTTCTCAGAGTAAGCCCATTGAATTAACTGGGTGTGGTCAAGTTATACCCATTGATTTCAATGGGTCTATTATGAGTAGAATTTAGCTGGGTGCAACCCAAATTCTAATGTGTATATTTTGCAACTTTCTCTGCTATGAAGTCTGCGGGTGAGCAGTGGATTGGGGTTAGAATAGGCCCAATATCATCTCTGCTACCAACACCTTCTCCCCACGGAAAAATCAGTGTGCAGCTATTTTATCCCATAACTGCTGTCATACTAGAATCCAGTGTGGTGACTTGACCTCAGGGTGATTTCTTTGATATTCTGTGCTGGTGATGGGTTCAATATTTCAACTGTTCAATGTTTGGTTTCATGATCTTGTTGATGACTGTCTACTCTTAAAGGGTCTGATCCCTTACGGCAGTGCTTCTCAAATGGTGACCCAGGAACCATCAGTAGCATCAGACCACTTTCAGGTAATGCTTGGGGCCACAACTCATTCTCCCTGCTTAGTGGTGCTATAGACCTTTCATTTAACCAATGGCGGTACCAGAAACCAGAATGGAGGTCAGGAGACTGAGAAGCCCAGGGAAAGGGAGGCGAAAATGCAACAGGAGCTTTTGAAAGAAATTAGGCAGGTAAAAGGTTAATGTTTTCAAAATGATGGTGATGGTGGTGATGGTAATCTGGGAACACAAAGGAAGGAAATAAGAGAAGAAAGCTGTTAAACACAGAAGAAGGGAATGTAAAAGGAAGAGGGATGAATTAAACTGGCAGTTTGGTGGGGTATAATTTAAGGGTGAAAGGAGAAGAGGAGACATGATAGGAGATGAGTACAAATACGGGGGTAGGTGGGAGCTGAAAATATAAATCAAAAGCCTTCTGCACTCAAAGCAGGGGTAGCCAATGATGTTATGAACTACAACTCCCACCATCCCTGACCATGCCAGATGCTGGCTGGGGTCGACAGGAGTTGGAGTCCACAATATTTAGAAGGAACCCAAATGGCTACCTCTTCCTTGGAGCTTTTGCATCAGCCAGTGATGTCTTATATGTGAAGGCTGAGTCTCAATAGACCTTCTGAGCCAATATTTGTTGAAGGAAAGCATAGTATCTTGGACACCAGGCAATCCTTGTAGCAAATCCACTAGCCAAGAGTGATTAGATGTCCATCCGGTGTCATGTTTTGAATTGCCAGCTGGTCATGCCAAACTCCACTTCCATCTGCTACAATTTGGTGACAAGTTCCACCCCTGCGCTGCCATTTTGTGACTGGTGGGTCTCATTTTCAACCCTCTGAAGTGGGTCCCAGGGCCAAAAAGTTTGAGAAGCCCTGCCTGATGGGTGTTGGATTTGACATAATAATTTTGCTTCTGGTAGATCTCTTGTTCTGTTCAAGAAAAAGACCAACCATTCCTTGCCTCTTCTGAATGTTTGGGTAGGGTTTGACTGACGATTTGCTGGTGACGGGTCACTTCTGTTACAAATCTGTGTGCATCAATAAAACCTGTTTCTTCGCATGTCCCGTCTCAAGCAAATTATTTATTTTAAAGTGGGGGCACAGGGCAGTTTACAACATGTAGGTGCAAAGGAAGCCCCCTTATACTCAATCAGACCCATCTACTTCAGTATTGTTTACACTGGCTGGCAACAGCTCTCTAGGCATTCAACCCTACCTAAGATTGGAACTGGGACAATCTGTATGTTAAGCAGATGTTTCACCACTCATCCATGAACCTTCCTTGTAGCATAGGATCATAGGACATCGCCTTATATTAAGTCAGGCCATTGGTCCATTTAGGTTAATATTGCCTACACTGACTGGCAGTAGCTCTCCAGGGTTTCAGGTTTGGCTGCCCTTGACGTGAGCGTTGTTAGGAGACTCCTGTTGCCCTCGCAGAGCTATAATTCCCAGAGTTCCTCAGGACCGATTGTTAAACCAGCCTGGGAACCGTAGCTCTGGGAAGGATTCATACTACCCTCCAAAAGTGAGGTAGAACATAGTCATCATGCTTATGGTCGCCACTGAATGGCACCATCCATGAGGCATATGAAGTTCCACATGTTCTGCAGAATGCGGAAAAAAGGTGGGAATTCTTGGGGAGGGTGGACTTCCCAAACAGCCCACTAAGGATGGAAAACTATAAATAGATCTTTTCATCCTTCAACAAAACTGACAAAAACATGTTTCCCCCATGTGCCCATTAGGTCCTTATGAGAAAACCACTCCAACCATGTAGCCCAAGCAGGCCAGTCTATAAAAGGGGGGCAGAACCTGGAGGCCACATTTCTTTCTGGCCAACCTTCTGAAGGCCACATCCCAGTAGTCAGAAGGACCAGTGGTAAATGTGGGCAGAGCAACAGCTCTCATGTTTTCCCTTGGTGCTATAAGGTAGCTTCATATATCCCTGTCTCTGTCTTCCCTCCAAGCCATCAGGAGGCATGATTCATCTTCAGGGGCACACCCTAGCCAGGCAGAAATACTCAAGGAGTTTGTGCACAGCAAGGCCAAGGGGTGTGTCTGAAGAATGGGTTTATTAGGGACCATTCCAAGGACCAGGCACGGAGAACTGGAGGGTCTCATTCCCCACCGTACACCTGGGGCCGTTGTCCCCCACATCTCTTCTACTTTTTTACCCAAACACCACTGACCATCTCTTAACAGACTCGAGGAAAAACCAACAATCACAGCATCTGAATGAATTGCAAATGTTTTATTTCAGCCAAAGCGGGAGGCAAGGGTGGGGGGCAAATAAATAAAATGGCCCATCAGGCAGATGTCGTACAAAAGGAATCGCTTGCAAGGTGGAGCACAGAATGCC
The DNA here is from genome assembly GCF_964106915.1 of Podarcis gaigeae. Classification (NCBI taxonomy): domain Eukaryota; kingdom Metazoa; phylum Chordata; class Lepidosauria; order Squamata; family Lacertidae; genus Podarcis; species Podarcis gaigeae. The sequence continues at coordinate 2,164,313 of NC_139693.1, forward strand.
TTGCAGGCGAGACTAAGATTACTGGAGCCCTGAGATATCATCAGAGAATTGAGCTGGTGTGGTAAGGTCCAAAGGGGGTCTCATCAGGGTGAGCTTCTTCAATCACGAAGGCGCCCTAGCTACTGTTGGAGAACAGGGCAGTCTTGAGCATGACTACTCAAGAGTCAGTCCCAGTGTGCTCACTTTCCAAAGTAAGTGGATCTGGGACAAGGACAGACCAGTCTCTCAGTCTCTCCACTTCCTGTTGCTACAGCAACTAGGGATGCTCAGTGAGTATGTCCATTTTCCCATGCATCTTCTTAAAGGTAAAGGTAAAGGGACCCCTGACCGTTAGGTCCAGTGGTGACCGACTCTGGGGTTGCGGCGCTCATCTCGCGTTACTGGCCGAGGGAGCCGGCGTACAGCTTCCGGGTCATGTGGCCAGCAGGACTAAGACGCTTCTGGCGAACCAGAGCAGCGCATGGAAACACCGTTGATCTACTTGCACTTTGAGGTGCTTTCAAACTGCTAGGTTGGCAGGAGCTGGGACTGAGCAATGGGAGCTCACCCCATCGTGGGGATTCAAACCACCAACCTTCTTGATCGGCAAGCCCTAGGCTCTATGGTTTAACCCACAGTGCCACCCATGCATCTTCTTACCCGGTATAAATATTTTTCACAATTTCCCCTAATGCCCACATATTTATATGCTATTTTCACATGTTAGGCACAGTTTTTCCCCAATGCACACATGGCAAAATACAGAGCAGCGCAGATTTCGCGGGAGAATCGTGTTTCAGCAAGGAAGTGACGGCTTTAAAATCCAAACCAAGGTGGAATTGCAACCTGAGGCTGCTCGCATCTTATACAGAGATGGGGCATAAGACTGTAAGCACGGCCCCTGCCGGGTATGGTAATTTTGTCCAGCGTCGTGTTCTCACAGTGGTCAGTCAGATGGGGAGCTGACCGGCAAGGCCTGAGCGCAGTGGCAACTCTCCTTGCCTGCAATTCCCAGCTGCTGGTTATTATTCAGAGACAAACTGCTTCTAGCGGTGGAGACGGAGCCTAGCTATTGCGGCTGGCAGTGAGGCCAGGGAGAGGGAGAGCAAAAGAAACAAGGAGCTTAGGAAGCAGGTACCAGGATTCCTGATAGGAAAGCAGGTGCCAGGATTCCTGATAGGTAAGCAGGTGGCTGATGTTGCAAGCAAGCAAGGAATGACTGGATCTTTGGTCCTGCAGCCCCTGAGGAGGTCTCCATTAGTGGCAGCTCTTGTGCTTGGGCTTCTGTTCCTCCTCCTGCTGGTGGTGCTGGTCCGGCTTGGGCTTGCCGCAACTGGGGGGCTTCGCAACGTGATGGGTCTCCGTGCCACAGTATGGGGGCTTCTGCTGGGGTGGCGGGTGGTGGACCACAGGGGGCACATAGGAGTGCTTCTTCTGTTGTTCCTGGCTGGACATCCTGGAAGGGCTTAGGCAATGCTTTGAAAAAGAGAAGGAGGAAATCTGAATTTTGTTAAGAACATAGGGAGATCCCTACTGGATCAGGGGGTCCATCTAGTCCTACAGCCTGTTCTTCTCATAGTGGCCAATTAGATGACCCACTGGGAAGCTCACAGAGCCCAATGTAAGCCCAACAGCAACTCCTCCTGTGGTTGCAAGCAAGTGGTACTCAGGAGCTTACTGCCTCTGAGGGTGTATGTAGGGTTCAGTCACAGATGCCCTGATCCTCCATGAAGCCACCCAATTTGGTGGCCGTCGCTAAATCTTGTGGGATTTTTATTATGCCTCATCAGGGCCTTTTCAGTGATGGCTCCGACCTGGTGGAATGCTCTGTCCCATGAGATTAGGGCCCTTCAGGATTTAACCTCCTTCCACCGGGCCTGTAAGACAGAGCTATTCCACCTGGCCTTTAATTTGAATTCAGCCTGATCTTTTATTTCCCTTCTCTTCCCTCCCCCTCCCCTTTTATGAAGACCACCCGCTCTGAGACCCCACAGCTAATTCTCCCCTGGTCTCCTCGCTGGCTCAAGTAGGATCAGTTCTGCCTGATAGCCCTGGGGATTATCTAATTGATTTTTGAATTTTATTGTTATTCATGTTTTTATACTGTATTTTATGCTGCTTTTATAATTGTTTTAAAGTGTTTTAAATTTGTTGTTAGCCGCCCTGAGCCCAATTTTTGAACCGGAAAGGGCAGGGTATAAATTATTATTATTATTATTATTATTATTATTATTATTATTATTATTAATGAACCCCTTTGTAGACCCCCCCCCTTTGGAGGTTTTATTTACAATTCAGTGGTATTCAAATCTTGTGAAATAAAAAATAAAGGAGCCCTCAGAAGCTGTCTTATACCGAGTCAGAGCTTTGGTCTGTCTTGCTCTGTACTGTCTATGAAGATTGGCAGAAGCTCACTGGAATTTCAAACCAATAGTCTTTCTCAGTTCAAGCCGGGACTTGAACCCAAGACCCTCTGCATACAAAGCAGATGCTCTCTAGCACTCCAAAGTTGCAAAGCTTCACAAGCTTTGAGGAAAAGAATTGCAAAGCTGTAACAGTACACAACTGGTTTCGTCAACTTGAAATTAAATGTTCCTCTTGTCTGTGGGATATTCTTCAACGCCAGTCAATTTATACCATGCCTTCCAACTCCTCTCTAGTCGTTTCTTTTGGAAAGATCAATGGAAGATTCTTCTGCAACTTTCCACCAGCATGGATTATTCTTCTCATTATCTGGGGTGAGACGGGCTATAAGGCTAAAGTGCCCGTTCTCAATAAGAGGTTTTCAGAACTACTCTGAACTTCACCTCCTACTCTGGTCTTCCACCGGTCCCCTTGGCCCATCCTCATGTCCTCCTAAATCAGCCTTTCTCAGCCTGTGGGTCCCCAGATGTTGTTGGACTACAACTCCCATCATCCCTGAGCTCTGGCCTTGCTAGCTAGGGGTGATGGGAGTTTTAGTTCAACAACATCTGGGGACCCACTGGTTGAGAAAGGCTGTCCTAAATGAACTACTTCATTGTTGTCCATGGTGGGATAAAGATTGCAACTGACTGCACTGTGAAGTTGAAGGTTGGGAGTTGCTGTGGACGCATCTCCAGCAGAGATCTGGCAAATCAAATTTGCCAAACAGTCATGTAGTTCTATAGTAGAGACACAGAACCTGCAGGTCTCCAAATGTTGCTGAAATCCAACTCCTGACACCACTGACCATTGGACATATTGGCTAGGGCTGATGGGATTTGGAGGCTAGCAACATCTGAAGGTCCACAGATTCCACACACACACACCTTCTTGTTAAATAACACAGGGAATTTAAGGACATTAGGATAGCTTTGCTTGGTCAATGGCCCGTCTAGTCCGGCATCCACACAGTGACCAACTGCCCCCCAAAACCTAGGAATCTAGATAGACTGCCAATGGCCTGGAGGTTCCATAAGAACTTCAAAAGAGCCCTGACGCATTGGACCAATGGGCCATCTATTCCAGCATTGGCTACCCAGATGCTTGTCAGAATCCCACAAGCAGCACCTAGGTACCAGAGCCCTCTTTCCCCCTGCAGTTTCCAGCAACTGGTATTCAGAAGCAGAACCAAATTCTGGATTGGCCCCACGTAACCTGATGACCTCCAGATGTTGCTGGACTCCAACTCCCACCACCCCTGACCATTGGCAGTGGCTCATGGGAGCTGAAGTCCAGCAACATCCGAAAGGCACCAGATCCTTCCCTTCCCCCACCCTTGTTCTATGGCAGTGGTTCTCAACCTGTGGGTCCCCAGATGCAGTTGGACTACAACTCCCATCATCCCTGAGCTCTGGCCTTGCTAGCTAGGGGTGATGGGAGTTGTAGTTCAACAACATCTGGAGACCCACAGGTTGAGAAAGGCTGTTCTATGGCAAGGAGTTTGAGCTCAGCAGCAGAATCAGTTTTCCCAGAAGTCAATGACTTACCTAGTTCAGTTGAACTGCAGTAGAAATCAGAGAAGGCGAGTTGATGGAGTGCAATCAGAAGGAGAGGGCTTTTATAGGAGATCTGGAGTCTCGGCTCCTGGCAATTAATCGCTGAGGGATGCAGATTAGGGTGCCTTGGCGGTCTCATTATCTTGAGTCACCTGACCCTATCTGCTTTATCTGACTTCTTTACATAATATATTTGCAACCCTCTGGGGCATATGAATATGCAAACATCTGGCCTATCCCCCAATGGGAGGTCAGGCTTTTCAAAGTCACGAGCCTCAAAGTCATATCATTAATTATTGTTGTTGGAAAGTAATTGACATCATCATTTGGTGCAAAATCAAATTAAGTCTTCCATCTCCTGCCAAGCTAATGGTGTGTTAGTGATTTGGGGGGTACATGCCCACCAGATCTAATCTGGGACCCAGTTATATGTGAAAGTAGTTCCTATAATTTTCATGTGAACTGGACTTGAATTCAGCTCCCTTTGCAGGTTGTTTTTAATTCAATTCAACTATAGCTTTAATTCAATACATTCTATATGTTGGGGTGCCTGACTTTGGTCATTGTGTTTTTACCAATCTGAAAAGCAATAGTCTTGTTTAAGCTTAAATATCATAATTACTTGGGGAAATAACTTTAAAAAAAAATGTTTATATTCATGTGTGTGTGTGTGCTGTTAAATCACATGCAGACCACACATTTAAAGCACTATGGTGATATTTTAAACCAGGTTTCCTCAAACTCAGCCTTCCAGATGTTTTGAGACTACAATTCCCATCATCCCTGACCACTGGTCCTGCTAGCTAGGGATCATGGGAGTTGTAGGCCAAAAACATCTGGAGGACCGAGCTTGAGGAAGCCAGCTTCAAGCAGCCATGACTTCCTTCAAAGGATTCTGGGAGCTGTAGTTTATTAAGGGTGCTGAGGGTTATTATTCCCCTTAAAAGGTAAAGGTAAAGGTACCCCTGCCCGTACGGGCCAGTCTTGACAGACTCTGGGGTTGTGCGCCCATCTCACTTAAGAGGCCAGGGGCCAGCGCTGTCCGGAGACACTTCCGGGTCACGTGGCCAGCGTGACATCGCTGCTCTGGCGAGCCAGAGCCGCACACGGAAACGCCGTTTACCTTCCCACTAGAAAGCGGTCCCTATTTATCTACTTGCACCCGGAGGTGCTTTCGAACTGCTAGGTTGGCAGGCGCTGGGACCGAGCAGCGGGAGCGCACCCCGCCGCAGGGATTTGAACCGCCGACCTTTCGATCGGCAAGTCCTAGGCGCTGAGGCTTTAACCCACAGCGCCACCTGCGTCCCTATTATTCCCCTTACAGAGCTACAATTCTCAGGGTGGTTTAATGATCAAGCTGAAGGCTGAGGGAAATGCCAAGAACCAGGTGAATGAATTGTAAATTGAACTGTGAAATTAACTGGAATTCCTTTTTAAAGGGGACGAACTTGAACTTTTTGAAGAGGGTGAACAGGAACTAATTGGTTTCTAAAATGAACTTTTGAAGCACTGGTGTGTGTGTGTGTGTGTGTGTGTGTGTGTGTGTGTGTGAACAAAAGAATAATAAGAATAAGAATAAAATTTTATTTATATCCCGCCCACCCCAGCCAAAGCCGGGCTCAGAGCAGCTAACAACAATAAAAGTAACACAGCATTCTAAAATCAATTCATTCTAAAATCAAATCAATTTGATGGCAACCATTGGGCTAGAGTTCTGTGAGGATTATAGAAGGAGGGGGTCAGACTGTGCCCTGGCCAAAGGCCTGGTGGAACAGCTCCGTCTTGCAGGCCCTGCGGAAAGATCTCAAGTCCCGCAGGGTCCTAGTCTCTTGAGACAAAGCGTTCCACCAGATTGGGGCCACAACCTAAAAAGCCCTGGCTCTGGTTGAGGCCAGCCTAACCTCCCTGTGGCCCGGGACCTCCAAGATGTTTTTATTTGAAGGCCGTAAGGTCGCCCATGGGACATACCAGGAGAGGCGGTCCTGTAGGTATGAAGAGAAGAAGTTGCTGGATCAGGCCAATGGCCCATCTTGCCCAGCATCCTGTTCTCACAGTGGCCAACCAGATGCCTCAATGGGATTTCTGCAGAATTTGCACAGTTTGCACCCTTAGTCATCCCTTTGCTGTTTTCATTGGAGCAGGTTGTGGAACCTGCAGGTGTAGCTTCTGGACCAAGGCCAATGACACCATCACCTCTACCGGAAGGATAATTCAAGGTGCTCACCTCGGTGTTTAAAGACCTAAATTACTCAGGTCCCAAATATCTGCAAGGCCATATCCTTCCCTATACAGTGGTACCTCTGGTTACATACTTAATTCATTCCAGAGGTCCGTTCTTGACCTGAAACTGTTCTTAACCTGAAGCACCACTTTAGCTAATGTGGCCTCCTGCTGCTGCCATGCTGCCAGAGCACGATTTCTGTTCTCATCCTGAAGCAAAGTTCTTAACCCGAGGTACTATTTCTGGGTTAGCGGAGTCTGTAACCTGAAGCGTCTATAACCCGAGGTACCATTGTAGACCCTCTTGGGTGCTGAGATCAACAGATGTAGCCCTCTTGGCAGTTTCTCCACCCTCAGAGTACAGTCATACCTCGGGTTGCAGACTTTTCGGGTTCTGCATTTTCGGGTTGTGCACTGCACCGAACCCGGAAGTACTAGAACGGGTTACTTTCGAGTTTCGGAACTCGCGCATGCGCAGAAGCACCGAATTGCGACCCGTGCGTGCACAGACGCGGCACTGCGGGTTGCGAACACTGCGGGTTGTGAATGTGCCTCCTGCATGGATCATGTTCGCAACCCGAGGTTCCACTGTATTGGGATGGTGGTGTTTTAGGAGAGGGCATTCTCTGTGGCAACCCCTAAGGTGTGAAACTCCTTCCCATAAAGGTATGTCTGGCACCTTCTCTATACCATGAATAATGAAGACTCACCTCTTTACCCTGACTTTTGACACACAATATTTTTATGATCGTTGTTTTAGACAGTTTCAGTGTTATGTTTTAATTATGTTTTTATGTTATGTTGTGTTTTGATTTGAGATGTTAATTTAATTTGACATCTAAGATGTTTTATTCATCTTAGAATGAAGGGCAGGTTAATAATAATAATGGGACTTAGATTTGTCCACTAATGTGAGCCAGGCCTGAATTCCAGTGGAGAATTGGGTCATAGCTGTCAAGCGTCCCTTATTTGGCGGGACAGTCCCTTATCCCAGCGCCATGTCCCGCTGCTGTCCCTTATTGATGATGTCCCTTAAATAAGCTACTGAAGGTAATGGGGCCCTTTCGATGTCCAGCTGTACTTGGCAACAACAAATTGTTGCTGGTTTTTTTGTGTTGAATATATGCTATATGGTAATTTATGGACCTAATAGGTATCTAAAGCCATTTGCATGCAACAAAATATGTATTTTATCAAAGTAATTGTTGATCCCTTATTTTGGCTGCTATCCCTTATTTTCGAGGCTGCTGGTCCCTTATTTTCAAATCTGTAAGTTGACACCTATGGAATTGGGTTCTGCTCTTAATGGACTTACTGAGGAAATAGCCAAGTTCATAATTCAAGCCCCAACTCCAGTTTCAAGTCTTGGCGCCATCGCTGCTGTAGACCCATCCCAGGAAAAGCAGCTTCTTTGGGATTACACACATTCCATGTCGAGAAATCATGCATAACTCTCCAGATATTGCCTGCATGCAATATGATCTCAGTATGAATTAAATGCAATTGTTCTGCAATAAACTGCTTATGAATCAGTCTAGCTCATTAGACTGTTTCCTTCAGCATTAAAAAACAAACTCACACATAACTATACCATGGATCTGCCCAGTGAGATGATATAGATATTTAAAGTGGGCCTGGGTGGGAACTCTAAATTTGCATTTTTTTGGTTTGCAGATTTCCAGAGGTGAGTCTCCAACTCAATAATCTCTGGAATAAGGTGCATTGGTATTCTTTTCTGCTTTGACCATGTCAGCTACAAGAGAGAGAGAGAGAGAGAGAGAGAGAGAGAGAGAGAGAGAGAGAAAGGAAGGAAGGAAGGAAAGAAAGAAAGAAAGAAAGAAAGAAAGAAAGAAAGAAAGAAAGAAAGAAAGAAAGAAAGAAAGAAAGAAAGAGAGAGGAGTGTTTTCTTGACTGGCACCAATGAGGTAATCATAGATATCTCCTACCTGGAACCCTGGAGAGTTACTGGCAGTATAGAGATAATTTATTACGGTCGGAGAACAGCTTATACAACACACTTGGGGGTACAATCCCAGAAGGAAAACAAACATTTAAAACAATGTACAACAATAAATTTAAAATTTATAAATGCGATAAGCGTATAGACACTTAAAACTTTAAGATAAGCTACGGCAGAGAGATGACCCAGAGACACCCATGGAACCGCGTTTGGGGATTTTCTTAACGAACTAGTTTGGGTCGGGGGGTGGTCTGCGCCTACAGATCTGTACACAGAATCTGGCGACCATCCGGGTCGTCTTATGATCTTTGCCTAACAGGAAAAGGTCTTTTTTTTTTCCAGGAGGTCAGTGAGTCTCACCAGGAGGGGATCAATGGTCTCACTCCGTGCCTCTTCCTAAAAGGGACATCTAAAGAACAAGTGCTCTGGGCTTCCTATCTCCCCCAATGAACAGGCGCAAAGTCTCTGAGCATATGGGACTCTTTTAAAGGTTCCTTCCAGGGCTGGCGAGGACAGAGCCAAGCTTCTGGCGCTGGAAGTATAGATAGATGATACTGAACTAAATGGACCAAGGCTCTGACTTGCAGTAAGGCAGATTCATGCATCCATATATTTTTAGCATCTGCAGGTAAGTTTGGAAAACACTTCCTGCCTGCAACCCTGGAGAGCCATTGCCAAGCCAGTGTCAACAATACTGAGCTAGACCTGCACAAGCGACGCTGACACAAAAACCCACACATACATTAAGCAAAATAGCTAACTCAGGGAAGATGGGAGTTGTAGTCCAACAACATCTGGGGACCCACAGGTTGAGAACTGCTGATTCTGGTTTTTAGAAGACACCTGAAGGCAGCCCTGTTTAGGGACGTTTTTAATGTTCTATTGTGCTTTTAATTTTGTTGGGAGCCGCCAAGAGTGGCTGGGGAAACTCAGCCAGATGGGCAGGGTATTATTATTATTATTATTATTATTATTATTATTATTATTATTATTAATTAATTAATTGCTCTGCCCACTTCCCCTCTCCCCCGGCCCTTCCCATTGCTATTTTCCAGGCACAGTCCCTGATTTAGAAGAGCCATTCCAAATTCTGATTTGGTCCTGGAATGTCCCACTTTTCCTTAGGATGTCCCTATTTTTATCAGAGAAATGGTGGAGGGTATGGAGTCATCTGACCCCCAAGCCGTCTGAAGGCAGTCCTGTAAAGGGAAGCATTTTAATGTTTAATTATATTTTTATATATGTCGCTAGTCACCCAGAGTAGCTGGGGCAACCCAGTCAGATGGGCTTGGTATAAATATGACAATTATCATTATGGAATGGGATGTCCCTATTTTCATCGGAGAAATGTTGGAGGGTATGGGCTTGTGGCCCCCGGAAGGTTGCAGAGAAGGAAATGTGGCCCTTCTGCTGAGAAAGATTTCTTCTTCCAGACAGAAGGTCTTTGTGAACATTAATGCAGAGACATCACTTTGTCAACAAAGGTCCGTATAGTTAAAGCTCTGGTTTTCCCAGTAGTGATGTATGGAAGTGAGAGCTGGACCATAAAGAAGGCTGATCGCCGAAGAATGGATGCTTTTGAATTCTGATGCTGGAGGAGACTTTTGAGAGTCCCATGGACTGCAAGAAGATCCAACCTCTCTATTCTGAAGGAAATCAGCCCTGAGTGCTCACTGGAAGGACAGATCCTGAAGCCGAGGCTCCAAGACTTTGGCCACCTCAGGAGAAGAGAAGACTCCCTGGAAAAGACCCTGATGTTGGGGAAGATGGAGGGCACAAGGAGAAGGGGACGATGGAGGATGAGATGGTGGGACAGTGTTCTCAAAGGTACCAGCATGAGTTTGACCCAACTGCAGGAGGCAGTGGAAGACATGAGTGCCTGGCGTGCTCAGGTCCAGGGGGTCACGAAGAGGTGGACACGAGTGGAAAAAGTTTAAAGACTATTTACAGAAATACTATAAAATTAATGAATGTTAGAAAAATGTTGGAATGAACTTATATGGCTTTAGTAGAAATGTTACAAGGAACTAAGTACAAATAGATTATTGGTGTATTAAAGGAAAAAAATAAGGTTAGAATATGTTAAGATAATTATAGGACAGAAAACAGAGGAAGATGGAAAGGAATTGCTGAAACAATTAACAGAAGTGGAATACAAAAAGGGAGGTGTGAGGAAGTCGGTGAAACAAGTGAATGAAAGATAAGATATTGAAATTGTTTGATGTGTCTAAAACTGTTTCTGTTTTGTTTTGTTAGTTTAATGTGTTAGTGTTATGTAGTGTTTTTGTTTTTGTATTGTATTGTCTTGTTTAATTTTTTTGTAGTGTTCAAACTGTTGGAAAAGTAATAAATATTATTTTTTTTAAAAAAAGGCCCTGATGTTGGGAAAGATGGAGGGCACAAGGAGAAGGGGAGGACAGAGGACAAGATGGTTGGATAGTGTTCTTGAAGAGACCAGCATGAGTTTGACCAAACTGCGGGAGGCAGTGGAAGACAGGAGTGCCTGGCGTGCTCTGGTCCAGGGGGTCACGAAGAGGCGGACATGACTAAACGACTAAACAACAACAACAACATTGAATTATTTTAGGATTGAAGAAAAACAACTCTATAAAAAGGAAAGAGGTTGGTCAGATCATTACAAATACTGAGAAGGCATTTTATTTCTCTGGCTTCTCTTCTCACCTATAATTCTTGTGTGTCCGCTGTGAACAGTTCCCCTGGAAACATTACCCAATTGTTCAGGGTTCCGTATGGCTTGTTTTTCAGAGTTCATCGGTTAAGCAAGCCATGCTAAGGTGCATTGAGTGATATTCCTTTAACTGCCAGCAGAGGAAACTGTTGCCTCATCCTGCCACAGAAATTGCTCTACTTAAAGCAAGGACGGATGCGGACCCTGGCACCATCTAGTGGTTGTCTGACTGCATCTCCCATAACTGCCTTCACCAATGGTCAGGGATGATGGGATCTGCAATCCAGCAGGTCTTGGAGGGCAGACCATCCAAGTGTCCCTATTTTCCAGGGACAGACACTGATTTAGAGACGCTGTCCCAGTTTCTGATTTGATCTTGGAATGTCCCACTTTTCCTCAGGATGTCCTATTTTCATCGGAGAAATGTTGGAGGGTATGGAGTTATCTGACCCCCAAACCATCTGAAGGCAGCCCTGTATAAAAACGAAGCTTTTTAATATTTAGTGTTTTATTATGTTTCTGTATCTGTTGTTAGTCACTCAGAATGGCTGGGGCAACCCAGTCAGATGTAGGGCAGTGTATAAATATGAAAATTATTATTATGGCATAGGACATCCCTATTTTCATCAGAGAAATATTGGAGGTTATGGGAGGACCACAGACTCTGTAACCCTGTCAGCGACACTATAGATTAAAAGTATGTTACATTCTTGAATACTAAAGGGAACTGGAGTCATCTCCATTGCTAGTCCTACTCAAAGTAGACTCACTGAAGCTAAGAGGCATGACTAAGGAGGTTTTCAGACATGGCGATCATGGTATTAGCTTTCCTGGTTATAATGGTAGAACCAATTTGCAATGTTTCCTTTATGGTGGTGGTGGGAGAGCTGAAAATGCCAATATATTTCACATCTGGCAACTCAAGGCACCACTCTGGTTTCAGATAGTACATGGGTAAAGGTAAAGGGACCCCTGACCATTAGGTCCAGTCATGACCAACTCTGGGGTTGCTGCGCTCATCTCGCTTTATTGGCTGAGGGAGCCGGCGTACAGCCTCCGTGTCATGTGGCCAGCAGGACTAAGCCGCTTCTGGCGAACCAGAGCAGCGCACGGAAATGCCATTTACCTTCCCGCCGGAGTGGTACCTATTTATCTACTTGCACTTTGAGGTGCTTTCGAACTGCTAGGTCGGCAGGAGCAGGGACCGAGCAACGGGAGCTCACCCCGCGCGGGGATTCGAACTGCCGACCTTCTGATCGGCAAGTCCTAGGCTCTGTGGTTTAACCCACAGGCGCCACCCGTGTCCCAGTACATGGGTAGACAAGTCTAAAAAGCCTGGGACACAAATTTTCACAGCCTTTTAGCAGCTATGGTGGCACATTTACCAGAAGTAATGTGTTTAGCATTGGTTCTGGAAGTATATACTCAATTCTGAGCAAACTAAGCCCCCTAGACCCAAATATACATCAGGATCCCCCTCCCCTCCAAAAACATCATAGATCCATAGAATCACAGAATTGTAGAGTTGGATGGGACCCCCCCCCCCAAAGCTCATCTGGTCGAACCCCGGAAAATAGGACCATAGAACCTTCATCTCCCCTTATTGGATTTGACCACATCAAACAAGAAAGGAAACAAAATGTTCAGAGTGTGCTTTACATTTCAGAGAGAGAAAACCCTTCCCACTGTATTTGGTCTCATGATTCGCCCTGTCACTAAAGGAAAAAAATGATAAACTGTCTCCTCTGGGCCTGAGTGTTACATATAATTGAGTGCAAGAAGTATCAGCCACAGTAACAAATGTACTGTGTAAACAATACGTGGGAAATGGTGTGTGTCCACCCAAACTGTGCCCCAATAACAACAACAACAATTTTAATATTTATATCCTGCCCATCTGACTGGGTTTCCCCAGCCACCCTGGGCTGCTTCCAACAGAAATAAAAACATCAAACATGGAAAAACTTCCCTTTACAGGGCTTCATTCAGACGTCTTCTGAAGGTTGTATAACTCCTTATTTCCTTGGCATCTGATGGAAGGGCGTTCCACAGGGTGGATGCCACCACCGAGAAGGCCCTGTAACCTCACATCTCGCAGGGAGGGAACCACCAGAAGGCCCTTGGAGCTGGACCTCAGTGTCTGGGCTGGACGATGGGGGTGGAGACGCTCCTTCAGGTCTACTGGGCCGAGGCTGTTTAGGGCTTTAAAAGTCAGCACCAACACTTTGAATTGTGCTCGGAAACATACTGGGAGCCAATGTAGATCCTTTAGGACTGGTGTTATATGGTCCCGTCAGCTGCTCTCAGTCACCTTTGCACCCACATTTTTCCAGGTTAACGAGGCAACAAATGGATCTTTTCCAGAAATCAAATAGCACAGGAATGAGTGTTAAATTTGTGCTATCTCCAGAAGTGGGTTTAATATCAGTGCTCAGATACCAATAGTCCTGAGCAGGGGTCAGCAAGGTTTACCTTGCCTGGGCTGGTCCACTCCAGCAGAGATCCCTCAGTGGGCTGAATTGCGCATGTGCATGAGCTCACTCCCACCCCGCCGCAATTTCCGGTGACTGTGTCGATGTGATTTTCGGTGTCTGCGCAGATGCAATTTTCAGCGCCGCGGAAGCAAGTCCCCTTGCCGCACTGCACCAATTTAGCGCAGCGTGTGGGGACTCAACGAGTGGGCTGCTCGGTTCGGGGCGGCTCGGGGGCTGGTTAAATGACCCCATGGGCCGCTTGTGGCCCTTGGGCCTTAGGTTGCCGATGCCTGGTCCTGTGCATAGTTGTAACTACCAGAAAAGGGGTGGGGAGTGAAAAGCAGGTGAAAATGTATTACCGTATTTTTCGCTCCATAAGACGCACATAGTTTTTAGAGGAGGAAAACAAGAAAGAAAATATTCTGAACGCAACAGCGGCTGTATGGTTTTTGTGGTTCATGCTGTGGCCACAGACATGTGATCTGATGGTGAATTTGGGGCGACCCCATGCAAAAATCCTGAGGATCCATGTGGATCCGTGCTTTGTAACCACATTTTTGCGCCATTGCAGCCCCAGGAAACAGTGGTTGCTTGATTTTTTTGGTGCAGGCTGTAGCCATGGACATACTATGTGATCTTATGGTGAATTTGAGGTGACCCAATGCAAAAATCCTGAGGATCCATGGGCTTTTACCTTCCCCCTCCTAGGCAGCCTCCGCTAGCCTCTCTCTCGATCCCACCAATCAGCTGTTTCCTTTCAATACTCCCTTCCCTCTTGTTTGCCTTAGTGTCTGGAGCAGTTTTTTTGCTCCTCCTTTTCTTCTAATTTCTCTCCTCATTGCTTTTGTCTTCCTGTTTCCCCCCTTTGCAAGTCTGCTGTCTTTACCTCCCCCCTCCCAGGCAGCCTCCTTTATCCCTAGCGTCCCTTATCTCTCTCCCCGATCAGAAAACTATCAGCTGCTTCCTTTCAACACCCCCTTCCCTCTTTCAAAAAAAAAAGCATAATCTGCTTTTTGCCCCTGGGAAATTCGGCTCCAGGGACCACGCATTCACTCCATAAGGCGCACAAACATTTCCCCTTACTTTTTAGGAAGAAAAAGGTGTCTTATGGAGTGAAAAATACGGTATATCTTGTGCAAGAAACACCACACAAATCAGCTTAATTTGACATGTTTTTATTCATGTTGCAGAACTCGGCTTTCACTAGCCGACGAAGTTGGGTTACATTGCTGACTAAATTTGATGAAGCTTAACAGTCCCCACGCCTGGCCTGCCAGCCGTTCGCCCTTTTCACAAAAGCCTTTTGTGCTTTTTAGGCGATGCCAACGTCTCGTTGGTTATTTATACTTCGGGGTGCAGGGCTCCACGCATTTGGTGGCACACTTCTTCACACATTGGGGAGCGCAGGGGGGTGCACAAGCCGGAGCACAGGTTGGGGCACATTTGGGGCCACAGCCTGACCCACAGGCTGGAGCACATTTGGGGCCACAGCCTGACCCACAGGCCGGAGCACATTTGGGGCCACAGCCTGACCCACAGGCCGGAGCACATTTGGGGCCACAGCCTGACCCACAGGCTGGAGCACATTTGGGGCCACAGGCTGGGCCAAATTTAGGGCCACATGGCGGGCAGCAAGTCTTCACACACTGTTGAGGTGCACATGGTTGACACGACTTCACACATGGAGGTGGCAGGCAAGCCTGCTTGCACTGATGTTGATGGCAAGACATCTTTTTGCTGTGCCTGGAAGCCGAACCCTAGAAGACAACAGAAATACGTGCATATCTGGTTGGAATGTAGAAAAACCAGGGAGTTTTGGGATGAAATATATAAAAGAGATGCTAAAAATCCCATTCGCAAAACGACCAGAAGCCTTCTTATTAGGGATATTGTCAACTGAAATTAAAAAAAGAAGTAAGATCTCTCTTTATGTATGCAACATCTGCAGCTAGAATTCTAATTGCAACGAGTTGGAAGAATGAAACTATACCTACAAAATCAGAATGGCAAGTTCAATTGTTAGAATATCTGCAAATGGCAAAAATGACAGGGGGGGTAAGAGGATATTCAATGCAAAAAGTAAACCAAGAATGGATTATATTTAAGGAATATCTGAAGAGCTACTGTGATAGCAAAAACCTCCTAGTAGATCTTGAATGAGCTTCCTGCAGCCAATCGGAAGTCGCAGAAGCCATGTAAGACATTTGGCTTTCAAAAAACATTCGCAAACCGGAAAACTCACTTCCGGGTCTGCAATGTTCGGGAGCCAATTTGCTCTATAACTAAGGTGTTCGACTACCAAAGTATCACTGGGCAGAATTGCCTTGAGATATCTTGGGGTCGGATAACTCCATACCCTCCAACATTTCTCTAATGAAAAAAGGGACGTTCTAAGGAAAAGTGGAACATTCTGGGATCAAATCAAAAACCGGGATGGCTTCTCTAAATCAAGGATGTCCCTGAAAATAGGGACATTTTGAGGGTCTACCATAACAGCTTCTCACTTTTTTTTTACAGAGTCCCAAATTCCCAAGGGGCCTTCCCTTCTGTACAGCGTTTCAACCTGTTACTGAAAATTCACATCCATGCATCTAACACGTTTCTTAGAACAATGCCTCCCTCTTTCTTCCCTCCCACCACTCAATATGGCGCCACTTCCTGCTTTCATGAAGATCCCGGTCACTTGAATGCCCCTCAGAGAATGTTTCACTGTTTCTCCACTCCTCAGTTGATGGGTCTCCCATGAAGAAGGAAAGTTGGGTGGGGGAGCTAAGGGAACGGGGCCTGTCTATATAATATAATAATATAATAATTTATTATTTATACCCCGCCCATCTGGGTGGGTTTCCCCAGCCACTCTGGGCGGCTTCCAACAAAACACTAAAATACAATAACCTATTAAACATTAAAAGCTTCCCTAAAAAGGGCTGCCTTCAGATGTCTTCTAAAAGTTTGGTAGTTATTTTTCTCTTTGACATCTGATGGGAGGGCTTTCCACAGGGCGGGCGCCACCACCGAGAAGGCCCTCTGCCTAGTTCCCTGTAACCTCACTTCTCGCAATGAGGGAACCGCCAGAAGGCCCTCAGAGCTGGACTTCAGCGTCTGGGCAGAACGATGGAGGTGGAGGTCTATGAGACCGCCACCACGACTGTGATGAGTGCTGAGGGGCCATGGGTGCTGAAGAGCATCTATTATGGTCTCTTGGCTCTGCTTGCTTTGTTCAGCCACTGGTCTGCATCCTTGAAAAGGAGGCATGTGGGGTCGGGCACTGATGTAGAAGATGTCCCAGTTTTCATCTGAGTAGTGCTGAACTATGGCCCTTCTTCCAGAAGAAGACAAGATCCTAGTCCTCATGGTTCCCATCCCTATCTGGAGATGCTGAAGACTGGTCCCAGCACCCTCAGCATGAAGGCAGGTGCTCTACAGGTGAGCTACGGTCCTACCCTGTCAGACGCAGGACATCTTCAGACACAGATAGCTTCGTAGCATCTTCAGACACGGGCAGCAGCCCTAAAAAGGAAGGAAGCAGCAAGCCCAGGATGAAAATTACTTACCCAATTCACCCACCAGGACCGAAGGAGGAATACAGTGAAGTGCAGTCTGGAGCCAAGGGAAGCGAGAACTTTTATATGCTTCCCAAGGCTCCTAAAAAAAGAAATGATCCATTGGTTGTGCAAGAAAACCAAGCCAGTGACTACACTGCCAACAAGATCACAAATGATTCCTAGGAATTATTGAGTGGAAAATATTAACCTATATGTTTGGGCACATGCCTTTGGAAGTACCTCAGAGACCTGCTCCGCTGTGCCATGGAGATATTGTAATGCAACCCAACACCTGCAGGGATGGCGATGGTCACAAAAAGTCGTTTCCCTCTTGACCTAGTTTTGAAAACACACAGCGCCCATGAGGTTGGGGTGCTACAAGTAAACTATGCCATGCAAAATGGAAATTTGAACATAACTATCAGTGCCTTGGGATGTGGGTGGCACTGTGGGTTAAACCATAAAGCCTAGGACTTGCCAATCAGAAGGTCGGTGGTTCAAATCCCCGCGACGGGCTGAGCTCACATTGCTCAGTCCCTGCTCCTGCCAATCTAGCAGTTTGAAAGCACGTCAAAGTGCAAGTAGATAAATATGTACCATTCCGGCGGGAAGGTAAACAGTGTTTCCGTGCGCTGCTCTGGTTCGCCAGAAGCGGCTTAGTCCTGCGGGCCACATGACCCGGAAGCTGTACGCCGGCTCCCTCGCCCAATAAAGTGAGAAGAGCGCCGCAACCCCAGAGTCGTCCGTGACTAGACCTAATGGTCAGGGGTCCCTTTACCTTTATCAGTGCCTTCTTCGCATGAAATCATGTAATGAACCATGCTTGGGAATTATTTCTGCAGCATACAAGAAGCATTATATTGAGGAAATCTGATTGCAAAAAAGTCTGTGTGTTACTTTTGAGTTTGACGATTGAAAGAATACTGGTTTATACAAGATAGAATGGTTGTGTCTTAAGGAATGAATATTATATGTAGCTGCAGGACAGAGAGCCAAAAGTCCTTTTACTCTTTTCTGTGGTTTTTCTTTTCTCTCCCTTTCTCTTTTTTTTAAGTGTCTCCTTTCCTCCTTTCTAAGTAGCTGTTTTAGTATATTATCAAAAGATACTTTGTAATGTGTGTATATTTGTGTATATCTATGAATAGGTATCAATAAACAAGTTAATAAAACTTATTAATTATTATAAATACACACACACACACAAAAAGTGGTACCTTGGCTTTTGAGCTTATCGAAAGCTGAATGTTTCAGTTTTCGAACGCCGAAAACCTGGAAGTAATTGCTTCCATTTTTGAGCGTGCCTCGGAAGTCGAACGGCTTCCACTGTTTGTTTTTCTTTCTTCTTTTTTTCCAATTGAACTTGCAGCCAGCCCTTTACGCCTCAGTTTTTGAACGTTTCAGAAGTCGAACAGAACAGATTACATTCGAGAACCAAGGTACCATTGTATATAGAATTAACTTATGAATGAATTAATAAAACCTAGGCCCCTCCCCCCCCGCCGCCCCCCCCCCCGTGCATCGAAAGCACTACAACACCACTTAGAACAGTCATGGCTTCCCCCAGAGAAGTCTAGCAGGTGTAATTCATTAAATTCATTAATTGTTAGGAGACCCCTATTTTCATCCCAGAGCTACAAACACAGAGTGGTTCAACAGTCATTCTGTCTTCCCAGGGAACTCTGGAAACCGCAGCTCTGTGAGGTAGCACAATGGGTCAGTGTTTCTCGCTGTTAACCAGAAGGTTGGTGGTTCAAGGCCACCCAGGAAAAGCTGTGGGCAGGACTCCTCCATTGCAGAGGGTTGGACCAGATGATGATAATAATAATAATAATAATAATAATAATAATAATAATAATAATAATAATTTATTTATACCCTGCCCTCCCCAGCCAAGACATCTGAATCAAAACAAATGGCAATCATGTTTTCTGCAGGTGGATCCTGGCTCTCATTCAGCAGTAAACAGCAGATTTTCCCAGGGGGAATGGTGGGACAAAATTAAATCACTCCAGGCTCATGTCTGGAAAGCACACATCTGTGCTTACAGATCACAGCATTAATTGAAATCTAGATGAGCCCTTAAACAAAAACACACCTTCAAACATGCAACATTCAGTTTTGGCGAAATCTTGCCTCCTAAGTACGTCAAGTCAAACCCCCTGCATAGCTGTCAATGTTTCCCTTTTTTAAAGGGAAATTCCCTTATTCCAAATAGGATTCCTCGCAAGAAAAGGGAAAAGTTGACAGCTATGCCCCCCTGGGTGGCTTGGAACTGAATCTAGAGTTTGCTTATGATTTCTTCTCTGGAATCCACAATGTCCAGGTGTCGTTTCACAATCCACAGGCAGTAATGCCGATTCCCCTCTGATGATGAAGCCCTTTTGGGTTTTCTATTCTGGGCCTCTGGCTTTTAAGCAGAACAGATGATTAAGCTCCATGCATTGTGATGGTCCAGAGGCGTCCTGTATTTAAAGGGCAGCAGGGGAACCAGAGAGAGAGAGAGAGAGAGAGAGAGAGAGAGAGAGAGAGAGAGAGAGAGAGAGAAGACGCAGAAGAGCGAGTGAGGAATGTAGCTTTAACACTCAGCCAGGAAAACTAAAATTGAGCCGCATGGAAAAATAACACAGAATTATATGTTCCTTCTCCGTCCGCCTCATGCGAAGGTGTTATTAAGCTGGAGAAGAGCCCTTAAGGACTCTACAGTGGGGCAAGTGTGACAGCAGAGTGGCTATTAGGATGGTGTCCTCATTTTCCGTCCATAAAAAGTTGGAGGAACTATAATTATTTGGCCTAAGATGAGCTGGAGAAGGGTGTGTCCTCATTCAAATGATCAGGTTGTGAATCCACGCCTGGGAAGGTCTGGAGCTCAGAGGTAGAGCACCTGCTTTGAATGCAGAAGGCCCCAGGTTGAATCCCTGGCATCTTCAGGTAGGGCTGGGAACATCCCTCATCTGAAACCCTGGAGAGGTTCTGCTGGTCAGCTTTGACAATACAGAACTGGACAGACCAGAGTTCTGTCTCGATACTGACAGTGGTGAGCTACGTGGACCCATCGCCTGACTCTGAATGAGGAAGCTTCCTCAGCCCTCATTTAAATAAGCCTTTGGTTGAGAACGATGAGGACTGGAATCTTATTTCATTTTTAGGAAGGACCATACCTCAGTAGGTCAACACCTGCTTTGCCTGAGAAAGAAAATACTGAGCCATGGGGACCCATGATCTGACTCCATATAAGATATCTTCCTATGTTCTTTTGGGAAAGGGCCATAACACTGATTTGTGGGCCATCCCTAGTTAGGGCTAGAAGAGACATGTGCCTGAAAGTCTGGAGAGCCACGGCTGGTCAGTGTAGAAAATATAGAAATTGATGGACCAATGGTCTGACTTGGTATAATGTAGCTTCCTATGTACCCATTAAATCACCCCTTCATTTAGAACCTTGAGGGCTAGAAACTTAGTTTATTTTTTTGCTGGACCAATGGACCTCTGGCTTGATCCAGCAGACTCTACATATGTTCTTCTCAACATAAAAGACTGACTGTGTCATAAATTCTGTTGGAAGGCAGATGAGCAAAAGGATATGGTATTGGTCCTAGCATTCAACTTCCAGAAACACCTCAGCTTTCAAGTTCCTAGTCCTCATGGGTGCATATCTCTGCTTGAACGTATTTGGGCAAAGCAGTCCTGCATAGAGGACACCTGGCCAGTAGATGGCACCTGTGGCAAGAATATGACAAACAGAGGAAGCTTGTCATCAGTTGTGAAATTTGTGGGAAGCTATGCTGGGGCAGAAGAAGCTGGTTAATGTGAGGGTGTGCAAGGTTTTTATACAGTATTCTGATCAGTGCAATCCATCGGTGGTGTAGGACTACAGTATTGGGCAAGGACTAAGGAGATTCAAGTTCAAATCCCTTCACTTCCATGAGGCGGCCAGGTGACCTTCAAATGGTCGTAATCTGAGCCTAGCCTACCTTCCAAGACTTGTTGAGGATTAATTGGGGGAGGTGGAGGGAGAGAGAACAATGAACATCATGAGCACATTAGAGGAAGGATGGGTGAAATGTGCCACACCCTTAAACAATGGTTAGGACCATATCTCATATTTACCTGGAGTCCTCTGCCCAGTTCTGGTCACCACAGTTCAAGAAGGATAATGACAACCTTAAAATGTGTGCAGAGGAAGGTGACTGAGATGATAAAGGGCCTGGGAACCAAGCCTTATGAGGAACAGTTGAGGGACATGGGGATGAGAAAAGAAGACTGAGAAGGGATATGAGAGCCATCTTCAATTATCTGAAGGTCTGTCACATGGAAGATGGAACAAGCTTGTTTTCTGCTGCTCCAGAGATGGTGTCACAGTCTGGTCTGCGGGCGATCGGGGTCCCGGCTGAGGACATCAGGACCGGGGGCAAGATGGCGGGGTGGGAGTCCAGAAGCTAGGGGTCCAAGGGTCGGGGAGTCACGAGGTCAAGGGTCCAAGGGTTGAGAAGCAAGGAGTCAAGGAGCCAAGATCTGAGGCTCAGGAAGCAAGGAGCCAAATGCAGCAAGGCAGGAAACATGTTGCTGTGGCAAAGAGCTGAAGGGAAAT
The DNA here is from genome assembly GCF_964106915.1 of Podarcis gaigeae. Taxonomy (NCBI): domain Eukaryota; kingdom Metazoa; phylum Chordata; class Lepidosauria; order Squamata; family Lacertidae; genus Podarcis; species Podarcis gaigeae. Next base: position 2,185,727 of record NC_139693.1, read on the forward strand.
GCTGACCTTATATCCCTTCCCGGCTCTTGCCACCAGGTGCAGTAAGTTACCAATCGGCCTCACCTGTACGGCCGTGCCTTGCCTCTCCAGAACAAACTTAGGAAGGCCCCTGTCCTGTGAAGCCCTACTGGTCCCAGGGCTTGGCTCCTGCACACACTCCTGACAGAGGGGGTCCCAAACCAATGGATCCAAATTCCAAGAAAGGAAGTTCTGACTAAACGTTTGGAAGAACTTTCTGGTGGTAAGAGCTGTGGAATGGACTCCCTTGGAAGATGGTGGACCATCCTCCTTTGGAAGTTTTTAACAGAGGTTGGATGGTCATCTGTCAGGGATTCTTCAGCTGTGATTCCTGCACTGCCGGGATCTGGACTAAATGACTCCTGAGCAGTCCCTTCCAATCCTATATGATTCCATGTGTAACCTTTCAGGTGTGAGGAATCCATTCCCACCAGAGAAAGCCAGCTATGTTTATTGAAATCACTCTCATCTTTCCTACAGATCCTTTACATCATGGATGAGTGGGGAGCTCAGGCTTGGGGTTCCTCTAACACAGGCATCCCCAAACTCAGTCCTCCAGATGCTTTGGGACTACAACTCCCATCATCCCTAGCTAACAGGACCAGTGGTCAGGGATAATGAGAATTGTAGTCCCAAAACATCTGGAGGGCTGGGTTTGGGGATGCCTGCTCTAACAGGCCCTCTCTCCTAGACAACATCCCTCTGCAAACCCAGCTTTGCACCCTCCCACTTGAATGTTTTTGGCTTGTTCAAAGGCAGCCTTCAACTCCGATAGTGCTTCTTGCCTTGTCCGGGGAGAACAATAGAGTCTCAGAATTGTAGAGTTGGAAGAATAATATTGAAATAAAAAAAATAAGGTCTTATATGTATAATAAATGTTCATAAATGTACCAATCTAGCTCGTACTTAGATATGGGGACCACATGTCTGGAACAGCACAGGAAGACCGCCCTGAAACCATTTTGACTCCCAAACTGACCAAATGTTTTCTCTGCAAGGAGGGAGGGGGTGAGGGAACCTTCCCATTGTCTCAGGAATTGGGTAATCACCTTTTCAAAGGAACGGGCAGACTACCAGGAAAGGCAATCAGATAAGGCATTATCAGATAACCTGGAAGACAGGAAAAACAACAGCATTCAAATTTCTGTTGTAGACCACCTTTTCTGTGATGTAGGTATGATGTATCTGGGGGGTGGTCTTGAGCTACACCCCTTCTGTGATGTATGTATGATGTAAGGAGAGGTGGTCTGGAGTTCCAGGGTGGGCAATTTAAAATGTCTATATAAGGGTGGACACACCTTTGTTCTGGGTCCTCCTCCTTTCCTGCGTGTGGGGGGAGCACCCTGTTGCAACAGCTCAATAAAGATCAGGCTTACTAGCTGCTTTGCTTCTCAATATTCTCTGCTTGTCCTCTGTTCTTTTCTCCTACCGATGGAGAACCTATGAAAGACTCTATAAGGGCTCTTGTGTCCCGCAGAGGGGAATAAGGGCAGATTTTTTTATTACAATAGAATAGTAGAGTTGCAAAAGACCCCAAGAGTCATCTAGTCAATGCCGGAAGAACATAGAGAGGGGTGCTTTAGTGTGTGTGTGTGTGTGTGTGTGTGTGTGTGTGTGTGTGTAGGAAGTAGCCTGCTATACAAAAGGTAATAATATCCTTTTGTTGCTCCACCCCCTTTAATCCACTGGCCTTGCCCACCCAAGATGTGGCCCCTGGAAGGTTTCACAGAAGAGAGTGTGGCCCCTGAGCCACAAAGTCCCCCCTGTTCTGCTTTCGAAGCCGAACCTTCATCCCTGCTTCAGATTTCGCCAAGGGCGACTTTTGACGAGACTTACCGGGGCATCTCTCTGCTAAAGCGGACGGAGGAAGACCAGAGAGTCATGCAGTGCCACAGAGAATATATTTTTTTATTTGATACATCTTTACATACATGGGGTGGGGGGAGCTGCTTTGCAAAGGGGAAGACTCCAAGCAGAGTGAAACTGACTTTCCAAGCACAGCAAGATCAACTTTCCTCCCAGAAATTCTCATCTTGACATTGCTTTTTCCGAATGCTGATGACCGACAGTCAACATATATCATGTTTCATATTCGTGTCCGCACATCTGCCATTCCATGATATTTCATCCCAGATTATTTTTTCCTGTTTAATTCGACAGCTGATCATTAACCGTATCTGATATTTGACGTGTAATGGCATTTGGCAGGAGAGGTGCAAATTCTTTGCATGCAAGATAAATAAATACCGTATTTTTCGCTCTCTAGGATGCACTTTTTCCCCTCCAAAAATGAAGGGGAAATGTGTGTGCATTCTATGGTGTGCACCGACCCCTCACACTCTTCAGGCAGCTATCCGCAAGCCTTCGGAGCGTGGTGGAAGTTCCTGCCGGGCTCAGAAGGCTTACGGATAGCAGCAAGCTCCGGGAGCAACCTCGTCTCCGCTCCCGGGCCCATTCTGGGGGCTGGGGTCAGGGGAAGCTCGGTCTTCCCCTGCCCCAGCCCCACGGCTAAAAACAAAGCCAAGACAATGAGCGGGATCCATCCTGCTCGCTGTCTTGGCTTCTGCCAAAGCTGCACGAAGCCTCTCCCGGCTGGAGAGGTTGTGCACGGCTAAAGAGGAAGCCAAGACAGCCAGCGGGATTCCCCCCCCCCTAAAAACTAGGTGTGCCCTATGGAGCGAACAATATGGTAAATATCAGGTTCGGTCCCCAGCATCTGTGGGTAAGGCTGAGAATCTCCTTTGCCTGAATCCCTGGAGAGCTGTTGCCAGTCAGTGTTGACAAGCTAGATGGAGTCCAACAATCTGACTTGGTGTAAGGCAGCTTGCAATTAAATCAGCGCTTTAGTCAGAGCCCTGTGGGCTAGAATCCTACTTCATTTTTTAGGAGAAAGAACATAGCTCAGTAATAGAGTATCTGCTTTGCATACAGAAGGACTGGGGAAAACTCCATGCCTGGAACCTGGACAACACTGGTCTGACAGAGTCTAAGACAGCTTTCTTATGTTCCCATGCATCTAGCAATTAAGAAAGATGGCTCAAAAAGCGTAAATGCCGTTGTGTGTAAGGTTTCCCAGATGGCCTCTGCAATTGCATTCATTCCATGTGATGTTGAAGTAATGGCTGGTTGGTAGATGCTCATGTACGCTTTTTGAGCAGGTTCCAGGCATGGAGTTTTCCCCAGTCCTTCTGCATGCAAAGCAGATACTCTATTACTCTGACACGCAATTGTGTTTAGCATTTTATGACCAACATGCAACAGCAAATAGGATTTAATTATATTCGGAAAACTGATATGCAGGGGCATGTAAAATCGGATGGCACCTGCACAGGAGATTTCATACCTGCTTGTTGTCCAGGAGCCATTGAGATCAAAAGATGCCAGCAAGCCTAAAGCGCTTAAGATTTCAAGAACTGGAGTTAAAATGTCAGAATCTGGATTTCGCATGCCGAGTCATCGACAATTCCTTTCTTATCTTTCAGCTCTCAGTCCCAGGTCCACCACCGATAGGCCATTCACGCAGTCGATCTCTCCAAGGTCATTGATACTACCTTTTCCAAGAGATGGCGCAGAATTCTGTGTGTTGTCATAAGCAGGAAGGCATAAAGCGAAAGGTTGAAGCTGAGAGAAGGGACACACCATCTGGTATATGCGACACGGTGTGGGTCATGTATGGATCGATCGCTCCCTCGTTCCAAACACCGATGGTCATGCGCAGCACGTCGGCTTGCAGCAGGTCGAAGAGCAGCAGGGTTGGACCTGGACTGGCACCGCACAGACCGTGCTGCAGGGACTCGCGCAACAGGTCTGGGGCACCAAAATGAGCTTGCCACATCCGCAGGGGCAGCGCTGAATGCAGACCGGGATGCAGGTCTGAGCCTGGCACGGTGATGCGCAGACAGGGACGCAAGTCTGAGCCTGGCAAGGGGTGGCACAGACAGAGACACAGGTCTGACCTTGGCAAGGGGTGGCACAGACGGTGCCCTGGCAGGGTGCCACAGCTTTGACGCCACTGCAGACGCTTTGGCAGGGCGAGGCGCACTTGGTGCATGGGTCTGCACACTTGGTGCATGGGTCCGTGCACTTGGTGCATGAGTCCACACACTTGGTGGCAGGCGCCTTGACAGCCTCGCCGCAGGAGGTTTGGCAAGGCGCCGAGCACACGTCGGTGGCGCACTTGGTTGTGCCACATGAGGCGGTTCCGCACTTGACAGTGGTCCCTTTCACGCAACATGGAGGCAGTGTGCATGGCTGCTTGCACTGATGAGACATCTTGTCCGAAAAGGAAATTGGCTTTGCCTGCAGGACAGGGAAGGGGGGAAAGACACATTGTAGGAATATGCTGCAATAATGAGAAGGAGAAGGAGAAGGAGAAGGAGAAGGAGAAGGAGAAGGAGAAGGAGGAGAAGGAGGAGAAGAAGAAGAAGAAGAAGAAGAAGAAGAAGAAGAAGAAGAAGAAGAAGAAGAAGAAGAAGAAAGTTTGTGTCACATCCACACAAGCATGGTTAAACTGTGGAACTCACTGCCACAGCAGGCAGTGAGGGGCCACCACCTGCATTGCTTTAGGAGAAGATTAGATAAATTCATGGAGGAGAATATAAATGCATAGATAGGTTAAATGCTTACCCCCAAATCTCAAAGGACCAAATGGACAGAGAGGCCAGGAGGAAATGAGGGAACAAAGAAGCACAGACTCTTTTATACAATACCGACCAAGCCGGGATCCGGAAACAATGAGCCCCAGGGAAGCCAAAACCTGACATTAAGAACTCAGCCTTGCTCTAGCCATTAATCCTCAAAATTGTTCCCTTGCATCACGATATTTAATGGAAAATCTTAATTTGATGGGAACTACCCACCGGCTCCCAGAAAGGTAAGTATTTGCTGGTTTTGGTTTCTGCATCGTTCTTCCTTTCTGGTGTCAAAACAACCTGGAGTTAAAACAACTGAGGGATATAAGCGACCCTTCAGATGCTGCTAGACTCCAACTTCCAGCAGCCCCAGAAGCCAGTGTTAGAAATTAGCAGGCGCCAAGCGCATTTTGCAACAAGCATGGAGATCCCTGGATACAAGGTTGGTGATGGGGAAAAGCAAAAGATCCCTTGGAACAGGATCTGAAATATTTCTTGAAGCTTGAATTTGTTTCATTCTGGATTGCTTGACGTTTTAATGTGCTGCAACCGGCTTTGAGATTTGTTCTTTAAAATATAAACAGTATAGCAATAAAATTAAGATGCCGTTTGAAGATTAGATTATATACCTGAGTTTCTAACACTGCCAGAAGTCAGCATGGCCAATGTTTAGGGGTGTTGATAAGGGTTGCAATCCAACAATATCTGAATGGGAACACGGATCCTTGCAACAGACTTGTTTTTTTAATTGAAATTGGGGCCTTGCATGAACTTCTTTCAAAACTTCAGTGTTCCAACACAGACACTGGAACAGACAGAGTCAGGCCATTGGCCCTCCTAGCTCCCAGTCTACAAATGGACTGGCAGAAGCTCTCCAGACATTCCTAACCCTACCTAAGGATGCCGGAGACTGAAACTGGGACTTTCTGCATGCAAAGCAGACGTTCTACCACTGTGGTCCTTGGAAGGATAGGAAGTTGACAAGAACTGAGTCAAACTCTTGGCCCATCAAGTTCAGTATCATCTACGACAACAGTCAGTGGCTCTCCAGGTTTCAGACAGGCTGTCCTACCCAACCCAACCTGGAGATGCCAGAGTTTGAAGCTTGGACCTTCTACAGGTGAAGCAAGCACTGAGCTATGTAAGATCCCAGTCCTTCTTATTCTAAGAGCAGACTTACATAGGAAGGTGCCTTCTGCTTAATCAGATCATTGGTCTATCTATCTCAGATTGTCTACGTTGACTGGTCTTGGCTCTCCAGGGTTGCAGGCAGGGAGTCTTTCCCAGACCTACCTGGAAATGATGGGGATTAAACCTGGGACCTTCTTCATGGAAAGCAGATGACCTACCACTGAGCTATGGATCTTTCCCATGCTTTTAGTCAATGTTCAGGAATGCCATTCTGAAGTCCTTCCTAAATTGACCATGACTGGAGACTATACTGCCAGGTGAACACTGCCATGCCCACTGTAGGAGCCGCAGACTTGGAAAGGTCTAGTTCATGGGACACCATTGGTCTTGGGCTTCTACCTTGGGTCACTTCTCTTCCCCTAGACCAGGCATGGCCAAACTTAGCCCTCCAGCTATTTTGGGACTACAATTCCCATCATCTCTGACCACTGGTCCTGTTAGCTAGGGGTGATGGGAGTTGTAGTCCCAAAACAGCTAGAGGGCCAAGTTTGGCCATGTCTGCCCTAGACCAACACACTCAAATGATCAAGTAAAAATTTCCACTTATCTTCATTATAGGAACCTACCAAGAAGAGCTCCGATGGATCTGGTAAAAGGCCCACCTAGTCCAGAGTCCTGTTCTCTTAGTGGGTCAACAAAATGCCCTAATGGGAAGCCCTTGAGCAGGACCTGATGGCAACCTCACCTCTCTCCACCTGTGATTCCAAACAACAGGTGATCAGAAGAAGTATAATGCCTCCAACTGTGGAGGTAAGAAATGACCATCATGTCTAGATGGTCATCAAGAACCCTTGATAGGCTTATTATCCTCCATGGATTTGTCTAATTCTCCTTTAAAGCCATCCATGTTAGTGACCTTTTCTACCTTTTGTGGTAGTTTAGATATGCACTATCTGGAGAAATAATTTCTCTTTACCTACTTGTTGGTCTTACCCCTTGACTTAGTAGCCATCCATCTGACTGCCCTGCCACCCATCAATCTATCCACCAAGGTCACATCCAAACTTGTCTCTCGAACCCATCGCCATTGCATAGAAATCATCCGTCCAAGAGATTAAGTCACAAGACGTCCTCAACCGGGCAATTCATCGCAATCTGTTTGAGAAGTTCGGATCCCTGAGCCATGAGAGGAAACCTTTTCAGCCCCATTGAATTAATTTAAAATAGATGTCGGTAACTCGGGGTGTCAGATGATGAGAACAGTGTCAGAAATGAGAAAAGAAACTGCTGCAATTCACACTTTCATCAGCGGCTAGGAAAGGAAATCACACAAGTGTTTATAGTCACCACCATCATTGTTAAATGCCTTTCACCACAGGTTCTCAGACCCAGGTCACAATGTAAAATACAACATTAAAAATAGTGAAAGATAAATTACAATCACAACTGGTTATTGTTGTTAGTATGTCACCCCAGCCACTTTGGGCAGCTCCTAACAGAATATTAAAAACAAAACAAAAGCATCAAACATCAAAAACTTCCCTAAACAGGCCTGCCTTCAGATGTCTTCTTCTAAAAGTCAGATAGTTGTTTGTTTCCTTGACATCTAGTGGGAGGGTGTTCCACAGGGCGGGCACCACCACCGAGAAGGCCCTCTGCCTGGTTCCCTGTAACTTCACTTCTCGCAAATCTCTATTTAACTATCTACCTATCATTTATCGGGTGGTGCTGTGGGTTAAACCACAGAGCCTAGGACTTGCCGATCATAAGGTCGGTGGTTCAAATTCCCATGATGGGGTGGGCTCCCATTGCTTGGTCCCTGCTCCTTCCAACCTACCAGTTCAAAAGTACGTCAAAGTGCAAGTAGATAAATAGGTACCACTCTGGCAGGAAGGTAAATGGCATTTCCGTGTGCCTCTCTGGTTCGCCAGAAGCGACTTAGTCATGCTGGCCACATGACCCGGAAGCACGCTGGCTCTCTCAGCCAGTAAAGCGAGATGAGCGCCGCAACCCCAGAGTCGGCCATGACTGGACCTAATGGTCAGGGGTCCCTTTACCTCTCTATCTATCTATCTATCTATATCTATATCTATCTATCTATCATCTCTATCTATCTATATCTATCCATCTATCTATCAACTATCATCTATCTATCTATCATCTATCATCTATCTATCTATATCTATCATCTATCTATCTATCTATCTATCTATCTATCTATCTATCTATATCTATCTATCATCTGTCATCTGTCATCTGTCATCTATCTATCTATCTATCATCTATCTATCATCTATCTATCTATCTATCATCATCATCTATCTATCTAATATAATCTATCTATGGTTGCCTTATCCTATAAGATTGAAGCCCACCTGACCACTTCAATTTGTGGAACTGGCACCATTACAGGAGACACACAATACTCTTCATGCATTTGTAAAAAATAAAATAAAAAATCTTTTAATGTGGCAGCACCCACACTTTGGAACTCCCTACCTACTGACGTCTGGCAAGCACCTTTGCTGTACTTTCTTTAGCACCTGATAAAAATGTTTGTTTGTTTGTTTGTTTTTGTTTGTTTGTTTGTTTGTTTGTTTAGGCAAGCCTATCCGGATGTGTAGAATGTTGGAATGTGTTTCGCTCTGGCTCCCAGGTTTTGGAAACCCCATGCCTGAGTGCACAGAAAAGTTTGGATGCTCAGAAAGAGCTAAATCCCAATGCAACTCAGAAGGGTTCTTAAGAGGACAAGCAAAGCACCATCACTTAGATACGGTATGGCCCATATACACCAACTATGTAAATAAAAGTGGCATTGATGTAAGACCTCCAGATACTCAGACTTACTAAAGGATGGTTATTTTCTGCCTCCACAGCTGGAGACAGCATTACACAGCATCTTAAAAAGCAGAGATATCACCTTGCCAACAAAGGCCCGTATTGTTAAAGCTATGGTTTTCCCAGTAGTGATGTATGGAAGTGAGAGCTGGACCATCAAGAAGGCTGATCACTGAAGAATTGATGCTTTTGAATTCTGGTGCAATGAGAGTCCCATGGACTGCAAGAAGAACAAACCTATCCATTCTGGAGGAAATCAGCCCTGAGGGCTCACTGGAAGGACAGATTGTGAAGCTGAGGCTCAAATACTTTGGCCTCCTCATGAGAAGAGAAGACTCCCTGGAAAAGACCCTGATGTTGGGAAAGATGGAGGGCACAAGGAGAAGGGGACAGCAGAGGACGAGATGGTGGGACAGTGTTCTCGAAGCTACCAGCATGAGTTGGACCAAACTGCGGGAGGCAGTGGGAGACAGGAAGGCCTGGCGTGTTCTGGTCCAGGGGGTCACGAAGAGTCGGACATGACTAAACGACTAAACAACAATAACCAGTTGCTGGAAACCTCAGAAGAGGAGAGAGCTCCTCTTATGCTCAAATCCTGCTTCCTGGTTTCCAGCAGGATTGGCCACCTGGTTGGCCACCGTGATAACAGGTTGCTGTACCAGGTGGACTATTGGCCTGATCCTGCAGGCTCTTCTTAGGCTCTCGTTATTTTAGAATGAAGATGCCCTGTAGCTTTTTAATGAATGCTTTGGAGATTTCTGCAGGGCTGGCCAGTTGATCAAAGATAGCTGCCGAAACTTCCAGGTTGGCCTGTGATGCAGCTATTTTGTCAATTTCCACTTTACTTGGTGCGTGTCAGAGTTGAGCAACCCATTTCCTGCAAGAAGAACCAATAAATGCCATTGCCTCTGTGTGGAGCAAATCTTGCCAGGATCCCTCCCTCCCATAATTCCCCTTCCTCCCACCCAAACACCCACCTCCGGACCTTTTGCTTGGTGGTGGTTGTTTTTTAATTCCGCCTCTGCGTAATTTCACAAAGTCCCATTACGAGCTATTAAAAAATAATTAAGCTTCATCCAGCACCGACTTGCAGACAGGCAACACCTACCTCTTTGCGGCCAATTTCCTTGGCGGAATCCATACGTTTGCAGCCATAGGAAGACAAGAATAACGCTGAAGCCAGCCCCCGCGATACCAGGGGAATCCTCGGACGTGTCATTCCCGAGCCAGCCAATCGACTGGCCCAGGGGGCTGTGGCCTAGCAACATTTAGGTCTGGCGCGGCCAAGGGTCTCCCTCTTTGCCGCACTGCAGCCAGACAGGTTTTCCCTTCCCTCCCTCCCGTTAGGCTAGGCTCTCTGACGTTGCTATGGACTTCGGTTGGTCGCCGTCAAGGGGCCTGGTAGGAATTTTTCCAATTGGCAGATTGGTTTTCACCTACCTCGTAGCAAACCGTCACAACTTCACGGTATCGGCAGTTAGGCATTGGTAGGGGTATTGTTCTATTGTTATGCAGATGAAGGGGGAAGGAAGCGCCATCACCTTCCCCCAAACATAAGGGTAGTCCGTTAAAGGATTCTGGGGGGCGTGGCCTTGTCCTAAGCCTATGGAGGTGTGGGCCCAGGGCACGCCCCCAAGCGGTAACTCCGGGGGGATCTTCTAGTTGACGTGCCTCAGCAGGACTCCCCCTACTGGTGGTTAACCCTTACCGAACTTCAAGCAACTGGGCTGAAGCTGGTTAGTTGTTAGGACCAATGCCTAAGCCAATACTGCTCAATTCCTGTAATCAATAAAGTTGTGGCCTGATTTGACCCATTAACTCAAATTCTTGTGTCTCGTGTCTTTATTTCTGAGGAGGGAGACGGGAACTTGCCACGCAAGTGATGAAAGAGGGAAACTCCTGCTGCTCCATGAGGTTCTGGAAACCTTTCTCCCTCCAGATGTTGCAGAACTGTAACTCCCACTAGCCACCTGCAACCATGGCTAATGGTCAAGGATGATGGGAGTTGTAGTTCAGCTACATCTGGAGGGACAAAAGTTCTCCAAACCTGGACCAGATGAATGTGATCAGGGATGGAGGATGCCAAATGAACTCTGCCTGGTCCGCAGAAGTCTATAATTTAGGAATGTAAGATGAGCTTGTGGCTAATGGCCCATCTAGTCCAGTCCTCACAGTGGCCAACCAGAGGCCCCAATGGGAAGCCCACAAGCAAGACACGAGCACAACAGACATAACAGCAGTTTTATTGCATTAGCTCTGCAGTGAGCCAGCTTTGGGACCACTTCACCCCTAGCCCTCAGGAGGTCAAGATGTAAACCAGAAAATAACCATCCTTTGATTATTCGCACCTTTCTGAATTTTGTAGGGCAGGTGTCAGATGCTGGGGGTGGTTGCTCATGAGTAACCAGGCAGGACTCTGACCTGTCTTTTACAGGTTTTATCGTGCAAACTATTTACAGTGCAGATCTACAAAGTTCATGTCCGTCTCAGTCACTTGCAGAATCTGGGAGTGGCCCCTTCCGGCTTCTTCCCCAACATAAGAACTTCGGCACCCCAAGGCTCCTCCTCCCCTTCTTGCCTTTCACCCCTCTGCGCAAGCTGGGCGACGGAAGTGGCGTGCGACCCTCCTGGCCAGCGTGGCAAGGTGAGGCGCTGGGGCTCTCAGCATCATCCTCGAACCCTTTCCTTCCAGCCTGGCCAGGTGAGGCGCTGGGGGCTCTCCTCAGCATCCTCGAGCCCTCTCCTCGCTTGGCTGGCCCCTTTCCTCTCTTCTCCTCTGGAGGTGTGGCTTTTCCCACTGCTGGAAGAGGAACTGCTCCTCAGTAGTTTCGGAGGCTCTCTGTATCCCAACGGCCCCCTGCCTCCCTCCCCTGTTCCGATGGCAGTCCCCTGAGGTCTATGGTCAAGTAGCACTGTAGATGGCTTGTTCCACCTCCCTCGGGGTGGTGGTAGCCCAGGGGGAGAGGGCCTTCCCCTAAGTTGTGGGACTCCCTAACCGGCCGAGGGGTGTCATGCTGAAGATGCAACTCCTTTAAAGCCCTACGCTGCCTAGAACCCACATACCTACGGGACCGCCTCTCCTGGTATGCCCCGTGGAGGACCTTAAGGTCCACCAAATGACAACGTTTTGGAGGTCCCAGGTCGCAAGGTGTTTAGGTTGGTCTCAACTAGGGCCAGGGCCTTTTCAGTACTGGCCCCGACTTGGTGGAACGCTCTGTCACAAGAGACCAGGGCCCTGCGGGACTTGACATCTTTCCACAGGGCCTGCAAGACAGAGCTGTTCCACCTGGCCTTTGGTTTGGACTCAGTCTGACCCTTATGTTTCCCTCTCCTTATGGTTTTGATCTATGGGCTACTATTGAAATGAGGATGCATTTTAAATTGTATTTTTGACCTGTTTTTTTACCCCCCCCCCCCAATTATGTTTTTATTGTAATTTAACTGGTGTTAGCCACCCTGAGCCTGGCTCTGGCCAGGGAGGGCGGGGTATAAATAAAATTATTATTATTATTATTATTATTATTATTATTATTATTATTATTTGCCACTAACACCTGAGATGTGTATCTTCAGGCCCCACTGAGTTCCTGCAGCTGCAATCTGGTTTTATGAAAGCTTCTAATTCTGAATTTTAAATTGTTGCAACACACCTCCTTACTACAGCAACAATGACCACTACCAATAATCATAATAAACAATAATAGGATAAATTTGCACTAAAATACTGCTGAATCTTCCTGGGGACCTTTCTAAAACAAAAACCGCAAACTGGTGTGGAAATAGGGAGAACAAACTATGGTTGGGGAAAGGGGAAGCTGAAATGGAGCCATTTCCCTGGTCAACTGACCTTATACCTTTGTATGGGAACATGGTAGGGAATGAAGATCAGCTGAATTAAGACACAATCAAAAGCTATAAAATAAGTAATAGCTGCTTGATTTACCTGTCACTTTAATCCATTATCTAAATATTACCATCATCGCCGTTTATGGGGATCTACGCCTTCCCTAATAACCAAACCCATTAACAGAGCTAAAAAAACACACACCACACCTTGCTTGCATCCAGAGAACAGGTGCTGGTGATGTGTCAATAACTCCCTGTTGTGACAGGCATGTGTCAGTAACAGTTAATGAGCAGCTGGGGCTCTGTTATTAGAACAAGTCAGGAAGAGGTAATGGGTTCCCTGCCTGTCTCCTGATGCTTAATCATGGCGTCTGGAACCCTGAAGGCCTGGCTTTTAAGGACAAAGTGAAGCAGGAATTCCAGGTGGAGGAGTCACAGCTGTTTCCACAGCTGGAGCAGAGATTTTGGAAACAGAGTTATTACTCCCCAAAGCCACAGTGGAGTTAGATTTTATAGTGTTTTCAATGTGCTTACCTTGCTGTCATATAGTCCGTATAGTTCAAGCTATGGTTTTCCCAGTAGTGATGTATGGAAGTGAGAGCTGGACCATAAAGAAGGCTGATCACCGAAGAATGGATGCTTTTGAATTCTGGTGCTGGAGGAGACTCTTGAGAGTCCCATGGACTGCAAGAAGATCAAACCAATCCATTCTTAAGGAAATCGGTCCTGAGTGCTCACTGGAAGGACAGATCCTGAAGCTGAGGCTCCAAGACTTTGGCCACCTCATGAGAAGAGAAGACTCCCTGGAAAAGACCCTGATGTTGGGAAAGATGGAGGGCGCAAGGAGAAGGGAAAGACAGAGGACGAGATGTGGGACTGTGTTCTCGAAGCTACCAGCATGAGTTTGACCAAACTGCGGGAGGCAGTGGAAGACAGGAGGGCCTGGCGTGCTCTGGTCCAGGGGGTCACAAAGAGTCAGACATGACTAAACGACTATACAACAACAATACCTTGCTGTCGAGGCTGTCAGGGGGTATAGAATCATATAATTGCAGACTAGGAAGGGGCCATCTACTCCTCCTGCAATGCAGGAATCACAACTGAAGAATCCCTGACAGATGACCATCTGACCTCTGCTTATAAACCTCCAATGAAAGAGGGTCTACTACCCTCCAAGGGGGTCCATTCCACTGTCAAACAGCTCTTACCAGCAGAACGTTCTTCCCAATGCTGAGTTGAAATCTCTCTTCTCACCATATGCATCCAGTGAGGGATTTACGTATAAGCTAAACAAGCTCTAGTTTAGGGCCCCACTCTCTGGGGGGGGGGGACTGGATGTACATTTCCAAAGTATAAGATTAAAAAACAAATAAAATAAAACCTACATACAGCAAGAGTGTTTTGTGTTGTGTAGGCTCCTATGATGTATGTCATGGGCCCCCGCCTGCTCCCTAAAATATCACTGCTTTGTTCCTTTCTATATATATAGGTTGCAGGGCAACATGTGCAAATGGCTTTAGATACCTATTAGGTCCATAAATTACCATATAGCATCTATTCAACACAAAAAACAGCGACAATTTGTTGTTGACAAAGGACAGGTGGACATAGAAAGGGCCCCATTACCTTCAGTAGCTGAGGGCCTCGTCAAACCTAAATCCGCCCCCGTATGAATCCATTGGTTAAGGTCCTACCCTCTGGAGAAGCAAAAAACAAACTTTCTCCATCTTCCTTCTGGCAGCCCTTTACATACTTTTGAAGATGGCTATCATATCTAAGTCTTCTCTTCCCCAGGCTAAACAAACCCTGCTCCCTCAACCATTCCTCATAAGGCTTGGTTTCCAGGTCCTTGATTATTTTGGCTGTGTTTCTCTGTTCACGTTCCAGCTTGTCAATGTCCTTCTTAAAGTGTGTTGCCCAGAAATGAACAGAGGACTCCAGTTTTGGCTTGACCAAGGAAGAATACAGTGGGACTACAACTTCTCTTGACCTGGGCGCTATACATTTCAGAGCACAATTCCAAGTGTTGACCTTGAAAGCCCTAAACGGCCTCAGCCCAGTATACCTGAAGGAGCGTCTCCACCCCCATCGTTCTGCCCGGACCTTGAGGTCCAGCTCTAAGGGCCTTCTGGTGGTTCCCTCCCTGCAAGAAGTAAGGTCACAGGGAACCAGGCAGAGGGCCTTCTCGGTGGTGGCACCCGCCCTGTGGGAAGCCCTCCAACCAGATGTCAAAGAGATAAACAACTACCTGACATTTAGAAGACATCTGAAGGCAGCCCTGTTCAGGGAAGTTTTTAATGTGTGACATTTTAATGTATTTTTAATCTTTGTTGGAAGCCACCCAGAGTGGCTGGGGAAACCCAGCCAAATGGGTGGAGTACAAATAATATATTATTATTATTATTATTATTATTATTATTATTATTATTATTATATGTTCATACAGGCAAGAACTGCATTGCAATTTTTTTTCTGCTGCTGCTGCCTCACCCTGTTGACTCATGCTAAGCTTGTAGTCCACTAAGACCCCTAGATCCTTTTCGCATGTACTGCTGTCAAGCCAGGTGACTCCCATCCTATATGTGTGCATCTGGTTCTTCCTGCCTAAGTGTAGAGCCTTGCATTTTTCCCTATTTGCAAGCGTCCTTTATTTCATTCTGCGAATCATCTCCCCAGTGGATTGTGAGTTGGCAGCCTTCCCAGTTACCCACATTTCAGTTTAAGCCCAGCAGTTTGCTAGCATAATTTGGCGTGCATTCAGCCTTGCTCCACTGTCCAGCAAACCACTCTTTAGATATCTGGAAAGGGTTCTCAGATCACCTCTTAACAGGCGACATCATTCTTCAAGTCGTCTTGCCCTTTACAAAGGCATTCAAGAAAGGCGATTGAAGTCGTTTCCATCTCACTTAGAACAAGGCAATGGTGATGATACTCATTGGAAATGTCTGGCTGCTTGTCAGGACAGATGCTTGCCCAGTTGATACATCCCTTGACTTCTGGGGAATTCCCCTTCCTACTGATTTTAAACTATATTATGAGGTGTCCTGTTTCCGCTGGCTCCAGGAATGGATAATATTGAAAAGAGTAGGTATTTTAGATTTGGAAGGAGATGACAATAGGTTTGGATGGCATGCATATTTATGGTATGAAAAAGCAAAAGTACATAAAGGATTTCAGAATCATCTAGTAAGATGATCAATTTTTATGGTGTGGGGGGAATATAAAAAGAGTCTTCTTTCTGCATTCTTGAGGCCCATGCATGACTCAATTTGGCAAATGCCAATGGGTCATTTCCCCCTCTCGTCTAACGCAGAGACATCTAAAACAACATTCCACCTCTTCAGAAATGAATAGTTGTTATGGGGAGGAGCCCTAGCTCAGGGAGGACATTAGTAAGAGCCTGGCTGCTGGATCAGGCCCACCTAGTTCAGCATCCTGCTCTCATGGCAGCCAACCAGAAGCCTGTGGGAAACCTGAAAGGGGGACCTGAGCATGAGGCCTCTCCCCTCCTGCAGTTTCCAGCAGCTGGGAAGACTGCGGCTCAGTGGCAGAGTGTCTGCTTTTCACACAGAAGGTTCCAGGTTCGATTCCCCACATCTCCAGGTAGGACTGAGAACATCTAAAGTCTGAAAAGGCCCTGCCATGCACTCTGGAAAGTGCTAAGCTAAATGGAGCAGCAGCCTGACTCAAGAGACAGCAGCCTTTCTCTGTCCCTACGTGAAATGGTTCTGAAGGCAGCCCAATGCCAGCAACCATCCGGCAATGATGAAAAATCCATTTCTCTTCAAAGGGTTGGGAATCTCTTAAAGGAGATGGGGGATTTATTGGTTGCTATTTAGGGATGGGGGACGCGGGTGGCACTGTGGGTTAAACCACAGAGCCTAGGACTTGCCGATCAGAAGGTCGGCGGTTCGAATCCCCGCGACGGGGTGAGCTCCCATTGCTCAGTCCCTGCTCCTGCCAACCTAGCAGTTCGAAAGCACGTCAAAGTGCAAGTAGATAAATAGGTACCACTCCGGCGGGAAGGTAAACGGCGTTTCCGTGCTCTGCTCTGGTTCGCCAGAAGCAGCTTAGTCATGTTGGCCACATGACCCGGAAGCTGTACGTCGGCTCCCTCGGCCAATAAAGTGAGATGAGCGTCGCAACCCCAGAGTCAGCCACGACTGGACCTAATGGTCAGGGGTCCCTTTACCTTTATTTAGGGATGGGGACAAGACCTGTGATTCAGTTCACATTTAAAGACAAATCTAACTGAGAGCTCATTTAGAACTCCGCTTTCCCATCAATTTTCACCCAGGAAAATCTGATCATTACTGCTGAATTGGAGCAGACATCAACTGGGTTTTTCGCAGGTGGATGTTTGCTCCAATTGAGCACTAAAGAGCAGGTTTCCAAGGGAAAGTGGTGGGGGAAAGGGAAAACTGTTCAGACCTGTGCCCAGGAAGCAGGGGACACACAGAAATCCACTCGGACTTGTGTTTTCCACGCTCAGGACAAATGGAAGTCTGGACAAGCCCATAAATAATACACAAACCTAAGCACCGCCATCTTTTGACATGTTCATCACTCTGAATTTTGCAGTGTAGCCCTCCAGCCAAGTAATGTGCAGAACCATGCATGCGCTGAAGTAAAGCATGCATAAAAACATGTATAATTGTGAAAATGCACAGTGCATTGCCACATGTTTGGCAAAAATGCCTACAAACATAGATGTATTAGCAGAAATGTGCACTAAAAGGGTGCTGTGTTTTCACAAGGACTTTTTAAAATGTAAGATGATGTGGAAATGAGGAGAGGTGATCTTAAGATTGGGGAAAATGAGAAGCTGAAATGGGGAGATTTTGCCGTTCCTCATTAATAGCACTTTCTTTCTTTCTTTCTTTCTTTCTTTCTTTCAATCCGTATTCTTCCTCCCAACTTCCCCAAGCAGCAACAATAGTTATGCCAGGAAGAGAAAAAATAACTCACATGCCCCAGCTATCACGTGCCAAAACACCATCAGGCACCCCACCAAATTAAGAGGGCCACACTGAAAATATGGAGGCTAAGAAGAAAATTAGGAGGTGACGTGGGGTTTGACTCTGCAACCATACATTTCCTTTTGTCCTTGGGCTGCTTCCTTCCCAGAGCATCTCCTTGAGGAACCCATAAAAGGAAGGGCTGCTCTTGAAGTCTCCCTACTCCTGCCGGGTCTCCGTCCACCTGTCTTGTCACTCAAGCAGGTAAGTTTCAGATTCTTGGGATCCTTCTCTCTCTCTTTCTCTCTCTCTCTCTCTCTCTCTGGCCTACATGGTTATTTCTGCTAGTGATCCTCCCAAGGAGTATTTCAGGACAAGGACCTTTGGGCCACATCATACCCTTCCTTTAAAGCAGTTAGACCACTTTGACAGTCATGGCTCTCTACCTCACCACCACCGAAGGATTCTGGAAACTGTAGTTTTTTAAGTGGTTAGCTGGCACCACCCCCATTTCCCTCACAAAACTACAATTCCCAGAGTGGTTTAACGATGAACCCCTCTTCTCTGTGCAGGGGCTTTAAATGTACAGTGTGGGGAACCTTTCTCCCATCCAGATGTTGATGAACCGCAGTTGCCAAGCATGGCCAATGGTCAGGGGTGATGGGAATTGTAGTTCAGGAATCTCCAGAGGGCCAATGTTTCCTGGTACCTGCTTTAAATGTACAGTGTAGATGTGGCCTCTCTGTAGTGTTATTTTTCTAGAAAAGGAGGTGCCGGAATTCACTAAGAAGAACACCTCCCTTGGATTAATAATAATAATAATAATAATAATTTATATATACCCCACCCATCTGACTGGGTTGCCCCAGAACAGAATATTAAAAACACAATGAAACATCAAACATTAAAAACTTCCCTTCAGATGTCTTCCAGAAGTCAGATAGTTGTTTAATTCCTTGACATCTGGTGGGAGGGCGTTCCACAGGGCGGGCGCCACCACCGAGAAGGCCCTCTGCCTGGTTCCCTGTAACCTCATTTCCCACAGGGAGGGAACCACCAGAAGGCCCTCGGAGCTGGACCTCAGTGTCTGGGCAGAATGATGGGGGTGGAGATGCTCCTTCAGGTCTACTGGGCCAAACCCCAGCACTTTGAATTGCATTCAGAAACGTACTTGTTCTCCTATAATGGCAATGGCACCAACCTGAGAGGAACTGAGTTCCTGTGATTTCCGGCTGAACAAAACCTCTGCCTCTCTAATTTGTAGAGATGATGGCCGCAATGATTTTGCATGATTTATTTAAGCGTGTTCTTGTTCTTCACCCGATAAGGCTCGTTTACTTTTGCATTTTTAAAAATCACCCCAAGACAATCCCTGCCTCCAGGTTCGCAACTTAAGAGACATGGCGCAAAAGGAAAGAGGGAAGGGGAGGGTAAAGGAAGGCGAGAAAGCTTAGGCAACGCTTCGTGAAGGTCTTACAGACACCTTGAATATGACCAACCGGATTTGAAAATGTTTGGGGAAAGAAAAGGTCCAGTGGAGCTGATGGCACAACACAGCAAATCCTCTTTGTAGTTCAAGATGTAAGAAAGTAGTTCAGGACAGCTACTTCACACAACTCGCTCCCTTCTGGCCTCTCAAATCCCATTAACTGTGTGGTGGTTTGAATCGGCTGCTTGGCATGTTTTGTTTTGTTTTCCCTTATCCTAATTCCATATTATACGGATTAGTGGCAAGGGCGGAGGCTTAAATAGCTTTCATGAAGAGAGGAACAGCTGACAACGAGGCGTGGGGAGGGAGGAGGTAGAAAATGAGGCAGAATTCCTAGGGGGGAATGTCAGTTGGTGATAGCAAGGGAGAAGGAGGTTGAGCACCAGGTCTAAAGCTGGAAGAGAAAAACAACAAGGATACCAGTCAGCTGATGAGATCCAGCTGCTCTGAGGGACTAAGCCGAATGTTGGAAGATTCAGGACAGATCAAAGCGAGGGCTTCTCCACGCAGCACAAAGTTAGACTGGGGAACTCCCTGACACAAGAGGCAGTGATGGCCGCCAACTTGGAAGGCTTTAAAAGAGGACTGGGCGAATTAGGGGAGGAAAGGGCTACTGATGGCTTCTGGCCGTGATGGCTCCATCTCCATAGTTGGAGATAACAGTTGCTGGAAGCAGCAGCAAGAGAGAGTTCTGTTGCGCTCATGCGCTGCTTGTGGGTTTCCCATTGAGGAATCTGGTTGGCCAATACAGTGGTACCTCGGGTTAAGTACTTAATTCGTTCTGGAGGTCTGTTCTTAACCTGAAACCGTTCTTAACCTGAGGTACCACTTTAGCTAATGGGGCCTCCTACTGCTGCCACACTGCCAGAGCATGATTTCTGTTCTCATCCTGAAGCAAAGTTCTTAACCCGAGGTTCTATTTCTGGGTTAGCGGAGTCTGTAACCTGAAGCGTCTGTAACCCGAGGTACCACTGTATTAGAACAGGATGCTGGACCTGATGGGAAATGGCCCTGATCCTGCAGGGCACTTCTGGTGTTCTTAAAGGATCCCTGACAGTTAAGTCCAGTTGCGGACGATTCTGGGGTTGCGGCGCTCATCTCGCTTTACTGACCGAGGGAGCCGGTGTACAGCTTCCGGGTCATGTGGCCAGCATGACTGAGCCACTTCTGGCGAACCAGAGCAGTGCATGGAAATGCCGTTTACCTTCCCGCCAGAGCGGTACCTATTAATCTACTTGCACTTTGACATGCTTTCGAACTGCTAGGTTGGCAGGAGCAGGGACCGAGCAACAGGAGCTCACCCATTGCGGGGATTTGAACTGCCGACCTTCCGATCGGCAAGCCCAAGAGGCTCAGTGGTTTAGACCACAGCGCCACCCGAGTCCCAAACTTCTGGTGTTCTTACGACACCCAAAATAGGGCAAAAGTGTTTTGCATAAAACTGGCATGCACAGATTCATATGCATCGATGCAAATTTTGGAAGTGATGACTATAATTGAAAAAGAAATGCAATTCATCTCACCGCAGTGGGTGAAGCTGTGACTGGGTGACCTTTGTGCCATCTCAGATCTGGTGTGCAAGTGATCACTGTGAATCCACCCTTTCGGGGAAGGGCGATAGCTCAGTGGTTAGAGTATCTGTTTCGCCTGCAGTTCTTGGTTAAATTCCCAACATCTCCAGGTGGGGCTGGGAGAAATCTCCTGCCTGAAAGCTTGGAGAACTGCTGCCAGTCTGTGTAGACAATACTGGGCTGGATAGACCAATGGACAGACTCAGTATAAGGCAACACCCTGTGTTGCACAAAAACAATGGCAGAAGTTTTACATTTTAAAACGCCGACAAAGATCAACGCGCCCTCCAACATTTCTCCAATGAAAAAAGGGATGTCCCATTCTATTATTATTATTATTATTATTATTATTATTATTATTATTATTATTATTCCCTCCATCTGACTGGGCTGCCCCAAGCACATAGATAAAAACATAATAAAACATTAAACATTTAAAAACCTCCCTATACAGGGCTGCCTTCAGATGTCTTCTAAAGGTCATTTATCTCCTTGGCTTGGCAGTGTCACATAATTCCATACCTTCCAACCTTTCTCTTAGGAAAATAATAATATTAATAAATTTTATTTATACCCTGCCCTCCCCAGCCAAGACTGGGCTCAAGGCGGCTAACACCAGAAATAAAAACAATTGATTAAAATACAACTTAAAAACAAGATTAAAATACAACATTGAAATAGGGATGGCTTAAGAAAAAGTGAGACGTTCCGGGATCAATTCAGGAACCAGGACAGCTTCTGTAGATCCAGGACTGTCCCTGGAAAACAGGGAAGGTCTGCAGTTGCAAATACCTGCAACTTATGGGAAAATGCTTGGGGGAAGGATGATGTTGGGTAGTTAAGCCTACAAGCACAGAAGCTGGCGGTGAAGGTTCAAAGCCAGGTCTTAGCACTGACTGGGCCCAAAGCCAATTCGTTGTGGTTAGTGTGTGGGCGGCTTGATTGACGGATGGAGGACTGAACATTGTGTCAATCTGCAGAAGGCATTTGTTTTCATTCTTAATGGCTTCGGAGTGAACCAGTGACTCCAGTCCTGCGAGCAACCAGGCAGTCCTTTGTCTATGCATGATCCCAAAGTGGCCAGTCAGATACCCCATGGAGGAAATCCCTTGAGCAGGACCCAAGCAGAGGACCACCTTGCCCTCCTGGGCTTCACAGCAACTCTTATTCAGAAGCATTTACTGCCTCCAGCCATGGAACATAACCATCATGACTAGTAGACGTTGAGGGCCCTCTGAATTTGTCCAGTCCTCTTTTGAAGGCATCTAAGCTGGTGGCCATCACTGTGGCAAGGAGTTCCGTAGTGTTACTGTGTACTGTGTGCAGAAGGTAGCGGGGCCTGTCCTGTGGGACACCCTCCCACCAGATGTCAAGGCAATAAGCAACTATCTTACTTTTAAAAGACATCTGAAGGCAGCCCTGTTTAGGGAAGTTTTAAAATGTTTAATGCTGTATTGTGTTTTTAATATTCGGTTGGGAGTCGCCCAGAGTGGCTGGGGAAACCCAGCCAGATGGGCAAAGTATAGATGATGATGATGATGATGATGATGATGATGATGATGATTCTCCATCCCGAATCTCCTAATGCTCAGTTTCATTAGATATCCGCAAATTCTCGTGTTATGAGAGAGGGAGAAAACCTTTCCTCTGTCCCAAATGCCAACATTTCTTCATGGATCAAAGTCCTTTTCCCCCTTCTTACCTCAACCAGGAAACAAACAAAAAAAACAGCATGAGAATCATGTCTAGGTGTCAGAGACGACCCCCCCCCCTTAACCTTCCTGAGAACAGGAGGACAGTATAGATTTAGAACAGTGGTTTGCAGAAGGGCACAGTTCAGAGGCTGCAGAGCGGAGAAGCTGGGAAATATTGGAAGAGGAACAGCAGGAAGAAGAAGCACCTGGGAGAGACATAAGACAGACTCAGTGTCCTTGGGAAGCATTCCTGACCCTGACCCCGACCCCTCTTCCAGCATGGGAGAGCCAGCATGGTGTAGTGGTTAAGAGCGGTGGACTCGTAATCTGGTGAACCAGGTTCACTTCCCCGCTCCTCCACATGCAGCTGCTGGGTGACCTTGGGCCAGTCACACTTCTTTGAAGTCTCTCAGCCCCACTCACCTCACAGAGTGTTTGTTGTGGGGGAGGAAGGGAAAGGAGAATGTTAGCCGCTTTGAGACTCCTCAGGGTAGTGATAAAGCGGGATATCAAGTCCAAACACTTCTTCTTCTTCCCAGGACCAGGCAAGCATTGAGAGTAGTGGAACAGAAAGCTCAGAGGCAGAAAGTTCAGATTAGCTCACACAGGGGTGGCGTAGAATAGGGGGAATGTAGGGGGTGAGACTTTACTTGGAGTAGCGCCATTATTTAGGGGAGACTGCATTCCTTCATCACACACTGTGAATTATTGAATGAATTGCTTGGCAAGAACTTTTGTCATTTCTCTGCTTCTTGGCTGCCACCGTGGGAGGAATCTGATTCCCCAAATCCTGACATAATAATAATAATAATAATAATAATAATAATAATAATAATAATAATAAAAATAAAAATATAAATATAAATATACTATTTATACCCCACCCATCTGGCTGGACTTTCCCAGCCACTCTGGGCGGCTTCCAACAAAATATTAAAATAGTGTAATACAACAAACATTAAAAGCTTCCCTAAACAGGGCTGCCTTCAGATGTCTTCTAAAAGTCTGGTAGTTGTTGTTCTCTTTGACATCTGGTGGGAGGGCTTTCCACAGGGCGGGCGCCACCACCGAGAAGGCCCTCTGCCTGGTTCCCTGTGTAACCTCGCTTATCGCAGGGAGGGAACCACCAGAAGGCCCTCAGCACTGGACCTCAGTGTCCGGGCAGAATGATGGGTGTGGAGACACTCGTTCAGATTTTCACTAGGTTTGAAACCAAATTAGATCTGGACTCTGTTTTCTTTCTCCTCCTTCAGGTCAAAGTGCCGCCCTGAAAGAATGTACCAGACCAAGCAGCCCTGCCTGCCCCCTCCGATCTGTGCAACGAAATCCACAGGGACCTGCGCCCCTCCATGCGTGAAGACATGTGCAGTTCCATGCCCAAAAGTGTGCCCTGCTAAATGCATAGAGGCATGTGCCGCTGGGTGCAATCCTGCCTTTGTGCACAACCCAGAAGCCTCATGTGCAGCCCCGACCTCACCTGAATGCACCGGTTCATGTGCCCCTCCATGCGCTGCTGCTTCTGAAGCACCATGCTCAAGCCCTCCTTGCACAGATGTCGCCCAATGTGAGGATGCAAGTGGGGGCCCAAGCCCTTCCATCTTTGAGGCCCCAATCCCAGTTCTCTGCTTGGATCAATGCGCCACAACCGGAGAGCCTCCTATCAGCAGTGGTGGTAAAACTCCGCCCCCGCTCCCCTGCATTTCTCCAGGTGCCTGCTTTGCTACCTGCGTTGATCCATGGGCTGCAAGTCCTGACTGCACGACTGCATGCAGCACGAAATGTGCCACACCCTGCGCCACGAAATGCTGCGATGGGTGTGGTGCCTCGAAAGGTGCTGCCTCCGTCACATGCGCCACAAAAAGTGCCAAGTCGGTCCCATGTGCCATGGAATCCACCATCATAACCCCCTGCGACATGAAATGCTGCGATGGGTGTGGCACCTCAAAAGGTGCTGCCGCCATTACATGCGCCACAAAATGTGCCACATCGGTCCCATGTGCCACAGAATCCACCATCATAACCCCCTGTGCCACGGAATGCTGCGATGGGTGTGATGCCTTGAAAGGTGCTGCCTCTGTCACATGCGCCACAAAATGTGCCACGTCAGTCCCATGTGCCACAGAATCCACCACCAAATGCTGCGATGGTTGCGGTGCTTTGAAAGGTGCTGCCTCCGTCAAATCTGCCACGAATTATGCCACGTTTGTCCCGTGTGCCACGGAATCCACCAGCTGGTACCCCTGTGCCATAAGATGCTGCGATTGCTCCGAGGCTTTGAAAGCTGCTGCCTGCAAAAAATGTGCCACGAAATGTGCCACCTCGGTCCCGTGTGCCACGAAATCCAGCAGCACGACCCCTTGTGCTACAAAATGCTGCGATTGCTGTGGTGCTTTGAAAGGCGCTGCCTCCGTCACAGAATGCGGCACGCCATGTGCCACGAAATCCACCAGCACCATCCCCTGTGCCGTAAAATGCTATGCTTGCTGTGCCGCTTTGAAAGCCACTGCCTCCAACAAATGTGCCACAAAATGTGCCACGTCGGTCCCATGTGCCACAGGATCTACCAGCACAACCTCTTGTGTCGCAAGATGCTATGCTGCTTTGAAAGCTGCTGACTCCATGAAATGTGCCACAAAATGTGCTGCGTCGGTCCCATGTACCACGAGATCCACCAGCGCAACCCCTTGTGCCACAAAATGCTGCGATTGCTGCAGTGCTTGGAAAGGTGCCGCCACAGTCCCGTGTGCCACAAAATGTGCCACGTCGGTCCCGTGTGCAACATCTTCTGGCACAACCCCCTGCGCTGCAAAAGGCTGTGAATATTGTGGCACCTGCGTCCCCCAAGTGATACACACTTGGGCCATGAGATGTGGGATTCCATGCTCCAACGCATGTGCCTGTGGCTCAACCAAAGGTGGGGTTTCATGTTCCACATCGTGCCCCTGTGAGGGATCCTGCAAGAAGTAACTGTGCACATGAAGTCATCAAACATCTCTACATTTGCGAAAGGGGTGCATTACTGAGCAATACATCCTCTGAGCTGGTTCCTAGTCTACCCTGTCTTGTCTGCGTCCTGTGGAAATCTTAAAAACATGTTCACATATATTATGCTCTCCTCTACATTAATTTACCTCAATTCTTTGCCTTTCAAATGTGTACCCTATCAGTTATTTGCTAAATTTCTATCTTTCTGCCACAGTGGTATGCAATGCACTGATGTGCCCAGATATAACTTACGTTGGGGCAGTCCAATCTTATGCAAGTTTTCTTCCAAGTATTTATATTATTTGTGTATTTATTAAACTAATAATAATAATAATAATAATAATTTATTATTTGTTCCCCAGCCACTCTGGGTGGCTTCCACAGAGACCAAAAATACACTAAAATGTCACAGATTAAAAACTTCCCTGAACAGGGCTGCCTTAAGATGTCTTCTGAATGTCAGGTAGTTGTTTATCACTTTTGACATCTGATGGGAGGGCGTTCCACAGGGAGGGCGCCACCACCGAGAAGGCCCTCTGCCTGGTTCCCTGTAGCTTTGCTTCTTGCAATGAGGGAACCGCCAGAAGGCCCTTGGCGCTGGACCTCAGTGTCCGGGCAGAACGATGGGGGTGGAGACGTTCCTTCAGATCTTGCCCCTCCTCTCAAATGTTCTACGGACATTATGCCTTACCCTTCCTCTCAAAGGAGCTCAGTAGGAATGTAAGGAGGCAGCTCCAACCTGTCTCTGGCGCAATTGGTTTTGTTTCCATTCTGCTGCAGTTCGGTTTCCTCAAAATGCTGTTTTAATTCTCTTGCCATCTGCTGTGAAATGTAATTTACAGAGTCATTGATGTGATGTATGTAAATTGTGAATTGGACGTGATTAATGGTGTGATCATTTCCACCCCTTTCATTCCAGTGCAAAGGGCAAGCCACTTAAATGGGGAAAGGGGGTAATCAATTATATATCATGTGCTGATTTTAAACAACAGCCAAGCCAATTGGCGATCTCTGGATTGATTCCAAAATAAGCAGTCACCCACAATTTCCACTTATTTCCCTTCTCAATGGAATTATCTGACATCCCTAGTTCCTAAATGCTTCTGTGTTAAGCGAGCCTCGCTCCCTGATACATAGGCATAAGACTGTGGTCTTAAATTGCTTTTATGGACATTCCATTTTCCAAGGGAACTCTGGGAATTGTAGTTTTAAGAGAGATGGCCTGGAGAATTCTCATCACACTCATCATCTTTTGGGTAGAAGTCACAGCTTGGCCAGAAACAGTGATGCGCTTGGAACACAAATGTACTCTTGTGTATGTTTTAGGGTGATATTGGGGGCAAATCTGTCTGAAGTGTAGTCTCCTTGTCCTCTACTCCTCATTCTACCTTTCAACCGTACACATATGTTTAATAAAACAGCTATTTGCCATTTATAGAGAACTGTTGTGCTTCTGGATTTTGTCCTCGGTTCTCCAAATCCTTCAGTGTAGAACTACAGAATCATAGACTTGGAAGGGTCCTCAAATGTCTTCAAATCCAACCCTGGAATACATGAAGAGAGCGAATGAGAGAGGGAGGGAGGGAGGGAGAGAGAGAGAGAGAGAGAGAGAGAGAGAGAGAGGGAGGGGGAGAGAGAGAGAGAGAGAGAGAGAGAGAGAGAGAGAGAGAGAGAGATATGGAGCATCTGTTCCAACAGCACTCCTGATAGGTTGGACCAGGCATAGACAAACTTGGCCCTCCAGATGTTTTGGGACTACAACTCCCATCATCCCTAGCTAACAGGACGAGTGGTCAGGGATGATGGGAATTGTAGTCCCAAAACATCTGGAGGGCTGAGTTTGCCAATGCCTGGGTTGGACCATCCATCTTCTCCCTGAGAATCTCTAACGAAGGAGAGCTCATTACACCCCCCAAAAAAATACATTTTACTGAATCTTAATAGCAGCAAGCAGGTTTCATAAAAAAAGAAAAGAAATGGTTTGTGTTTTTTTAAAAAAAGTTTTCGCAATTACCAGCAAAGAAGTATAAAATATAGCTATGGGGTTTACTGAGTCATTCATGAAACACACCAAGAAGCAAAAAAGATGTGTGGTCTATAATTACACTTAATGAATCAAAACAGAGTTCACAACCTCCCGAGTTAGCATTTCCCACTGCCGTCCTAATGCTCGCAATGTGTGTGTTTCTTCTTGTAATTCTAAGACTGTCAGAAGAGCCCTGGTGCAGGATCAGGCCCAAGTCCCATCTTGTTCTCACAAGCAGGACCTGAGGGCAAGACCAACTCTCCCCACTGGTGATTTTTGGCAACTGGTGTTCAAAGGCTTAGTGCCTCCAATGGTTGAGGCAGAACATAGATAGGCAAACTAAGGCCCGGGGTCCGGATCAGGCTGAATTGCCTTCTAAATCTGGCCCGTGGATGGTCCAGGAATCAGCGTGTTTTTACATGAGTAGAATGTGTGCTTTTATTTAAAATGCATCTCTGGGTTATTTGTGGGGCATAGGAATTCATTCTTTTTTCTTTCTTTTTTCAAAATATAGTCCAGCCCCCCACAAGGTCTGAGGGACAGTGGACTGGCCCCCTGCTGGAAAAGTTTGCTGACCCCTGAAGTAGAACATAGCCATTATGGCTCATGGTGCTCATGTTCTGCATGTGGACTTCTGGTCGGCGACTGTGATCACAGAATGCTGGACTAAATGGGCTGTTGGCTTCATCCAGCAAGCTCTTCCAAGGTTCTTAAGTAGAACATAGCCATTGTACAGTGGTCCCTTGGTTCTCAAACACCTTAGTACTTAAACAACTTGGAACCCAAACACTACAAACCCAAAAGTAAGTGTTCTGATTTGTGAACCTTTTTCGGAAGCCAAACGAGCTCTATTTTGAGTGGTACGCTTCCAATTTGAGTGCCACACTTCCATTTGGAGCGTTACAAGCTGAGGTCCGTCTGTTTTTGCTATTTATTTTGTGCTTTGTTTCTGCGGCTCTTTTTATTTTATTTTTGTGACTGTGTGGAACACAGTTGAGCTACTGATTGATTGATTGTGTGACTGCAGTACATTGTTTATTGCTTTCATTTTATGGATCAATGGTCTCATTAGATAGTAAACTCCATGTTTTGGGGGTTATTTTTAAAAGTCTGGAACAGATTAATCCATTTTGCATTACTTTCTATGGGAAAGCGTGCCTTCGTTTTGGAACGCTTTGGTTTTGGAACGGACTTCCGGAAAGGATTAAGTTTGAGAACCAAGGTACCTAGTAGCCACTGAATGCCATCTCCTCTAAATAGGGCTTATGTCTATGGAACCACCAGATCTCATCTTCCATCTATGAATACAGTTCTTTCTGCTTTGGTCTTTACAAACAGCCACCGCAACCTAATTCCATGGGATTGACTATATCAGCCGCTGACAAAGAGGCATCACAACAACAACAACAAACTGCCTGCAGGCCTTGCCTCCAGGCCTTCAGCTTACCCATTTCCACCACCCTCAGCCTTCAAGGTATCCTCCACCCTCCGGCAGTTATTTATTTCACAATAAAAATAAATAAATATGTTGAAATACTAACAGCTAGCCTCCCATTCTTTGGATTTCACAACAGTGCATGTAGGGCTGTAATCAACATGAGACCTACTCAGAGTAGACCTGCTGAAAATAATCAACATAACTTTATTATTTTTAAAAATCATTTTTATTTGATTTCACAAATACAAAATTATAAAAATCCAACTATGTATCCATATATATATATCCATGGGGTCCCATTTTGAACGTTTACAACTGCTGCTTCTTCCATACTTTTATATCAATCCATATTATCCCTGGTAATGGTTACACTACAAGTGAAATCAAAATCCTGCCAACGTTTCCATCTGCTTGCAGTGGGTCTCCTAAGTAACTTATAAATTTTTCCCATTCCTCACATGAATTTCACCTGTTCCTATCTAGAGGACCACAAAAAATTTTTATTATTTTATTTCTTAAATTTGTATATCGCCCTATATACACGGATCTCAGAGGGAGCAAGCAAGGGCAGCAGCCCCTGGTACAAATAATATTAATTGTAAAACAGTTGAAGCGTTTGGTCAGCCACACTCAAAGATGCATTCGTTTCCCCCTTTGGTTCACACAAATCTGTCTTTCCCCCAAACTGGCAGATAAGTTCTGAACGAAAGCTTCAGAACAGCTGTAGACCCAAAGGCAGAAGAAAGGCAGTCACGAGGGCCTTGATTCAGGAGTGTTCCACTTGGAAATCCAGAGGCTATGAGCCTCCAGTTAATACTTTTAAGTCTTCCATCACTCATTGCCCAACATAAACAGGAAAACACCCAGGTAGGTCTTCAATCTCTGCTTTCATGTTGCAGTCAACAGAGCAATTAGCCTCATCTAGGAAAGCCTTTGATAACAGCTGTCAATCTACAGGCGTGTGTCTTCACGGTGTAGCAGTGGGGTGTTAATGCGGACAAAGTCCTGAGCATGTCCCATGCTTAGACTAAGAGCATCATTTGTTTAGGGCAGGGGTAGACAACTTGGAGGCCTCCAGATGTTGTGAGATTACAACACCCTTGGGCCATGCCCCAGCCCTGTCCCCACTTGCTCTCCACCCCCTGATGCTGGAGCACGAAGCTCCACCATTGTGTCTGTGGACAAACGCCGGCTCCCTCGGCCTGAAGTGAGATGAATGCCACAACCCCATAGTCGCCTTTAACTGGACTTAACCGTCCAGGGGTCCTTTACCTTTTTTTTACCTTTCTTATGTTCTTATAACAGGACGTGGGTGGTGCTGTGGGTTAAACCACAGAGCCTAGGACTTGCCAACCAGAAGGTCGGCGGTTCAAATCCCCATGACGGAGTGAGCTCCCGTTGCTCGGTCCCAGCTCCTGCCAACCTAGCAGTTTGAAAACATGCCAGTACAAGTAGATAAATAGGTACCGTTCCAGCGGGAAGGTAAACGGCGTTTCTGGTTTGCCAGAAGCAGCTTAGTCATGCTGGACACATGAGCAGGAAGCTGTATGCTGGCTCCCTCAGCCAATAAAGCGAGATGAGCGCCACAACCCCAGAGTCATCCACGACTGGACCTAATGGTCAGGGGTCCCTTTACTTTACTATGTTCTTATAAGTGAAAAGGTTCTGCAAAGAACCTTCATCCCAGTGGTAATTCTGCTGCAACTGATCTCTCAGTGGGTTGTATCCCACACCTTTCCATGGTTAAGGTCCACATCTGCAGAAAATATCCCTCTTGGCATTCTTGCTGAAGAACATGTTTTCTTATTTGTCCCTTGCTAATTATTGTCCTCTGAGTTGTTTGTCTTCCCCAGACAAAATTACAGCTGTAATTTTAAGATGCAACCTGAAATCTGACTTGCAGATCCCTGAACCAGATAGTGCAATGAAATGTATGAATTTCCTTCGCTGTGCTTCCTTGCGGTGATTCATTCTGGTTGAAAGCTAACTGGGAGCTTGGTTTGACCTTGGACTTTGTTGTCATCTGCCTTCCATTTTTTTCAAAAGTCCCTGCCTCCCATGGAAGAAAATCCATTTTTCCTCCTAGGAAACAGTTTTGAGTTTACCTTCTCATTGCAAGTTGGCTGAGGGAGGCATGAAGGCATTTTGGAGAATCTGCCAAAAAAATGAAACAGAAAGCAGGATGTCCCACATCCAGAATGGGAAAATCAACGCAGCAAATTCAGTTAGCGTTCACTGTTGTTGTTTTCAGTGTGCAAATGATACATAATTGATTACAACTGAAATATAAAAAAAAGATTATATATATATATGTTGTTGTTTAGTCGTTTAGTCGTGTCTGACTCTTCGTGACCCCATGGACCAGAGCATGCCAGGCACTTCTGTCTTCCACTGCCTCCCGCAGTTTGGTCAAACTCATGCTGGTAGCTTCGAGAACACTGTCCCACCATCTCGTCCTTTGTCGTCCCCTTCTTCTTGTGCCCTCAATGTTTCCCAACATCAGGGTCTTTTCCAGGGAGTCTTCTCTTCTCCTGAGGTGGCCAAAATATTGGAGCCTCAGCTTCAGGATCTGTCCTTCCAGTGAGCACTCAGGGCTGATTTCCTTCAGAATGGAGAGGTTGGATCTTCTTGCAGTCCATGGGACCCTCAAGAGTCTCCTCCAGCACCAGAATTCAAAAGCATCCATTCTTTGGCAATCAGCCTTCTTTATGGTCCAGCTGTCACTTCCATACATCACTACTGGGAAAACCATAGCTTTATGTATGTGTGTGTGTGTGTGTGTGTGTGTGTGCGCGCGCGCACACACACACACACACATATGTATATATAAAATAAATTTTGATAACTGCATATATAAACCACATGTCTGAAACCCCACAGAAAAAGTCCTGAAACCATTTTGTCCCTCCCAAATTGACCTCAAATATTTCTCTGCAAGGTCGAAGGAAAATGGAAAAGCCTCCCCATTGTCTTTTCGTTCACAAATCCTGTCTTAAGGGTATGTCTGTGTATGAATAGGGTGAGCCTGTGACCTGGCTCAGGAACTAAGTACTTATCATTACAAAAGACTGGCCAGGCTCCCCAGGGTATCAAGTGACCATTAACAGGTAACCCGCTAGACAGGAAATAAACAATGCAATCAGATTTCTGTTGTAGACCACCTTTTCTGTGATGTAGGTATGATGTTTGTGGGGGTGGTCTTGGGCTACACCCCTTCTGTGATGTATGTATAATGTATGGAGGGGTGGTCTGGAGCTCTAGGGAAGGCAATTTAAAATATCTATATAAGAGTGGACACACCTTTGTTCGGGGTCCTCCTTTCCTGCGTGTGGTGAGTGAGGACCCTGTTGCAACAGTTCAATAATGATCAGGCTTACTAGCTGCTTTGCTTCTCAATAGTCTCTGCTTGGCCTCTGTTATTTTCTCTGACTTATGGAGAACCTACAAAGGACTCTATAAGGGCTCTTGTGTCCCCCATTAGGGAATAAGGGCAGATTTTTGTTTATTACACAAAAACAACCCCCTTCCAACACAACACACACACACACTTTGCGCTGTATTTCTTTTGCATTGAAATGAATGGGTTTCCATGTTGGTGGGAGAGAACTCCGATTTACATAGCAAGATACTGATAAGTCATTTGCTAAGAGTCTCCCGTTTAGTTGTGGCTCAAGGCTGGAAGGACGCTTCTACATTCTCTATTACGAACTGGTTAAACGAAGCTTCCTTTATAGCCACATCAGAGAACCTTTCGTAAGAATATTTTAAATGATTATGTAGGAGATGCCTGGTGGGAGAGGAATCTCCCAACTTCTCCTACGAAGAAGCAGGTCATCTGGTAGATCTCGCCTTTATGCAGTTTCTTGGTCTTTTCCTCGCTCATGCCCACGTCTCCTTGTTTCTTTGGTTTTTCAGATTAAAGTTTTACAATCACATATCCAAAAGCAAAATTCTAAAGAATCTCCTGGACTTGCTTCTTCCCTTTTGTGGGTCCTATTGTTAGTCATTTCCTCCTTCATCTTTCATAATACTCCAAATCTTTTACATCTCCAGTATGTCCAAAATTTACCATTAAACTACAGTAGTACCTTGGTTTATGAATGTAGCCCTGTTTATGAATGATTCGGTTTACAAACTCCCCAAAACCGGAAGCAGTGTTTGCAAACTTTACCTCGGTCTAAGAACGGAATCTGAATGGTGGAAGGGCACTGGCGGCAGGAGGCCTCATTAGGGAAAGCGCGCCTCAGTTTAAGAACAGTTTTGGTTTAAGAATGGACTTCCGGAACGGATTAAGTTCGTAAACCAAGGTGCCACTGTACAAGTGTTATTCCAATCCTACTAACAATTTTAGCTGTTTACAATGGCTTTTAAGATAAATTATAATTTTTTCCCAATCCTTATTAAAATTTTGGTCTTCCTGATTTCTGATTCTTCTGGTCATTTTTGCCATTTTGGCATAATCCATCAACTTAATCTGTCATTCTTCTCTGGCAGGAACTTTATCTTCTTTCCATATCTGGGTCAATAACATCTGCGTAGCTGTGGTCACATACATAAATAGTCTTTTCTGCTCCATTGGGATGTCAGCACCTAGAATTTCTAAAAGAAAGGCTTCAGGGTTTTTTAATAAAAAGTTATTTTTCCCCCCATTCATTATACAGTCGTATCTTGGAAGTCAAACAGCTTAGTTCCCGAACGTTTTGGTTTGCAACGGTTGGGAGCCAAAACATTCGACAACTAAGCTGTTTGACTTCCAAGGTACGACTGTATAATGAATTGGGGAAAAAAATGTTTAAAATAACCTAACATCTTTCTTTCTCTCTCTCTCTCTCTCTCTCTCTCTCTCTCTCTCTCTCTCTTTCTTTCTTTCTCTCTTTCTTTGGCAATCACTCATAGCCAAGTAAGATTGTCTTCCACAAACACGGTTTTAACAATGAATCCATAAGTGACTGTGGAGGCCAATTCTGGATCTACACATCCTTCCACAGTGGGGACATTGGTTTCTGGGTGGGAACTTCTTTTGTTGACCACCAGCATTACGCTTTCCATTTTTATGTTCAGAATAGAGTAGTTGCTTTGGAAGACGATCATCAGGCATCCACACAACATGACCAGTCCAATGAAGTTGACGTTGAAGAATCATTGCTTCAACGCTGGTGATCTTTGCTTCTTCCAGGACACAGGTATTAGTTTGCCTGTCTTCCCAAGTGATGTGTAAAATTTTTTGGCGACACCGTTGATGGAATCTTTCAAGGATTTGGGGGTGGCGTTTGTAAGTGGTCCAAGTTTCACAAGCATACAGTACGGTTGGTAGTACAATAGCTTTGTAAACAAGCATTTTGGTTTCCCTGCGAATGTCCTGGTCCTCAAACACTCTGCACTTCAATCGGGAGAAAGCCGCACTCTCAGAGACCAGGTGATGCTGGATTTCGGCATCAATGTTGACCCTTGTGTAAAGCCCAGGTAGGAGAAGTGATCAACACTTTCCAAAGTTACACCATTGAATTGAATTTGTTGCCCTGCAGAGGGGTTGTTTTGTACTTCTTGGTGCAGCACTTTGGTTGTTTTGGATTAGGTCCAAATTCAGGTTTGGATTAAGTTCTCAGCTGAACCCGACGCACGGCCCTAGTTTCTACTATCTGCATTTAGCCCCATCTTGGGGTTCCATCTCTTGTTCACGGCAAGGTATGACAGAACATTGTGGAACGCCAAGAATTCGCGTATCGGTTCCAACCAATACTTGACACAGTCACATACTGGCGGAAACTCATATATTCGCAAGCATCTTGTTTGCTGCAGCGTATGCTAATTAAGGGTTATGGGGAAACTCGTTAGGGGAACTCAGGTCCAGCTGATTGCTCTGACACCTGTAATGAGACAGTCAGAATGGGACAGAGCACCTGATTTAAGTTTTAATCAACATCAAAAGCCCTAGGTTTGTGAAACAGCTCTGGGGCAGAAGAAAGATGAATTTGCACCTCTTCATTAAAGACTTTAGTGATACAGTAGCTCCATGATCTGAGATGCCCAGGGGTCACCTGGATTCTTATTTTAATTATGGCCAATTTTTTGTTTGTTGCGTATTGTTGTTTTTTAAGAATACGTAGGTCACATTCACACCATGCATTTAATGCATGATGATACCACTTTAAGAGTCATGGCTCGCACACACACATCCCCCCAAAAACCTGGTAACTGTAGTTTGTTAAGGGTGCCAAGAGCTGTCAGGAGACTCCCCCTTCCCTCCCCAAGCGACAATTCCCAATATTCACTATGCAGAGGGATCAGTTGTTAAACCGCTCTGGGAATTGTAGTATTGGAAGGGGAATGAAGAAGAAAGAGAATGATGTACACCATCTTGAGCTTCTTGGAGTGAAAAGGTGGGACTATAACTAATAAAATCATAGAATTGTAGATTTGGGGGGAATCCCAAAGTTCATCTAGTCCAGCCTCCTGCAATGCAGGGATCACAGCAACAGAAGCCCTGCCAGATGGCCATCTAACCTCCAATAAAGGAAAATCCACTACCTTCCAAGGGAGTCCATTCCACTGTTGAACAGCTCTTGCCACCAGGAAGTTCTTCCTAACATTTAGTCATAATCTCCTTTCTTGTCCTTTGAATCTGTTGGTTCAGATCCTACCCTCTGAAGCAGCAAAAAAACAACCTTGCTCCAACCTCCATTGGACAGCTTTTTAGATATTTGAAGCTGGCTTTCATATCTCCTGTCCGTCTTCTCTTATCCAGGCTAAACATACCCATAACTGTTCCTCATCAGGCTTGGTTTCCAGATCCTTCATCATCTTGGTTGCCCTCCTCTGCACAACTTCCAGCTTGTCAATAACCTTCTTAAAAAAACAACAACAGAGTTCTTTACTCCTGCTCATCCAACCATGAATAACAAAGACAAATTTACAGATTCTTCTATCCTCAGCAGAAGGCAGAGCAGAGCAAGGAAATGGAGATACACAATAAAAAGAGATGGAAACTAAACATTAAATTTATAACATGTCAACTCAACACTGGGGACTTGACAGCCTCACATTAGTCAAAATGAGGCATCAGCTTCAGGCAGAGGATTTTGAGAGCTCATAAAAGTACCAATTATTTAATCTGCTTTTATTATTATTATTATTACTGTTATTAGCAACAAGCGGGTTTTCCCCTTTCATTCCCTGGTTCCCTCTTCCATGTCTTCCGCTCCTCCTCGATTAAATTGGTGGTTGTGTTTCGAGGAAGTGAAAGGGGGGGGGGGGATTTATTCCAGAATCGAAAGAGAGACAGTTTTCCATGAACTTCAGGTCCTTATGTATATTTGACTTTCAGAACAGGCATTTGCCGCTATAGAAAAGAAAGAGGCCACACTTTAAACAATCATGCCTTT
This sequence comes from Podarcis gaigeae, assembly GCF_964106915.1. Classification (NCBI taxonomy): domain Eukaryota; kingdom Metazoa; phylum Chordata; class Lepidosauria; order Squamata; family Lacertidae; genus Podarcis; species Podarcis gaigeae. The sequence continues at coordinate 2,221,734 of NC_139693.1, forward strand.
CCCCCAAAGGATTCTGGGAACTGCGTTTTGTTAAGGGTGCAGAGATTCATTAGGAGAACCCCCTATTCCCCTCCCTGAGCCACAGATCTTAGAGTTCCCCAGAGGATGGATGGATGGATGGATGGATGGATGGATGGATGGACAGATGGACTGACTGACTGACTGACTGACTGACTGACTGATTGATTGCTAAGCCACTTTGGGGATTATTGCTCTCTGGGGGGAATGAGGGGGTCTCCTAAGAGCTCTCAGCCCCTTTAGCAAATGGCAGTTCCAATAAATTCCTCTTTCCAGGGAACTCCAGCATACGTTCCAACATGACATGGCCCAAATCTGGGGTGCCATCTTCCGGGCCCGCACTCCCACATGAGTCATGTGACCTGTGTGAGATCACAGGCCCCCCCTGAATGCCTTTTTCGCTCACAGTGCCCCAAAAGTGTGCCAACCCCCCCAAAAAATGCAACCTGAAATTGTTCTATATCCCAGCAGTCATTTTGACTGCTGTCCTATTGTGAGAAAAAACAGGGTGTCCCGTTTTTTCACCAGGGCAGTTGACGGCTATGCTCTGGAGATCAAGCCTAGATCATGTTGCTTTCAGTGTCTACAATACATTGCCCAGGAGCCACTCTAGAAGGAAGGCTATCCTGAAGAGTTAGGGCTTATCCACTGCTCCCTTTCCTCCGGTCTATCCAGGCACAGTCCTTGGTTTAAAGTTCCATGTTCAAGCACACTTCTTTTTGCTTTGGAGCTTTCCCTTCAAAAATCCACTCTTTAAAGCTCAGTAGGAGGATAGTAGGATAAAGCCCATAGTTAATTGTGTGATTTGTGCAATTTAACCACTATTAATGGAGCATTCCGTGGAAGGTGAACCGCAGTGGAATGGAAACATTGATGCACGTGATTTACGCATGACTAGCGATGAATGACGGCTGGGGCAAATCTGCTCTAGGTATAAGCTTTCGTGCGCATGTACACTTCTTCAGATAATTCAGTGTGCATGCACATGAAAGCTTATACCTAGAACAAACTTAGTTGGTCTCTAAGGTGCTACCGGACTATTTTTTAATTTTTTTCTTTTGACTGCGTCAGACCAACACAGTTAGCTACCTGAATCTGGGGCAAATCTATTATACTTCAACACACGCAACAATAAGAAACGTTGAAGCTGTGTTTAAAGATAAAATTGGGTTGGTTGCAATCAACCATATAAGGACAAGGATGGAGGCCGGAAATCAGAGGACAGTAAACAACACAAGTCCAGGTCCCATGATCAGCTTCCCTTCAAATTAAGAAAATTCCATTAAATATAATGAGACTTGGAAGCAAGCAATTGACGGATGAGTGGGTATAGCCAGCTGGAATTCATAGGGACGTGTCTTTCCCCCGGGCACCTCATTTCCGGAGTTCACATTCCTAGGAACCATATAAAAGGGATCCGATCCCAAAGTTGCCCATTCTACTTTGCTCCTCATCTTGCCTTGACAACCAGAAATAAGGTAAGTCTCCCGATTCTGCTAGAACTTATCTTGGTGGATATCTGCCTTGGGGACGCTGCTCCACGCCTTTGACATTGACCATGGGAGGATACGGATGGAGCAGATTTTGGGGTCATTTTGGGCTGAGTTGATGCTGGCAATGGAGAACATCCTTGGATGTGTGGGATTTTGGGGAGGATAATATATTGCAGTCCGCCGGCTTCCGAGCCTGGCTGTGAAGGAGCTAAGCCACCTTGGCTCTCCAAATCCTCATTTGACTTAATAAAGAAGAGATTGTGAAGCCCATAGCTTCTGGCAGAAAAATCAGGTGTGGAGTGTGATTGGAAAAAGAAGATCTGGATTCCCTGGAGGTTGAATCCTTGGGGAAGGGCCATAAACTCAGTGGCTGAGCACCTGCTTTGCATGGTGAGTCAATCCTCAGCCTCTCCAGGTCTCCTCTTGTCTGTAGCCCTGGAGAGCCACTCTGGGCAGAGTAGACAATAGTGAGCTAGATGGACCATTGGGTCTTCTGGCTTAGTACAAGGCCATATGAGGCTATTTATTCAGCACCATGAGGAATGGAATATTGCAGTCGTCTTTAAGGGAAAGCCATAGCTCAGAAACAGAGAACTACTTTGTGCATGGAATGTCCCAAGTTGAATCTCCCAGGGAAAGACTCTCACCTGAGTCCCAGGAGAGCCATAGCCAGTCAGTGCAGACATGGAAAGTGATTCAGAAATGAGGTGGAATAAGTGCATGGTGGTCAATCTTGTCCTTTAAGGAGGAACACATTCGGCAACTGTATTTCAGAAATAATTTAGGAAACAAGGGTTTACAGAATCTGATCTGATCTACACAGAGATTATGTTGTGGCTGCTTCTTTGGAATGGGTTGCCTGTTTTAGACTCGGTTTTAGACCAGACCAGAAGAATAGAGGGATAATAAGGACCTCAAAGGGTGTGGGGAGGAGAACATAAGAAGGCAAGGTGAAAATCTGTACATTAGCTTCCACGGCACTTAAATGACTAAGCCCCAAAGCAGAGCAATTGTGGGCAATGAGAGCAGCCGCCTAGATGAAAGGAAGAGTTTAAAGTGGTTGGGAAGAGTTGACACCTCTTGTAGTTGCTGGTGCCTCTGGGACAATTTCATCAAAAGTCAGTGGTGTGAGAAGAAAGCCTTCTTCATATCTAACCTGAAAATCAGCTGCCACTCTCCCATTCCAGACAGCGGTTATTTAGCCTGGGGATGGTCAGATCAGGGTATTAATCCCAACTCATGTCAATTTCGAAGGAGTTGATTCAGAGATCTTGCCCTTCCCAGCTTGCACTTTCTCCATGCATTTAATACATTAGAGGCAGGGCTTCCCCCCAAAGAATGCTGGGGGCTATCAAGGGCGCTGATATTTATTAGGAAATCCCCCTTTCCCCCCTCATAGAGCAGCAATTCCAAGACTGGTTCAACAACCAATCCTTCTTCCCTGGGAACTCTGAGAATTGTAGTTCTGCAAGAGGAATAAGGGCCTCCTAACAACTCAGACGGGATGCGGGTGGCGCTGTGGGTTAAACCACAGAGCCTAGGACTTGCCGATCGGAAGGTCGGCGGTTCGAATCCCCGCGATGGGGTGAGCTCCCGTTGCTCAGTCCCTGCTCCTGCCAACCTAGCAGTTCGAAAGTACGTCAAAGTGCAAGTAGATAGATAGGTACCGCTCCGGCGGGAAGGTAAACGGTGTTTCTGTGCACTGCTCTGGTTCGCCAGAAGCGGCTTAGTCCTGCTGGCCACATGACCCGGAAGTTGTACACCAGCTCCCTTGGCCAATAAAGCGAGATGAGTGCCACAACCCCAGAGTCGTCTGCGACTGGACCTAATGGTCAGGGGTCCCTTTACCTTTTTTAACAACTCAGAACCCTTAATAAACTACATTTCCTGGGATTCTGTGGGGAAAGCCATGACTGTTATTGTAGTAGAAGAGTGCTTTAATGTCTGGTATAGATATGGCTCCATTGTGCATCTGTGTTTTTTAAAAATAATCTGCACAGAAATCTGTACATCAGTATGTATTTTATTACAAAATTCGTCTTGAAGACCTATTATATCTCAGTGATTGCACTGAGAAATATTTGACAGCTTAAACATCTGCGTACTTTGAGATCTATTTGACACCTGATAAATAGATGGTACAGATATAGATACAGATGTTAGGACCTACTCTGTTCTCCTGCTGGTAAATAGTTCAAACTGAATATACTGTTGCATTTTGATGTTGGTGTAAGCTGCCCTGGGACTTTATGGTGAAAGGCAGAAAAGAGATCCGTATCTCCACCAAAGGAGAAACAGGTTAACCATTTACAAAATTGAGATCTATGCAAAACAGGAATGACAAGCCTTCAGCTGCCAATCTGGACGCTGCCCAGCCCCCAAGCAATTGCTATTGGCTCCCCAGATGATTTTGGCAACACTGTGGAGATTCTACCCAGGGCTGTGATGGTGTACAGAGTTGCTTGGACAAGCTCTTTGGACTTCACTAACCTTTTGCCCCCACTCTTTCTGGGCACAGAGCCATGCTTTAAAGCTTCGTGTCCAAGCCCCTTTCCTGCCCCCCACCCCCAGAGATTTCCCCACTCAATCAACAAACAGCAATTCAGCTTTCTCATCAATTGCCATTTGCTCTGATTGTACTTTAAAGAGTGGTTTTTCACAGGGAGAGCAATAAAATTGGCACTCAGAGAGGAAGCTTTGGCATGTGGACCATGCCTACAAAGCATGAAGGATAAGCAAATGTGGTTAAGCCCTATCTATAGGGTGGGTATGGTGAGGAGGCAGCCCTCATCTGACCTCTGACTGGTTGCATTGCTGCAGTTTACCAGAAAGTAGAGGGGGAGAGGCCTTGGGGGAGGGAGTAGGGCTCGGCGATATCTGGCTTTCAACATGGTGATATATCACCAGCTAAACATTGTGATACACCAATACATCACGATTTCTGGAATAAGGATGGAACTATGTAAAGGGACGCGGGTGGTGCTGTGGGTTAAACCACAGAGCCTAGGACTTGCCGATCAGTAGGTCGGCGGTTCGAATCCCTGCGACGGGCTGAGCTCACGTTGCTCGGTCCCTGCTCCTGCCAACCTAGCAGTTCGAAAGCACGAAGTGCAAGTAGATAAATAGGTACCACTCCAGCGGGAAGGTAAACGGCATTTCCGTGCATTGCTGTGGTTCGCCAGAAGCTGCTTAGTCATGCTGACCACATGACCCAGAAGCTGTACACTGGCTCCCTCGGCCAATAAAGCGAGATGAGCGCCGCAACTCCAAAGTCGGTCATGACTGGACCTAATGGTCAGGGGTCCCTTTACCTTTATGTAAAGGCATCGTCTGGCTTCATGGTTTTTCCTGCATAGTGACTTTTGCACAGCACACTCATTAGGGCTAGGCAATATTGATACATCATCATAAATTGGTTTGAAGCCCACATCGTGGTAATGGTTTCATAACATTCAACATGGAGATATATCGCAAATCACGATGTGTGCCTGTGCTATGTAAAAAAAAAAAGAGGTCACCGCTTCTCTTATTATTCCTGCAACCCCTGCTGCTCTGTACTATAAAATAGCAGTTCTAACAATATGTTGCAGTTTTAGACCCCTAAGTAGTAGCAGTTTTCCAAGACATGACCTTGTTCACCTCTGCATAGTTGCATCCTTATTTCAGGCATCGTGATATATTGGCGATATATCATGACGTTGAAAGCCAGACTTTGCTCAGCCCTAAACACATCACAATTCATAATATAGCGCCGGGTCAGAAATTGTGAAACAGATATCAAGAGATGGACTTCAAACCGGTTTTGGCCCAGTCCTAGCAGTGATGTCGGTGCAGTGCTAACACGCCGTCAGGAGCATCAGACTGGCTTCGCTGGCGTGTTTGCACCGCGCCGGCCTCACTTCTTGCCTAGCTGCTCCTCTTCTACCTCCTGATAAGGAGCAGTGATGCAGCCAGATAAGTGCCTCTTCCGCATTGGCTACTGAGCTCTGTGTGTGCAGGGGCTGTGATGTGAAGTGTGATGTGGGGTTTGTGAGAGACTGCGAGGAGGACGCGCCCAGTTTGTGGCCACACCCACAGCAGGCCTGCAGACCCCAGGGTTGTTGCAGTGGGGCGATGGGGACTTCCAGTGGAGCAAATGTTTTTTTCCTGGCTGTAAGGACTTTTCTCTCTCCTTCCAGCTCTCGATCCGTCAGGATGACTCACCAGTGCAAGCTGCCTGCCACGGCCCCACCAACCTGTGTGAAGGGAGTTGCGGTCTGCGCTGCTCCTCAGGCCACCAAAGGGGTCACAGTGTGTGGGGCAGCCCCGTCGCCTTGCTCTGCCTGTGCTGATACGCCTGTCACAGTGTGTGGGATACCGCAACAGACCGCCTGTGGGGCCAAGACCATTTCCGTGTGTGGGATACCACAGCAGACCTCCTGTGGGGCCAAGACCATTTCCGTGTGTGGGATACCGCAGCAGACCTCCTGTGGGGCCAAGACCATTTCCGTGTGTGGGGTACCACAGCAGACTGCCTGTGGGGCGCCAACGCTGACTGTGTGCGGCCTGCCACAGCAGACCACCTGCGGTGCGTCGACACTCACCGTGTGCGGCCTGCCACAGCAGACCACCTGCTGCGGTGCGCCGGCGTTGACTGTGTGCGGCCTGCCACAGCAGACCACCTGTGGGGCACAGGCCACACTGGTCCCAAGCTGTGTCTCATCTCCCTTGGTGATCTCCTCAGGATGTGGTTGTGGCGGGGTTCCCTTGAGCAGCTGTGTACCGGTAACACTGAATCTGGTGCAGCCCACTTGCGTCGCTGCCGCGCCCTGTACCAGTGCCAGCTGCTGTGCCGCCCCTGGATGTGTGTAGAACCCGGGCACATGGCAGCGATGGGACTGATGGATGAGGAATTGACGAACGGATCGAAGAGCAGCATGGGGCAAGCTGTTGCCTGCCTTTGCTATGTTTAACAATGATTCGGGCTCTCTGAAAAATCCCCTACTCGTTTCATTCCTAACTTTTTTCCTCCTTTCTCTCTTGGTATCATTTTCTCCTATCCTTTAAAGGCAGGGGTGGGCGCACGTTTGCCCTCGGCCTCATTCCATGATGGCATGGGGAGCCTAGAGGGAGAGAGGGAAGAAGAGGGGGTCTGGGAGGGAGGGAGGGAGGGAGGGAGAGAGGGAGGGTCAAAATAATAATAATAGTAATAATAATAGTAGTAGTAGTAGTAGTAGTCTAGGCGACTTCCAACAAAACACAAAATACAATAACCCATTAAACAATAAAAGATTCCCTAAACAGGGCTGCCTTCAGATGTCTTCTAAAAGTTTGGTAATTATTTTTCTCTTTGAAACCTGGTGGGAGGGCGTTCCACAGGGCAGGTGCCACTACCGAGAAGGCCTTCTGCCTGGTTCCCTGCAGCTTCACTTTTCTCAGGTAGGGAACCGCCAGAAGACCCTCGGCACTGGATCTCAGTGTCCGGGTAGAAGGATGGAAGTGGAGACACTCCTTCAAATATACTGGACCGAGGCCGCTTATGTGTGGTAAAGGTAAAGGTAAAGGTAAAGGGACCCCTGACTATTAGGTCCAGTCGTGACCAACTCTGGGGTTGCAGCGCTCATCTCGCTTTACTGGCCGAGGGAGCTGGCGTACAGCTTCCAGGTCATGTGGCCAGCAGGACTAAGCTGCTTCTGGCGAACCAGAGCAGCGCACGGAAATGCCGGTTACCTTTCCGCCGGAGCGGTACCTATTTATCTACTTGCACTTTTGACGTGCTTTTGAACTGCTAGGTGGGCAGGAGCAGGGACCGAGCAACGGGAACTCACCCCATCACGGGGATTCGAACCGCCACCATTCTTATTGGCAAGCCCTAGGCTCTGTGGTTTAACCCACAGTGCCACCCGCGTCCTCAAAATGTGTGAGAGGGGTGTAAAAAAAGAGGGGAAGGGGGTGTAAAAAGAGAGAGAGAAAGGGAAAAGAGAAATGGGTTATCCAAATGAAAGAGAATGGGATTTCAAGGAGCAAAGGAATGTCATAAAGTGAGAGAATGGGTGTCAAAAGAGGGGGACGGACAGAAAAGATTGCCGGCTCACCAATTCTAATCCTGACCACCCAAGATTTAGCCCCACCTATCACTAGCACCTGCCTCAAGCAGATTACTTCTGTAGGAATGTGGTCCTCAACAAACAAACGAAAAGGTTCCCACCCCTGCTTTAAGGAATAAGGAAATGGCCAGCTATGACCTTTCGGGGTACGCCAGGCCTGCATAAACCCCTTGGTGTTGGATTATTCCCCTTTCCCCTGTCTAGATAATCTTTTCTCTTCCTCCTTGCTTTAAAAAAAAACCAGCAAATAAACGCTACGGTTTTGTGGCACCAAAAAAAAAGGGGGGCATTACCATTGTTGTGTTTATCTATCTCCTTGCTGTATATCTTCCTGTATGTTCGGTCTGAGAATCGCAGAGATAGATGAAATGGAGACAGAAAGTCACGAAGAATTCACTAGGAATGAATTAGATCTTTTACGGTGTCGCATCAAAGGTCAGGGAAGCATCCTGGCAACATTAGCGTCATCTAAAAATGAAAAGAGCAAGTTTCTACCTCCAGGGTACACAGAAGGGGTTTGGAGGGCATGGAAGCGTTTCAGAAATCAGATGTGTTTGTGCATTTGTGTGTGTGTGTGTGTGTGTGTGTCCTCCATATCACATGCCAAAATTCCAGATCACCTAAAGAGGAGGACTTATAGCTTCTTCACTCAGGAAGCATCTCCTCCTAGTTCCAGGGATTTAAAAGGAAATCAAAAACACATTGTGAAAGTAGAATGGAAAGCAGGGACCAAACAAATCACATACCCTTCAACTGTCCTGGAAAAATAGGGACATCCCCCTTTTTTTTTTCCTGCGAGAGCATGCTGGCTGTTTTAGCGGCTGCAATATCACCCCCCAAAAAACTACTTTTTCAGGGGCACAATCCCCAAAAAGTGCTTTATCAGGGCTGCAATCACACACAAATCATTTGACTCACCCTGGAGTGTGGCCCTGGAAGATGGCACCTTGTTTTTTTGTCATGATGTGTTGGAGGGTATGAAATCATTATCCCAGAATGGTGGTTTCCATACTTGAAGTGGGTTTGGAGGGATCCTTGGAAATTATGTTATCAATTACCACAGCATCTGTCACAGATGTTGACCTTTCAAGGACCTCACTGAGCAAAGGGTTGGACTAGATCAGTCCTTCAGCTTTTGAGTGAACAGGTCTCAGTGGGTCAGAACTCCCATCATCCCCCAGTCGCCTTAGACAATGGTCAAGGAAGACAGGAGTTGTAGTCCAACAACATCTGGGGAACCAAAGTTTCTTTATTTATAAAAAATATGTATACACGAGTTGTTGTTGTTGTTTTAAAAAAGAAAAGCATCAGAGCAGTTTACAACAATTAAATGTAGAGCCCCACAATAAAAACCATATAAATTTGTTTAGAATCAGAAATCAGCTCTCAGCTATGGAAATGTGTGTTTTCTTAATTGCCTGCATAGACCTGGCAGAATAGAAAAGCTTTTAGCAAGTGTCTTAAACACAGAAAGTGTCTGTTCAATCTCTGTTGGCAGAGTATTTGACAGTACTGGAGCCATGACTCCAATGGCTTAGTTTCTCATTGTTGCCAAATGAGCTGTTCCAGCAACACTCGTGCTAATGATCTCAGTGACTGAGTAGTCCCTGGAGTATCCTTCACTTAAGTTGTTCAGGGTAATAATATTAATAATAAGAACAATAAGAATAATATACCCCACCCATCTAGCAAGGTGACACCAGCCACTCTGGGCAGTTTCCAACACATATAAACATAACATCAAACACCAAAAGCTTCCCAGTAGAGCTGCCTTCAGATGTCTTCTAAAAGTCAGGTAGTTGTTTATTTTCTTGACATCTGATGGGAAGGCGTTCCACAGAGCCGGCGCCACCACCGTGAAAGTCCTCTGCCTGGTTTCCTGTAACTTCACTTCTCGTAGGGAGGGAACCGCCAGAAGATCCTTGGAGCTGGACCTCAGTGTCCGAGCAGAACAATGGGGGTGGAGACACTCCTTCAGGTATACTGGGCCAAGGCCATTTAGGTCTTTAAAGAAGAAGAAGAAGAAGAAAAGAGTTTGGATTTGATATCCTGCTTTATCACTACCTGAAGGAGTCTCAAAGCAGCTAACATTCTCCTTTCCCTTCCTCCCCCACAACAAACACTCTGTGAGGTGAATGGGGCTGAGAGACTTCAGAGAAGTGTGACTGGCCCAAGGTCACCCAGCAGCTGCATGTGAAGGAGCGGAGACGCGAACCCGGTTCCCCAGATTACGAGTCCACCGCTCTTAACCACTACACCACACTGCCTCCCAGTTTAAAGGTCAGCACCAACACTTTGAACTGTGCACAGAAACATAAATCAACACAAGGACCTTGAATCTGTCTCAGCAGTAGGTGGGCAGCCAGCACAGCTGTTTTAACAAGTGTCACATGTTCTCAGTCATATGCCCCCAGCTTGAAAATTCAGAGAGCTCCTGCCAGTAGACAACCCTATGCTATATGGACCTGCTATAAGAAAGGTTCTGCAGGCATTGGAGGGTCCTCAATAATATAGCTACCACCGGAGAGAACTCTCCCCGAAGTCCATCCCTTACAACGATGCCGGACACACTGGAATGCCATGTCCGCAAAGGAATGACAATGGGATTATGATCATGAGTAATCTCTGTTGCCTAACGACACCTTACACAAATAGGAGAATTAACTAGATGAGCTTGTGGTTGTTCTGAGTATTATTGGTGTGATCTCCTGGGCCAGGAAACGATTAGGAAAGCGGCTCAGTGGTGGAATTTCAACCCTTGATCTCTTTCCTACTCGTTCTGACAGCTCCCAGCTTCTGGAATACTCAGCCACAAAGAATGCATGAAATAGCCACATAAAGGGAGCATAGTTTTGCATCCATGGGGGAACTGTCTTCTTCTTCTTCTTCTTCTTCTTCTTCTTCTTCTTCTTCTTCTTCTTCTTCTTCTTCTTCCAAATTTATAAACCAAATCACAGCCTGAGGTCATCCAAGCAGTGGGCAACAATGCATAATATAATATCACCCAGGCCTTTGGCTAATTATTAAACAACCTATGGCCTTTCAAACTATGGTGGGGTGTTGTTTTTGTTGGTTAGTATGTTGTGCATTTTTGTCTTTTTATATTGTATGCCACCCTGTGATCCTCGAATGAAGGATGATATAGCAAATTAATAAATAAAAATAACAAGAGGAGAACAAGAGGAGGAGGAGGAGGAGGAGGAGAAGAAGAAGAAGAAGAAGAAGAAGAAGAAGAAGAAGAAGAAGAAGAAGAAGAAGAAGAAGAAGAAGAAGAAGAGTAGTAGTAGTAGTAGTAGTAGTTTGGATTTGATACCCCACTTTATCACTACCCAAAGTGTGACTAGCCCAATGTCAACCAGCAGCTGAATGTGGAGGAGCAGAGACGCGAACCCAGTTCACCAGATTACGAGTCTACCACTCTTAACCACAAGGTCTTGATGCTCCGCCATGACCTCCCTGCCAATTTGGATACAATAAAGGAACTGGAGGCCCCTCGACTGTCCTCGGGTTCAGTATTGGACCACTTTGACCGGATATCCCCAGCCGATGTGGACAGACTCCTCCGAGCTGGAAAGCCCACCACCTGTCCTCTCGACCCGTGCCCATCCTGGCTGATTAGAGCACGTCCAGACGAGGTGCGGGCCCCCCTGGGGGATATCATCAATCTGTCCCTTGGCACCGGGACATTCCCAGGGGAACTGAAGGAGGCAGTGGTGCGCCCGCTCTTAAAGAAAACATCATTAGATCCCTTAGATCTATCCAATTACCGCCCGGTTTCGAATCTTCCATTCCTGGGTAAGGTGATTGAGAGAGCAGTTGCTGAACAGCTTGGTAGGTTTCTGGATGAAACATCGGCTCTGGATCCATTCCAGTCCGGCTTCCACGCTGGTCATGGGACCGAGACGGCTCTGGTCGCCCTAACAGATGATCTCCGCAGGCAGCTGGATCGAGGCAGGTCGGGGCTGCTGATTCTTCTAGACCTGTCAGCAGCCTTCGACATGGTCGATCACGAACTCCTGGACCACCGCCTTGCCGACGTGGGGATCCGGGGCACAGTCCTTCAATGGCTGCGCTCGTTTCTCTCTGGTTGGGGACAGAGGGTGGCGCTTGGGGGGGAATTGTCATCCCGCCACTCCTTGGTGTGTGGTGTGCCCCAGGGTGCAATACTCTCCCCGATGCTTTTTAACATCTTTATGCGCCCCCTCGCCCAGCTTGTCTGGAGTTTTGGGCTGGGCTGCCATCAGTATGCTGATGACACCCAACTCTATCTGTTGATGGACAGCCACCCAGACTCGGCCCCAGACACACTGATCAGATGCTTGGAGGCTGTGGCTGGATGGTTACGTGGGAGCTGGTTGAAGTTAAATCCTTCGAAGACAGAGGTCCTCTGGCTGGGACGGGACGACATGGGACTGAGGGGGCAACTCCCATCTCTTGCGGGGATGCAATTAGTGCCAGCACCGTCCGTTAAGAGTTTGGGTGTAATCTTCAATACCTCCCTCTCCATGGAGGCGCAGATTGCAGCTATAACAAAGGCGGCATTTTTTCATCTCCGCCAAGCTAAGCAGTTGGCTCCTTACCTCTCTCGCCCTGACCTAGCCACTGTGATCCATGTGACGGTCACCTCCAGACTGGATTATTGTAACTTGCTCTACGTGGGGCTGCCCTTGAGACTGACCCAGAAACTCCAGCGGGTGCAAAATGCCGCAGCGAGACTCCTTACGGGGTCTTCGCTTAGAGATCACATTCATCCGGTGCTATACCAGCTGCACTGGCTCCCGGTGGAGTACAGGATCAGGTTTAAGGTGCTGGTTTTAACCTTCAAAGCCCTATACGGCCTAGGACCCTCGTACCTACGGGACCACCTCTCCTGGTATGCCCCACAGAGGAACTTACGATCTTCAAATAAAAACACCTTGAAGGTCCCAAGCCACAGAGAGGTTAGGCTGGCCTCAACTAGAGCCAGGGCTTTTTCGGCTGCGGTTCCAACCTGGTGGAACGCTCTGTCACAAGAGACAAGGGCCCTGCAGGATTTGACATCTTTCCGCAGGGCCTGCAAGACAGAGCTGTTCCACCTGGCCTTTGGTCAGGGCGCAGCCTGACTCCCTCCTTTGGCAATCTTTACAAAACTTTAGTTTATGGTTGCCATCAATTTTGATTTTAATTCATTTTTATAATGTTTTATAATGTTGTACTGTTTTAGTGTTGTTAGCCGCCCTGAGCCCGGCTTCGGCTGGGGAGGGCGGGATATAAATAAAAAAATTTATTTTTATTATTATTATTATTATTATTATTACACCACAAAACTCTGCCCCGACCTGTGCCAGCTGGTCATTATAGGGACAACTGTTTAAAATTAGTGCCTGAGTTTTGATTTTGATTTTCCTCTCCCCTCCTTCTCCCTTTTTCTTTGAGTGTGGTGTTTTTTAGATTGTAAGCCTATGGATAGGGCCTATCTTGTTTGATCGCACCAAACGTTCTAGATAAATTAAACCAATAAATAAAACACAAAAAGTAGAAGTTCTAAAAATGTACAAACAGAATAAAACAATTTCTACACATTCTAAAACTCAAATTAGAGATAGTATGGAATCTGACATCTTCATGAATACTTTCACAAGGATGGAGAGTTAGCATTTTCTTCACTGGTGATCAATTCACAAAAAGGGATGCATTTTTTGAAAGATTTCATTGAAGTAAATAAAACAAATTGCTCCAATAAAAATTATAGAAGTACAAAAAAGCACAGTATATCCAAGAGAGACTTAATATTAGGTTGGTAAAGAATTTTAAAACCATTAGGAAAACAGAATCTCATTTTCTACCATGGAGAAGAAGTCCTGTGTGTCTGTACTTGTTGTATAGAGAGTAAAATCTCACCAAACAGCATAGAATTTTTCAGCATCTTCCAAGCTTTTGGCACCACCTAATTTATGAGTTATTTTTTTCAGCTGATTCTAAACTCCAAAATAATTTTTATACCCAAGTGAAAGTTGCAAGGTTTTCCATTTGGGGCAACTGAGGTTGTAGCAGGTGCCAACATCCAGGTCAAGAGTATCTGAGAGCTGGAACCTTTCAAGGGGTCATCAATTTGGGTTTTTCGCAGATGGATGTTTGCTCCGATTGTGAGCTAAAGAGCAGGCTTTCACAGAGGAAACTCCAGAGGGGAAGAAAGGGTGCTCAGGCTTTGAGCTTTAAGGTGAAGACCATGCCTGAAAAGAAAAGAGGAAAGGTAAGTGGGAAAGATAATCCCTTGGGGTGAACTTGGAAGGGGATCTTTGAGTGTTTGGAGATACATCAAAACCCAAATATACCATCATTGTTCAAAGGTAAAGGGACCCCTGACCATTAGGTCCAGTTGTGGACGACTCTGGGGTTGCGGCGTTCATCTCGCTTTATTGGCCAAGGAAGCCGGCGTACAGCTTCCGGGTCATGTGGCCAGCAGGACTAAGCCACTTCTGGCAAACCAGAGCAGCGCACGGAAACGCCGTTTATCTTCCCGTTGGAGCGGTACCTATTTATCTACTTGCACTTTGATGTGCTATCGAACTGCTAGGTTGGCAGGAGCAGGGACCGAGCAACGGGAGCTCTCCCCGTCGCGGGGATTCGAACTGCCGACCTTCTGATCAGCAAGCTCTAGGCTCGGTGGTTTAACCCACAGCACCACCCGTTCATTGCACACAGACAAAAGCACACTTTCCTGTAACACAGTGTTTCCCAAACTTGGGTCTCCAGCAGTTCTTGGACTACAACTCCCATCATTCCTAGCTAGGACCAGTGGTTAGGGATGTTGGGAATTGTAGTCCAAGGTTTCCCAATATTAAAGTAAACAGCAATTCAGTTATCTTGTAGTATTGGCCCAAAAGAAAAAAGTATAAGTTTACTTGTGTATATATATCCTCTACATTTATTATGAAAGGAAGGGGGTCAGGGAAAAGTAAAGATCTCTCAGTATACCTGAAGGTGAGTCTCCACCCCCATCATTCTGCCCAGACACTGAGGTCCAGCTCCGAGGATCTTCTGGTGGTTTCCTCCCTGTGAGAAGCCAAGTTACAGGGAACCAGGCAGAGGGCCTTCTCGGTGGTGGCTCCCGCCCTGTGGAACACCCTCCCATCAGATGTCAAGGAAACAAACAACTATCTGACTTTTAGAAGACATCTGAAGGCAGCCCTGTTTAGGGAAGTTTTTAATGTTTGATGTTTTCTTCTGTTTGATGTTTTCTTCTGTTGGGAGCCACCCAGAGTGCCTGGGGAAGCCCAGCTGGATGGGCAGGGTATAAATATTATTATTATTATTACTCTCAAAATTGTCCCACAATGGTACAACCTTTGCTACAGGTGTACAGTTAATATTCCATGAATGACTTGGAAAGCCTCCTTAAACAAAAGCATCTTCAATGGGCACATAAACATCAGGACATGGGGCACATGCTTCATCCCGGCTGGTAATTTATTCCGGACAATTTATTCCTGGCGATTCAACACTAAAAGCCTGGTTTTCAGTTAGAACTAACCCTGTTTTCAGCCAGGACTAAGAACACCTCTGGTGTATGTATCTCGTTTAAGGAGCACCGTTCCCAGGGAGAGGCAGTACCTGTTTTGAGTTTTGCACATAGACCACATTCCCATCAGATATCATCGCAGGACGGGTTCAAATCCTGCCAAGGGGTGAAGCAGAAGGACAGATCTTGGTAGCTTTTGTTCAGCTGAGGGAAAATAAAAGAGGAGGAAGAAGACATTTATTGACTCACGCGGCATCCGCCATTAATTAATTGGAAAGATGAAAGGGCAATGGAACTCCTTCCCATTTCCATTGTTTATCCTCTTCGGAGGTGACTGGGCAGAATTCCATCCCAGGCACCTCACCCTCCCAGATTGACTGATCTGTCCTTCTTGGCTCCAAAGGTAAGAATAATGACTCAGAACCCATTTATTAAAACACAATAAATCTCATTTTATCTCTCTCCAGGTGATCATGACAACATTGCATTCCACCAAAATGTTAACAGCTCACGATGACATCAAGAACTGGGAATTCTGGAAAGATCTTTTTGAACGTGGCATCCGTGCCTTGGCCCAGTATACCTGAAGGAGCGTCTCCACCCCCATGTTCTGCCCAGACGCTGAGGTCAAGCGCCGAGGGCCTTCTGGCAGTTCCCTCATTGCAAGAAGCAAACCTACAGGGAACCAGGCAGAGGGCCTTCTCGGTAGTGGCGCCCACCCTGTGGAATGCCCTCCCATCAGATGTCAAAGAGATAAACAACTACCTGACATTCAGAAGACATCTTAAGGCAGCCCTGTTCAGGGACGTTTTTAATGTGTGACATTTTAGTGTATTTTTGGTCTCTGTGGAAGCCGCCCAGAGTGGCTGGGGAAACCCAGCCAGATGGGCGGGCTACAAATAATAAATTATTATTATTATTATTATTATTGACGCCGTGAACCCCATGACGTGCCGTCCAGTGCCGTCCCTATGGGCGCCGCATGCCTCGGGGGCGTGGCACCCATAGGGACGAGTCAGGGCGTGTGGCACCCATACAGGATGAGACGGGGTGCCCGGTGGCCATAGAGACGGGGCGCATAGTAGGGCCTCAGCCGCCCTACAGCTGGGGGGGGGGCAGCAGGCGGATAGCGTGGAGCCTGCGGGCACCAAGACACATGCCTCCTGCACGCTGCAGGCCCTGCGGTGACAAGTGCCGCCCGCCATTTTGTCACACACCCCTCATCAGGGTGACACCCAGGGCGGACCACACCTCACTCGCCCCCCTTCATAGGCCCCTGCCTGGCACCACTTTCCCTCCTTCTTCCTGAAACTATACTCTGTCACTCAGTCTGACAGCCTCTTTTGCGTGGCGAGTTCCTGCCCACCCCAGTGGAAATAATGGCACATGACACAATTATTAAGGTTAATGGGCGAAATAAGGCCACAACTTTATTGGTTTCAGGTGATGAGCGGTATTGGCATAGGCATTGGTCCTAACCGACTATCCGACTTCAGCCCGTTCGCTTGAAGTCTGGGAAGGGTTAACCACCAGTGGGGGGAGTCCTGCTGATGCACAGCAACTAGGAACTCCCCCGGGGTCACCGACTGGAGGCATGCCTTAGGCCCTCATCTCCCCGGGCTTCGGACAGGGCCATGCCCCCAGAGTCCTTTCATGGACTACCCTTCAATATGTGGGGCAGGTGATGGCGCTACCTCCCCTCTTCCATCTACAGAACAATACCAATGCCTAACCGCCAATACCAAGAAAGTTGTGGTGATTTGCAACGAGGAAGGCAAAAGGCTGGAGCCAATTTGCCAAGTGGAAAAATTCCTACCAGGCCCCTCAATGGCGACCAACCAAGGTCCATAGCAAGGTCAAGGAACAAAAACCTTGTAGGGCAGGAGGGTGGGAAAAGCAGGAACAGCTGATGAGCAGCAAAGAGGGAGATCCCCGGCTATGTCCTGCCTTAAATAGGGCAGGTCATCCCACCAGAGCCAGCCAATTGGCTGGCCAGGGGGTGACGCTGCCGGGGATCCCCCCAATCAATGAGGGCTGGGCTCCAGCCGCCCAACGCATGGTGGGGCCGTGACGCCCACAACCCCACCTCCTTCGTAGGGCGGAAGTGGCTTTCTCTCCCTCCTTCCTGATGTCCCCTCTGGCTCTCATTCTGACATTCGTGGCTCCACTAGGAGATGCTAGGGATTGAACTTTCTGCATGTTCCACCCCTGAGCTATGGCCCTTCCCCTACATTTTGCTTTTGGAGTAGAGGCCAGCTCTCTCTCTTGGATCTGGATGGACCTGGGTTCTCCCCTGGTAGACCTCCATCCATACGTTGTGACCAGTGGTCCTTAGCTGCTAGTGGATCACAGCCTGGTCCAAGGTGGGTCATAACAGGAACACGGCTGCCATGTGGATATATGGTGAAAGATGAAGCCATGGGTCCGCAGATGGGTTAAAAGTGGGTCTGAAGAGGTTGAATATGCCTGTTCTGAACTTTTGAGCTTGTGATCAGTACCAAGGAATGGTTTGGAGGTTCAAAGAGCATCCCAAGGAATAGGGTGGTTTTCCATACTGTGTGACTCAGGGCCTAAAGAATGGATGTGAGGACAGCAGCAGATGTGAGGATTCATCCATCCATTCATCCATCTATCCATATTTAGTTCCTTAAAATAAACAATTTATCCCCGTTCTTTGTTTTCCCACTTCCATGTGGGTCCAGCCAGCTTCACGTGACCCAGCCTTCTCATTTCCAAAGTCCTTCCGCTCATGTTAGGAGGATTCCATTCAAACTAATGAGGGCTGTCAGCAATTTGGAGATGACTAGGTGGGGCGAGCTTTGGGTGCTCTTAACAAGCTTCCCATCCCTCGGGGCACCATCTTTCCGGGATCTTGCCTCTTGGAAGTCATATAAAAGAGGCGGCCAGCTCGGTGTGTCCACCAAACTCAACTTGGACTCTTGGATCATCCTACTCTTGCATCTACCGTGGTGAGTATCTTGGGATCTCTCTTGTTCTCATGGAAGAGCCCTTCTCAATTGAGCTCTTGACAAACAATTTTAGGCTACAGCCAGGCTGCTTGCTTATTACAGCATTCTTTTGGTTATTGGGTTTTATTCCCCACTTGGAGGAAAAATTAGTAGTACCAAAGGTTGCAATTTCCGCCGATGGCTTCGGGGAAGGTTTACGACAGCCAATGAGATTTTGGCCATTCTGTTCAAGGTGCTGCCTTTGGGGGACTTCCCTGCCTTCATTTCAGAGGAGGCAATTTCTTAAAATAAATGAGTGGCAACAGAGGAGAATTACAGAGGAGTGAAGAAGTGCCAGGAGGGCGAAAGAACCAAGATGTAAGGAAGACGTAAGGAAGGAGATCAGAGAACAAGAGAGGTAGAAGGAGAATGCCTGATGGTGGTGATACCATCAGCAGCTCTCTCTTCAGTGGAGGTGTAAGTGGCTTCTCTTAAACATGGGATTAGCAGCCGACACCTTGGTGGCATGGTAAAAAATAGGAATAATAACAGGGAGTAGGAGCAGGAGGGTGGAATAATGGGTTCTAAATTACAATAGGCAGTAAGAGCCCTTACATCCTTTACTGCAGGGATGCAGAAGCTCCAGGTCCTGCTGGACTATAACTCCCATCATCCCTGACCATTGACCATGCCAATAAGGGCTGATTGGAGTTGGACGCCAAGAACATGGTTCAACTACAACTCCCATCATCCCTGACCATTGACCATGCCAACTAGGGCTGATTGGAGTTGGACACCAAGAACATGGTTCAACTACAATTCCCATCATCCCTGACCATTGACCATGCCAACGAGGGCTGATTGGAGTTGGACACCAAGAACATGGTTCAACTACAACTCCCATCGTCCCTGACTACTGGCCATGCCAACTAGGGCTTGGCCCAACAACAGTCATTCCTCATCCAAATTACTTACCAGTTTGGGCCACCCCAGTTTTTGATCTTCGTTGGAGAAGTAGTATCATAGAATCATAGAATTGTAGAGTTAGAAGGGACCGCCAGGGATGGGTTCATCCAATCCATCACAATGCAGGGATCTCAGCTAAAGCATCCCTGACCTCTGCTTAAAAACCTGCAAGGAAGGAGAGTCCACAACTTCCTAGGGGAGACCATTTCCCTGCCAAACAGCTCCTACAGTCAGAAAGTTCTTCCTGTTGCTTCACTATGCTGTTGGTTCTATTATTGTTCAGTATTTGTTTGCCCATTTAAATAGACGTTTGAGGCTGTCCCAAATATTATTTATTTATTTATTTATTTATTTATTTATTTATTTATTTATTTATTCACTCATTCAAATAGATTATATATATGGTGCTCTTCCAACTGCTCAAAGCTCAATTAAAAAAAAATTTAATACAGAAAACAACAACCCACCATTGACAAATCTTAGTGTTCAAACCCAACAGGTTCAGAAATACGGCTGGTGGATTCTCCTGCTTCTCCTCTTGTTGATGTTCACCAAGAGAAGGCCAGGATGCCTTTATACCACTTCAGACTGCAGATAGGGTCTAGTCTGAATGAATCCTCCATACAAAACTGTCCGCTAGCTGTCTGCAACCATCTCTACCATAAGGCAGAGTGGGGCAGATGCCTTGGGCAACAGTTGCGATGAGGTTGTGGCAGAAGCTAGATAGAACAGTGAACAAGAAGTGACAACAGTGTGGGAGAGAGCAAAGCTATGTGTGTCACACAGCCTGGCCTGCACCCCGTAACTTAAGCTGTTTCCAGTGGAAGCCACTGTCCCTATCCACCATATTGCAATATGGCCAACCCATACAGAAAGGAGGAGTGTCAGGGAGAGCAAAGCTTGCTGGTTGTCTATGAGGATGTTTCAAACATGCATTGAAAGGGAAGGAGCTGTATCAGAGAGTGTATGTTTCTGATTACCAGTTGCTGAGAACCTCAGGGCTGTTACACTCTCGTTCTGGTTGCCGTAGGCATCCGTTTGGCCACTGTGAAAACAGGGTGCTGGGCCACATCCAGCAGACACTTTTCATGTGGCCATAATTCAGTGGTGGAGCATCTGAATGGAGCGAGCTCGTTTTCTCCTGCTCTGGAGGGGAGGACGTGAGCCAATGGCTTCAAGTGAGGAGAAAGGAGATACCAACTAAACTTTCTCACAACGGAGTCTCTCAGGATGATGTGGGCTCTCCTTCCTTGCAGGTTTTGAAGCAGATGTTGGGTGGCCATCTGTCATGGATGCTTGAGCTGAGATTCCTGTATTGCAGGGGGTGGGACTAGATGGGACCCCAACTCTACACTTCTATGATTCTATGAATTACACGCTTAGCGTCCCAGATCCTATCCTCAGCATCTCCAAGTAAGACTAGGAGAGGCTCCCTGCTTGAAATCCTGGAGATCAGTATAGATGATAGGATCCATGGATCCTATCAGTATAGATGATAGGATCCATGGATCTAGTGCAGTTTCTGATGCTCTTGTGTTGACAGTAGAGGCAAAACAGGAAGCTGTCTACTACCAAGCCCAGTTCAGAATAGTCTACTGCAACCTTTCTCAACATGTGGGTCCCCAGATGTTGTTGAACTACAACTCCCATCACCCCTAGCTAGCAAGGCCAGAGCTCAGGGATGATGGGAGTTGTAGTCCAACAACATCTGGGCACCCCCAGGTTGAGAACCGCTGGTCTACTGTGACCAGCAGAGGCTCTCTGGGGTCTCGAAGAGACAGAGAAGTCTTTATTGTCATCAGCTGTTTGATCTTTTCAATTGGAGGTGCCATTGAATTGGGGATCATCAGCATGGGGGAAAAAACCATGCGCTCTACTAGTAAGCTACAGGTTACAAAGGAACATGGAAGCTGATTTATGCCAAGTCAGACAGGTGGTCTATCTAGTACTGTCCACACCAAATGGCAGCAACACTCCAAGATTTCAGGCAAGGATCCCTCCCAGCAGCCCTACCTAGAGATGTGCAGGGACTGAGAAAGGTACCTACTGCCTGAGTAGCTGGTGTTCTGCCTCTGAGCAATGGCACCTCCACATGCAAGGCGCATCCCAGGCTTGTGCTAACACGCACATTGAATATATATCCATCAGCAATGAATTGTGGAATTTTGCAAGGCTGCGCCACAGCCGTTCAAAATTCTGGGACAACAGAAGCTGAACGCCCTGTTAAAATTATGCAAATGAAACACGCACTCATAAAATTTTCCTCATTTGCATAATGTACTCTGTATCTGCTGATGATTCGTCTTGCAGGATTAGGCAAATTCACAGCGGCATAAGGCTGACAATATATGCTATATGGAAGGGCTGCGTTCTCCCTCCGGTCAGAGACAGGATGTCGCTGGACACCAGTTGCAGGGAACCACAATCAGGGAGAGAGAGTTGCTCTTGCAGTCAGGTCCTGCTTGGGGCATCTGGATGACCACAGTGAGAACAGGATATGGTAGACTATTTATGGACCTTAATGTCCATAAATAGCAACACCCTAGAGGTCCCGGGCCCTAAGGAAATCAGATTAGCCTCAACCAGAGCCAGGTCCTTTTCAGCACTGGCCCCGACTTGGTGGAACGCTCTGTCTCATAAGACCAGGGCCCTGCAGGATCTGATTTCTTTCCGCAGGGCCTGTGAGACAGAGTTGTTCCTCCTGGCCTTCAGCTTGGAATCAACTTGATCCCCTTCCCCTCTTTCCTTTCTCCTTCTGTGATGGAACTCCTATTTGGAGACTTCACTGGCTTTTTTCTGGCCCATGTAGGACCAGTCTGGATAGCTAGCCTTGGTGAAGATTTGACGTTTTCATCCCCAACTTTTTTTGATTGGTCTGATCCAGCAGCCAGGTTCCTCTGAGTGAGAGAAGGGCAAGGAGGATGGAGGAGCGCTGAAGACCCCTTCCCTTGCCCACTGGCAATCTTATGCAGCCACCATGACGGCTTCTGTCATTTCAGCCCCCTTTGCCCATGCTCTTTCAAGCACAACATGGGAACCATAAAGGCAGGGGAGCTGAAAATGGCATTCTGAAAAAGAGGAAGTCCATGGCTGATGTCACATCCTGCAGGGTTTCTGTGTTCCAGTGGAATCGCAGTATATAGGCAGATGTTGCCAGGCTGCACCTTCGATCATGTATGGTTATTGGCCATTTTGGCTGGGGCTGATGGGAGTTGCAGCCCAACAATATTTTTAGGGCCACAGGTAGAGATCTATCTCAAGTCTCATATGAGCTACATTGACTTAACTTTGTTGTTGTTTAGTCGTTTAGTCGTGTTTGCCTCTTCGTGACCCCATGGACCAGAGTACGCCAGGCACTCCTGTCTTCCACTGCCTCCTGCAGTTTGGTCAAACTCATGTTGGTCTCTTCGAGAACACTGTCCCACCATCTCGTCCTCCGTCGTCCCCTTCTCCTTGTGCCCTCCATCTTTCCCAACATCAGGGTTTTTTCCAGGGAGTCTTCTCTTCTCCTGAGGTGGCCAAAGTATTGGAGCCTCAGCTTCAGGATCTGTCCTTCCAGTGAGCACTCAGGGCTGATTTCCTTAAGAATAGAAAGGTTTGATCTTCTTGCAGTCCGTAGGATTCTCAAGAGTCACCTCCAACACTTAACTAGAGCCTCTCATTGTTATTTTTCTGCAAAGGGACTGAGGAGGTGCCATAATCTCCTTTGAGACAACCCAGCATTATTTAAGGTCACCGTGAGCAAACTGGTTTGTGTGCATCAGTGTGGCCCCAACCTCCATTCATTTAAAAATGAGGTTATGATACACCCAGACTGTGTTGAACAACATCTATGGACACCCACTTGCGGTCGAAAGGCATCTCCCATACCCTTTAAGAGCTATGGGGCAACTTTCAAGGAACAACTGCCAATGTACTCGTAATGCATTCGTAAGAACTTGTTAGAAGCAGCTGTTCAGCCCTAGACACTATAATTAACAGTTGCTCTGCTGCTGCTTATGATTTACATAGCTAAGGGCCCATCTGTATGATCTGTAATTTTCTTCCCCCACAATAACCTCTGCTGTCTCCACTATCACAACACTCTTCCCAAACTCTGTGCTCCTGGCTGGAACCATTGGCTCATCTCCTTCAGTGTCGTTGTGTGTCTTTACAAGCAAAGGTGTCAAGATCCCTTGTCATTGGCTAAGCAGCTGTGATGTCACAGCAGGATTGAGTTCAACACTGTTCAGGGAGAACTGGACAAGAACTGCAGGGAACTATTGTATCAGAGAGCTTAATAATAAATAATGTAATAAATTTTTATTTATACCCCACCCTTCCCGGTGTTAGCTCAGGGCTGCTAACAACAAATTAAAAACACTTAATTGATGCTACAAAAAAACCAGCATAAAATACGGTATGAAGCTTAAATAACAATAAAATCAAAAATCAATTTAGGGGGGAAATCCATCCAATAAACATTAGATGATCACTAGGGCTAGCTGGCTAAATTAGTCCTATTTGGGCCAGCAAGGAGACCAGGGGAGAATTAGCTGTGGGATCCCAGAGCAGGTAGTCTTAACAAAAAGGGGAGGGGGAGGGAAGGAAGGGGAATAAAAGATCAGGCCAGGTTCAGATTGAAAGGCAGGCAGAATAGCTCTGTCTTACAGGCCCTGCGGAAGGAAGTTCAATCCTGCAGGGCCCTGGTCTCATGGGACAGAGCATTCCACCAGGTCGGAGCCATCACTGAGAAGGCCCTGGCCCTGGTGGAGGTTAATCTAACTTGCAGTCTTTATATCAGGGATGTGGGATCTGTAGCCCTCAAAATGTTCTTGGACTATACCTTCCACCAGCCAATGTTCTTGGAGTCTAAACCCTACCATCCCCTGTTGGCACGGCCAATGGTCAGGGACGATGGGAGCTCTCATTGAATAGCGTCTGGAGGGCCACAGTCTCCACATCCAGCAGGTTCTTCCTAGGCTCTTATGGAACCTCCAGCTCCAGAGGCCTAGATTTCACAGTTGCTGGTGGGATCTGAACACTGTGACACCAGGAGGCTGGACTAGGTGGGCCACTGGCCTGATTCAGTGGGTCCCTCCTTTGTTCATATGATTTATTTCTCTTCCAGAGCTTAAAACCTCCCCACCAAGATGTCTTACCAGTGCAAGCAACCCTGCCTGCCTCCTCCTTCCTGCGTGAAGACTAAGAGTGCCACCGTGTGTGCAGCCCCTGGAGGCGCCGTCTGCATGACCCCATCTCAGTCATCGTGCGCAGATGCGTGCACTCCTAAATGTGCCACCGTGTGTGCCACTCCAGGAGGCTCGATCTGCGTCACTCCACAGCAGCCCCAGTGTGCCACCGTCTGCCAGGGTCCTTGTGGCTCCATCTCGGTGACCCCCCTGCAGAACCAGGGGCCGACCGTATGCGCCACCCCCGGTGGGTCCGTCTGCGTGTCACAAGGCCAGGGTCAATGCTCGACCATCTGCCAGGGCCCATGCGGCTCCGTCTGTGTGACACCGCAGCAGCCCCAGTGCGCCACCGCCTGCCAGGGTCCCTGCGGCTCCGTCTGTGTGACCCCACAGCAGAGTTCTGGCTCATGCGCCACGGTGTGCACCAGCTCTGGCGGCTCCGTCTGCGTGGCCCCGAGCAAGGGTCAGTGCGCTTCTGTGTGCCAGGATCCCTGCGGGGCTGTTTGCGTGGCTCCCATCCCAGCCCCAACTGGGGGCTCATGCGCCACCATCTGCCAGGACGCCTGCGGCAACGTGAGCATCACTCCCTGTGCTACTAAGTGCTCCAACCCCTGTAGCGGGGTGAAGACATGCGCCACAAAGTGCGGGAACCCCTGCGTCACCGTGTGCTCTGACCAAACCTGTGTGAAGGCCTGTCCCTCCATCAACATGGGGCAATGCAACGTCAAGAAATGCTAAGTGGCCACAAGGTCAGATCCTAATTTGAATCCCCGCAGCCCAGCTTTTGCAGAGCTTCCTTCCGAGAGTGGATGACATCTCCTTCCTCAAGTCTTCCTTGGTCCACGTTCTCTGCTCTCCTCTCCTCTAGATGCCCTGAATCTCGATGTACAAGTAACGATCTTCCCCAAGATATCACATCTGGCTTGGAGAAAGAGCGAGGGGCTATGAATATTCTTTGGTGGTGGGAAACACACACACCCCGCATTGCCTTCCCAGAACTTCCATGTTAGATAGACAGCAATAAAGAGCAAATATAAAGACATCTACATGTTGCATTCTGATATTCTTCGTCAAGAGCTTTTATTTTTATTGGTTCGTTACGTTCATAACCCACCTGTGGCGATCACACAGGGTCCCCGGACGTTTAACGGTCTATTGATCCCTGTGCCACCACTGTGCTCCCTTCCCCGCTGCCACCAACCCGTTACTCTCTGGTAAAACACTGAGTCCAGACAGTTGTTAAAAGTGAACCAAAAAAACCCCCAAGTTTATTTTACAAACATTAACAATTTTATGGTTTCTCAGATAATATTCCTGTCAGTATCTTTACTGGCCTATACCCTCCTAATACCTTCTGACTGATTATCTCAACTGTTTGACTGACTCCTCTTAACAATTTCTCTCACTCCAGACTAGCCCAACCCACAGATTTATCCTCTCTGTCTCTTCCAAACCTCTGACTGTATTCTCAACCACCCTAACTCTGCCCCTTGGGTTCCCATTGGTTAGTCATTTTACAATTGCGTGTCGAGACCCCGCAGCCACCCCCTCGTTGGAAATAACTCACACAAGAACACAGATATTAGGTTTATGTTATTGGGCAAATTTTGGCCACAACTTTATTGAAATTACAGAATGTGAGCGGTATTGGCTTAGGCATTGATTGGACCTGACTATATCTGACTTCTGCCCATTGTGCAGGAAGTCCCAGTAAAGGTAAGCCACCGGTAGGGGGAGCCCTGTCGATGTGAACCAACTCAAGCTCCCCCTGGTGTCCCCATCGGGGTCGTGTCAAGGCCCTAGCCCCCAGCCGGGCTTCAGACTAGATCAACACCCCCAAATTCCTTTAACGGAATACCCTTAAGCATGGAGGGGCAGGTGGTGGCCACACCTCCCCTCCCCCACACAAGGTCAAACAATGCCTAACCGCAACCCTAACAAAGTTGTGATGATTGCTATGAGGTAGGCGAAAACCAAGTGGCCAGTGCCAATTTGCCAAGTGGAAAAATTCCTACCAGGCCCCTCGGACAACCAAGGTGACCAACCGAAGTCCATAGCAAGGCCATTGCCTAACCTGCAAAATAAGGAGGGAGGGTGGGTGATTGAGGAAGCGAGCCAAAGAGGAAGTCCTCTGGCTCGCTCCTCCGGCCACGCCCCCTGGCCACGTCCCCACCCCCGGCCAGCGGATTGGCTGGATGGGCTGTGACGTGGCTGGGATCCCCCAGGCAACGGGGGACAAAGTCCCCCGCCCCTGGTGGGGAGAGGGTCGCCACGCGGTCCACCGCAACTCCTCCCCACTGGGAAGTGGAGCGGATTTAGTTAACCCTTCCCTTATGAACCCAGTATGATGTCACACACCTAGGTGGGCAAATGCCACGCCACTTATTCTCCAAGGAGTTCAAGGCGGCATGCCTGGTTCTTCCTCTCTTCCATTTCATCCTCACAACAGCCCTGTGAGGTAGGTTCGGGTGATAGGCAGTGACTGGCCCAAGGTCATGGAGCTGACAAGGAGAACAGGTCGTTCATAGGTCAGAGAAAGAGAGTGAAACTTGGCTGACTTACAGTTAGTTTATTTATTGAGGAAGCAGAACACAGAACACGCGGAAACTGCTAAGGGTTGCTCCTGTCTAGATGAAGCAATTGCCTGGCCTGGCTTGTAATTCCCCCTTCACTCCTGGCCCTCTTTTCCAGGCTCCTCCCTCTGTCTATGGTGAGCTTCAGGGGACCCTCTCTGCTCAGCAACATGCAATAAACGCCTCATTCTGGGAAGGAGGAGGAGGAGGAGTTTGGATTTGATATCCCGCTTTATCACTACCCGAAGGAGTCTCAAAGCGGCTAACATTCTCCTTTCCCTTCCTCCCCTACAACAAACACTCTGTGAGGTGAGCGGGGCTGAGAGACTTCAGAGAAGTGTGACTAGCCCAAGGTCACCCAGCAGCTGCATGTGGAGGAGCAGGGAAGCGAACCCAGTTCACCAGATTACGAGTCCAACGCTCTTAACCACTACACCACACTGGCTCTGTGGTGGACTTGCATGCTGTTAGCGGAGAAGCTGTCAGAGGGGGTCTGTGGGAGAGCATCCAAGTCTAACTTCTGCCCCTGCCCTGTCCTGGGGCACCTGTTTCCTCCTCTTCATCATCCTTCAAGCTCCTGGCCTCCAGTACTTCTCAGCTTGTCCCCTCCTCTGGGGTGCGACCGGTTTCCCACCCCCAGGAGCCAGCATCCCAGTCCTCTCCCTCTAAGTTTTCCCAGGGGAGATGGGCTCCCAGGGGTCAGGTGGCTTCCACCACTCCTCCTCATCCAGCCAATCCCTGACACCCAAAATGTTTGCTTGTTGCATTTATACCCCCCACCTTTCTCTCTAAGGAGCTGGAGGTGGTAATAATAATAATAATAATAATAATAATAATAATAATAATTATACCCCGCCCTCCCCAGCCAAGACCAGGCTCAGGATGGCTAACACCAAATATAAAAGCAATCGATTAGAATACAGCTTAAAAAACAAGATTAAAATACAACATTAAAATGCAGCCTCATTTCAGTGGAAACTCAAAAACTTTTGGGGGGATGAATACATCAAGTCTTCACCAAGGCTAGCTATCCAGACTGGTCCTACATGAGCCAGAAAAAAGCCAGGGAAGTCCCCAAATAAGAGTTCCATCACAGAAGGAGAAAGGAAAAAGGAAAGAGGGGGAGGGGATCAAATTGGCTCCAAGCCAAAGGCCAGGTGGAACAACTCTGTCTGACAGGCCCTGCGGAAAGAAATCAGATCCTGCAGGGCCTTGGTCTCATGAGGCAGAGCGTTTCACCAGCCAGGGCCAGTGTTGAAAAGGCCCTGGCTCTGGTTGAGGCTAATCTGACTTCCTTAGGGCCCGGGACCTCTAGGGTGTTGCTATTTATGGACCTTGAGGCTCTCTGTGGGGCATACTGGGAGAGGTGGTCCTGTAGGTATGAGGGTCCTAGGCCATGAAGGGCTTTAAAGGTCAAAACCAGCACCTTAAATCTGACCCTGTACTCCACCGGGAGCCAGTGCAGCTTGAAAAGCACTGGGTGAATATGCTCCCATGGCAGAGACCCCGTGAGGAGCCTCGCTGCAGCATTCTGTACCCATGTACCCATGGTTCTCCCCACAGGCTAAAAGAGGCAGGGACTGTCCCAAGGTCACACTCAGGAAACTTCATGACTGAGTCCAGGACTAACCACTACAACACTCTTGATCTTGATGCATGGACAGTGGCGTAGCAAGGGTGGGGCCTCCGGGGCGGTTGCCCTGGGCACAAAATTATTTGGGGGCCAAAAATTCAAAAGAAAAAGCAGTAATAATAAATTAAAAAACAGGGCGCCCTCCCCCTCACCCAGAAAATCTCCCAATGTTTGCGCAAGTGGACTTGGGAGTGGATTTGGGTGACAGCCAGTTGCTAAGGCGACCTTTGCATGGGTTTTAGAAAGGTACCTGATTCCACCCAATCCCCTGTCCCACTCTCCGCTATATTTGACACTCAGAGGGTGCCAGGTCTGCCACTCAGGTAGGTCACTGAGCTACTACCCCTTCATTCCAGCTTATCAGCGGATGGGGCAGAAGATACTTACCTTGCCTGGGGCACTAGCAACCAACGCTATGTCACTGTGCCTGGGGGTCTGCTTAAATTTCCGGGGCAAACTAAAGCACTGCATGTTATATCCAATGCTAGTCTAATGCTAGACTGGTTGAAGTCAATAGACGTTATTAAGTTAGGTTCATTCATTTCAATGGGTCTGCTTTGAGTAAAAATCATCTGGAAACAACCCACAATGGGTTGGGACCCATTAGTTTCTCACCCTCCAAAGAGTAGTGCCTGTTGATTTTATTTCATTCTACAAATGCTACAAGAAGGGAAGCGGGTGGAGCTGTGGGTTAAACCACAGAGCCTAGGACTTGCCGATCAGAAGGTCGGCGGTTCGAATCTCCGCAATGGGGTGAGCTCCCGTTGCTCAGTCCCAGCTCCTGCCAACCTAGCAGTTCCAAAGCATGTCAAAGTGCAAGTAGATAAATAGGCACCACTCTGGCAGGAAGGTAAACAGTGTTTCCGTGCACTGCTCTGGTTCACCAGAAGTGGCTTAGTCATGCTGGCCACATGACTCGGAGGCTGTACGCCGGCTCCCTCGGCCAATAAAGCGAGATGAGCGCCACAACCCCAGAGTCGGCCTCGACTGGATCTAATGGTCAGGGGTCCCTTTACCTTTACTTACAAATGCTACAAATGCTACAAATTTACTATGGGGAATATATTTTATCCAACCAAGTGTCTATAGCAGAGTGGCTCAATGCAAAGCCTAAGGGCAACCTTTTTAAACGGCCCTCGGTCACATTTGATACCCCCCCCCCCTTTGAGCTGCCTTCCCAAATTCAGAGAGGAAGTGAAGCCCTGGGCTTTGGGAAGGAGGCGCAAGGGCTTTTACAGGGTCCTAGAGTCCTCCTGACTCCTTCTCAAAGCCTAGCTCCCCCTTCCCAAAACCCAATGCCTTGCTTAGCTGGCTTTGGGACAGCAGCTCGAGGACGAGAGGTGGGCGTCAAATTTTGGCACACACCAAGGCAGTGTGTGACCCGCAGGTTCCGTGTCAAAGTCCTCTTGCAGCCTATTCTGTATGGAAAGTTGGTCCACCCTGGTCTATAGAATGCCTGCCATTTGGAAGTCCCAAAGCTATACATAAACCTGCCTCCAGAGGGCTCTGAGGCAGAGAGAGAGAGAGAGAGAGAGGCAGAGAGAGAGAGAGAGAGAGAGAGAGAGAGAGAGAGAGAGAGAGAGAGAGAGAGAGACTTACCGTAGATTCCGGCGTATAAGACAACTTTTTAACCCGAGAAAAATCCTCTAAAAAGTCGGAGGTCATCTTATACTCCAGATATGGGTTCGCTGGGCAGCGGCAGTGGGCGGCGGTCTCCGTGCCGGGAGGAAGCCACCTGGTGAAGCTGGCCAGCGATTCTAACCCGGCTTCGCTAGGCAGCTTCCTCCCGGCTCAGAGCGGAACCCGCTGCCCACTGCTGCTGCCCAGCAAAGCTGCCACATATAAGACTGGGTGTATAAGTCGACCCCCCAAATTGGCAGCTACCAATTGGGGGGGGGTCGTCTTATATGCCCAGTCGCCTAATACGCCGGTAGTCATTGATCGTTTAGTTACTAGGCTAGATCTTAGCCTCAGGATGTGATATCCCTGGCTAGTTTGAGACGCTGATGACTGGGCTTCAGTTGTCAACTGTCAGAATTAGATCGGCACACCATCTGCATGTTGTTGTTTAGTCGTTCAGTCGTGTCCGCCTCTTCGTGACCCCCTGGACCAGAGCACGCCAGGCACTCCTGTCTTCCACTGCCTCCCGCAGTTTGGCCAGACTCATGCTGGTAGCTTCGAGAACACTGTCCACCCATCTCGTCCTCTGTCGTCCCCTTCTCCTTGCGCCCAACATCAGGGTCTTTTCCAGGGAGGCTTCTCTTCTCATGAGGTGGCCAAAGTATTAAAATAAAAATTATTTATTAAAGGCTAAATAAATAAATAAATTCCATACAGTCCAGTATAAGAGTATCAAAGATCAACCGCACTTTCACCTTGCAACATCTTTTACAAGAGACTTTGAATAAGGTGTCTGGACAGGGTCTGCCCTTCACAGTTGCCCTGTATATGTCCCTGTGCACCAAGAATAGACATCATTATTTGTGCATTAGCAAAATCAAGCCCTGATTTCCCAAGACGCTTCTGGCGGAGAAGCCGTAAGAGACTGGATACTGACACTATGGGGTTACAGTGCTCATCTCACTTTCAGGCCAAGGGAACTGGCATTTGTCCACAGACAGCTTTCCGGGTCATGTGGCCAGCAGGACTAAACCGCTTCTGTCGTGATGGAAACCAGAGCACATGGAAACACCATTCACCTTCCCGCTACAGTGGTACCTATTTATCTACCTGCACTGGTGTGCTTTCGAATTGCTAGGTTGGTAAGAGGTGGGGCAGACCAACAGGAGCTCACCCCGGCACTGGGATTTAAACTGCTGACCTTCCAATCGGCAAGCCCAAGAGGCTCAGTGGTTTAGACCACAGCGCCACCCGTGTTCTTTGGTGTAGAGAAACCAGGGTGTGTGAAGGCCGAACCACTACACGCATGCTCATCAGACCATTCACATATACAGTTATGTGTAGCCTTATTCAGATGATTATCTTCTGTGTTGTAACCAACACACAAGAGCATTTGTCCCCCTAGCTCAGTATTGTGTATGTGGAGACTGACTAGCCCACGGGTGTCAAACACAAGGCCCGTGGGCCGAATCCGGCCCGCCAGACCTCGTCATGTGGCCCATGTAGCCACCAGCCCGGCCTGCCTGCTTCCCCCTGCGAGGCGGCGTGCTGTGGGCGAGGATGGGGAGCTGGAAGGTGGGCGGTGGAGAAAGCGAAGGCACTCCCTTCCCACACCGTTACTCAGCCGGCCTGAGAGAAAATTTCTGAGGCGGCAGCAGCCTTCGTTCAGGGTCGGGGGGCCATGGCGGGACTTTGCCCTCCCGGCGGCCTGGAGCATCTGGAGCTGGGTCGGCTGCGGGACCCGCCAGGCAGTGGCAGCGGCGGAGTCGTCGCGGTTGCTTCTCCTCCTCCTCCTCCATCTTGCTCGCCATCGCTGCTGCTCTCATCTTGCTCAAGGCAGGCCTGGAGCCAGGACAACCCAGGCTTCGAGCCCGAGGAGGAGGTGGGCGAAGCGGCCAGGGCAGCTGGTGGGAGCGCGGCGGTGGAGCCCATGCTGCAGATGGGCATGGTGGAGTGGGGCTGAGGAGGGGTGCCTTCGCCCTCGGAGCCCAACGCCTGACAGGGCCCATCGAGAGCGGTAGGCAGCGGACGCACAGGCAGCGCGGCGAAAAGGAGGAAGGCGGAGGGGAAGGTGAAGGCCAGTGGCCTTGCTCCGCCAGAGGCACCCTGATGCCGACGCCGCGTTTTCCTCACAAGGAGACGGGCGAGGAGCTCGCCGAGCAGCCGCCGCCACCGCCTCGCCACCTCGCCTGGGCCAAAGGGATGGGGCACCGCCTGCGAGGTGAGTCACCGCCCGGTGGGCCCTTCCGTCGCCCTTCCTGGCTCCCATCTCTTCTGTTTCACCTTATTACTTTTATGTTACTCGCGAGTCTTCTTCTGCTCTGAAGACAGATGCAAATAATCCGTTCAGCTCCTCTGCAATCTCCTTTCCCACCTTTAGCACACCTTTGATTCCCTTGTTGGCCAAAGGCTCTACCACAGACATGTCCAAAGTCCGTTTCGGGGGCCCTAATCCGGCCCCTTCGGCAGTTTATGGGGTAAAATCCTCAAAAAAAACCTCAACAACTTCAACCCTAAAAAAAAATAATCTCAACAATTTCAATCCTAAAAAAAGCGCAACAACTTTGGTTGACCCTCACGGCCCTTCACTTCATCAAATCTGGCCCTCCTTGAAAAAAGTTTGTGCACCACTGGACTAGCCCATAAGTCTCCAGATGTTGTTGGACTACAGCTTTCATCATCCCTGACTATTGGACAAGCTATCCAATTCCCAAGTTTCTCATTTCTCATCTTGGACCATGTGTACAAACTCACTCACTGTCAACAGCCACAACAGCATCCATAGTCAACCCATCGTCAAGCATCACTCAACCATCCAGTCATCCCCCATCAACCCACCCACCATCAACATCCAATGTCCTCGTCCCTTCATGAAGGCATTTCACCTCGCCTAAATCATCGATGTTGATCGCCTGTCATTCCCCGTGAGATGAGTTGAGAGATCCCGTAATTGGAATTAATTCATTCCCATCACAACCAAACATAACTCGTGTGACAGGAAACTATGATGACAGCATGTCACCTTAGAAGGAAATGCACGTCTTAAGTGCTTACCCTTTCACCTTGTTCAAGGAACAATAAAGAAGGTGGAAAAGGCTGGGCGTGTGACTCTGACATCACCAATGCATTACAGGGGACAAATCACTCAATGTAGGCCTGGAAAGGGCACTTTAGCAGTTCCATCACAGAGCTGAGCCATAGGTCAAAAGTCCACCTAGAGCTCAAACAGGAAGTGTTCATAGCACTTCTTGTTTAGGATTTCTAATGGGGTAAACAGTGGGTTTATCCATATATACATGAAATGAATAAATAAACAAATAAATAAATAAATATATCAATCAATCAATCAAACAAACGTTTGTCCAAAGACAGTTTTTTCCAGGTCTTGTGGCCAGCATGACTAAGCCACTTCTGGCAAACCAGAGCAGCGCACGCAAACGCCATTTACCTTCCCGCCAGACTGGTACCTATTTATCTACTTGCACTTTTTTGGTGTGCTTTTGAACTGCTAGGTTGGCAGGAGCAGGGACCGAGCAACAGGAGCTCACCCCATCGCAGGGATTCAAACCGCCGACCTTCTGATTGGCAAGCCCAAGAGGCTCAGTGGTTTAGACCACAGCGCCATCTGCGTCCCAGAACAATAGGTACCATGATCCTAAATAGCAGTTGCGGAGGAACATGAGTGGGCATCACAAAATAACTCTGTTGGATCAGGCTGAAGGAGTCCCATCTAGTCCAGCATCCTAGTTTCACAATGGCCAACCAGATGCCCCAAGGGAAAGTTGGCAAGCAGGAGCCAAGTGCAAAAGCATCTCTCCCTGCTTGTGATCCTGGTAACATGCTGCCTCAAACAGTGAAGGTAGAACGTTGCCATATGGCTAGTAGCCTCTCCATTTAGAAACCCACTTGGATAATTAGATGGCCCCTTACTCTGATCTAGCAGTGCTCTCCTTATAGAATCATAGAATCATAGAGTTGGAAGAGACCACAAGGGCCATCGAGTCCAACCCCCTGCCAAGCAGGAAACACCATCAGAGCACTCCTGACATATGGTTGTCAAGCCTCTGCTTAAAGACCTCCAAAGAAGGAGACTCCACCACACTCCTTGGCAGCAAATTCCACTGTTGAACAGTTCTTACTGTCAGGAAGTCCTTCCTAATGTTTAGGTGGAATCTTCTTTCTTGTAGTTTGGATCCATTGCTCCGTGTCCGCTTCTCTGGAGCAGCAGAAAACAACCTTTCTCCCTCCTCTATGTGACATCCTTTTATATATTTGAACAAGGCTATCATATCACCCCTTAACCTCCTCTTCTCCAGGCTAAACATGCCCAGCTCCCTTAGCCGTTCCTCATAAGGCATCGTTTCCAGGCCTTTGACCATTTTGGTTGCCCTCCTCTGGACACGTTCCAGTTTGTCAGTGTCCTTCTTGAACTGTGGTGCCCAGAACTGGACACAGTACTCCAGGTGAGGTCTGACCAGAGCAGAATACAGTGGCACTATTACTTCCCTTGATCTAGATGCAATACTCCTATTGATGCAGCCCAGAATTGCATTGGCTTTTTTAGCTGCTGCGTCACACTCTTGGCTCATGTCAAGTTTGTGGTCAACCAAGACTCCTAGATCCTTTTCACATGTACTGCTCTCAAGCCAGGTGTCACCCATCTTGTATTTGTGCCTCTCATTTTGTTAATGATAGAGACAGCCTACGTGTACAGATGCCGTCTATTTCTGAGAAATCAGTCTCTGAGGATTGTCCTCTTTGAGGGCCGCCCAGAGAGGTCTTCTAGGCCTCTTTTAGAAACAGGACTTTAGACTAGATTGAGGATAGACAATATGTTATCCTCAATATGTTGTTGGAACTCAAATTCCAACATCACCCTGACCAAGGGCCTGCTGGCTAGGGCTGGCTAGAGTCCAACAACATCTAGAAGACACCACATTGGCTACCCTCAGACTAGATGCATCATTGCTCTGATCCAGCTGGGGTCTTCTTATGCTCTTAACATGGTTCTGATACATAAGATTATCTTATCCCAGGCAGCTCACTAGACTAGGCAATTCAGCTCCAAATCATGAGGGTCTTCATTTGTGACTACCTAAAGCTTAAGGGACGCGAGTTGCACTGTGGGTCAAACCACAGAGCCTAGGACTTGCAGATCAGAAGGTTGGCGGTTTGAATCCCTGCGACGGGTTGAGCTCTCGTTGCTCGGTCCCTGCTCCTGCCAACCTAGCAGTTTGAAAGCACATCAAAGTGCAAGTAGATAAATAGGTACCGCTCCGGCGTTTCCGTGCACTGCTCTGGTTCACCAGAAGCGGCTTAGTCATGCTGGCCACATGATCCAGAAGCTGTACGCTGGCTCTCTTGGCCAATAAAGCGAGATGAGCGCTGCAACCCCAGAGTCGGTCACGACTGGACGTAATGGTCAGGGGTCCCTTTAACTTTACCCTTTAAAGCTTAAGGTTGTTATCCAGCGATGTTCCTGCTAAGAGTAGACCCATTGAAATGAGTTAATCATGCCCATTCTTATCAACAGGTCTACACTGAGCAGGACTCACATTTGGATAACAACCCATGGAGTCAACAAGATCAACCAGGAAAGAGAAACCAGATGATATCGCAGATGGAGACTTAAGAGATATTCAATTTGGTTCATGTGTTCTTAATGGTTTACACCACCCTGGGATCTTTTGATAAAGGGTGACATGTAATTTGAATTAATAATAATAATATTTGGAAAGGCACACTTAGTGATTTCAAATTTTCTGAAGCAATATGTGAACCAAGGCAGTGCCCTCCTTTGAAATTTGAAACGTATCTGAATTTTGTAATGTAGTTTCCCGGGCAAACAATGTACGCAACAGAGGGAGAGAGAGAGAGAGAGAGAGAGAGAGAGAGAGAGAGAGATGAAAATAACATGCAATGTGCAAAACATGTGAATATAAGGCAAAAAGAACCAAATATGTTTTTGTTCTGACAGGCTTCCCCTGTGACTATCCACTTTCAAAGGTTTTGATCTAGTTTTAAATGCACTTGTTGTTTTTAATTATCTTGTGAGTAAATCACATTGAGACATCAGTTTAGAAGGCAACTAATAAATCAATGGTGATGATATAATATATATATAAAGAGGAAAACTGAAAGAAGCTTAAATTGATAGCTTAATTCATCCCTAATCATAAGTTCCTGGTCACACCTCAGTATTTTCCTGGATCACATTCACAAGAAAATAACAGGTTGGAGTGATTCAAATTTA
Source organism: Podarcis gaigeae (assembly GCF_964106915.1). Classification (NCBI taxonomy): domain Eukaryota; kingdom Metazoa; phylum Chordata; class Lepidosauria; order Squamata; family Lacertidae; genus Podarcis; species Podarcis gaigeae. The sequence continues at coordinate 2,257,996 of NC_139693.1, forward strand.
TATTCTGCGGGAGTCACAGGGTGTAGAGAAGGGGCATCTCAGCCTGTTGCTGCCACAGTTCATAATTAGCCTAATATAATCCATTAAGAGAGGTGTAGGCGGAGCAGACTTGAGACATCCTTGCAGTCCTGGTTCCTACGCCAGCTGTATAAAAAAGAGCTCCCAGCTCACCACGCCTCTCAACAAGCCCCTTTCGTCGTTGGCACTGTTCCTTGCCGGTGCTTGGAAAGTTGGGTAAGTCCCCTGTTGAATTGTTGCTAATATTATTGGAAGCGTACCAAACAGGGAGGGAATTTTTAAGAGAGAGAGAGATGGGGTGGGGAGAGGAAGAGAGAAGGAGAGAGAGGGAGAGAATGGCTTGAAATCTGTTCCCAAAGGTTGTCTGAGATGCTGCGAGTATCTCCCCAACTTGAGCCTATTGCAACATTTTGCAGAGCAGGAGACAGGGCAAAACGAAGCATTGCATTTCTCTGATAGCATTTGGGGGTCATTCCCCCATGCGGGCTGTGCGTTCCTTTCATAGAACCCTAGAATTGTGGCTCTGTGGTCTAAACCACAGAGCCTAGGGCTTGCTGATCAGAAGGTCAGCGGTTCAAATCCCCATGACGGGGTGAGCTCCCGTTGCTCGGTCCCTGCTCCTGGGGTTGCGGCGCTCATCTCGCTTTATTGGCCGAAGGAACCGATGTACAGCTTCCAGGTCATGTGGCCAGCATGACTGAGCCGCTTCTGGCAAACCAGAGCAGCGCACGGAAATGCCGTTTACCCTCCCACCAAAGCAGTACCTATTTATCTACTTGCATTTAGTACTTTCGAACTGCTAGGTTGGCAGGAGCAGGGACCGAGCAACGGGAGCTCACCCCGTCACGGGGATTCGAACCGCCGACCTTCTGATCAGCAAGTCCTAGGCTCTGTGGTTTAACCCACAGCGCCACCCACGTCCATGCTGATAAAACTCTGCCAAAGCAAAAGGCGAGTGGGAGGCAACATGACAGAAGTACACACAACTATGCATGGCATGGAGCAAGTGGTTAGAGAAGAGCTTTCCCCCCTAGAATGCCCTCCCATCAGATGTCAAAGAAATAAACAAATATGTGGCATTTAGAATACATCTGAAGGCAGCCATGTTTAGGGAAGTTTTTTATGACTGATGTTTTAATGAATTTTTACTCTTTTGTTGGAAGCTGCCCAGAGTGGCTGGGGAAGCCCAGCCAGATGGGTGGGGTAGAAATAAATTATTATTATTATTATTATTATTATTATTATTATTATTATTATTATTATTAAGACGCGGGTGGCGCTGTGGTCTAAACCGCAGCTCCTAGGGCTTGCCGATTGGAAGGTCGGCGGTTTGAATCCCTGCGACGGGGTGGGCTCCTGTTGTTCGGTCCCAGTTCCTGCCAAGCTAGCAATTCAAAAGCATGCCAAAAAGTCCAAGTAGATAGATAGGTACCGCTCTGGCGGGAAGGTAAATGGCATTTCCGTGCGCTGCTCTGGTACTCCAGAAGTGGCTTAGTCATGCTGGCCACATGACCCGGAAGCTGTACGCTGGCTCCCACAGCCAGTAAAGCAAGATGAGCGCCGCAATCCCAGAGTCGGCCAAGACTGGACCTAACGGTCAGGGGTTCATAGAATCATAGAATCATAGAGTTGGAAGAGACCACAAGGGCCATCGAGTCCAACCCCCTGCCAAGCAGGAAACACCATCAGAGCACTCCTGACATATGGTTGTCAAGCCTCTGCTTAAAGACCTCCAAAGAAGGAGACTCCACCACACTCCTTGGCAGCAAATTCCACTGTCAAACAGCTCTTACTGTCAGGAAGTTCTTCCTAATGTTTAGGTGGAATCTTCTTTCTTGTAGTTTGGATCCATTGCTCCTTTCTCCCTCCTCTATGTGACATCCTTTTATATATTTGAACATGGCTATCCTATCACCCCTTAACCTCCTCTTCTCCAGGCTAAACATGCCCAGCTCCCTTAGCCGTTCCTCATAAGGCATCGTTTCCAGGCCTTTGACCATTTTGGTTGCCCTCCTCTGGACACGTCCCAGTTTGTCAGTGTCCTTCTTGAACTGTGGTGCCCAGAACTGGACACAGTACTCCAGGTGAGGTCTGACCAGAGCAGAATACAGTGGCACTATTACTTCCCTTGATCTAGATGCTATACTCCTATTGATGCAGCCCAGAATTGCATTGGCTTTTTTAGCTGCCGTGTCACACTGTTGGCTCATGTCAAGTTTGTGGTCAACCAAGACTCCTAGATCCTTTTCACATGTACTGCTCTCAAGCCAGGTGTCACCCATCTTGTATTTGTGCCTCTCATTTTTTTTGCCCAAGTGCAATACTGTACATTTCTCCCTGTTAAAATTCATCTTGTTTGTTTTGGCCCAGTTCTCTAATCTGTCAATGTCATTTTGAAGTGTGATCCTGTCCTCTGGGATGTTAGCCACCCCTCCCAGTTTGGTGTCATCTGCAGATTTCCTTTACCTTTACCTTACTACTACTACTACTACTACTACTACTACTACTACTGGAACTTGTGGGCATCCATTTAATCTGAATGTGGAAAGATTCGGGACAGGCAAAGAAAAGGACTGCTTCACACAGCGCATGGTTGCTCCCACAAGAGGCAGTGATGGCCATCAACCCATATGGCCTTAAGAGAGGATGGGAGAAGTTCGTGGAGGATAAGGGCAACCAGCAGCTGCTGGCCACAATGGCTGTGCTCTGCTTCCAGAGATGGAGGCAGCAATGCTTCTGAGCACCACTTGCAGGAAACCTCAGGAGACAGGAGATATTCTTGTGCTCAAGTCCTGCTTGCAGGTTACCCACAGGTTCTGCTTGGCCACTGTGAGAACAGGATGCTGGGCAAGATCGGCCATTGGCCTGATCCAGCATTCATACATTGAAGCACAATGATACCCTAAACGGCCTCGGTCCAGTATACCTGAAGGAGCGTCTCCACCTCCATCGTTCTGCCCGGACACTGAGGTCCTGCTCCAAGGATCTTCTGGCAGTTCCCTTGCTGCGAAAAGTGAGATTACAGGGAACCAGGCAGAGGGTCTTCTCGGTGGTGGCACCCGCCCTGTGGAACGCCCTCCCAGCAGATGTCAAAGAGAAAAACAACTACCTGACTTTTAGAAGACATCTGAAGGCAGCCCTGTTTAGGGAAACTTTTAATGTTTAATAGGTTATTGTATTTTAGTGTTTTGTTGGAAGCCGCCCAGAGTGGCTGGGCAAACCCAGCCAGATGGGTGGGTATAAATAATAAATTATTATTATTATTATTATTATTATTATTATTATTATTATTATTCACTCATGGTTTCCCCCCATTTCCCTCCCAGAGCTGCAATTTCTAGTGTGGTTTCACAACCGATCCCTCTTCACCAGGAGCTCTGGGAACTGGGAGAGGAATAGCAACTCTCAGCCCTCTTAACAAACTACAGCTCCCAGGATTATCTGAGGGAAGGCAAGTCTGTTTACAATGCTATCACAGTGCTTTCAATGTATAGTGTGACTTAATAAAGTAACGTAAGAACTAGGTATGTCCTCTTCCCCTAGCCTGTCCTGGGGTTTCTAACTTAGAAATACTTTGTTTTCCCCAAAATAAAAAAAATTCATTCCAGTAGCACCTTAGAGACCAACTAAGTTTGTTATTGGTGTGAGCTTTCGTGTGCATGCACACTTCTTCAGATGTTTTCCCCACGCTTCCTTCTCCTGCTTCCTCGGGAAAAGTAGGGATTGTATAAAAGGCCACCCCATCTCATTCCAAATAGCAGGAGGACACTTTTTTCTTCTTCTTCTGACTCCCCAAAAGAATATGCAATTCATAAGCTAGCAAGTAGCTCGTAGGTTTCGGAGAGCTCTTATGTCTCACCCAGACTCCTGCCCGACATCAAAGCTGTGGTTTCGCCTTGCAAATTGTCCTCTGTCTGCCGCGCTACGGGGATAATGATTATAATTACCAGGTATCATAACTGGAAGGTTTCTTTTTCTCTATTTGCTTTTCCAGCAAACCTCAAACACCCACCAGCATGGCGTACCAGTGCAGACAGCCCTGCCTGCCTCCGCCCATTGGTGTGCCGCAGTGCGCAACTGACAGTGGAGGCGCATGCGCCCCGACCTGCGGAGATCCATGTGCAGAGCCGTGTTCGGCTGCGTCGTACCAGTCCAAGCAGCCCTGCCTCCCGCCACCTGTCTGCACGCCGCTGTGCCAGGCCGAAAGCGCACCAGCGCCCGCGTCAACTTGCAGTGCCTGTGAAGAGCTCTGCGCCGCTCCCAGTGTGGAGGTGTCTTCTGCTCCATGCGAGCTGCCCACCATCCCAGCCAATGCAGATCCATGCGCTCCCCCTTGTGCGACCCTGTGCAGCAGCTGGGAATGTTCAGGGGCCTCCGCAGCCCCGAGCGGAGAAGCTGTGGGGTCTTACGTGGTGCCAGGCTCCATTGTGTCCTTGAATCCGTCTGGCCACGTAGAGGTGAAGCCAGGCCCTGAGGTGGAAGTGGGGAGCTGCGAGTCTGTCTTTCTGAATGCCTACATCCCTCACTTTTCCTAAAATGCAGCAAGGGGTATTCACGGCACTTGGGCGGCAAAGGGATTGATGGTGGCAGATGTTTTCATGAACTAAGGAAACCACTTGGTCAGATGCATGACGTATTAACCTCAACTGAGGTTCTTCAAGGAGTGGGTGGGTGGGGGGTCTGGAAGGAAAGGAGGGGAGTTGTAAGAAATGGGTGGGTGGATACGTATCAAGAAGAAGGATGGGTGGATAGATTAGATGGATGGAGGGATGGATGGATGGATGGATGGATGGATGGATGGATGGAGGGTGGGTGGAGGGGTGCATTGCTGGTAGGTTGATGGAGGAGATATATGAGGAAGGAGAATGGGTGGCTAGGTGAAGATGAATTAAGGAATAGGATGGATGGATGGATGGATGGATGGATGGATGGATGGATGGGCAGTTGGAGATGGATCAGGAAGAACGGTGGGTGAGTGGATTGAGATGCATCAGGGAAGGAGAGGGAGGCAAAAGTAAGGAATAATTTGTTGTTGTTTAGTCATTTAGTCATGTCTGATTCTTCGTGACCCCCTGGACCAGAGCACGCCAGGCACTCCTGTCTTCCACTGCCTCCGCAGTTTGGTCAAACTCATGCTGGTAGCTTTGAGAGCACTGTCCAACCATCTTGTCCTCTGTTGTCCCCTTCTCCTTGTGCCCTCCATCTTTCCCAACATCAGGGTCTTCTCTTCTCATGAGGTGGCCAAAATATTGGAGCCTCAGCTTCAGGATCTGTCCTTCCAGTGAGGACTCAGGGCTGATTTCCTTCAGAATGGAGAGGTTTGATCTTCTTGCAGTCCATGGGACTCTCAAGAGTCTCCTCCAGCACCAGAATTCAAAAGCATCCATTCTTCGGCGATCAGCCTTCTTTATGGTCCAGCTCTCACTTCCATACATCACTACTGGGAAAACCATAGCTTTAACTATATGGGCCTTTGTTGGCAAGGTGATGTCTCTGGAATAATAGGTGGATGAATCAAGAAGGAAGGACCAGACGTCAGCACACTTCAGGCTTGTGGGATCTTCTCTGTTGTTTTCTAGAAGCTCAAAACCCACCAACCAAAACGAGATGCAAAATGGTGGGCTGGGATTGTGGTGGAACAAATTCCCTGCTACACCCTTGCTGTGAATTCTTTCCCTTCCACCCAAACTGAACTTTGAAACGATTCCCCTAAGTCCTTCCCTTTGCGGGGCCTGCATCCTTTCTGCTACAAAAGCAGAGCTTTAGAGATTAGATTTCAGACTACTAATCAGGCTGCTTGGGGTTATGCATTCACCAGCTCTAGGCTTCGTGGGCTCTGTGGAACTAAACAAATATTGGGTTTTGTCTCACTTCCTCCTTTTGGTGGACAAAGAGCTGCTTTCAGACTATTTACTGGTGCACAAAACCTTAGCCCCACCATCCAACCCTCAGTCTAGAAGGGGTGCAAAATTTGGTTCTGAGGAAACCCTTCCTGAGACTTGAAGACCCAACGAACCCAGAAACCCCAGAAACCTGCTCAGGACTGGTGCAAGAAAATCTGGTGCCTACGGTGAAGAAGATGGCTCCAACACCACCCAAAATTCCAGGCACAGAAGCCAACTGAAGTGGTATCTGAATCATACCCCAACAGTAGTGACAGATACCCAACTTCTGCTACAACTGAAGGAAACAGATTAGAGGAGTGGTTGTCCTGCTGTCCACCCTCCAGAATCTGCCACCTGAGGCACCTGCTTCACTCAATTTCACAGTGGAACCGACCCTGGAAGGGGTTGTCTCCTCCTGTTCCCAGCGGTGTTCATTTAGCTCCATGGGCTCTCCTGCTTCTGAGAGGGGATTTTTGGTGGTGGTTTTGACATTCTGCTTTGATGTCGTCAGCTGATTATCTCATCAGTGTCTGGAGATCTGTGTCTCGGCCTGCGGAATAAGGAATTGCACCTTTGATGTTGTCTCAACTTGCCATCGCTGCTTTAGCACAACAAGAACTTTGGGGAGCTTTTGCGGAACTTCTCATCTGTGCCTATGGGTCTGTATAATAAAAAGCTATGTTCTGTCACTAAACTTTCTGGAGGGTGTTTCTTTCGTGTGTGTTTTTGTTTTTAAAGCTTGCTTTATGGAGTATTCTTCCGAGGGCTGGATTGGGAATGTTTAGCCTATGGAAACGGGGAAAATAGATTCATAGATTTGGATCCAACTCACCTAGGCTGTGTGAGCAGCATGCTATTAAAGCACATTGCCCCCCCCCCAAAGAATTCTGGGAACTGTAGTTTTCCCTTCACTAGGGATGGAAGAGAAATTTGCATTTGAAGTTAAATGCACCACATTCACACTTTCTAATACCATGTGAGAACCAAAGCACAGCTATCCTTTGAAATTTGCACTTATCTGAAATTTGCGGTGAAGTTCTCCAAACAAGAAAATTGCGTCCATCAGAGCATTTTTCCTAAACTTGGGTCTCCAGGACCAGTGGTCAAGGGATGATGGGAATTGTAGCCCAAAAACAGCTGTTTGGGAAACCCTGCAATAAAGGAAAGTGTGCAGAAAAATGAAGATAGTAATGCAAATATTTACAAGTTCATCATATTAGGGGAAATTGCTTGACAAAAATGTGCACGTTAGCCAGAACTTCATGTAAAAATTGTTTATTAGGAGAAATTCAACCTAAAATGATTAATCTCCGTGAGGATTTTTAAAGTTCACAAACTGCTGCAAAATATGTACTTACTTCCCACCACATTTTGTATGACATGTGAACCGCAGCTGGAAAAAAACCCGCTGGGTTCAAAATAGCAGCATGAGCATTGCCTTAATGCATTGGCTGACATGTGCAGTTGAAACATGGCATATTGCTTATTATTTACAAAATAATATATGCAAATGTATGAACTTATTGTTTCCCTCAAATTTGTGAGTCTTTATGGTTTTGATAAATATGTTCCAAATACCACTGAATCTGTCCATACATAATCTTCTTCAGGAAGTGATCCGTTCAGGGGTTGCAATAGTTGTCATGTCATCTATCCATTGATGAAAAGAGGCCATATTTTTGCAATGTATCAATATCAATCTTTTTACAGATTTAAGGATAGAGAGAATCCATTTATGCTGACCAGTAGTCATGCCCCATATATTAGGTATATAATTTAAGATTACATTATCTTCTGAAATTTTTAACCCTTTCCCCATAATAAGAGTTATATAGGCAATATTTCCCCCCAAAAAAAATTCCCAGCACTGAACACTGTGTAAACATATGTTTCAAAGAAGCATTTTCTTTATTTCATCCCCAACAACTTGTTGTCATCAACAGATCGGCTTTTTCCTGTCTGTCTGTTGTGGGTAAAAGGGGAAAAAAAGAAATTAGAAATTAAAATGTGAGGGGGGAGCCGAATAGAATGGAGCACCTTCAAATTGGACATGCATGTCTGGAATCTGAAAAACCGCTTTCCACAGTGCAACCTTTTCTTACAGGTCATAGATCAGATTTTTTTTTGTTACAGATCAGAAAAATCTATAAAAAGTTGAGATGTCTAGGAATCATTCCCTCTCTCCAGAGCCTGCTGTTCTCCACCTTTTCTGCAACCAGAGGTTGTAGGGATCTAAGGCTTAGTGTGTTGTTGTTTTTAACATCCTTGTTTACCGGCATCTGAGAGGCATCCTCTAATCAGGGAACTTATTCCCTCAACATTCCCACTGAGAGGAATTAGCTGAATCTAATCCACTAATGAGAGGGTGCAGGCAAGCAGGTTGGGGCACTTAAGGAAAAATGCCTTTCATCAGAAAGAAAGAAAGAAAGAAAGAAAGAAAGAAAGAAAGAAAGAAAGAAAGAAAGAAAGAAAGAAAGAAAGATCTTCCTCGCTCTAATTTTCCCGGGAAGCCACAAAGCCATTGCAAACTCACTCTTTCAAAATCACAAAATCACCCGGGGGGAGGAGCACTGACTCAATGAAATCCATCTCTCCAAAAGGGTGTGGTTTTCCAAAAGATTTCACAGAGGGTTGGGGGGTCAGGGAAGGTCTTCTGTTGCTAGCTCTGGCCTGTTGAGTTGCCATGGGCTGGCTGAACACAGAGGAATGGTGCGAGGAACCAACTGGGCAACCCTCAAAGGATAAAGGCTCAGAGGCCAGGGATTGGTGGTGGGATGATGAGTGGTCAGAGGGAGAAGACTGGGAGGAGGAGGAGGAGAAGAGGAGGAGGAGGAGGAGGTACCTTGCAGGTAGCACTGAACCAGGGTTCCAGCATAGGTCAGCCAAGGGTGAACACCTGGATAAACGGAAAGCCGGGAACAGGCTATCTCTGCCACCCAAATGCCCCCCCCCCTGGACTCAGGGGTTGACCCAACCACTGAGTCCCTGGATTCGTTATCACTTTGTGGGTGGATATTGGACTTTCTGTCAGACCGCCCCCAGAGGGTTCGGTTGGGCCCTGATACCTCTAATACACTTAAGACTAACACAGGAACACCACAGGGATGCGTACTTAGTCCGCTCCTTTATATTCTCTACACGTACGATTGTGTCGCTGCTCACCCTAGTAATAGGGTTGTCAAATTTGCAGATGACACAACCGTGATTGGGCTCATCTCTGAAAGGGAGGGTGAAACGGACTATAGAGATGAGGTGGAGCGGCTGACAGAGTGGTGCAGAGCTAACAACTTGCTCATAAATACAAGGAAGACAAAGGAGCTTGTGGTGGACTTCAGGAGACAGAAGAGCAATGTCCAGCCACTTTTGATTGATGGGGTCTGTGTGGAGAGGGTAACAACGTTCAGATTTTTGGGCATTGAATTACAAGAGGATCTGTCCTGGCGTGTCAACACAAGGGGGCTTGTGAAGAAGGCGCAGCAGAGACTGTACTTTTTGAGAATCCTAAGGAAAAACCATCTTCCGCAGAAACTGCTGCTTGCCTTCTATCACTGTGCCATTGAGAGCGTGCTCACTTATGGCTTATGTGTGTGGTACGGAAGCTGTACTACCCAGGACAGGATGGGGTTGTGCAGAGTTGTGAAGGCAGCAGAGAGCATTGTTGGCTGCCCGCTCTCCACCTTAGAGCAGATTTATGCCACAAGGTGCCATAGGAAGGCACTGGACATAGTAAAAGATCCATCGCATCCTGGTCACTGTCTCTTCGAGCTCCTGCCGTCGGGACGGAGATACAGGACGATGATGACAAGAACAAGCCGTCTCAAGAACAGCTTCTTCTCCAGAGCGATCTCGGCCCTGAATGGGAAGCCTGGACTTTGAAAGTCATCTAATCTTCCTTGCTGTATTATACTGTATTGTTTTAATTAGTGTTTTTATAGTTGTTCTGATTTTGTGTGGAGTGCCCTACCTGGGTGGATGGAGCAGCCAAGTAATTTTCGTTGTTCCCGAGAGGGGGCAATGACAATAAAGATATTATTATTATTATTATTATTATTATTATTATTATTATTATTCCTTTAATGGAATACCTTTCACATAGGGATGGCAAGAGCGTTCTCCCATCCCTATCACCTGAACCAGAGCCTATCTGCAACCTTACAAGTTGTGGCGATTTGCCACATAGCAGGTGAAACCCAAATGGCAACAGCCAATCAGCCAAGTTGGGAAAATTCCTGCTGTGCCCCTGTCCCAATGACAGATGACACACGGCGGCATAGCAAGGTCAAGCACAAAATGCCCTAAAAGTAGGGAGAGGTGGGCGGGTGTTCCGAATGCACGAGCCGAAAGAGGAAGCTCTGGGTCACGTGCATGGGCATAAATAGGTCCCTCAAACCGTTTGGACTGTGTCCCATTGGCCAGATTGCACCCAGCTTCGAGCGACCTACCAATCGGGTGTTGTGGCTGACCAATCATACCCACCCACAACACAGGGTGTCATTTGTCCAGGTCTCACCACAATATGTCCCCTCTTTAAGGGAGGCCCTGATATATTTGAGTGTATATTTTCATGTGGGCCTATTCTATTTTGAAAAACTTGGCAATGGGAAGAGCTGAATTTAAGACTGAAAATCTGGTTATTCCTCCATCTGCTTTGTTCTGAGTTGTCTGCATTAAGGACCTACACTCAAAGAATAAGTTCACTGTTGGCAAACAGGATGTACTCTGAAATATTGAGTCAGCACTTCCTGAATCATATTTCCAGGACACATTGAATTGTTAATTGTGGATTAAACTGATTTATTTTTTCTCTCTAATCCATACCCATCATTCCAAAGTAAGCTTCCATCCATCATGAGATCAGGCAATAATAAGTGGCTGCCACAGATAACAAAGCTAGAAATTTAAATAAAGCATGAATATTTAAATGATGGGTTAATTGGTTAAATATCAAAGGGTATTCAACATTCCTTACACTTAGAATAGATGCTTGAAATTAAAGGTTCGAGACTGAGGGTCGGATGCAATGCTAGCCCTATAGAAATTAATAGACACAACAAACTTGAGCTCATTCATTCATTTCAATAGGTCTACTCCAAGTACAACTTGAAACACTGCTATATCACAAATGGACGCTTTATTACTGCATTTGCAATTGTTCAAGATAAAATCTGTTTTGGAAAGAGAAGAAATGAGCACTGAACCACTGATGTGTGCGTGTGGTTTATACTTTTTAAGTTTATACATTTCATTAATTTTACAATCATTTCAACATTTCAAAGTTTGACTTCTTTCCCCCTCTTCCTTGCAAATCCTTCAATTTATTTTTTAATATCTTCTGCATATCCAAATACATTTCATTTGCTCATTTAATTATCTACTTTAAATGTATACTCTTATGAAATTGCAGGTTATTACAATAATCCTGCCAATGTTTTTTTATCTGAGGCATCCTCAGAGAGACTCAACCACTGACATATTACAAACTCTTTATTTACTGTGTTTACAATTGTTTAAGATAAAACCACTCTTACAGGTGGCTTGCAATTTAGCGGAACCATCTGCTACATTGGGGCCCAGTACAGGCCACATGATCTCCTGCAATGATTTTGCAAAGTTTTTTGCAGATAAAGTCACTCAGATTCGGGAAGAGCTCCACTGTGGGAGCAGGGCTGGGGCGGGAGAGTGCTAGAGTCCTGTCTAGTCAAGTTGCGTGGGATCAATTCCAATCTGGTACCCCTGAGGATGTGGACAGGCTGCTTGGACAAGTGAAACCAACCACCTGTCTCCTCGATCTTTGCCCATCCTGGCTTATAAAAGCTAGCCGGGAAGGGCTAGGCAATGGGCTTCGCAGGGTGGTGAATGCTTCTCTCTGTTAGGGAGCCTTCCCAGACCCGCTGAAAGAGGCAGTTATCAAACCGCTTCTTAAAAAAACATATTTAGATGTGGCCAATATGGCCAACTATTGCCCAGTCTCAAATCTTCCATTTTTGGGCAAGGTGATTGAGTGAGTGGTTGCTGAACGACTCCAGGCATGCCTGGAAGAAGCGGACCATTTGGATCCCTTCCAGTCGGGATTCAGGCCTCATCATGGGACTGAAACTGCCTTGGTCGCGCTGGTCAATGATCTCCGGTGGGCTAGGGACAAAGGTGAGAGCTGTTTCCTAGTTCTGCTAGATCTCTCAGCGGCTTTTGATACCATCAACCATAACATCCTTCTGGACCATCTAGAGGGGCTGGGAGCTGGGGGCACTGTCATACAGTGGTTCTGCTCCTTCCTCTTGGGCCGTGTTCAGAAAGTGGTGGTGGGGCATGAGTGTTCAGACCCCTGGGCTCTCACTTGTGGGGTGCCTCAGGGTTCTGTCCTCTCCCCCATGCTTTTCAACATCTATATGCAGCCGCTGGGAGAGATCATCAGGGGGTTTGGGCTGGGTGTTCATCAATATATGGGTGATACCCATCTCTACTCTCTTTCAAATCAGAACCAGTGAAGGCAGTGAAGGTCCTGTGTGGAGGATGGATGGCAGCTAACAGATTGGGGTTGAATCCTGACAAGACAAAAGTACTGCTTTTGGGGGACAGGAGACAGGCAGGTGTGGAGGATTCCCTGGTCCTGAATGGAGTAACTGTGCCAGAGTGGTGCATGCTCTGGTTATCTCCCGCTTGGATTACTGCAATGCGCTCTATGTGGGGCTACCTTTGAAGGTCACCCAGAAACTGCAACTAATCCAGAATGCGGCAGCCAGACTGGTGATTGGGAATGGCCACCATAACCATATAACACCGGTCTTGAAAGACCTACACTGGCTCCCAGTACGTTTCCGAGAACAATTCAAAGTGTTGGTGTTGACCTAACCCTAACTGCCTATGGCATGGCAGCTTCTTCCAAGCTCCACTCTCCTGCTGGGACTTCATTTTATAAAGTTTGCCGTGTGCACGCACACTTAAAAGCATAGCGACAGCACTTCTTCCTTCTGAAACTCATCCGTGGGGAAAATGGGATGAAGTTCTTGAGATGCCACCACCATCAGCAGCAGCTGAGCTGTGCTTTGCCACACCTTGCCTCACCCCTTAATTACTGTCTCATTTAGGGACGATCAAAAAGGCATAAAGATAAGCTTTGAGCCAGCAGAAGGGACAGGCAATGCTCCTGGTGACAATTAACGCCATCAGAGAAGGGACGTGAAATCTGTATCAGCCAGAGGGGGTTCCTTTCTTGTCTCACTCTCTCCCTCCGAAGCCATTGAGATCCTGGCCTCAGATTGCAAAGGGAGGACCACCATGGAGGCACCTGTCTTCATAACAAAGCCATCATTATGTCAAGTAGCACGTTGGAGGCTAACCAAGTTAATTAGGAGCCATCAGCCCAAGCATCTTAATTACATGGATATCCTTCTGCTCTTCCATGGAACTGAGGAAAGGAGGAAAGTCGGGCTCCCTTTTCCCAACATGACTGGTCTGTGTTGTGGGCCATGAACCACACTAGCCTAAATTTGACACAGAATGGAAGTTTGTTGTTGTTGTTTAGTCGTTTAGTCGTGTCCGACGCTTTGTGACACCATGGACCAGAGCACCCCAGGGCCTCCTGTCTTCCACTGCCTCCCTCATGCTGGTAGCTTCGAGAACACTATCCAACCATCTCGTCCTCTGTCGTCCCCTTCTCCTTGGGAGAAAACTCCATGGAGTTTTCTTGGCAGGGATACTGGAGTAGCTTGCCGGTTCCTCCTCCAGGTGGATCACATTTGGTCAAAACTCTCCACTATGACCTGTTCATCTTGGGTGCCCTGCTCGGCATAGTTCATAGCTTCTCTGAGTTCTTCAAGCCCCTTCGCCACGGCAAGGCAGTGATCCATGAAGGGGGAATGGAAGTTACATAATTCTTTAAAAAAAATAAAAATGCTTTATTAATATTAAAACCAAGAAACATACAGAAGAGTTATCCATAAATGTAAAAAAGAAAAATAATAAAACTTATTACATTGCATCATGATACGTTTTTCTTCTTAAGTTTATATCAACTTTCCGTCACCCCACCGTGTTTTATCTAACGCACTATATATTTCTGTTTTCTTTTGTTACATTTCGTCAAAATTGTGAAATCTCTTAATTATTCATCCTCCCACAAAAGTCATTCAAAGGCTGCCACAGACATCATATAGTTACAGTAATCCTTTAAATCTTTTTTGTACATATCACATTTCTTAATAAACATTTGACCGGTGTGGCCTCTTGGTTTTCCTGTTAATTTTGCCGTCTCCACGTATTCCGACATTTTATTTTGCCACTCCAGCTCTGTCAGTGTTTTCTCCCCTTTCCAGTTCATAGCTATTAATACTCTTGCCGCTGCAGCAACATACAAGAATATTTCTCTCACATTTTGGGGTATGTGAGCCTAAAATCCCCAGAAGGAAAGCCTAAAGTTTGTTTGTTTGTTTTACAAAGGGCACCTTAATTATTCTTTTAAGTTTATTATAGATTACATCCCAATATTCTTTTATTTTCTTGCAGGTCCACCACATATGTAGCATTGAGCCTTCCGCCTCACCACATCTTCAGCAAGAAGTCACAATTGCGTTTGGACAGCTTTACCCAAAATAGGCTCATTGAAATGAATGAATGTAAGTTCAGTCCATTAATTTCAACAGTTCTGTTCTGTGTAAATTTCAGACGAATAGCACCCGTTTGTCCTTTTTGTTTTTTTACTTTTGCTTTTTTGTATCCTGCATTGAAAGACCTTTTTTGTGGTTCAGCGGTAGAGGAATGTATGTATCAACAAATATATTAAGCAGGAAGGTGTGGGGACGGCTACTTGGAGTAGCATGGGAGTAGAATAGACTGATTCAGAGAGATTAAATCTGAGAAATGAGAGTGCTCAACAACATCTCAGGGCAAGGCGACTTGGGAAATGTTGTCAAAACAAAAAGAATTCCTTCCAGTAGCACCTTAAAGACCAACTAAGTTAGTTCTTGGTATGAGCTTTCGTGTAGTAGCACACGAAAGCTCATACCAAGAACTAACTTAGTTGGTCTTTAAGGTGCTACTGGAAGGAATTCTTTTTGTTTTGACTATGGCAGACCAACACGGCTACCTATCTGTAACTGGGAAATGTTGTATATACCGTGGTACCTCGGGTTACATATGCTTCAGGTTACATACGCTTCAGGTTACAGACTCCGCTAACCCAGAAATAGTGCTTCAGGTTAAGAACTTTGCTTCAGGATGAGAACAGAAATCATGCTCCAGTGGCACAGTGGCAGCAGGAGGGCCCATTAGCTAAAGTGGTGCTTCAGGTTAAGAGCGGTTTCAGGTTAAGAACGGACCTCTGGAACGAATTAAGTTCTTAACCTGAGGTACCACTGTACCAAGGATTTGGGTAGCCTGGGGAGATTGCTTTCCTGAAGATCCCTGGCTCCTCTCGGATGCTGCCATTGCAATTTTTACAGAGCCAGATAAGGAGGGCTGGGGCATCCCTACCAGAGCCGTCTTACCCATAGAGGCTAGTGGCGTGGGGCGCCAGGGCACCAAGTTCTGGAGGGCGCCAGGGAAGAGGCAGAGGCTGGACACGGTGCCTCCTGGCATCAGCTCACTGCCCTTGCCCGCCTCTGCCATGCCTCACCAAAGCAGTCCTGAGCCTCCATCTGCCGTGGCCACCACAATCCAGCTGAGCCACAATCCAGTTGAGCCAGAAGGTGCCGTGTCCAGCCTCTGCCTCTTCCCCGCCAGAGGAGCTGCCCTCCAGCCATTGCCCTCCTCCTCCATCCCTAAAAAATGTTGACAACTCTGGGAAAGGGGGGGTGCCAGAGGGATCTTTGCACCACAGCACCGGATATGCTTAAGACTGCCCTGATCCCTACTGTAAGTATGGCAAGACAAGAGAAGTGGGGCAGTGCATAGGGCCTCGTGGAAGTTAAGTAGGCGTTGAATCCCACTATGCTACTGTCAGGGAACTGCCATCGCAACTAGCAGAGAAGGCGAGGCTCCACAGCGATGCTGGAGAGGGGCCAAGCAGGGAGAGAGGCAGGTTTCCGGCTGGGGAAGAAAATCAGCGCTACACCAGGGATAGAGGGGGGCTGATGGGGGAAGCAGAGAGGAGGCTCCAGGACTCTTCGCAGGAGACCAGCGAGGAGAGCACAGGTCCTCTGCTGCCCACACCCACCCTGCGCAGAAGACTTCCGTGCAGGGAAAGTAGGCGGCGACTTGGTGTCAAAGAGCTTCTTTGCTGGAAGAGGTTCAAGAAACGCCCACTGACGGATTCTGCCAGCGACTGAACAGCCACGGAGTGGATGGTTGTCCAGCGAGAAACGGTTTAACCAGGCAACCTAGCCCAGAGAGGCGGTAACTTAGGCACAAGCAACCCCTAAAGCCATTACAGCTACCATCCAGGGATGAGCAAATCCATCAATTTCAAATTCTCTCCATTTCTCATTTTGACAAGACTAAATTGACTTCCCCACATTCCTACCTCGGTTTGCAATTTTTAAAAGTCCTGGTGAAATTTTTGTACCAATTTCTCCTAGTGTACACATATCTGCATGCAATTTTGCCTAATACACCCTTCTAAGCAAGATACTTTCTCTTAATACAGTGGTATCTCGGGTTACAGACGCTTCAGGCTACAGACTTCACTAACCCAGAAATAGTACCTCGGGTTAAGAACTTTGCTTCAGGATGAGAACAGAAATCGTGCTCTGGCGGCGCAGCAGCAGCGGGAGGCCCCATTAGCTAAAGTGGTGCTTCAGGTTAAGAACAGTTTAAGGTTAAGAACAGACCTCCATGACGAATTAAGTTATTAACCAGAGGTACCACTGTATAATGCATTTCTGTATTTTATTTTCACGGATATGTGCATTTTTATCCACGCATTCCCCTGGTTGTTGTTGTTTTTTTGTACACGTCACTTGACTGGAGAACTGCATTGCAAAATTCAGGAAAGTGCAAATTTCGGTTCACAGGTTATTCTGTAAAGTTCAGTTTAGCAAAGTTCACCTTAAAAAGCAAACTGAATCTAATCCCCACCACTGTCTCTCCATCTCTAGCAGTGTGTGTGTGTGTGTGTGTGTGTGTGTGTGTGTGTGTGTGTGTAAGGTTGTGTTTGGCCCCAATACATTGATTTAACAAATTAGTAAGCTCCTGCCAACCTAGCAGTTCGAAAGCACGTCAAAGTTCAAAGTGCAAGTAGATAAATAGGTACCACTCCTGCGGGAAGGTAAACGGCGTTTCCGTGCGTTGCTCTGGTTCGCCAGAAGCAGCTTATTCATGCTGGCCACATGACCCGGAAAAACTGTCTGCAGACAAACGCCGGCTCCCTTGGCCAGTAAAGCGAGATGAGTGCCCCAACCCCAGTTGTCCACAACTGGACTTAACTATCAGGGGTCCTTTACCTTTACCTTTACCTTTACCTTTAAGAAGGAAAGAACAGAGGAAAGAACAGTCCAACAATCTACTGGTGCTGGGAAACTAGTTGCTTTTATTGCCATTCACCTGCCCGTGAGGGTGAGGAAACCCATCAGGGCATTGAGCTTTTCACAACCAGCATGGCTGGGTCACGACATATCAAGAAGGAGATTCCAGACAGGAGCTCAGTTGGTCAACAAGACTCCCTGAAATGCTGTGATGTTTGTATAGGATAGGATGAAGCAAAACCCAAACATTTTGGAGAAAGCAAAACGTCAAAGCAGAGTGCAGAAGGGACTGGCTTCGATGGCATCAGTGAGGTCCAGCAGGTGATCAATGTTGAATTGCTTTCGCAGGGAGCTCCCCTCAATTTTCCAGCGGCCGAGAAAGAACATAATCAACAGCAGCCCTTGGGAGGTTGCTTGGTTTTGGGGGGACACTTCACAGCTGGGGGGCAGCATTGGGCAGTTTTGGGGGGACACTTCACGGCTGGGGGGCAGCACTGGGCAGTTTTGGGTGGGCATTTGGTGGGGGGTGCCTTGCAGCCTTGCTTGCACTGGGACATGTTTCCAAAAGTGGGTGGATAAACCTGCAGAGGCAGAATGAAGGAACAAAGAATAATTTAGGGGAGCAAAGAGAGGTTGACCTTATCCCCGACTCCAGTTCCCAACAGGGGCTAACCAGACACTTCTGAGAAGCCCTGTAAGAACGACGTGGCAGTGACCACCCTCCCCTTTTGATTTCTCTCCCATCAAAGCCACTTCCGAGCTAGAGAGGAGGTGGGGTTGCGGGCTTCACGCCCCCGCCTCCTTAAGGGAATCCTCGGCCGCGTCATTCCCCTTGCCAGCCAATCGGCTGGCCTGGGAGGCGTGGCTCACGCTATTTAGGGCCAGCGCGGCCAAGGAGCTTCCTCTTTCAGCACTGCAGTTGCTCCGGTTTCCCAACCCCCAACCCCACCCTTTAGGTTTGACTCTCTGACCTTGCTATGGACCTCGGTTGCTCGCCGTTAAAGGGCCTGGTAGGAATTTTTTCCACTTGGCAAATTGGCTCCAGCCATTTGGTTATTTGCCTACCTCGTAGCAAATCGTCACAACTTCCTTGGCATTGGCAGTTAGTTATTGGTAAGGGTATTGTTATGTAGATGAGAGGGGGGAGGAAGTGCCATCACCTCCCCCCATAGCAAAGGGTAGCCTGGTAAAAGATTCTGGGGGGGGTGGCCCTGTCCGAAGCCTATGGAGGTGTGGGCCCGAGGCACGCCCTCAAGCGGTGACCCCAGGGGAGCTCCTAGTTAACGTGCATCAGCAGGACTCCCCCTACTGGTGGTTAACCCTTACCGAACTTCATGCAATCAGGCTGAAGCCGGATAGTCGGTAGGACCAATGCCTAAGCCAATACCGCTTATTACCTGTAACCAATAAAGTTGTGGCCATTTTTTGCCCATTAACCTAAAATATTGGTGCCATGTGTTTTTATTTCCGATGGGGGGATGCGGGAACTCGCCACGTAATCGAGATTCTGAGATACACTGTCTCTTTCCCTGGAGGCTCCATTCCCAACTAGAGACCATAGTGCAATGGGGCAGCAGCTCAGTGGTTAGAGCATGCAGAAGGGCTGAGAATGTAGGAGGAAGTGTTGTCTACATGGACTGGCAGTGGCCCTTCAGGCAGGGGCAGTGCCAGACCTACATGGAGTTGTTAGGGATTGAACCTGAATCCTTCTGCATGCCAAGCAGCTGTTCTGCCTACTGAGCCAAGGCACCCATCCACCCTGGCTCCTTCCTTCCACAATGGTAGACTAACCAGATGCTTCTCAGAAGCCCACGGCCAGTGCATGAAGGTAGCAGAACCTGCAAAAAACCTTCTGCATGCCAAGCAGGTGTTCCACCAAAGCTCCAACTATGGCACGGAGAGGGACATCTCTTTCAGGGCAGTGCACTCTAGGATTTCCCAAAACTTGGGAATCAACCGTGAGGTGGCACTGTGGTTACCACATCGACAAGCCATCATTTTTCCCCAGAGGAAAACTCTAGAGGAAATCCAGTAAACAGATTATTTAAATCCCACCTCCATGCAAAGAGATCAGTATGCCACCTCGCTTGAGATTCTCATGGTGTTGCCTCATGCTCCAGCCCGGGGCTGAGTTGCAGAGCGCCATGGACTGCTATTTCCACATCATGCCAGTCTCTGTGGAGATCGTATCTACAGCCCTTTTCCCAAAACCTCATAGAGGAAAACAGAGAGAATGCACAGCTAACCTGCACAGCTCAGAGAGCAGTGAGAAGGCCAGACTTACCCAAATTCACAAGACGGAGCAAAGAGGTGAAGCCGACCCAATGGACTGAGGAGCCAGGAGCTGCCAGCCTCTCTTTTATACCCGATTCCACACTGTCTCTTCCGGGCAGAGAAATGTGGACAGGAGAGATTGCTCAATTATCTAATTGACCCAATGAGATCTCACTAGGGCCAACTCCCCATATTCTCCATCAATGGCTCAGCTGAGGAAACATTCCTGCTTGGTGAAGCCTCGTGCCATCGCCCTTCCGCAAATTCCGCTCTTCTCTAGAGCGGTCAAGGAGTTTATCCGCGTCAACATCATTCTTAGTTGCTTCTGCTTCCGGGCACAGGAAGAGTCATAGCTTCATGGTAGACATGTGTTTGGCATGCAGATGGCCCCAGATTCAAGTCCTGGAATCTCCAGGCAGAGCTGAGGGTGAGGGAGAGGAGCCCTGTCTGAAACCCTGGGAGGCCGCCGCCAACCAGTGTTTCCCAATGTGGGCAATAACGCCTCCCACAGGTGCTGGAACGATCCTTGGGGTGGTGTAGTAGCCTCGGGTGCAATTGGGGAAGGCATTGAATAAAAATAAGGGGGCGGTGGAAGCATAAAGAAAAAAGAGAAAGGAATTTTGGGAAACCATTCGTACATGTTTCCTCTCTCTTTTTGAAACAATTTTTATTTGAATTTACAAAAACAAAATTGTGTGGCAAGTCCCCCTCCCCCCATGAGAAATAAAGACACAGGACACGGTATATGAGGTTAATGGGCGGAAAATGGCCACAACTTTGTTGATTGCAGGAATTCAGCGGTATTGGCTTAGGCATTGGTCCTATCAGCTAACCGGCTTCAGCCCGATTGCATGAAGACCGGTGAGGGTTAACCACCAGTAGGGGGAGTCCTGCTAATGTACATCAACTAGGATCTCCCCCGGGGTCACCGCTCGGGGGCGTGCCTTAGGCCCACACCTCCATAGGCTTTGGACAGGGCAACGCCCCCCGGAATCCTTTACCGGACTACCCTTTGCTTTGGGGGAAGGTGATGGCACTGTCTTCCCCCCTCATTTGCATAAAAATACCCCTACCAATGCCTAACCTCCAATACCAAGAAGTTGTGACGATTTGCTATGAGGTAGGAGAAAAAAACCAAATGGCAGGTGCCAATTGGCCAAGTGGAAAAAATTCATACCAGGCCCCTTGAGAGCGACCAACCGAAGTCCATAGCAAGGTCAGAGGAGAAACTAAAGGGCGGGCAGGGTGGGAAACCTGATCAGCTGGAGAGGTGAAGAGAGGGCGGACCTCGGGCACGCTGGGCATAAATAGCCCAGGCCATGCCTCCCTGGCCAGCCGATTGGCTAGGCAGGGAGCTAACGCCCCCAGAGGATTCCCTCAATCTCGCGGGGGCTGGAAGTGGCTTTATAACAATACAACCATGCGCATCAACAGTTAATAGATTCTTCCAAATGTGTTGACTTCCCACCTTCCCCTCCATGGTTCCTCTTATTACAGCTTTTCTACTCCATCTTTTTCAATAGTCCATGTTTAATCAACTCCATTAACTCCACAGTAATTGCAACGTTACGAGTCTCATTGCGATGCTGCTAATGTTTTCATCTGCTTACAGTGGTCTCCAAGATAAATTATAAACTTCCCCCATTCTTTGTTGAAATTTCAGTTCCTGAGCTTTCCGGTCAGTTTTGCCATTTCGGCATAGCCCAACAATTTTATTTGCCACTCTTCTCTAGTAGGGACTTAATGTTCCTTCCATCTCTGGACTAACAGCATCCAGGCAGCTCTGGTTGCTTACATTAGAAGTCTTTTCTGCTCCCTTGGCAAAACAGCACCTCCAATTCCTAGTGGAAAAAAGCCTCTGGTTGTTGTTTTTTAATAAAAGTTAATTTAAACATTTTTTTTCAATTCATTATATATCGTTTCCCAGAATGCTTTTATTACAAGACCACCACATATGATAAAAGGTGCCTTTGTACATGTTTCATCTGTTATGAAATAATATTTACCACTTAGGTAGGGTGTGTTGATGGACAGTGACAATTTCTCCCTGGATCTGACAGTCGTGCTGGAGCCCCTTTTCGACTTTAACCAGACCCAGAAAGCGGACTGCAGTTTGCCTGCCTATTTGGCCAATGGTAGATTTCCAGGAGGGTTCTGAGTAATTTTTTTCTGAAAAGGTGGCAGTAAGCCAAATAAGTTTGAGAAGCTCTGGTCTAGACAATACAGTGGTACCGCTGGTTACGAATGGGATCCATTCCAGAGGCCTGTTCGCAACATGAGCAGAACTCAACTCACTTCTGTGCATGCGCGTGACGTCATTTTGAGTGTCTGCACATGCATGAGCGGCGAAACCAGGAAGTAACCCTTTCCGGTACTTCTAGGTCGTTGCGGGACGCATCCTGAATATGCTCAACCTGAAGCAAACGTAACATGAGGTATGACTGTACTGCGGTTGTTGGTCAATGGACTGAATCTGAGGCAGGTTCCTCTGTTCCTTTTAGAAGAAGCTCTTTCTTCAGAACGATGAGGACTAGAATATTACTTTATCTTGAGGGGTAAGGTCCACAAAAGAGCACTGACCTTTCATGCAGAAGGTCCTAGGCAGCTAGACTGGGGCCTGGGAGCGGCCACCAAGACCACATAACACTGGTCCTGAAAGACCTACATTGGCTCCCAGCACGTTTCTGAGCACAATTCAAAGCGTTGGTGCTGACCTTTAAAGCCCTAAATGGCCTCGGTCCAGTATATCTGAAGGAGCGTCTCCACCCCAGACACCGGGGTCCATCTCCCAAGGGCCTTCTGGCAGTTCCCTCCCTGCGAGAAGTGAGGTTACAAGGAACCAGGCAGAGGGCCTTCTCGGTGGTGGCACCCGCCCTTTGGAACGCCCTCCCAGCAGATGTCAAGGCAATATATAACTATTTTACTTTTAAAAGACAACTGAAGGCAGTCCTCTTTGGGCCAACAGTGTCCTTCAGCTCTCTATATTGGACAAACAGGCCAGACCTTACGCCAAAGAATAAACGGACATAAATCGGACATCAGGAATCACAAGACAGAGAAACCAGTAGGAGAACACTTCAGTCTCCCAGGACATTCTATACAAGATCTCAAAGTAGCTGTTTTACTACAAAGGAATTTCAGAAATAGACTGGAAAGAGAAGCTGCTGAATTGCAACTTATCACCAAACTTAAAACCATGGAGAGACCTGGTCTGAACAAAGACCTTGGATTCTTATCTCATTATACATGACAAAGCCATTTTTCACCTTCTCACCCCTTGCTTTTTCCTGTAAGACCTATTGCAGTCGTTAAGAGTCGTCAACAGGCTCATCACAGCTATCTGCCAATCACCCATTCCCACCAGCCTTCTGAGTAATACCCCTCCCCACCTTCTCACTATATAGAAGGGTCTGGTGACTTCTGTTTCAGTGTATCTGAAGAAGTGTGCATGCACACGAAGGCTCATACCAAGAACTAACTCAGTTGGCCTTTAAGGTGCTACTGGAAGGAATTTTTTTGTTTTCTCTTTGGGGAAGTTTTTAATGTCTGATGCTGTATTGTTTTTAATATTCAGTTGGAAGCTGCCCAGAGTGGCTGGGGAAACCCAGCCAGATGGGTGGGGTATAAATACTAAATGCCATCAAATCTATACACCAATTAATTGCCCCCCAGCACCAAAAAGTAAAACATTACAAGAACTCTGTAATGAAGCACGTGCTAGAGTTGGCTCCCCCCTCCCCCTTTTCAGCCATCTTATCCCTTAGGCAGTGAGATACGTATGCTTTAAATAAATGAACCCATGATCCTTGCTACATTCCCGATCAAGATTCCCCTCTGCCGATCTGCACTGCGACGAAAGGAAGGGGCAAATCCAATTCACACCAGTGGGAGATTTTCTTCCAACGCAAACAGTGGACCTGATCCATGAGCCCATTTGCATGCGCCAAATGTCTCCATCCACGCAGAGAGACATGCCTTCACGTTTCCAGGAAGAGGAAAGAACGATCACTAGATAATGGGAGGTGAATCATCTCAGTCAAGGGTGGTTAAGATCTTCTCACTGAGCCAACCACCAATTACAGCATGGAATTCTCTAGAGGTCCCTTATTAGGATGATTATTTGGGAAGGAAGCTATTCATTGACTGACTGACTGACTGACTGACTGATTGATTATATTTGTCATTTGCTACGTCTAGTGTCCGACAGCCATTCTTCAGGGTTTCCGGGAAGTTTTGGAAGGTTCAGTCCTGAATTTTGATTCAAAATAGGGTCTAACTGCATCATGTAGAACTGGCCTATAATCTGTGCAGGCTTGAAAGAGGCAGTCCGCCATCTTGATTCAAGATGGCAGCCAATTGTACCCAAACCTAGACAGCAAGTTGCTCCTCTAGCTCAGGAACCATCATGTGAAATTTTGTTATTATATCGTATGAAGTGTCCACATGTCCAGTGACCAAACAAGCCACTTGCCAATATATAGATAATACGAGGGGCTGCCACTCCTTCTTGCTCCACATGTCAATCCTTTTCCCAATCCTTCACAGCTCTCTCCAAGCCCCAGAGATCAGCATGGGATAGATGATGATAGATGATAGATGATAGATAGATAGATGATAGATAGATAGATAGATAGATAGATAGATAGATAGATAGAGATAGATAGATAGATAGATAGATAGATAGATAGATAGATATAGATAGATAGATAGATAGATAGATAGATAGATAGATAGATAGATGATAGATAGATAGATGATAGATAGATAGATAGATAGATAGATAGATGATAGATAGATAGATAGATGATAGATAGATAGATAGATAGATAGATAGATAGATAGATAGATAGATAGATAGATATAGATAGATTAGATAGATGATGGATAGATGGATAGATGGATAGATGGACAGATTAGATAGATAGATGATAGATGATGATAGATAGATAGATGATAGGTAGATAGATAGATGATAGATAGATAGATAGATGAGAGAGAGAGAGAGAGAGAGAGAGAGAGAGAGAGAGAGATATGATAGATGATAGATAGATAGATATAGATAGATAGATAGATAGATAGATAGATAGATAGATAGATGATAGATTAGATAGATAGATAGATTAGATAGATAGATAGATAGATAGATAGATAGATAGATAGATAGATAGATAGATAGATAGATGATAGATAGATAGATATAGATGATAGATAGATAGATAGATAGATAGATAGATAGATAGATAGATAGATAGATAGATAGAGATAGATAGATATATAGATGATAGATAGATAGATAGATAGATAGATAGATAGATAGATAGATAGATGATTGATAGATAGATAGATAGATAGATGATAGATAGATGATAGATAGATAGATAGATAGATAGATAGATAGATAGAGATAGAGAGAGAGAGAGAGAGAGAGAGAGAGAGAGAGAGAGAGAGAGATAGATAGATAGATAGATGATAGATAGATGATAGATAGATGATAGATAGATATAGATAGATAGATAGATAGATGATAGATGATAGATAGATGATAGATAGATAGATAGATAGATAGATAGATAGATAGATAGATAGATAGATAGATGATAGATAGATATAGATAGATAGATGATAGTTAGACAGATAGATAGTAGATAGATAGATAATTTAGTAGCTGCCCCGAGTGGCTGGGGCAACCCAGTCAGATGGGTGGGATGCAAATAATAAAATTGTTATTGTTATTGTTAATCAGGTTCTCCACCTTACGAACCAGACATCAGGATCCTCTTGCACAGGGCATGGGATGCTCTTGCAGGAGTATCCCAGAACCTGGTAATCGATTTTTGTGCCAGGAAAGCCCAGTGCAAATGGAAGTTTTAAGCTCTCTTCCTTGTATGCCATTAATTTGCACCATTTCAACCACACATGGTAGAAATCATCCAAGTTATTTGCAGATAAAATGCAATTGTTATTTGCAGATAAAATGCATCTTGTCCACCCTGCCTTCTCTATCCCACAACTTCAAAAGGAAGAAGGAAAAGAATTTTGGGCCCCTCTGGATAGTGTTTGTTTGTTGGGGGGTCAGTTGATTGTTGTTCAGTCGTCTAGTCGTGTCCGACTCTTCGTGACCCCCTGGATCAGAGCACGTCAGGCACTCCTGTCTTCCACAAGGGTTGGTTGGTAGGTGAGTGTATTCTGCAACATGTCATTGATGCAATAACAGTGCATTAGGGGCGGATTGATCCTGGATCATTCAGACCTCATTCTGTAGGGCCATAAGGAACCCCGCCCCCCAACAGCCTTTCTGAGAAAGGAGAGGTCCACCAGGAGAACAAAGCTGGCATTAAGGGGCCTCTCAAATGTTTGTTCAAGGTTGTAAATAGATAAGGAGGACTCAGGAATGCACGTTGCCGTGGCGTGGTGGGGCCGGTGGGGCCATTGCAAGGATGAGGGGGGCAATGCCCATGTAAGGACATAGAAACTTACTATAACTTTCTATTTCCGAGAAATCAGGTGGTTTACAAGAAATCAGGTGGTTTAGTATTCTGCAAATGTATAAAAAGTTGGCACACTCAGAATTGGGTGTGCAGATTGCGAGCTTATTGCGCTGCACCTTTGCTATGTATAGGCATTTCGAATAAATCCTGTTGCATCCTGCAAGGTCATTTGCCACTTGGTGTGAATCTGTGCTCCGGGGACCCAATAGCAGATATGGAACGGGTCCTTCATTTCCACTGTGTTAGTTACTCTGTGATGCTTCCCCAATGCTACTGAAATGTTGCCATCTGGAGGGACACTCTTACACTGCAACAGAACAAAAGCAGGACAGAAAAATAAATAAACCGGGCCATTTGTGGTATGAAAGCAAAAATGATTTCAGCAGAAAGTTATGGGACATATTCTGATTGGAAACGAAGCAGCATGTCTGCTCCAAAACTTTTGCAGGCAGAAACAATATTGAAAGTGGAAACACATACAATTGCCCTGATTCCCACTGTAAGCACATCTTATCATGAATGCGCAATGTCATAGAATCATAGAATCCTAGAGTTGGAAGAGACCACCAGGGCCATCAAGTCCAACGCCCTGCCAATCAGGAAACACCATCAGAGCACTCCTGACATATGGTTGTGTCAAGCCTCTGCTTAAAGACCTCCAAAAAGGAGACTCCACCACACTCCTTGGCAGCAAATAACACTGTCGAACAGCTCTTACTGTCAGGAAGTTCTTCCTAATGTTTAGGTGTAATCTTCATTCTTGTAGTTTGGATCCATTGCTCCGTGTCCGCTTCTCTGAAGCAGCAGAAAACAACCTTTCTCCCTCCTCTATGTGACATCCTTTTATATATTTGAACATGGCTATCATATCACCCCTTAACCTCCTCTTCTCCAGGCTAAACATGCCCAGCTCCCTTAGCCGTTCCTCATAAGGCATCGTTTCCAGGGCTTTGACCATTTTGGTTGCCCTCCTCTGGACACGTTCCAGTTTGTCAGTGTCCTTCTTGAACTGTGGTGCCCAGAACTGGACACAGTACTCCAGGTGAAGTCTGACCAGAGCAGAATACAGTGGCACTATTACTTCCCTTGATCTAGATGCTATACTCCTATTGATGTCTAGGGGGCCTTGTTTTCCTTCCCATTTGATCTCCAAGATCACTCGCATCTTTTCAAAGTTTTATATTGTGGGAGTCTTACTGCCCTAAAGCAATCCAACTGCCGCCGCCTTAGTCTGACATTGTTGATGCAACACAGTTCATGGTGCAAAATCAGGCATCTGATTAAGTTATTGTGACATGTAATTTAAATTTTGCGGCTTTCTTTTTTTAAAAAAACAAAACACAACACAAGTTTGCAGTGTTTCCTTTTAATGTTCCTTCTGGCAATGTTTCTGCTGCAAGCCGTGGCTTGCGATTCTCACACTGCTGATTTCCCTGTGTTATAAAAACTCTTCTCATTCCAAATGATCTTTTTTTCATGGTTGGCCATGCATAAGCGCAGAAAAGCTTGATCAGCAAAGCTTTAGCATTGTCTGTCTCCATCCTTCCTGCAAATTCTGCTTGCACATCCTGGTCGAGCCACGGAGATGCAATCTTCTCTGTGCCCTTAAACCTCGGATAAAAAGGTAAAGGGACCATTAGATCCAGTCGTGACCGACTCTGGGGCTGCGGCGCTCATCTCGCTTTACTGGCCTAGGGAACCGGCATACAGCTTCCGGGTCAAGTGGCCAGCAGGACTAAGCCACTTCTGGCGAACCAGAGCAGCGCACGGAAACGCCATTTACCTTCCCGCCAGAGCGGTACCTATTTATCTACTTGCACTTTGACGTGCTTTCGAACTGCTAGGTTGGCAGGAGCTGGGACTGAACAATGGGAGCTCACCCCGTCGCGGGGATTCGAACCGCCGGCCTTCTGATCGGCAAGTCCTAGGCTCTGTGATTTAACCCACAGTGCCACCTGTGTCCCTAAACCTTGGATAGAATTGCACAATTTTAAACAAAATGAAAATATTGACAGAGTGCTCCTGAGCATACACTGAGTATATACCTTAAACTGGGTTTCCTGGACTTCATTTTTTATTTTTTTAAAAGCATTCCAAAATGCATTCTCATAACCCTACAATTTCACAAGCTTTGCTTAGAGTTCTCTCTCTTGATCTGGTATTCAGTTCCCTCTGCTGGTCATAGCTGAGAAATGCTTTTATCTCATTGGTCATATGGATATTGATGCTGTCATATATATTTTTAAGGCATTTAAGATAGTATTTTATCATTTTATCTTTGTAAGCTACACAGTGAATTGTGATATTTAGTGTCCCATATAATGAATGAATGAATGAATGAATGAATGAATGATCTCCTGTGTCCTTTTAAAATGTGGGTTTTGGGGATGGGGGGTTATTGGGTTGTTGTTTTTGTTTTGTTTTGTGGGGAGGGGGGAAATGGGGGGAGGAGGATGTATCTTTGATAAATTGTTATGTTGAAATTCCTAATTAAAAAAATAATAGAATAGTGTATGCCGCAGCGAGACTCCTCAAGGGGTTTTTGCCGCGGGATACAGTCACCCGGTGCTATACCAGCTGCACTGGCTCCCGGTGGAGTACAGGATCAGGTTTAAGGTGCTGGTTTTAACCTTTAAAGCCCTATACGGCCTAGGACCCTCGGACCTATGAGACTGCCTCTCCTGGTATGTCCCACGGAGGACCTTACAGTCTTCAAATAAAAACATCTTGGAGATCCCAGGCCACAGGGAGGTTAGGCTGGCCTCAACCAGAGCCAGGGCCTTTTCAGCAAGGGCCCCAATCTGGTGGAACGCTCTGTCACAAGAGACTAGGGCCCTGCGGGACTTGACATCTTTCCACAGGGCCTGCAAGACGGAGCTGTTCCACCTGGCCTTTGGTCAGGGCGCAGCCTGACCCCCCTCCTCTGGCAATCTGCACAGAACTCTAGCCCAATGGTTGTCATTAATTTGACTCGGAATTGTTTTTAGAATTGTTTTCAGAATGAATTGATTTTAGAGTGTATTTCAATTAATTGATTGTCGTTTTATGTAAACTGTGTTATTTTTACTGTTGTTATCCGCTTTGAGCCCAGCTTCGGCTGAGGAGAGCGGGATATAAATAAATAAAAAGTATTATTATTATTATTATTATTATTATTATTATTATTATTAGCCAAATTATTATTATTAGCCAAATACTGTATGGTATGTGCTGCCAGTGTAACTCCAGGCGTTTGGTCTCAGGAGACTGGCTGCCCAATGCATTGTGGGAGATAATTCCCTAGGGACGGAAATAACATCACGGCCAGCTTTTCAGTTGCCACCTCCCTGGAGAATTCCATAGGCAAGAAACTTTGACGAGTGGAAAGTCACACAAGGATGCCTGGGTGAGGAATACTGCGAGGAACATTCCCCTGGAGGTTATTCATGCTGTTTTGACTCCTTCTCACCACAAAGTATTGCTTCAGCGCCCGGGTATGATGTACACAGCAGTAACAACAGCGCTGTGCAGGTGTTGATTGTTATCGGCAGACTGGGGAGAGATGAAAATATTTGGGTATCTGGGTAGAGAGGGACTGAATAGTCTGTGCCTATTTCACCCCTTGTAAGTTTATTTCTAATAAAATGCAACAAAGTATAACAGCAGATGTAAAAAAACAGTATATCTGGAACTGAACATAGAGGAAGGTAGTGTTGTGTAGTGGTTAGAGTGTAGTGCTAGGACCTGGCAGGGGCTGATGGGAGCTGCATTCCAACAATTTGGAGGGACACAGATGTTCCCCACCACTTTATGGAATGAAAAGGAGCATAGTCGGGCAAAGAAGACCCATTACCTTCTCCGAAGTTACTCAAAGTTACACTTCCAACAAAGTAACACAACTCTCTAGCATCAGACAGCAGAGAGTGGCTGGGGAAACCCAGCCAGATGGGCGGGGTACAAATAATAAATTATTATTATAACCCAGACTTTGTTGGAAGATTCGGTACAGGTAAAGGGTGTCAGGAGCTCGTCCTACACTCGAGTAGGACCCTGGCAGAGAGACATGCCTGACTGGCATGTTCTCTCCCTCCTGGTCGTTCGTTCGGGAGCTTCAAAAGCTTTTTTCAGCCCGAACATCACAGCGACCGATGCCAACAGACAACGGCAGACTTAGGGATCCGCAGAGTCTTCACAGTTTGCGTAACAGACCTCAGCAACTCAGCATTTTGGCTAATCGACTTTATTTACATATAAACACACACGGAGCACTGCAACATGGCTCCCTCTCTCTCTAGCATCAGACAGCAGAGAGAAAAGGAACAAAAGACAATAGTCCCACTTCACGGAACACAGCAACAAACATTTTGTCTCCGTTACTTCCCACTCGGTAGAGTCAAAACATACAACGTCATGCGATAGACAATAATCCCATGACTGCAATCACGGAGCAGGAATTCTAACAAAGGGAAATATAGTAAGGCCACAACTTATGCACAATTTAACTTGCGTGCATTCGACTTTCTGCTCTCAGCAAAAAAATAAAAATAAAATAAGACTGGGGACAGAAAGAAGGCAGGCATGGGGGGGGGGAAGACTTCACACCCACCCATAGGAGCCAACTTCTAGGGGCCAAGGTCCCTTTGATCTCCCCAATAAAATATTTGAGGGGTGCTTCGTATGGTATGTGACGCTGGTCTGGGACCGTAATAAATTTCATTTCAAAATATTGGGGGGGGGGGCAGGGGCCCCAAAGTTGAAGCGCATTGCCATTCAGATCCGGTGTGTGTGTTATGTGATCCATTGGGTGGAGTGGGGCTTATCTGCGTTCCCAAAACAAGGAAGGATTGGACTATGATTAATAGAATACACATGAGGCTTGAACAGCAAGACTCTGGGAGGAGTGCGTATAATAATTCCTTGGCCCAGGTCGTTTTATTCACAAAAGAACTTTTTACACAGTGTTTGTAAGAACCAATCAGATTTCCTCTGAGCATTTCAAAAAAAAACCTACGCGGGACAAAGTGAGGTCAGAAGAAATTCTTTCAGCTACAAGGAAACTATTTCCTACTTGAGCATGCATGTGTAGTTCAGAGTAAATAAAATAGGAATAAAAGGAGGGATGCATTCAGCAAAACCGCAGAGGTCATAAACAGGAGGAGAATGATGGCAGTATTTGCCATCTCCTTGTGAACTCTCTTCCTGGCCTTTAAGATCTATCTAAAGATTAAACTACATCAAAGCTACCTTCTATCTTTGTGACCCAGGATGCCTGGTGAACAACTGGCCTGTGTGTTTAGGGTCCTTAAACAGTGGTGCCCCGCAAGACGAACGCCTCGCAAGATGGAAAACCCGCTAGACGAAAGGGTTTTCCGTTTTGGAGGCGCTTCGCTAAACGAATTTCTCAATGGGGTTGCTTCGCAAGACGAAAAAATCTTGCGAGTTCCCGCGGTTCCCCCCCCCCGCTTTTTTCCGCCCTTTCCCTAAGCGCTAAGCCGCTTATCAGCTGTTCCGCTGATCGCTAAAAGCCGCTAGACCGCTAATAGCGCTAATCCGCTAAGCTGTCAATGGGCTTGCTTCGCAAGACGAAAAAACCGCTAGACGAAGAGAATCGCGGAACAGATTAATTTCGTCTTGTGAGGCACCACTGTAGGTGCCTGTCAGGCGTAGAGAAAGCAAATGGCAGAGGTGCGGAGGCTTGTGGGATTTGATCAGAAATTATTGCCAGTGAATCATACCCAGTCGACGCAATGCTTTCATTGTGGACACAACAGCTTGCTACATATTTCGTAATTCCTCATAGCAATCCCAACTGACCCCCACACTCTGGATATTTGCACCCCTACATCTTACCATTTTATATTCAAGTTGGCACCCACCCACACACCATTGCACCCAATGTTATTTTGACTATACGCGATTTTGGCTTTAGGCGTGATCCCTTCGACATAACCCCTGTGTGAGTTGCGAGCATCCCTTCACACAGCTCATAATCGAACTGTGGAACTCCCTCCCACAGGAGGCAATGACTACCACCAACTTGGATGGCTTTGAAAGAGGATTGGACAAATTAACAGAGGGCAAAGCTATCAATGGCCACTAGCTGACCACCACGGCAATGTTTCTGAAGATCAGGTGCTGCAGGTGAAAGTGCTCTTGTGCTCCTGCTTTCTGGTTTCCCACAGGTATCTGCTTGGCCACAGTGAGAACAGGAGGCTGGGCTAGATGAGCCACTGATTCAGCAGGCTCTTATAATCATCATCATCATCATCATTTATTACTTATCCCTTATTCCTCTTCTTATGCCCAACTCTACCTCTCTTTTAAGTCAGAACCAGTGAAGGCGGTGAAGGTCCTGTGTGAGTGTCTGGAGGCAGTTGGAGGATGGATGGCATTCAATAGATTGAGGTTGAATCCTGACAAGACAGAAGTACAGGGGGCGGGAAGGTGTGGAGGATTCCCTGGTCCTGAATGGAGTAACTGTGCTCCTGGAGGACCAGGTGCGCAGCCTGGGAGTCATTTTGGACTCACAGCTGTCCATGGAGGCGCAGGTCAATTCTGTGTCCAGGGCAGGTGTCTACCAGCTCCATCTGGTATGCAGGATGAGACCCTACCTGCCCGCAGAGTGTCTCACCAGAGTGGTGCATGCTCTAGTTATCTCCCGCTTGGACTACTGCCATGCACTCTACGTGGGGCTACCTTTGAAGGTGGCCCGGAAACTGCAACTAATCCAGAATGCGGCAGCTAGACTGGTGACTGGGAGCGGCTGTCGAGACCACATAACACCTGTCTTGAAAGACCTACATTGGCTCCCAGGACATTTCCAAGCACAATTCAAAGTGTTGGTGCTGACCTTGAAAGCCCTAAACGGCCTCGGTCCTGTATACCCGAAGGAGCGTCTCCACCTCCATCGTTCTGCCCGGACACTGAGGTCCAGCGCCGAGGGCCTTCTGGCAGTTCCCTCCCTGTGAGAAGTGAGGTTACAGAGAACAAGGCAGAGGGCCTTCTCGGTGGTGGCACCCGCCCTGTGGAAAGCCCTCCCATCAGATGTCAAGAAAACAAACAACTATCTGACTTTCAGAAGTCATCTGAAGGCAGCCCTGTTTAGGGAAGTTTTTAATATTTGATGAATCATTGTATTATAATATTCTGCTGGAATCCGCCCAGAGTGGCTGGGGAAACCCAGCCAGATGGGCAGGCTATAATTATTATTACTATTATTATTATTATTATTATTATTATTATTATTATTATTATCCTACGTTTACCAACCTCACTTCCTCTTAAACAAGCAAATAATCTTTTGAAGGCAGAGAAGGAATCCTCTGTTTTGTTTTCCCCACTGCACATCCGAATTCAGAAAAGATCTCTTGGCGCCAAGTTATTGGTTCAGGATCTACTCATCTTCCTTTCGGCGTAATTGCACCCTGGCAGGCACAGATTGCATTAGGGGAAGGGAAAAAATTAAAATAGAACTCTGCTTAGGAACACAGGGTCATGGGACACCTCTAAGCCGAAAGCCTCGCCCAGGAATGCCTTCCCTATCATTAGTCAGGAATTTAAAAGCCATTATTAGATGAAGGTATATCTCCACAACATTGTTAGGAGGCTATTTTCGGTTCCCTGTCCAGATGCTGATTCACAGCGGATGTTTAAATGGACCAATGGATCTGCCTTGCTCTGTAATTTAAATTGTTTCTGGTTTAATGAGCACCTTCACTGGCCGATAGGGTTCACACCTTAGGAGGAGGGAACATTCTGGTCCCTGGTCAACAAAGGGCTGCGGTGATGTAAGAAGTCTTGGCCCATCGCTGTCATTTCAAAGGGAATCATGCAAATTTTGCTAACAAGGATGTGTCGGGAGAGAACTTTGTAAAAAAATAATAATAATACTTTTGGGAGGTCTTTTTA